>NC_090652.1:82804412-83404412 GCF_040937935.1 Hyperolius riggenbachi
CATTTTCACATTCCATTGATGAGCTTCTTCAACAGTCTTACCAGGCGGTGACTTAGGTGCTTAGAAGTCTGTACATAACATGGTGCCCAAACCAGGCACTGCATACCAACACATTTTGGCACCAGGTACCCAAATTCATCATCATCCCATGCCAAATCCACCAGCTTCCACACTATACAGTACGGATAGTGTGATATAAGTAACTAACCATTAAACATCATGTCCTCTGTAATCACTGTGCTTCTTTTGTACTTAGGGCTGGATGAATGAAATGTTTTCCTACGATCCTGAGACGTATCATCCTGCTCTCACGCATTCTGTGTTTGTAATGCTGGAAGGGACGACCTTAAAACGCTGCTATCCAAAGAGCAATTTGCCACGAAGGTCCACCTTTGGGGAGGAGATCCCAGAAATGTTGTTTGCCAGTGAGGAGACTGATGACATAACCAATGCTCAGGTAAGAGGTGATCTGCCGTGTCTGAACACACCAAGTTCTCAAATTAACATATTGGTCTTGTTGCACTAGACCTGAAAACTGAAATAACTAGTGGCTTAATTCCGACACTTCACCAGGAGGACATAAAAGCACCCCGTTGTAAACCAGCAGACTCTTTAAACCAGTGATGTCCACCTCCAACCCTGGAGTGCCTGAGGTCCTCAAACATTTTTGGCGCTTCTCAAATGAATTGATGGGACTGCATCAGGAAAGGTGTGCTTCATCAAACCAGTACACTATCCAGTGTGACATGGGAGACCAGGGTTCAAAACCTGGCTAGGGTCAGTACCTATTCAGTAAGGAGTTCAAGGCAAGACTCCCTAACACTGCTGGGTGGCTTCTTGAGCGCGTCCCAGTGGCTGCAGCTCTTGAGCGCTTTGAGCCCAACAGGAGTAAAGCACTATGCAAATGTTTGGATTATTATTATCATTATTATCAAGTAGAACACACTACTCCATTTCTCTGCCCATCCTAAACATTGGCATGGCTATGCCAACGAACCTTTTAGCATACTGCAATGTTAGGGGGTGTGGTTATTAATAACGGCAGTTGGTGCTTTTTCATGTCTGCCAGTAGTATAGATGATGACTAGCAGGCTGATTGTGGATCAAACAATATAAACAAATTACATGGTGAATATCAATCATTTCTTGATCTTGCTTCTATTTTTAACTTCTCACTTTGCAATGCATTCATTTATTTTTATTTTTTTCCTCTTTCCGCTAAAGTTCCTCTTTAAGGCATTTTGTAGCGCTAAAGGAAATGATACATACTGTATTTCATTTTCAGCCACTGTTTGCAGTGATGCGACAGTGGTGAAAGGTGTTCCAGCCTCATAAATCATTTACACCTCCTGCGTAAAAATTGTTAGCAAAGCAAGTGAGCTGACAAGCAGTGAAAACAATCTCCTTGCCTTGAAAAACATAAGAAAAAAAAAAAAAAAAGAAAGACGCTAACGCATCACAGTACATTCACCGGATTGGTCATTTCAGCCATCCATTCAACCCTATAGAAAAATGCCAATAGACAGTTGCCTTCTCTTCTGTCATTAAAAGGAGATTTTAACACAACCGGACATTAACCATTTACCGCCATCCTAACGTATTAAAACGTCATGCTTACCTCTATTAACAGCAACATGACGTTTTAATACGTCGCGCATTCCCGCCGCTGCTACCGCCGTGTGTCCGCCGCTACCGCCGCCATTACCGTCGGGATCCCGTGCTGGGCGATTGGGGAAGAGGACTGAACAGTCCTCTACCCAATCGCAGTGCCTGGAGTGAATGGACGTGACCGCGAACAGCGGCTACGTCCATTCACATAAACAGGAAATGTAACAGTTTAATAAAGTGTGTAAAAAAAAAAAAAAAAAAAGTGAACACGTCCTATGAGTGTTCACCAGCGCCATCTTGTGGCCAAAAAGTATATTACACTTACAAAATACATACATTTTCAAGTATATACACATCATTAATAAAATTACACTTCCAACCCTCCCCCCCAAAAAAAACACTTGTAAAAAAAAAATCAGCTTAAAAAAAATAAATAAATAGTTGCCTTAGGGACTCAGCTTTTTTTATTCTATATTTTATGGGGGGAAATTAATTTTAATTTATTACATAGGGGCTTGTAATTATGGCCAGAACAAACAGAAAAATAACCACTTATATTTCAAAATAATATACTGTCGCCATACATTGTGGTAGGGACATAATCTAAACGGTTTAATTATCGGGACCACTGGGCAAATAAAACGTGTTTGTTTTATCCACAGGAGAATGTTTAATTTTAAAACTATAAAGGCTGAACACTGAGAAATAATGATTTTTTTTCTTTTTTTTTCTGTTTTTCTCATTAAAATGCATTTAGAATAAAAAAATTCTTAGAAAAATGTACTATCCACAGAAAGCCTAATTGGTGGCGAAAAAAACGAGGTATAGATCATTTTCTTGTGATAAGTAGTAATAAAGTTATTAGGGAATAAAAGGGAGGAGCGCTGACAACTGAAAATTGCTCTGGTCCGTTAGGATAAAAACCCTTGGGGGTGAACTGGTTAAAGAGAAACTATAACCAAAATAACATAATGAATAAAATTGCATTTTTTTTTACAGTATTCATTTATAGATTATTTAGTCAGTGTTTTCTTATTGAAAAATCTTTCCTCTCCCTGATTTACATTCTGACATTTATCACTGGTGGTGACATATTTTGTCCTGTCAGGTGATCCCTGTGGATTGTTCATTTACTGAGAGTTCTTAAGCCAGTATAAAAACATAGCTGGTCTCCCAGACTGCTCGGGGGTGGGGGTAGGAGGTCTTCTACATAATAAACAGCCTAGGCTAAGCCTCAGTGGGAGGGTGGGGCAATATAACAATATACAGCAATATATAGCTATAGGAAGTGTTTCTGATGCTGATACTGGGATATTTAACATTAAAGTGGGTAACCTGGATAATTTACTGCATTCTATTGTCACTACAGGGCCTCTTTAATTATCTTCAAAGAAATTTTTATAAATAAGCAGTGTCAAATGTAGCAGAAGGAAGACAGAGAGCACTAAACATATTTTTTGTGCTAATATAAAAAAAAATTAAGCACACTCCCAGTGAATGCTGCACCGAGTGTATTGGTATATCAAGAATTATAGCATATTAAATACCTATACATACCCACCATACATTGGGTCCATTTCCATATATAGCCCCAAGATCAGGGCTGGATTTGTATTTCTTACCGCCCAAGGCCAACTATCACCAGACCCGGTCCAAGCGCAGCTGTCCTGCATTAGAGTTTGCAGATAGCAGCGGGGGACCAGGGATGGATTGGGTCTGGCTGCATCTATGCCTCCTATGCAGTGTGTTTACTGGAGGAGCAGAGGACTCATCTTGGAGCCGGATGAGAGTGCAGGCTGCAGCTGACGGCATCAGAAAGTTAGTGTTGCCTCGCATTCACTACCGGATCATACCTTAAGGGGGAGTGCTACAGCTGGAAAAGAAGGATGATGCACTCTCAGGAAGCTGGCACATCCAATATGTATCTTTATTCGTTTTGTTTATAAAAACGCCAATATTTTTGGAGCCATTTGGGTCCCCTTTATCAAAACAGCATTTGCTCGTAGACAATCATCTGAATGCCGCAATGTGTCAATCAATCTCTATTATCAAATTGAAGAGAATGGGAGTCAGAGCTCCTCTCAGAACTCGCAGGATGCGATCTGATTCAGACAGGCTGCAGCCTTCAAAAGCGGACAGCATGACTGATAGCTCCGTTTGCCCCTTGTCCCCTTCCACTTTACTGCCCCTCACTCAGCCGCCCCAAAACAAGGCTGAATTTCTGGTTCCCTAGGCCATGGCCTATGCGGCCTTGCCAGAAATCCGGCCCTGCCCAAGAGATGGGTGTGTGTATAAGCATCTGATGTGCTGATTCTTGAGAAATCAATACACTTAGTTGAGTAGCATATGCAAACTGTTTGTGTGTACCTTTTTTCATATTGATTGTTGATTCCAGTGCATGCACCTGAAGAGCATATCTTTTGGTTTACTAACCTATACTTGTTAGCTTGCTGTTCTTATTAAAGTGGTGTGAAAATCAACATTTCTTCTTTGCTCTAAAGGATTCTTTACAGCAAAAACCTACTACCAGAAAAAACACTGGTAGCAGAACAGCATTCAAACACTTAACACAGGACTTTCTTCTTCAGTGGACAGCTGTCTGCCACATCCAAAGAGGTGATAACATTATCTTTTGTTTTCATTTCTTTAAAAGCAAGAAGTTTTGAATCAGGATGATACCATTTATTGGCTAACTGCAGAAAATATATCTAAGAGAAAGCTTTCGGGTATTGTGCCTTCATCAGACTAAATCCTGTATGCTTACAAGATATCTAACACGGTACAATGCTTACTGATGGCTAACGCGGTACTATACTCGACTGTTACATTTCTTTGTCAGCTACAATTAGTAAACATTAGCAAAGTGCTGAATCTGAGCTCTCTCTGCTTCTAGTATGTCAGTAGCAACTTTCAGAGCAGATAAACTGTACATTGGGAACTTGTAATTTGTAAACCGACAATATTCCTTGTGCACAAAAGCAAATATGGCAACTGTTTAATAAAAAGGTAGGAAAACATATAGTTATTGAATGTTATGTCTGAGTTTTATTCCACTTTTAATAGTTGTCTGTGTTCTCTGCTGCCATCAGCCCTGCTGCCTTCTCCACTATCGCTGGCCTAAACTGTCTTCTCTCCACTCACTGCCTGATGCCCTGCGCTTTCTCTGCCACCTACCATCCCATCCACTCCCCCATCACTGGCCCTGCTGCCTTCTCCCCCTTACTTCTCCACTATCACTGGCCTACACTGTCTCCTCTCCACTCATTGCCTGATGCCCTGCGCTGTCTCTGCCACCTACCATCCCATCCACTCCCCCATCACTGGCCCTGCTGCCTTCTCCCCCTTCCTTCTCCACTATCACTGGCCTACACTGTCTCCTTTCCACTCGTTGCCTGATACCCTGCACTGTCTCTGCCACCTACCACCCCATCCACTGACCCATCACTGCTGCCTCCCCCCCCCCCCCCTTCCTTCTCCACTATCAATGGCCTACACTGTCTCCTCTCCACTCATTGCTTGATACCCTGTGCAGGGCCGCCATCAGAAATTTTGGGGCGCCTCACACATCATCAAGCCTGCCCCCCCTCTCCCTGGGCCCACCCACTGGTTGCTCTGCCCGTCCACTAGCCACCCCACCCCCATGTACGTGCGTGAAGTGCACTGCGACGGAAAATGTGCATGGCTCCAACACTGAAGAAAGCAGCATGCACAGATTGATGCGGCGAAAAGTGGCCGTTGCCATGGCATGTTGTGGGTGGAGATAAAATACTAGCAAAATACAGGTAGTCCCCGGTTAACAAATGAGATGAGGGACTTGTAGGTCCGTTCTTATCCTTTATCTGTTCTCTTTTGTCCCCCTCTTTTCTTCCTGGTGCCCCCAGTATAGGTAGCCAGGTATAGGTTCCCCAGTATAGTATAGTAGCGGGCTCACTCATCTGCTCCCCACGTTCAAGCGCTGATGTCACTCTTCTTTCAGTGCTGAAACGCAGTGTGTTGGTTAGTGAGCCACAGGCCCGCAGCCAGCACATGCAGCGCTTCCAGCACTTTGGGGGGAGGGCGCCCAGAAGCCCTGGGCCCCTCACTGCAGTGTCAGTTGTCCCCCCCTGATGGGTGCACTGCCCCTGTGCTTTCTCTGTCACCTGCCATCCCATTCATTGACCATGCTGCCTTCTCCCCCTTCAGGGGCGTTCCTAGGGTCCTTGAAGATTGGGGGCACCTGTGGGCACAAGGCGAGGGGGGTATGCGGCGCGTTGCGTGCGCCGTGGCAAAAAATGGGCATGGTCATACCGTGAGTGGGCGTGGCCATGGGTGGGGCCAAATTTACATGAACTTAGCAGCGGTGTAAGCTACAGATAGCCGGCCTGCCCATCAAAATATTAGATGGAGCCCCATGTCCTTTATTTAAATAATTGACAATCAGTATAGGCATAAATCAAAGATGTATACGCACATACAATTTTGAATGGTCAATCACTGACCAATTTTACCAACCCCATGCAGTAAGTGGGCCAACAAACAATGAATTTGATGAACAGAGCTAAAATTGGCTAATCAAAATTGTATGTGTGTACCAGGCTTTACAGCTAATACTTTACATAATAAAAGTAGCAGGGATAAGCACACACTGCAGCTAGTTTACTATCAGTACAGGCACAGAGTAACAGCTTATACAGTACATACTGGAGGTAGCAAAGATCAGCACATACTGCAGCTAGTTTACTATCAGTACAGGCACAGAGTAAAGGCTTATACTGTACATACTGGAGGTAGCAGAGATCAGCACACACTGCAGCTAGTTTACTATCAGTACAGGCACAGAGTAACGGCTTATACTGTACATACTGGAGGCAGCAGAGATCAGCACACACTGCAGCTAGCTTACTATCAGTACAGGTACAGAGTAACGGCTTATACTGAACATACTGGAGGCAGCAGAGATCAGCACACACTGCAGCTAGTTTACTATCAGCACAGGTACAGAGTAACGGCTTATACTGTACATACTGGGGGTAGCAGAGATCAGCACACACTGCAGCTATCAGTACAGGCACAGAGTAACAGCTTATACTGTACATACTGGAGGCAGCAGAGATCAGCACACACTGCAGCTAGTTTAGTATCAGTACAGGTACAGAGTAACGGCTTATACAGTACATACTGGAGGTAGCAGAGATCAGCACACACTGCAGCTAGTTTAGTATCAGTACAGGTACAGAGTAACAGCTTATACTGTACATACTGGTGTAGCAGAGATCAGCACACACTGCAGCTATTAGTACAGGCACAGAGTAACGGCTTATACTGTACATACTGGAGGCAGCAGAGATCAGCACACACTGCAGCTAGTTTAGTATCAGTACAGGTACAGAGTAACGGCTTATACTGTACATACTGGAGGTAGCAGAGATCAGCACACACTGCAGCTAGTTTAGTATCAGTACAGGTACAGAGTAACGGCTTATACTGTACATACTGGAGGTAGCAGAGATCAGCACACACTGCAGCTAGTTTAGTATCAGTACAGGTACAGAGTAACGGCTTATACTGTACATACTGGAGGTAGCAGAGATCAGCACACACTGCAGCTATCAGTACAGGCACATAGGAACAGCCTAGACTGTAATGGGACATGTAGGATGGGGCTCAGGCACAGACACACACAATGGGGCACAGACATACACACATACATACATACATACACACATACATACACAATGGGGCACAGAGGCTGGGGCACTGACAGACACACTACACACACACACACACACACACACACACACACACACACACACACACACACACACACACACACACACACAGTACACACACACACACACAGTACACACACACACACACACACACACACACACACACACACACACCCTGGCAGTGTAAACAGTACATTACCACCTCCTCCCTGGTCTGGAGTCTGCAGTCTGCCACGCACGGGGTTATCTAGCTGCCGCCTCCGCGGCTGCATCCTGCCTGTGTCCGGAGTCCGACCTCCAGGCTGGCTCTGGCAGTTCTCCCCCTCACTCTCTGCAGCAGAGGCTTCTTCTTAGTCCCTCTTGGTGGCATGGCATGCAGAGGATCAGCGAGGGTCAGCGCAGCGGGCACCTGGCGGGCAATTCAAAACTGGCTCCTCCGAGATGGCTTCACTACACGTGCAGGGGGCGGAGCTACTCACGCTCTCTCCAGCCCCCTGCCTATTCATTCAATCTCGCGCCCCCTGCCTGGTGCTCCTGATTAGGCAGGGGGCAGATGGAAAAGGGGACCAGCAGTGCTTCTTAGTGATGGGTCGTTCGCGAACGAGCCGGCTCTAAGAGCCGGCTCTTTGCTGCGAACGACAAGAGCCGGTTCTCAGCCGATTCCTCAGCCGCCCCACAGAGCTCTGCTTTGCTCTGCAATAAAGGGCGCTGAGGCATGTTGGGAGATGTAGTCCTCCTCTTGCAGCTTGTTGGAGTGTATGGGGCGGAGCAGAGCAGTAGCAGGAGGGATTGCCCCAGTCAGAGAAGCAGTCTGGAATTGTCATGGAGACGGGGCAGGGCTTTTACTCCGATTCTGAGTGGTGTTTAGTGATATTTAATGAAGAGCCGATTCAGAGCCGTAAGAGCCGGCTCTTTAATGGGAGCCGATTCAGAAGAGTCGATTCTCTGAAAAGAGCCGGAATTCCCATCACTAGTGCTTCTGAGCGGCGAGCACCGCCCACAACATGGCGGCCGCCGTATTGTGTAAACGGCGGCCGCGCAAAGTAAAAACATTCGTGGCACTCCCGTTGGGCACCCCAGAGCAGTCATTAGGGGCACCCCAAAGCCATATCCGTGGCACGTGCCACCGATATGTGACGCTAGCGACGCGCCTGCCCCCTTCCTTTTCCACTATCGCTGGCCTACACTGTCTCCGCTCCACTTATTGCCTGATATCCTGCACTGTCTCTGCCACCTACCATTTCAACCACTCACCCATCACTGACCCTGCGGCCTTCTCCCTCTTCCATCTCCACTATCACTGGCCTACACTTTCTCCTCTCCACTCATTGCCTGATACCCTGCGCTGTCTCTGCCACCTACCATCGCATCCACTGACCCTGCTGCCTTCTCCCCCTTCCTTCTCAACTATCGCTGGCCTACACTGTCTCCTCTCCACTCATTGCCTGATATCCTGCACTGTCTCTGCCACCTACCATCCCATCCACTCTCTCTCTTCTGTATTCTGCTGTTCCCTCCATTTAATTTTTGCTGTAGAGCCACACAATTTGTTATTATGGCTCTGATTGTTCTTGTATTTATTAGAGTACGTCTACAACTTTGCCTCTAGGTTTATCTCTTTCCATATGGCCTGGCCAAGAAAAGACTTTGGAACAAGAAGTATCCTATATGCATCCAGTTGCATAAGTCAGAAGACATCGCTCTCCAGAACCCAGTTGTAGCATGCAATGATGGTGAAGATATTCCACAACAGGACAAAGAGGACTCTGAGAAGATCCATGCAGACTCTAAGGGGCGGACTTTATTCCTTTTTGGAAGGACAGGAAGAAACAAAGAAGAATGGTACCAACATTTGGTTAAAGCAATCCGAGGGTCCCTGTCTGGACGACAAGTGGCAACTAGAAGTGACAGCAAAACAGGTAATTGGACCTTCAATTAGGTTTTTCTGGCTTAACTTTCTTTCTCTATTCAGATAGTGAATTTTAAGAGACACTCGGGACATCACAATCAAAGTACCCAAATTAAAAATGGTCTATGTTGCCCCAGCAGCCAGTCAGCTTCTTCATCTTTTGTGCAGGCCTCAAAATTAGAGAAATAATTATAGCCGTTGCATTGTTGAAATCACGGTTCATCTTCCAGGAACTTTTGACCAGAGGTGTAGAGGAGGAGCAGAGCCCTACATAAGGCCGTAGCTAAAGCACCCCTTGCTGACCTTAATGATATGGAAAGGAGTGATGGAAGGGATCAGCCATGGTTGTCTTGGGGATTATTCAATGTTGTGTCTGAAACTAGAGTGTATTCCATGGACAACAGGTTCCCCCCATTCCCAGGTACAGTGTTCCCCTGAGACAGAGATATGATTTTAGACTTTATGTGCAGTACAACCTGCTAGTGAACAGTTCAACAATTAATTAAAAAACAGGCAGACGTTTTTAAATACGTTTCCTTGCCTAAGTAATGTGTTTTACCCTCTTCTCCCACAGGTTCAGCACCAAACCCACTGTCCAGCCCGTGCAGTTGGGGCGGAGCCAGTATTAGCGGCGGGGAAAGCACAGAGGATATTCCCTGTTTGCTGAAGCCCAGAGACTTGTCAGGGAATGTCAGGCAAAAGTTACTTCTGGACTACAACAACTACATCTCCTGCTTCATCCCACCCGAGATTGCAAGCCCCTCCCCCAGCCCTCATCAAAGCGAAACCAGCAGCCCCACCCCACGGAGAAAGGTGAATGGCCACTGTCTGTTTAGGAAGTATAATCACAAACTTCTTCAATATCCCCAGGCTCAGCTGCCAACTAGACATGGTCAAAGAGATGCTAATAATGTAAAGCTGATGCAAATGTACATATTTATTTTTTATATTAATTTTATCAGCCCGTCACCTTTGCTCAAACAACCCTTGATAACTTGCAGTCATAAAATAAAGCATTGGTGTTGTAGTTAAACGCTTGCACAGTGCACAATCGAAAATCTTTATTCCTCATATAGTTGCTGAAGAAAGTCACTGATCTTTGTTCTGCGTTTGTTTAACCAGATCAAAGTGTCTAGTCTAATCAGCAGCTGTGAATAGACCGCAGAGGAGCTCTGCTGTGGCGTCCAGTAAACACAGGGGTTTTCTTAGAATTTCCATGAATTGTAATGATTTTTTTTTCCATAAATGTTATCATGCTGTGGCTAACCTTTTAGAGAAGAGAGGAAGTTGTGAGTTTTATTCCACTTTAACAGCTGCTGCTAGGGACATGGCCGATTTTAGGCACGTGCGGGGCGTGCAACCGCACGGGGCGCAGAGTGGCAGTGAGGAGAAGGGGGCGCAGGCAGAAGTAGGAGTGAAAGATGGTGACGCGCGGTGCAGCCTAACCAAAAAAGACCAGCGCGATCACCTCTTAGCTGCACTCCTCCTGGGCGTCCTCCTGTTGCCTTCCTTGGCTGCAACGTCAAGTGAACACCACATTACCAGCGTGTGGTGACACTGACATACAGTAGCGGTACTGCAGCTGTCGGGGTTCCCTAGGAGGAAGATAGGACTTGCTGCGGACCACGTGTGTGTTTTCCTGCCCAAGGTTCCTGCTGCTTCTTCTCTCCTCCTGGACTTCGTGACCTGTGGCAACAGAGGCAGGTAGTTAGCCCAGCTCTTCCCCTGTCGCTCTTCTGATATGGCTGCTCTCAGTGGGAAGGGGGGAGGCGCAGGCAGGGCCGGGCCAAGGCATAGGCTGGAGAGGCTCCAGCCTCAGGGCGCAGTGTAGGAGGGGGCGCACAATTCATTCAGCTGTCATTCCTAATGTGTTTGAAGCAGAAAGAAATAACAAAAGGGGATACATAGCAGTGACTGCAAGCCAGATAACTAGATATTAAGGTATTGGGGAGGTTGTGGGCCCTGTGGCCCTCTTAGTCTAATAGCAATCAGTGTTTGATGGCTCGGGTGGCAGGGATGGAGGGGCGCACTTTGGTGTCTCAGCCTTGGGTGCTGGAAGACCTTGTCCCAGCTCTGGGCGCAGGTTCCAGCTAACGGCTAGAATGAATGATAGTGAGTGTGGTAGGGCAGGGGGCTCATAAGTGCAGGGAAACTGGACAGTTATAACTGATGCGGTGGGCAGAGCAAACACACAGGCAGCTGCAGGCATAACACTTGCCTGCATCCCATCTCTGACAGCCTGGCAGGGATTATAACTTACGGGTGGGTCACATCACAGGCAGCTTCTTCCCTCCCCTCCGAGAGTCCGTCCAGACAAAATCATGGTGTCGGGGGAAGGGGAGAGTGCTAATGGGCAGGATGTGACTGTGTTTCTGCTGCCTGTGTCCCTGCCTGGCCTGCATGCTGTGAGTACCTGTCCTGCTGCTGAGGCCTGACAACCCCTTCTCCACCCCACAGCATTAGGGGGCCCATTATTCCCCTTAACACTGCTTCCAGCAAGCCCCCCTCCCCTTTCTATAAAGGTACCACTACTCCCAGCAAGCCCCCTCCCCTTTCTATAAAGGTACGACTACTCCCAGCAAGCCCCCCTCCCCTTTCTATAAAGGTACGACTACTCCCAGCAAGCCCCCCTCCCCTTTCTATAAAGGTACGACTACTCCCAGCAAGCTCCCCTCCCCTTTCTATAAAGGTACCACTGCTCCCAGCAAGCCTCCCTCCCCTCTGTATAACGGTACTACTGCTCCCAGCAAGCCCCCCTCCTCTTTCTATAAAGGTACCACTGCTCCCAGCAAGCCCCCCTCCCCTTTCTATAAAGGTACGACTACTCCCAGCAAGCCCCCCTCCCCTTTCTATAACGGTACTACTGCTCCCAGCAAGCCCCCCTCCTCTTTCTATAAAGGTACCACTGCTCCCAGCAAGCCCCCCTCCTCTTTCTATAAAGGTACCACTGCTCCCAGCAAGTCCCCCTCCCCTTTCTATAACGGTACTACTGCTCCCAGCAAGCCCCCCTCCTCTTTCTATAAAGGTACCATTGATCCCAGAAAGCCCCCCTCCCCTTTCTATAAAGGTACCACTGATCCCAGAAAGCCCCCCTCCCCTTTCTATAAAGGTACCACTGATCCCAGCAAGCCCCCCTCCCCTTTCTATAACGGTACTACTGCTCCCAGCAAGCCCCCTCCCCTTTCTATAAAGGTACCACTGATCCCAGCAAGCCCCCTCCCCTTTCTATAAAGGTGCCACTGCTCCCAGCAAGCCCCCCTCCCCTTTCTATAACGGTACTACTGCTCCCAGCAAGCCCCCTCCCCTTTCTATAAAGGTACCACTGATCCCAGCAAGCCCCCTCCCCTTTCTATAAAGGTACCACTGATCCCAGCAAGCCCCCTCCCCTTTCTATAAAGGTGCCACTGCCCCCAGAAAGCCCCCCTCCTCTTTCTATAAAGGTGCCACTGCTCCCAGCAAGCCCCCCTCCTCTTTCTATAAAGGTACCACTGCTCCCAGCAAGCCCCCCTCCTCTTTCTATAAAGGTACCACTGATCCCATAAAGCCCCCCTCCCCTTTCTATAACGGTACTACTGCTCCCAGCAAGCCCCCTCCCCTTTCTATAAAGGTACCACTGATCCCAGCAAGCCCCCCTCCTCTTTCTATAAAGGTACCACTGATCCCAGAAAGCCCCCCTCCCCTTTCTATAAAGTTACCACTGCTCCCAGCAAGCCCCCCTCCCCTTTCTATAAAAGTACCACTGATCCCAGCAAGCCCCCCTCCCCTTTCTATAAAGGTACCACTGCTCCCAGCAAGCCCCCCTTCTAAAGAAGTACAGCTCCCAGCCTATACAGGTACCACTGCTCCCAGCAAGACCTTTCCCCCCTCCCCTTTATAGAGGCATTATACTGTAGCTCCTACCATGCTCCTTTCCTCCATAGAGGCACCACAGATCCCAGCATGCCCCTCCTCTTCCATATAGTATTGTGATTTCCTTCAGGGCCCCAGAGCCGGCTAGGGAAACACCCTGGAGGCGCGCTCCTCTGTGAGTTTTTCTCTTTTCATCTTCACATGAGCCTCATGACGCACCCACGAGGATGAAGCACACAGAGGAGCAAGCCAGCCGGACAGGTGAGTGCGCTCCATGTTCTGCAGGGGTCCCAGGTGACCACAGTTCACATTGGAGGAGGAACACTGCTGTGAACACTGGTTTATTAATACAAAAGTATAAAATCACAGTGCAGTCTAGTAAACATGGGGAAAGAGATGGTAGACATACCAGAGTGAGAGGAGGCACAATGGTGGTGGTGGGTGATGGGTACAGGATGCCTGACGGCCGTTTCACGCTAGGTTGCGCTTCTACGGAGGCTACGCAACTGATTGTGAAATGGCGTCAGGCATCCTGATCCCATCACCCACCACCACCATTGTGCCTCCTCTCACTCTGGTATGTCTACCATCTCTTTCCCCATGTTTGCTAGACTGCACTGTGATTTTATACTTTTGTATTAATAAACCAGCGTTCACAGCAGTGCCAGCTTCCCATCTTTTCTATATGTTCTTGGATCTACCTCACTGCTTGAGCACGCTTGTGAAGCTGCACATGGAGGAGAGCACATTATAGAACCTATCGTGCACAGCCCTACGCATCAGGTGTTTACTGTAGTGCCAACCCAGTACTGCTTCCTTGGTTCTTCCATCACATTGGAGGAGGCCTGAGGGGCCCACCAGCCATCTCTTGAGGGCCTGAGGGACAATCCAATACTATATGGGAACTGTGTTGCCTCTATGGGAGAAAATGAGCATGCTGGGGGCTGTGGTGTCTCTATGGAGGGAAGGAGTATGCTGAGAGCTGTGGTACTTCTATTATGGGGGGGGGGGGGGGGTAGGGCTTGCTGGGAGCGGTGGTGCCTCTATGGAAGGGGAGGATAGTCCATGGGTTTCCTGTATCTCCCTATACCCCACCTTTCCAGTGCTGGGTTCTTCTCTGGTTGATTAGGTTTTTCAGTATGCAAACGAGCGTGGGCAAATGTATCTGTACTGGGCATGCTAGTAAGGTCCATACATGACCAGTAAAATGAAGTGCTTGTGCAGTAAAAAAGGCTTGCACAAGTGCCTTAGTTGTACCAGGTATGTGCAGACCTTACTTGTGCCTGCCCAGTACTGACACGCTTGCTTGCGCTATGAAGAAACCTACGTCAGCAAAGAAGGGCCTAATACTGGAACAGTGGGATGTAAAAAGCTTTCTTTGGTAGTTTCATGTACTGTTCTTTTTCTGCTGGTGTGGGGTGTTTGGAATATGTGTATTGGTGTGTGGGCGGCTGGTGACAGAGGGCCTCGGGTGTTAAAAAGTACAAATCTGGCACTTGGTGTGTCTTAAAGGGAAACTAAACTGAGAGGGATATGGATGTTTCCTTTTAAGCAATACCAGTTGCCTGGCAGTCTTGCTGATCTCGTTGGCTGCAGTAGTGGCTGAATCGCACACACCTGAAACAAGCATGCAGTTAACCCAGTCTGACCTCAGTCAGAGCACCTGATCTGAATGCTTGTTGAGGGGCTGTGGCTAAAAGTATTAATCTAAAGACACAGTGTCAGCAGGAGAGTCAGGCAACTGGTATTTTTTTAAAAGGAAAAATCCATGTCCTTCTCAGTTTAGGTTCCCTTTACAATGTCCCTCTTTCTCATCTCAAAAAGTTGGGAGGTATGGCTGCAGCTTCTAGCATCCCTGGCCCAACACCCCTCCCCTTGCAGGCAGGAGCCAATCACCACATGTGTTGATTTCTCCCCTCACGCAATGCTGTGCTTGCCCACAACACGTCACTGAAGAGGTGGGAACAGTGTCAGCGGCCCAAACTCTTTAGGGCCTGTACATACTAGCGCACTTCTGTCTGTTTTTCAGCAACACGTAACAATCTGTAACATCGATGTGCTGATAAGAGGCGGACAGAAGTGCACCAAGTGCAGATGGCAGAGGTTTTTTTTCTTTTATCGGCCGGGGGGGGGGGGGGGGGGGGGCGTATTTTTTGATACTCGCCCTGGGAGCAATTTAATCTAAAAACTGCACTGGCTAGGGATCATGGGTAGTGTTGTCCTGTGTCCAACAGGCAGATGGTTCAGGAGGCAGAATTAACCTCCTCCCCCGAGCTAAATGTTCTGCTGCTAGGATTGTTTTTAAGAGAACAAAATAAGAGGTGAGAAAAAGGGAAACCGAGAGCCCACAATGGTGTAGTCTGGTTGAAGTAAAAAGTAAACTTATTCAGAGGATTAATCAGGATTGCCACTTAGGCAACCACTGATAAGGCGGTTGGGGAAATTAGACCTGACCCCACTCAGGATTAAGAAGTAGCTCTCTGTAGACAGGAAGGATGGGGATAACATCCCTCCACAGACGGTGGACTAGAACATACACTGAAAATTTGAACATGAGGCAACAACACAACAGTACAATTTTTTAAAATAAACTGTTTAAAAGGGAGGCAGTGGTTGGCTTACCTCCCCACAAGTAGACACGATCCTGTCGAGTTTTGTCAACAATTCACTTTATTTGAATGCTCAGGAATACAACGCGTTTTGCAGGTACAATCCTGATTCATTAGGCAGATATCGGAGCAACTATAATACGTCCGAGAACTAACCAAGCGCCTCTGTCTAATAAGAGGAGAGACATAGTTATTTATGGCAGGTTTTATAGGATCCAGGAGTTTCTCTATGATTCTTAAAAAAGTGCAGCGATTGTGGCTCTTTGTATTTGTGAGTTGCAACCTAATATCTGCTCCCATCCACACAGCACCTCATAGATCGCTCGCTCTCCAGCACCCCAGGTGTGTATTGGATAAATGCCTTCATTGGACGCATCTTCTGGGATTTCCTCAGAGAGAAGTACTGGGAGGAAATTGTGGCCAACAAAATCCAGAAGAAACTGACTAAAATCAAGGTGAGATGCTCAGTGCAGTGTTATACTTGTGTGCAAATCATGTCTTCAGTGGAAGACCTATGAGTGCCAGCTGTTTATAATGTGACTCCTCACACTGGGTACTGAAGATTATTGGCTGTATGTTCATTAATCCTTAGCAGGTCTTATAAAGTGGAAGATACAACCTCAAACCATGTCATTATCTATTCCACTAGTGGCCGGTAAGTCAGAATGTAATGTACTGTTCCGCACAATAAGCCTGTACATATCCAAGATATGTGTGCTTTATCCACGGCGGCTCTATGTTCATCAGTGGACGAATGCGCGCATCATCTGAAAAATAGCTGCATATGGCAATTTGTTTTTGCCAGACACTAACTCGTGTAAAACCCACATTAGGTGGAAATAGCCCGATGATTTTCAATAAGCTTTTAGATCTAATGCAGATTGTGTGTGCATTATTGTCCAGATTTCAACTTAAGGGCCCTTTTCCACTAGCCGCAATCCACTTCAAAAACATGTAAATCATGGTGGTAATTTTCCACTAGTGCGATTCGATTGTGCTCCGTTCCCAAAGGCTTCATGTAGAAACGTGGCGAGAGAAAATTGCGGGTTGTGCTATTGCATGATTGCGCTTGCGATTGCGCTTCCCATTGAAGAAAGGGCCCAGAGTCAAAATGCAAAAAACGGTGTTTTAAAAAAATCACATACGCTGTAGCCAAGTGCTGCCAATCAAACATACCTTATATACTCGGGTATAAGCCTAATTTTTCAGCACAAAAAAATGTGCTAAATAGTTACCCCCTCGGCTTATATGCGAGCGAGTGGAGCAGAAGGATGGTGGAGCAGGTTTTGTTACTGGCAGAGGAGTATAAAGATCATGCACTAGTGATTCTGCTCTTGCCAGCTGGCTCCCTGCTGTGTCTGTGCCCCCATCCCTGCAACATGGTGTGCAGAGTGCACTGTTCAACACTACCTGTGTCCCCTGGCTTGTGGAGCGGAGCGTGCAAGCAACGTGTCAGTGGTGCAATGATCAGGGATTCTTCAAGTGTGGCAATCGCTGTGGCTCATATCTATGACACCGTTTAGTGGTGTCTTGAGACACAGCTGTATCATCCTTAGGGCAAATCTAGCTATGGGGATAGGGGATAACATGTACTAGGGGCACATCTGGCTATTGTGGAGGAGGCTATACTGAGGAGGGGGCTTATATGCAATTCAATCACTTTTTCCTGATTTCTGAGGGAGAACTTGGTACCTCGGCTAATACGCGGGTCGGTTTATATGCAAGTATATATTCGGTACTTTATGAACTGAGTATCAGAAGAACAAAAGTTTGCTTTCTTAAAACAGAAAGAATTTGCGATAATTCAGGTTGGAGTGAGCTTGAGATGTCTCCCAGTGCAACACTGCTAAATATATGCAAATTAACCATTGTTACCCTTAGCAGCTAAACACACCTCCAGAACCGCTGGAATGCAATGATGTGTCAGCTTGTTAATTTGTACAGAGCCAGAATAATCCAACATGCATACAGACTGTTTCGGATTGTTTGATCCTCATCAGTGCATGGCATGGATTGATTGTAACACCAAGAGGTACAGACTAACCAGCAAGCTCATGGTGAAACAGAACTCATTGGAGTGTGTAAGGGACTACAATGGTCCTAAAAAACCCCTTACTAAAATGCTAAGAAAAACAAAAGTTTGCTTTCTTAAAACAGAAAGAATTTGCGATAATTCAGGTTGGAGTGAGCTTGAGATGTCTCCCAGTGCAACACTGCTGAATATATGCAAATTAACCATTGTTACTCTTAGAAGCTAAACACACCTCCAGTGCAATGATGTGTCAGCTTGTTAATTTGTACAGAGCCAGAAAAAACTGTCTCAGTGCCCCTAGTGGCCGGACCGCAAAATGCCTTCCAATCGGTTTCAGCACACAGACCATGCAAGCTGTGGTCGCAATTGGTGCACAGAAACCGCTGGGATTTTGGCAGCAGACCGACTAGAAGGGAGCCTGTGAGTTACTGTAATACAAATTACACACTATTTCAGGGTATAACTGCCACCACCTCTGTTACCATGGGACAGAGGAGCCTACTGACTGGCTAAGTCTAGACCTGCAAATAAAAACGGTTAAACACACCCTATTCTGTCTAGCTAGCGACAATAGTAGCGTCTCTTCAGAGACCCGGGTTCAGTTTCTCTGTGGCTGAATAATAGGGTAGCGGAATAAACAAACTTACGTTAGCATCGGTTTCATGAAGGTTTCAGAAGGTTTCAGAATGTTTCATGAACACATCTATAAAAGGAAAGTTTTGCCACTTTGACTTTGTTGGTCTGGAGTAGGGCTGCCCAATAGGTCGATCGCGATCTACCGGTAGATCGCGACTGCCTGATTGTTAGATCGCGGCCCCATTGACTTTTGCGGCCAGCAGCTGTCAGATTCTGCTGCTGGCCGCTGATCTCGCGGGGAGGAGAGAGGCGTGGCTGAGAGGCCAGGGGCGGCTCTGCCATGACGCAGTGTCATGGCTGGGGGCGGCGCTGTAAGCAATACTTCCGCCCCCACTTGCGCCGCCCGGCCACAACCTATTCCAGCAGCACCCCTCAGCCACCGAATTGGGAGTGGAGACCAGGATGCCACCGCTGGAGCTGGAGGGAGGTAAGTGCTAACGTGTGCCCAGCTAACCTATACTACAGGCACATATGCCCAGCTAACCTATACTACAGGCACATATGCCCAGCTAAGCTATACTACAGGGACATATGCCCAGCTAACCTATACTACAGGCACATATGCCCAGCTAACCTATACTGCAGGCACATATGCCCAGCTAACCTATACTACAGGCACATATGCCCAGCTAACCTATACTACAGGCACATATGCCCAGCTAACCTATACTACAGGCACATATGCCCAGCTAACCTATACTGCAGGCACATATGCCCAGCTAACCTATACTACAGGCACATATGCCCAGCTAACCTATACTACAGGCACATATGCCCAGCTAACCTATACTACAGGCACATATGCCCAGCTAACCTATACTACAGGCACATATGCCCAGCTAACCTGTACTGCAGGCACATATGCCCAGCTAACCTATACTACAGGCACATATGCCCAGCTAACCTATACTACAGGCACATATGCCCAGCTAACCTATACTACAGGCACATATGCCCAGCTAACCTATACTGCAGGCACATGTACCTAGCTTACCTATACTACAGGCACATATGCCCAGCTAACCTATACTACAGGCACATATGCCCAGCTAACCTATACTGCAGGCACATATGCCCAGCTAAGCTATACTACAGGGACATATGCCCAGCTAACCTATACTACAGGCACATATGTCCAGCTAACCTGTACTGCAGGCACATATGCCCAGCTAACCTATACTACAGGCACATATACCCAGCTAACCTATACTACAGGCACATATGCCCAGCTAACCTATACTACAGGCATATATGCCCAGCTAACCTATACTGCAGGCACATGTACCTAGCTTACCTATACTACAGGCACATATGCCCAGATAACCTATACTACAGGCACATATGCCCAGCTAACCTATACTGCAGGCACATGTACCTAGCTAACCTATACTACAGGTACATATGCCCAGCTAACCTATACTGCAGGCACATATGCCCAGCTAACCTATACTGCAGGCACATGTACCTAGCTAACCTATACTACAGGCACATAGGCCCAGCTAACCTATACTACAGACACATATGCCCAGCTAACCTATACTACAGGCACATATGCCCAGCTAACCTATACTACAGGCACATATGCCCAGCTAACCTATACTACAGGCACATGTACCTAGGTAACCTATACTACAGGCACATATGCCCAGCTAACCTATACTACAGGCACATATGCCCAGCTAACCTATACTACAGGCACATATGCCCAGCTAACCTATACTGCAGGCACATGTACCTAGCTAACCTATACTACAGGTACATATGCCCAGCTAACCTATACTACAGGCACATATGCCCAGCTAACCTATACTACAGGCACATATGCCCAGCTAACCTATACTGCAGGCACATATGCCCAGCTAACCTATACTGCAGGCACATGTACCTAGCTAACCTATACTACAGGCACATATGCCCAGCTTACCTATACTACAGGCACATATGCCCAGCTAACCTATACTACAGGGACATATGCCCAGCTAACCTATACTACAGGCACATATGCCCAGCTAACCTAAACTACAGGCACATATGCCCAGCTAACCTATACTACAGGCACATATGCCCAGCTAACCTATACTACAGGTACATATGCCCAGCTAACCTATACTACAGGCATATATGCCCAGCTAACCTATACTACAGGCACATATGCCCAGCTAACCTATACTACAGGCACATTTACTAACCTATACTATATAATATATTCCGCCGGGGGGGGGGGCATTTGAAATGTCGGTAGCCCGCGAGCCAAAAAAGTGGGCGCCCCTGGTATGGAACATTCAGGTTTGTGTTTTAAAACAATACCAAGGAGGAAATAAACAATGATCAGTGAGAAGCAATTGGTGCTGAGTGACCATCAATCTGAGCTTTAGAAAGCCATTCCCAAAAAATGTAAAGTGCATTATTCAAGTGGAAAACATGAAATACATTTGCCAATCTTCTCAGGAGTGGACGGTTCAGAAAATTCACCCCAAGATTGTGCAGTGCTCGGAGAAATTGCAGAATACTGTACCCAAACCCTACATCTGAAGCTCTACAGGCCAAAGTTAGTTTATTAATTGTAAAGGTTCATGACAGTACAATTAGAAAAAGACTGAAGTATGACTTGTTTGGAAGAGTTACCAGGAGAAGGTCTCCTCGTTGATAAGGGCAGGGCAAAGAATCTGCCAGGCCATCTGTGTGACAACTAAGGCCTCTTTTTCAAAAGTGGTTGAACTACATGCTTGTTTAGCCTTCCAGCTGCCGGCCACAAGTGCCTCTGTGGCCAAAAGACATCTCATGCCGTGTCTGAGACTGGCTACTGCCGTGCTCAGATGCAACTACATGGGGGAAGGGGGGGCTGTCCACAGAAAAAAAAGACAGCAGCAGAGATGGATTAAGATGAAATGGGGCCCTAGGCAAGTAGCAACTCTGTGCCCACGCTTGATGACCACCTGGCTTCTTTTTTGGTGTGGGCTAGTATCAATTAGGCCCATAGTCTCCCTCCAGGCCCAAGGCAACTGCCTGAGTTGCCTTGTGGATGATCCAGCTCTGCCCAGCAGACATTTAACCCTTCTTTGCTTATTTCAGTCCCCTAATAAAAGGTTTGGTCAGAGTTCCTCCTTCATTGCTAACCTTTCTCCTATCTTCATCATTCCTTCCCCTTCTTGCTGCGCTTTATGACTTTATGCAGAGCATAGAAGCACTGTGAGCACAAAATATAGTAAATATCGGTTCATAGGTAAACATTGTACTGACCACAGATTGTATTACAGGAGAAGCAAATTCAGCAGTTTCTGGGTAGCACTTTAAACCCAATTAGCAGCTTTGGATGTTTGCTGCGGTTGTTCTTGTTATTCTTGTGAGTAATAACAGCTTTTGTGTTCCTGTGATTTTTTTTTTAACTAAGGCACAAGTGAAAGCGCACAACTATGGTTTTCTTTTGGAGAATGGAAGGTGGGCTGGTAATAACAAACCTACTCCAACAGCAGCTTAGTGATTGATCCACATGTAAACCACCGTCTTATCCCCCAGCATAGACCAGCACCTGTGTATTCTGGCACTCATGTGGCATGTGTTCTGGGGCTGCTGGCTAGTGGAAGATGCTTGCTGTCAGTCAGATGCAGTCATGCTGCAGAGGATGTGCGGTGCTGTGAAATGGCTTGGCAGGCAGCTGTGTAGACAGGGGAGAGTAGCCTCTCTGACACATACTCCACAGCGGGGCTGGTGTCAGAGAACCTAGAGTTTAGGACAGGAGTAGGGAACCTATGGCTCGGGAGCCAGATGTGGCTCTTTTAATGGCTAAATCTGTCTCACAAACAAATCAGTAGGGCTTGATTCACTAAGTTACACTGCTCAAGCAGAGCAGCTTAGTGTGGCAGCGCAAGTAACATTTTCAGAGTAGGCACACTACGGCTGTTGCATGCACTACTAACTTACTCCAGCTCTCCCAAAACTAATGGCCGCTCCAATTGTCCCACCCTGGACGCTGTCAGGTCCAGTGACTTTGTAGGACGAGATCCCCACACTTTGATTGGCCCAATAGGCTATCTGTCACTTGACAGGCAGCCTATTGGGCCAAAGTGAGGGGGTCTTGTCCTACAAAGTGAATCAATCCCCAAGAAAGTTAGCTAATTGTACAAGCTGTTAGTCGGTATTTCTCCTGTCTGGCTTTTGGGAAAAATTGCTGATGTTGCTGAAACCCAAGAGAAGCTGAAGACGTGCCTGACACTTCCGCTGCCCAGAGGATCAACTGTATACACATCACCATGGCAACAGAGATGTGAGCCCTCTGCTGTGCATGCGCACTGTCCCAGTTTGAAACATATGGTATGGCTCTCACGGAAATACATTTTAAAATATGTGGCGTTTATGGTTTAGGACCTCAGAGTAATCCTTGTCATATTGCCTTAAAGAGAAAGAGTGACCAAAAAGTAAACTTCATCCCAATCAGTAGATGATACCCTCTTTTACATGAGAAATCTATTCCTTTTCACAAATGGATCATCACTGGGCTCTGTATGGCTGATATTGTGGGGAAACCCCTCCCACAGGAAACTGTGAGGACCATGGTCCTGGCAGTTTCCTGTCTGTGAACCTTGTTGCATTGTGGGAAAAAGCTGTTTACAGCTGTTTCCAACTGCCAAAAAAGCAAGCAGCATCGCCTTTAATTTACATCACCTGCCAGCAGTAAAAATGTCATTATGTGTTAAATGTCAGAATGTAAATCAGGGAGAGGAAAGCATTTGCAATGGGCAAACACTGACTAAATCATTTATACTTGATTATTGTAAAAATTAAGCACTTTTTTTACATTATTTTCACTGGAGTTCCTCTTTAACTAAATAGGAAACAGAGTGATAAGCTTTATTTTAGTGCCATTTACTGGCTGCATCTCACTGTAGCCAGCCACAGCAAGGTGAGTATAGGGCGGTTTTGGAGGTTGGGGGGAGCAGCGTGCAGCATTAGGACTTTCAGGTGGAGGTAAGTAAGAAAAACATTTTGGAGATGGTCTTTGACTTTTGTGTGTGACGGGAGAGAATATATATATATATATATATATATATATATATATATATATACAGTATATATATATAAATCCTTGGAAACTATCCGTGCATGTTTAGGGCTCATTCACACTAGGCAACGCATACACGAACACGATTTTGTGCATGTATTCAACACCTAGGGCAACGTTCCATTGAAAAAATGCATGCATCGTGCACTAGGATGTTCCCGGCCGCGGTATAATGGAGCGCTCGCCGCTCGGGAATGCACACTGTAGTGTTAGTGTTGAATGTCAATGCTCCATACACCTCCTTCTTCTGTTCCCCTCTGGGTAGAACACAACAGGCTGCTTGATCATGAGCAATTGTTTTCAGACAACTGTCATCTTCAGTGTGTATAGTCTTAGGGTGCAAACACATTCAATTTTGTTTGGCCAATGATTGAACAGTTTTACCACTTAAATGTAGTAGAGGAGTAAGTACTAATCGGTGACCCGGTCAGTTGGGCGCAGGGCGAGGCAAATGACAGCTCACTCTGTTGCTGCTAAACTGCCCAACGATGTTAAATACTATTCCCCCTCCAAGTCGTAGCAACTTGGAGGGAGAAGTAATTCAGGATCCGGCTAGCCCCGACGACTGACTTGTATACATTGTATTTATAAATTCTGATACACCGCTATAGACGTTATAACATTACATCTAAGGAGGTGCCCAAGTCAGGCTACACAAGGCGCCCAAGTAAGGAGCTACAAGTCAGTGATCGCACACAGAGTAGAGGGTCGCCACCCTGCCATTGTCCCTCCTCCTCCCATAGAGACAGAACACACTGCTTGGCTGTTGCTTAGCGACATGTTTGTACAATATTTGGGCCGTGAAGTGTCATCTGCTGGACTAAGTTCACTTCTGGTTGGGGGCACAAAGTTAGATGTGTGTTTGTATGCACATTGAAAGTTTTAATTTGTGCTATTTCTAATCTGATGGAAGAGATTAGAGTGTGACTGGATAATTGTGTTCATTTTCAGCTGCCAAACTTCATGGATGAACTGACACTGACTGATCTTGATATGGGGACTTCACTGCCCCAGATTCTCTCTACCTCCAACCCCAGTGTGGATGAGAAAGGTAAGCACCCTGCTGCTCCTCACATCTAAAGTAAAAAAACATTATCACACTCCTTTTTATTCACAGGAAAATAAGTTACATACTTACATAGTTATTTAGGTTGAAAAAAGACATACGTCCATCGAGTTCAATGAGAGAACAAAGTACAACTCCAGCCTGCTCCCTCACATATCCCTGTTGATCCAAAGGAAGGTGAAAAACCCTTACAAGGCATGGTCCAATTAGCCCTAAAAGGGTAAAAAAAATCCTTCCCGACTCAGATGCAATCAGATAAAATCCCTGGATCAACATCACTGGGCATTATTAGTTATTATTAGTAATTATAGCCATGGATGTCTTTTAAAGCAAGGAAAGAATCTAAGCCCCCTTTAAATACAGGTATACATAACTACTTCCTGTGGCAATACATTCCACATCTTAATCACTCTTACTGTAAAGAACCCTTTCCTTAATAAATGCCTAAAACGTTTTTCCTCCATGCGCAGATCATGTCCTCTAGTCTTATGTGAAAGCCTTGGGTCAAAAAGCTCATCCGCCAAGCTTTTATTTTGCCCTCTGATGTATTTACACATGTTAATTAGATCCACTCAAAGGCATCTTTTCTCCAGACTAAATAAACCCAGTGTAATGATCGCTGCTGCAGCAGCTATTGCTGGAAGTAGTGCTGCAGCTCAGGCAGTTCTGATCTATTTCCATGCAAGCTGCATAGGTTTGTCTGTCTTTCCCTGCTGTCAGCTTGTGACTGATTATCATTCACCTGTGTGGGAATCTGCATGTCGGCTCCCATTGGATGACCTCAGTATAAAGATCTGCTTCCTGCAGGGTTTCCTTGGGTTTTCATAGCTTCAGCTTAAGCCAGTCTTGCTGTCGCTTTAGCCCCCGATCGTGTTTCTTGTTATAAAGATACTTTGCTGGTCTTTGCATCATATATTGGTTCATTGCCAATATATATGCATACCAGCACGTTTATTATTTTCCTTGTATTTGTGTTACGTTGATACACCAGTGTCGCTGATGTATACGTACACGAACTGTTTATATCCTGTGTGCAGTTAGTCAGCTTTCCAGCACGTTTTGGTAGGTTGCGCGTACCGTGACCACCCGTGCTGAGGTAGTTACCCTGCTCCTGGTTCTGTTACCGTTTGTGGATTGCGTTCATCTCTGCGAAGAGATAACGAATCCTTCTGAATCCTGTTCTGTTACCGTTTGTGGATTGCGTTCATCTCTGCGAAGAGATAACGAATCCTTCTGAATCCTGTTCTGTTACCGTTTGTGGATTGCGTTCATCTCTGCGAAGAGATAGCGAATCCTTCTGAGTCCTGTTCCCTGTATTACTCCATTCCTAGTCAGCGTTCCTGCTTATGTCATATATCGGTTCATTGCCGATATATACATATGTTAGTCAGACGTTACAAATAGTTTCATTGATAGCTGTAATTGTAATACGCTAGGAAAACATACTTATTGTATATTTATCTGTGTTACGTTTATCTATCTTAATCCTGCTATTTTCTGACTGTCCTGTCCTGTCTTTGTGAGGCACGCCATCGCCGCATCGCATTGGCTGCCTCATTCCAGTCTGTCTGGTTTTGGACGCTTGCTGTCGCTAAGTAGCCGCTAGCTAGCAAGCGTTCATTCTGTCTACCTGTCCTGATCTCCTCAGTTCTGGTTTGTGCGCTCAGCGCTACTTTGCGCTGAGACGTTATAACGAAAGCATTGTTTGTGGCTGTCAGATCTGCACCGGCTCTGTGCGCCACAATCTCCTATTGGAGTCAGTCCTCCCCTCCACTATACTAGGGATAGCCTGTTTCCTGGTGCTAGTGTGTGTACCTCCTCCACGCCAGCTCATGCGTTGCATGCTGACTGTGGAGAATACACCACCAAGCCTCACATTATGAAAACCCCATTACCAATCCCCATTGTGGGGGGGATTCCCAGAAAGTATGACACTGTTAATTATGGTTCCTGTTCCTTTAAGAAATTTGAAGAACTTAGCTCTGAAACAGAAAATGAGTTTTTATCTGAATGTGCCAGGTTCCTGACCAATCCTGATCTCCAAGCGACTCCTGTTTCAACCTGGGCACTCCAACTAAGTTATATTTTGTTTAAAGGGGAATTATTCCAGTGGGCATTTGATGTTCTCAATCATTCCGATTTGAAAGATAGACCGCTGGAATTTCTAGCGTTTGTGATCCATAACTGGTTGCGCATAGATCCATTGCCTTTTCCTCTTAATGAACTCCTGGCAGCAGGCCAATCAGCTGCTCCTTCAATTGCTTGCAAGAATGAGCAGCAAGCAGAAAGTGTTACTGATAATTTTCCTGCAGCTTTGAATAAATCACCAGCAAGGTCAAAGGCAAAACGCAAACGTTCTAAGAAACGTGTCCAATCTGCAGAATCGTTATCCTTAGCGACTGAGACCTATAATGAGATTCTGCCATTAACAGATAATGAAATGCAATTGTCTTTCAGGGGAGTTAAATGGACTTATGAAACTACTAATGAACTTTCCTCCCTGGCTAGGGAAAATAAAGATTTTTGTTTAAAAGAATTATCTGAGTATGATTATGATGAGATATTACAGAGTATTGAACAAATCAACTTATTTGTGAACCAAGGGAAGTTTGCATACACTACAGTTCAACACTTGCTACAGGTATTGGAGATTCTTAAGAATAAGGAATCTGCCAATCACCTGCTAATTAACCCTATACATGTGCCTACCACAATCATATCTGCAGACTGTGATCAGCCTAAATGTTTCGCCGTTAAGTATGCATGGGATCCTCCATTCGAGAGGGGAGAGATGGAAGCCCTGGTCTGTGAATGGAAGAATGATTCAAGTTCATTTTGTCAATTTTACAGTGCAAAAAGTGAAATGGTATTGAACGCATGCATTAAGTCAGCCTATAACCTAATAGAGGCTGGTGTGTGTAGGTATGACTGTGTGGCTCCTTTGATTGATGTGTGGGAACTGATTTTGGATACTTCAAACCCTCTAGCAGAACAGTCTGAGGCACTGCTTACCTCAGTTGGTGTTGCAGTAATATTCACTTGTCTAGCAGCTGTTTTGGAATTACAGTCTGCTCTAATAAAACTTGATGAATTTCTGCCCAGCGAAGCAGAAGCCATTGAAATATTGTCCTCGTCAGCAAGTGTGTTGGATACCTTGCCCTGTACACAGTCTGATTTAACCAATGTTGTTGAGTCCCTCTCCGGTGTTGTAACAGCCGAGGAACTCCAGCCCTGTCCTCTGAATGTTTCAAAAGTCTTGCCCTGTAACATGGATAATTCTGACTCGCTGGAAAAAATAATAGAAATCTCAGAATTTCAGTCCGGGTTAATGAGTGTTTCTGAAACCCAGCCCTGTATCCTGGAAAATTCTGGTTCTCTGGCCGGTGTGGCAGAAGTTCCAGAGCCCCCTTCCTGTCCAGTGAGTTACTCAGTTTTGCCTAGTTCAGTGGGGATTGCTGCAATATTGACTTGTTTTGCAGCCCTTCATGAGCTCCAGTCCAGTGTATTTGATGAGTCTCTGTCTAGTCCAGAAGAAGCTATGGGAACCCTGTCTAGTTCAGTGCATACATCAGAAGATTTGCCCTGTCTTGTTAGTGCCCCTGAATCTGATTTGTTACTGACTTTGCTGGAATCAGCGACATCTAAGTCTGATCCTGCATTCTCGTGTAAAAATCCAGTAGTTGCGAAGTCTAGTCATGATGATTTTTTTTTGGCCAGTCCTGGTTTTGGTCCTGTCTTGGCTGACCCTGAGGCTCACAGTTCCTTGACATGCCCAGAGGTTTCTCTTGTGCCAGTGTGCCCAGATGTTCTTTGTGTGCCAGAATGCCCAAGTGTGTTTAAGGTGTTAGCGTGCTTTGATGCTTCCTTAGTGGGAACATGTTCTGATGTTGCCAGTCTGCCTGCATGCCCAGAGATGGTTCTGGTCCCTGAAAGCCCTGATATTGATGTTTGTCCTTGTGGCCCTGACTCGGGAATTGCCCTAGGTTCCATAGGGGTTCTTGATAGTTCTCCATGTGAGCCTAAGGGGCATTCTGACCTATGGGGATCTCTTTGGAGCTTCAAGGTGTTCTGGGAGGTCTCTGAGAAAACTTGTCCTGGTGCCTTGGACTGGTTCAACAGTGGGTTTTGTCTTGGTAAAGACAGTACCGGTGGGCATTGCAAAGGCTTTGGCGTTTCTGAACTGTTCCTGGAAGGCGGTGGGTATCGCTCAGGGAGTTTCGGAGGGCTTTCTTCTGGAAATCATGGTTCTGATGGGTGTCACACTGGGGCTTGTAGTACTGATGGGCATGGTTCTGTAGGTTCTGGTTCTGATGGGTCCAGTCTTGTGGGGACTGATTCTGGAATTCGGTCTTGCCGGGCTGTCCCGGTCATCATGAATTATCAGTCAGACTGTTTTGTTGGAAATTTCAGTTTTGAAAAGCGTCTGGAATCCGCTTTTAAAGGCGGGGGTACTGTAATGATCGCTGCTGCAGCAGCTATTGCTGGAAGTAGTGCTGCAGCTCAGGCAGTTCTGATGTCTTTCCATGCAAGCTGCATAGGTTTGTCTGTCTTTCCCTGCTGTCAGCTTGTGACTGATTATCATTCACCTGTGTGGGAATCTGCATGTCGGCTCCCATTGGATGACCTCAGTATAAAGATCTGCTTCCTGCAGGGTTTCCTTGGGTTTTCATAGCTTCAGCTTAAGCCAGTCTTGCTGTCGCTTTAGCCCCCGATCGTGTTTCTTGTTATAAAGATACTTTGCTGGTCTTTGCATCATATATTGGTTCATTGCCAATATATATGCATACCAGCACGTTTATTATTTTCCTTGTATTTGTGTTACGTTGATACACCAGTGTCGCTGATGTATACGTACACGAACTGTTTATATCCTGTGTGCAGTTAGTCAGCTTTCCAGCACGTTTTGGTAGGTTGCGCGTACCGTGACCACCCGTGCTGAGGTAGTTACCCTGCTCCTGGTTCTGTTACCGTTTGTGGATTGCGTTCATCTCTGCGAAGAGATAACGAATCCTTCTGAATCCTGTTCTGTTACCGTTTGTGGATTGCGTTCATCTCTGCGAAGAGATAACGAATCCTTCTGAATCCTGTTCTGTTACCGTTTGTGGATTGCGTTCATCTCTGCGAAGAGATAGCGAATCCTTCTGAGTCCTGTTCCCTGTATTACTCCATTCCTAGTCAGCGTTCCTGCTTATGTCATATATCGGTTCATTGCCGATATATACATATGTTAGTCAGACGTTACAAATAGTTTCATTGATAGCTGTAATTGTAATACGCTAGGAAAACATACTTATTGTATATTTATCTGTGTTACGTTTATCTATCTTAATCCTGCTATTTTCTGACTGTCCTGTCCTGTCTTTGTGAGGCACGCCATCGCCGCATCGCATTGGCTGCCTCATTCCAGTCTGTCTGGTTTTGGACGCTTGCTGTCGCTAAGTAGCCGCTAGCTAGCAAGCGTTCATTCTGTCTACCTGTCCTGATCTCCTCAGTTCTGGTTTGTGCGCTCAGCGCTACTTTGCGCTGAGACGTTATAACGAAAGCATTGTTTGTGGCTGTCAGATCTGCACCGGCTCTGTGCGCCACAATCTCCTATTGGAGTCAGTCCTCCCCTCCACTATACTAGGGATAGCCTGTTTCCTGGTGCTAGTGTGTGTACCTCCTCCACGCCAGCTCATGCGTTGCATGCTGACTGTGGAGAATACACCACCAAGCCTCACACCCAGTTTATCTAACCTTTCCTTGTAAGTGAGACCTTCCACTCCTCACATCAGTTTTGTTGCCCGTCTCTGCACCCGCTCTAAAACTACAATACCTTTCCTGTAATGTGGCGCCCAGAACTGTATTCCATATTCCAGATGTGGCCTTATAAGTAAACACAATCTCAGGCTTAAAGTGTAAATGAGGCGTTTTTTAAAGTAAAAAAGTGGACACACAGGGCATACCTCTGTGTCCCCCTCGGCTCCTCTGTCAGCCTCGCACTGGCTCTCCTCCGCCTGCTCCCCACCTCTCCCCTGTCCCCAAAAATGTACATCTGAAGGAGATAAGCACACTAAGCATCTATGATGCTGCTGAATCACAAGCCTTAACTTGTGAATTATCTCACCTCCTCTATTTCAAACCTTTTGAGCACCCAACAAGGAAAAAAGTACTAAGAATAAGGCGAGAAAAGTAAAAATAGCGCAGCAGGGAGACAAAGCTGAGTCTATAAATAGAGGAGGAGCCAACAGCAAGCTTTCATCAACCAAACAGAAGTCAGACTGCAAGATTATTGTTGAAGACAAGTTTCAGAGAAGAACCCTGGAGACTTCTAAATAAAATACTACAAGCCCCTGAGCCGTTTTTACACTTGTGGGGCTTGATTCACTGAACCGTGATAACTCAAATATCACACCTTAGCAAAGATATCACACCTTATGAAAAGATATCACACCTTAGCAAAGATATCACACTTTATGAAAATATATCACACCTTATCAAAGATATCACACCTTATCAAAAATATCATACCTTATGAAAAGATATCACACCTTATCAAAGATATCACACCTTATCAAAGTTAACACGCCTTATCAGAGTAGCACAGTGAGTGCTATGAACTTATGCCTGCTAATTGGCAATGGCACTCGTCCTGCCCTGAGCCCCTGCAAGTTCGCAGCGCTCTCTATGCTACTCTGATAAGGCGATAAGGCGTGTTAACTTTGATAAGATGTGATATCTTTGATAAGGGGCTTGATTCACTAAACCATCATAACTCATATCACGTCCATTTTCGTGCGATCGCGAATTTTCATGCGCAATTGCGAATTTTTGCCTGTTTATGCGTGAAAATGCACGATTGCATGCTAGAACTTGAAATTGCACGCGAAAAAAGGCCGTGATATGAGTTATCACGGTTTAGTGAATCAAGCCCATGGTGTGATATCTTTAAAAAGGTGTGATATATTTTCATAAGGTGTGATCTTTGATAAGGTGTGATATTTGAGTTATCACGGTTTAGTGAATCAAGCCCGTAGTGTAAAAGTTTCCATAGACTTGCATTGCCCCTGCGGCAGGGATGCGTTGAGGAAGCCTAAAGCGGGGCGACACAGGCCTTAAGTCTAAAAGGGGCCTTAGTGGTTTATTGACTCTAAATCTGCACTCTGGGTCAACTTGTGCAGAGTCTGAGGAGACCACTGTAGACATTAGCCAAAACACGGGTGATTATCTGATTGATCACTGTAAATTTGTAGTGATTATATAGCTCCGTAAATTGGCTCTTATCCAATTAACTTTTTCTCCTAAGTTTTCTCCCAGGTGATCACTCTTCATCTTATCTAAAAATAACTTTTCAGCTCCTAGCAATTGAAAAAGTATTAAAAAGTATGTAAAAATAAAGTAAAATGCTCTTATTGTAGACTTCAAGGGACCTAGCCAAGTAGTCTACTAATCAGAATATAATAAATACTGTATTTTTTGGACTATAAGACTCACTTTTTCTCCCCCAAAAGTAGGGGGAAAAGTAATTGCGTCTTATAGTCCAAATGCAGGGAGTTCCTGACTTGTGAACGCCTGCCAATACGAACCTCCAACCCACTGCGATATTGAGGACTCCCTGTATTGTACCCATGCAGAGGAGGACACAAGGGGACAAACGGAGGACACAGGATGACACAATGGGACATGGAGGAGGACACACAGGGTTAAGGAGGAAGACACAAGGACGACAGAGGGGGACACAGGGAGACAGAGAAGGACACAGGGAGACACACGTGGTACAAGGGGGCATAATCCACAAGATGTCCCTTCACCATGGATGCACCAAATTTAGTATATATTTTCCCCTGGGTTTTGTCCTCTAAACCTAGGTGCGTCTTATGGTTAGGAGCGTCTTATAGTCTGAAAAATACTGTATGTATAATATATGTATACAGGCCTGAGGACTGAGTTTACTATAGCTAGAGGTTTACTATAACAAGATTCTACTGTAATATCAATCTTCTTTTGAGTATGTCCTTGCATGTTGGGAGCTTTAAAGGTGTTCTATAGGTAAAGTTTAAAAATATCTCCTTGGAGAAAACTCAGGAGAAACGTTAATAGGATATGTGCCACTGTCTTTCCAATAAATGGGAAACCCACCAGGTCTTCAGAGATAACAGACTGGATGCCAGTACCTTTTGGCAGTAACTTGGTTTAATCAAAAATGTTTGTGTAAATTTTGACTTGATACACAAGCACAGAACATAGGTATATACCTGTCACGTCATCACAAATGAGCCAATGGTTTTTCTCCCTTTGATGCTGTGGGATTGTACTAAACTCTTCTTAATCTGAGTGTAGTAACTGTACAATATCACATTTTCTTGAAATCCTCAAAAATAGGCAAAAGCAGCTGTCATTGGATAAGTACCTTGTTAAAGCCACACACAAATAAAAAGATTGGGGTGAGCCAACAGATAACAATGATTCTGTTATAGTGAAAGTCTTTTTTACAATTGACTTTATACAGGACTGTACTTTGTATTAAATATTTTTCTTTAAAGGACAGATGCGAGGTGAAAAAAAATATACTAACCTGAGGCTTACTCCTGCCCCTGGCAGCCTATCTGTCCCTCGCCGCAGCTCCGGTGTCCCGGGATAACCTCCGTTGCAGATGCCGACCTCGTCAGGTCAGCATCTTCTGCACCTGCGCAAGCGTGCGGCTCTCAATTGCGCTCATGTGGCCTGGAGCATTATACGCCTGCACAGAACACTCCAGGCCACGTGATCACAGGATCACGATCAGTGCGGCTGTGCTCTCCTGCAAGCACAGAAGATCATCGGAGAGGATCCTGGGACACCGGAGCTGCGGCGAGGGACCGGCTACCAGGGGCTGGAGGAAGCCCCAGGTAAGTAGATCTTTTTTTCTTCACCTAGCACCAGTGTTTTTGGATTGTGAAACCAATCATCTGAGTTTCAATTAATTCTTATGGGGAAGAGTGCTTTGGATTACAAGCATGTCTCCGGAATGAATCATTCTCCCAAACCAAGGCTCCACTGTATTATAATCCCATACAGACAGGATATATTTGAAATCTGAATTTCAGTTCACTTTGGCACTTTATATGGGAGCTGATCATCTTGTCAAATTAGAATTTTATTTCATAGATCATTTTACGTAGTCTTGTATGCTTGTAAATGTATTACTTATTTATTCATTAGAATACAAAAATCATTTGACAGGTTTTTTTTTTCATTTTCATATGCAGCATGGAAAGCCAACAGGTGGCACTCCAAATAATGGAGCAGAGCCCACCAACAGAAAGCTCTGTTGGTGGGCAGAAAAGGGGGGGGTATTGCTTGTGTGCCGAGCCCTTAAAGCTGCAGTGACCTAATTTGTAAAAAAATAACCTGGTCACTGGAGAAGGGGGGGGGGGGGGTGAAGCCTGTGGTCCTTAAGTGGTTAAAGGAAACCTGCAGGGGGTAAAGCGCCCACCTGTACTCCTCTGCTGGGGCGTTCCAGCGCTGTCTCTGCGCATGCGCAGTAGCATGAAAAAAGCCAAGCCTGATCAAGTCCATGGTACTGCGAAGGCGGCTCATGCTTTGGGGATCTCAGTGTTGGAATGGCCTCCAGAGGCTTCCTTCTCCCGTGATAAGTATCCATATTTTTGTGTTGTAGAAGCTCATAGGTTTACTTCAAGCTTTGTACATGTGCTAGAGGGTTCTTAGGCACCGCAGCCGCTCAGGGTCATCTCTGCTGAGAATCTACAGTGAGTACAGCCTCCCCAGTGCGTCACTGGAAAATGTGGAGCGCCGAATCATCTCAGCGGTTCTCCTTGTAACCCTCTCACCATAGCAACAGAATGCTTCGCCAGGCCCCAAACTGTCACCCTAGTGATGGAGTCCAACCACCGCGGGCAACATATGTTTGCGTGTGTACACACCTTGGGAACAAGGAATGCCGGTATACAGCTGCTGTGACACTAGATTAGTTAAGCAAATGTTCAGAATTGTTTTCTGCTGACCACTGAGGGAAGCTGCCTCCAGGTACACAGCTACTGTTGTGCTTTGTAGTATGAAATATTAACAGAACTAACGCTAATAATTCTTTGTTGATGCATGTCTTATGCTAATTGTGTGCAGCTTTATTATTATTAAGTATTTATATAGCGCTGACATCTTCCGCATCGCTGTACAGGGTATATTGTCTTGTCACTTAACTGTCCATCGGAGCTGCTCACACTCTAATCCCTACCATAGTCATATGTCTATGTATGTATCATGTACTGTATGTTGTGTAGTCTAGGGCCCTTTCACTCTGGAGCAGTGCGTCAAACTGACTCACGCACTACCACACTCCAATGTAAACCTATGGGGGGAATCACAATACCTGCGTCGCGGTGCATCGGAAGTCCTCAATCTGATGCGCTTCCAAAACTACATTACCACACGTACTTGCGTCAGACCGAAAGTCATGTAAGTCTATGGCAACGTGTGTAAGTTTAAAAACCCGCCGCAGGAAGCACATTTTTGCAATACACTTCTGCGAACGTGATCGCTTGCATGGCAGGAAGTGAGCATCATTTCCTGCTTAATCAGATGTCACACAGGGAATACCGCTTAGTAACACGATATTTCCTGAAAGCCTATTTCTGGCTGCGCGGCTGCCACAACGTATCGCCAATATGCAGTGTGAAATCAGCCTAAGGGGGAAGCCAATTAACTTGCCAGTATGTTTTTGGAATGTGGGAGGAAGCAAGAGTGCCCAGGTGAAACCCACACAGATACAGGGAGAGCATACAAACTCCATGCAGATAGTGTGCTGGCTGGGATTTGAACCAGGGACTCTGCAAGGCGAGAGTGCTGTCCACTATGCAACCGTACTGCCCACTGCTGAAAATGGACCAATCAAATGCAGCAGTCGTGGCATCTGATTGGTGCATTTCCAAGGTGCATATATCTGCATACAATTAGTACAGTATTTGCATAATCTCTGAACTATTAGCATCTCCCTTGCCATCCCTTCTCTGTTTTACTGCTTAGTGAACATGGCCCAGAGTCCCATTACTCATAGAGTGCTGGAAGAAGCAGAGTGAATCTATTTATGGTGTACCAGAGGCAGCATCTTACATTCTCATTAGAGAGGAATAGCTTTATGGAGATTGGCAGAGCAGAAGAAGAAGAGCATGCCATTATATCCTTCATTTAGCCCAGATTCTGAAGCCAGCCTGGAATAGAAATAGCTGGGCTGCTCTGTTGGCATCAGGAGAGGCGCAGACAGGACAGGGAGACCATGGTGTGCATCCAGCACGCTCTGTGTTACAGGATGAGCCCCATAAAGAGGACACTGTGACATTAGTGATAAAATCATGTGATCATCTGAAGACCTGAAAGCCGGTTCCAGCTTTTCTTAGTATAGAAAAAACGCTGTGTAACTGTTTATCTAATCGATATCTGTACTTTTGTTGCCTTCATCACAAAAACCTGTAAGAGCAGCTTAAATATTAATACGGTGGTGAAGCAGTGGCCCTTGGCATCAGCACCTCCCAGCACTTTCAGCACTGAAAAATTATTTCAGTTTTCAATAACCACAATTAATGGGGGATGAACCCAGTGGGGGTAACTATGTGAAATCACGGGGCCCCCCAGCAAAACTTTGATGGGGCCCCCTTAACAGAGGCATATTTAGAGGGGTGTAGGCATGGCCCATGCCATGGGCACCCCCAGGCCTGCCCCGTACCTCCCCATCACTCAGATCCAGCGCCATTTCCAGCCGTGCGACCGCCCTAAGTGCTGACGGAGCGGGGGGGCATAACGGAGGGGGAGCTGCGGTCTCACTGGGACACCGCTGCAGAGTAAGCGCAGGGAAGCCTCTCCTATTGAGCAACTCACCTTCCTGCTCGTTCCAATCGCCAATCACTTGCCGGTGGTCTCCTCTGCGTAGCCGCGTATACACGCTCTACTTCCTGATTACCAGGAAGTAGAATGTGTATCATGCGAAACCATGCGATGCGGTTTAGCTGTAAATCGCAGCACATGAGTGGAAACATCAGACATGTATGTGTATGCACTCTCTGATGTCCCTGCGATCGTGTTCCCATATGCGCAGCTGAAATCACACATATGGAAACGAGCCCTAAGTGTTAGAAAACAGGACAGAAAGGAAATAAGAGGTGTCTCCAAAAAAGTAACTTCAGCAATATCCTGAGCCAAAACACACAGGCAACCATAGCGCATGTACATGAGAAAGGAAGCTGTTTTATAGGGGATCCATACCAGTTTGCATACAGGGCAAACAGATCCACTGATGATGCTGTCAACATCTGCCTTGATCTCACATACCTAACACATACGCCAGGATTCTACTACTGGACTTGAGCTCTGCCTTCAACACCATCTGCCCCCGCATACTGCAGGACAATCTTACAGAGCTGAATGTCCCTCCCACACTCCGTGGGTGGATCACAGACTTTCTGACTAACAGAACTCAAGTCATTAAGCTTGGGGAGGTCACCTCTCAACCGAGGACAAAGAACACGGGGGGTCCCACAAGGCTGCGTCCTGTCACCGATCCTGTTCTCCCTCTACACAAACAATTGCAGATCCAAGAAAAAACTCTGTCAAGGTCATCAAATTTGCAGATGGCACCACCATCGTTGGGCTAGTAACAAACAATGATGAGCAGGCCTACCGCCAGGAGGTTGACAGTTTGCCAGTGGTGTAGGGGAGAACAGGCTGGTCCTCAACTCATCCAAAACTGCAGAGCTGATTGTGGATTTCAGGAAGCATGCCCCTCCCCCCACCAATCTTTATCAATGGCACCGAGGGTCGAGATAGTAGCCAGCGTTTGCCTTCTGGGCACCACCATCTCCAAAGACCTGAGCTGGAAGGAAAACACAGCCTTGACCCAGAAGAAAGCCCAGCTGTAACGATCGGTGTCAGCTCGCAGAGAGGATCTGATTATTGGTGATCTGCAGAATCACCAAGAATACAGATCTATACTTGATTATGGATGATCTGCAGAATCACCAATAATACAGATATAGTGCTAACCTCTGGACACCTCTAAATAAGTATATAGTGAGTGTTTGGTGTAACAGTATGACTTTGAGTAACCCACCTGATGAGCAGGTGGCCCTAGGCAGTACAGGCGTACTGCTATAGAGAGTACAGAAACCTTCCAGCAGCCTGAGACTCTCCAAGGGGTGGAGGTCAGGCTGAAGGTAGGAAGGACCAGAGGGGTGAGTGACACCTGGAGGTGGATGTCACTGACTGATCTGGAGACTATCTCTTTAGTGGAGAGAGATAGCTCTCGAGGTCGGGCAAGCCAGGTCGGCAACACACGGACAGACAAAGCACAAAAGACAGAAGGCTGATTCGGTATCCAGGGCAGGTCGGGTTTGGCAACGGTATATCAGATATGTGTGGTACCAAATCAGAAAGCAGAGGGATAGTCAGGAAAGCAACAGGTCATAACAAATATCAAACAATGCCTAGTCTTGGGTGTGAGGTCCATGGTCTCTACACCCTGGAACTAGTCTGATGTATAACAAAATGAAACACAAGTTCCCTAGTCTTGGGTGTGAGGTCCGTGGTCTCTACACCCTGGAACTAGTCTGATGTATAACAGAATGATAACACAAGTTCCCTAGTCCTTGGGTGTGAGGTCTGTGGTCTCTAAACCCTGGAACTAGTCTGATGTATAACAGAATAATAACACAAGTTCCCTAGTCTTGGGTGTGAGGTCCATGGTCTCTACACCCTGGAACTAGTCTGAAGTATAACAGAATAATAACACAAGTAATCTGGCTCAGTGTGAATTCCCAGGTCCTCCTGGTTCAAACACACTGTAGGATCTGACTAAGGTCTGAGTGCTTCCACGTAGTGATCGCAACGGCAGACAATTTGAGAGTGGCCAGCAGTGACCATATATAGAGCAGTGCTCTCTGGCAGCCGCCCCAAAGTGATCAACCAATGGTTACCAACTCTGAGGTCAGCTGACCGGCCTGGTCAGCTGATACCCCCTTGGCCATCATAAAAGTTCTGCCCTTTCAGCGCGCGCGTGTGTATTCCCAAACCTATGTGAACTAACAGGCTCAGCCACCCCAGATGCACGCTGCTGCGTGCAAACCGCCTGCGCTGGACGCGGAACCAGCCGCCTCGCAATCAATACATGCGGCGGCTTTTCCGCGTTCTGCCCATGTCACTAGAATGCACGCTTCCGCGTACAGACCGCCCGCGTTGGACGCGGAATCAGCCGCCTTGCTGCTAGTACACGCGGCGGCTTTTCCGCGTTTTCTCACACCAGCAGAGGCTTTTCTTCCCTCCGCCAACTGAAGAAGTTCGGCATGGCTCAAAAGCTACTGACGTGCTTCTACACCGCCACCATCGAGTCCGTCCTCTGCTCCTCCATCCTATGTATGGTACGCTGGCTCCTCCACCAGAGACAGATACAAACTTCAGAGGGTCATAGATCGGCAGAGAGAATCATCGCAGACCTCTACCTTTGCTTGACCACCTCCACAACTCCAGGCTACGCTCAAGAGCATGGAGGATTGCCGGCGACTCCTCTCACCCTGGCCAGCGGTTCTTCAGCAGACTTCCGTTAGGCTGTAGGTTTCGGGCCATCGCCACCAAAACCTCAAGGCACAGGAACTCTTTCTCTCCCCTCAGCTGTCACCCTCCTGAACTCATTAACCTGCATTCCTGACTTGCTCTGAGCCCAGCACCGGAGCAACAATGTGTTCCAGAACTGCACCCTGTTCATGAATTAATTATTAATCTGGACTTCTGTTTTAGCCGTTTTTGGTTTATGTGTTTTTCTTTTTGTTTTATCTATGACTCTCTGTTTATTGTATGCCCTCTGTCATCTAGACTTCCTATCCTTTATCTGTTAAATTGTACGTGCCAAACCCAACTGTCGAATAAAAATGATTCTGATTCTGACCGGGGGAGGGGACCCTGATACGCCCCTTAATGTTCACCACCCTTCCCTTGCCTCCCCTTGGTGACCCTCACAACATGGGTGTCCATCATACAAGGGTGGTAGGCACAAAAAACACTTTATCTGGAGTATTAGAGAAAGGGAAGGTAAGTAGTTGCCCCCCCCCCCCCCAAAACACACACCCCTCTTCAGTCACGGGGGGCTGCTCCCCCCAGTTACGCCCCTGGCTGAACCAAATCTTTAGGCCTATTTCGGACACGCTAAGATCCTGAGCACACTATGTATTTATGTTTGCTTATGCGCCCTTCAACAACACATTGATGTTACAGACAGGGCCTGTTCTAGCAACAATAGGGCTCCTGGGCAAAATTAACCTGGAGACCCCCAATAGACACCCCCAACCAAAAAGCAGGCAGTAGGGGGACCTTGTTGCAGCCAAATCCCCCCCCCCCCTGGGCCGCTGAGCCGCGCGCTGACCTCCCCCCCATCACCCCCCAACTTAACAGTGCTCCCACATGGGTGTATGCACTGAACTGCATTAATCAGAAGTCCCCAAACTTTTTCGGTCAAGGGCCGGGTCAACATACTTCAGACTGCTGAGAGGCCGGAACATGCATGAAATGATGTTGAAAAGGAGAACTCCCAGCAGCAGCTATTCAGTCATGCAGCGCCCGAATAACATCTTTGTGCACCAGTGAAGCATACCCAGGTGACAACCTGCCATCCAGTTGGACAGCGGTGTCACCTGATGAAGAATTGGATTGGAAGCCAACGAATTACTGCTCCCTGGCTTCTACAGTATGTGGATGGGTGATGCCAGCACTGCTATTCTATATGCAGGCAGCAGATATTTAAATGTGCAGTGGGCCACATCTATAAGTTATACATTTGGGGGCCAGTAAAAAAAACTTGGGGGCCGCATTCAGCACGCGGGCCATAGTTTGAGGACCACTGGCCTAATGCATTTCATTCTGCTCTACTTATCATGTGGTAAGACTTATTTCATGTTTTCTGCTTAAAGGGGAACTGAAGAGAGAGGTATATGGAGGCTGTCATGTTTATTTCCTTTTAAGCAATACCAGTTGCCTGGCAGCCCCTGCTGATCCTCTGCCTCTAATACTATTAGCCATAACCCCTGAACAAGCATGCAGCAGATCAGGTGTTTCAGTGGTTCAGACTTATAAGGTCTGATCTGACAAGACTAGCTGCATGCTTGTTTCTGGTTTTAATCAGATACTACTGCAGAGAAATAGACCAGCAGGGCTGCCAGGCAACTGGTATTGATTAAAGGAAATAAACATGATAGCCTCCATATACCTCTCTCTTCAGTTCCCCTTTAAAGCAGTTTAGCGCATACACCCTAAGGTGTGGTTACCGTCTGATTATGTCTGATCAGGTTGCATGCATGAGGCCACCGCCAGTGCTGGAGGCTTACTGCCGGCTGCAAGAGCCCAGCAAAAAAACTGGAACGTTTGACAAGCAGATAAAGGACACTGTCTCTTTTTTTCCACTTCTTTTGGGTTTTCAGTTAGTTGACGCTTTGATTAATTATTCAGACACTCAGATAACTAAGCATTCGCTTCTGAATCTGCTTAGTCTCATTCTGAGAGATGTGAGATAGAGAAAGGTGTCAGGCATCGGGATTTGCAAAAGCACTGCATGCAGCATCTTGGGAGTGATCCCACTGCAGTTCTTGCTCCCAGAAAGAGAATCGCTAGCATAGTTGCTGAAAAAACGGGCAAGCAATATCGCAATCGCTACGGCTTAGGTTGATAGAGAAAATGTGTACAGTGCTTCACTGCTGTCAGAGAAGGGGGGGGGGGGGGGGGGGGGGGTGCGCATCCAAAGTTTCGCAGGGAGGCCCAGTGATTTCTAGTTATGCCCCTGAGTCTGATACAACCTTAATTATTAAGTCATTAAACTGAAATTAAATGTTTTAAACTCTTTTCATGTTTATCATCCTTACTACATGTAGAATTAATCATCTCATAACTTTATTTTCCCTTCAGAACTGGTAAAATCAAATAGAACACACGAACACCAGCAGCCCGTTCTGGTGTAATAACCCTGATAATTGGCAAGGGGTGATGTACGGGTCCTTCTAAAAAAATTAGCATATTGTGATAAAGTTCATTATTTTCTATAATGTACTGATAAACATTAGACTTTCACATATTTTAGATTCATTACACACAACTGAAGTAGTTCAAGCCTTTTATTGTTTTAATATTGATGATTTTGGCATACAGCTCATGAAAACCCAAAATTCCTATTCCACCACTTGACCTGATGAAGAGGTTTATGCTGCAAAATGCAAGTGCTTACTATTATAATAAAATCAAAATTTTGTATTTATACCAACAAGAGTCTCCTCACTTAAAGCGAAACTGAAGTATCCCTAAAAAAAAAGAATTTCACTTACCTGGATTTTCTGCCAGCCCTCTGTAGCCAACCTGTGCCCGCACCGTTTCAAAATGATCCTCCGTTCCCGGCTCACTTTTCTTCACGCAGTGGAAGCTGACTGTCGAAATCGAGGTCCTCTGCGCCCTGGCCATGTGTATCCTCGTCCTCGTTCCTGTAGCCAGGAGCAGTATGAGAAAATATCTTCTGCGCCGTATGCTCCCGGTGATAGCAGCCATGAACGAGGATGCACACAGCCAGGGCCACACAGCGCAGTGGACGCCCACTGCCTGCAGTGAGCCATGGTGGGGGGAACAGAGGATCGTTTTGAACTGGCGTGGGCACAGGTCGGCTGCAGGGGGCTGGCAGGAGCCCCAGGTAAGTGAAACTTTGTTTTAGGGATACTTCAGCGGATCCGAGATGAAAAACTAACTATAAGAAGTAGCTTGTCTATATATCTTATCTAAAATTTAGATAGCTTACACAGCATATCTAGCTGCAAACAGCTTCAATGTTTTATGATTATTTATTCCCCTGTGATACAATGAGAGCAGCCATGTGCTGGAGATGTTAGAAGACAAAATTGCAGGAGAAGCACCACTAGTAGAGAACGTTGGAGTGTGCCTTGGTCAAGGTCTCAGTGCCAATAGAGACCCTCAGTCATCCATCCACAAGTAGGACCGGCACCACTCAAAAAGTATTTATCAGCTCTTTTATTAAGCAAACATGGCTAAGCAATAACAGACGCTGTTTCGGGCCATGCCCTTTCTCAAATTGCAGCAGCCTAAACCAAACACCAAACAATGTGTCCTTAAATAGCCCACCCCCAATAAAAACACCAATGGGTGTCCTGCTGGGCGGGGTGTAACAAGCGGACCTGATGGGGAACATCCAAACTAATATGTAAATCACTGGAGAGGCATTCAATCCATTTACCTGTCACCTGAACATCTCTGCCATAAGGCTCAATCGGCGGCCGCTCACGTGTGCTGGGAGTACATTATTTCCTGGACTGTCATATCGCTCTCCCCTCCCCGTGCGCCTCATTCACCAATCAGTGGCGAACACGCAGGAGGTAGGGCCAGGACGTATATGTGGAACGCAACGCTGTGCGTTCCACTAGCTCCCTGAATTTCCGAACAAAGCGGAAGTGACGTACCCGCCGCATCCTCCGTCCATCTAGTTGCCAGGCAACTGGCTTGTACATAAACAGAGGAGCCAATAAACAAGTATTCCATCCCGGGAATCCGTCATCCGCATCTGGAGCGAAAGGAAGGTGCCCAAAGCGCGCAAACCATACAAGAGCCGCATCCCGCCGCCAGCAAAATGCTGCGGACCGCCAGATGCACTATAAATATGTAAAACAGCACACCGGACCTCAGTTCCCCGATCCAGACACGGAGAAAGCCCTCCAGGGACGTAAAATAGAAAAAATGAAAAAGATGAAAAAAATTAAAATAAAATATAAAACATATTTATAACAGGCAATGGATCTATACCTCACCAACCATCAGGTCAACCGTACAGACCACCCAGGGGGACCTAAAAACACATAAAAAAGAGCAAATTAATCATATGAATAGCTACAAACTGTACATAATTAGATCAATAAGTGGCAAGGTAATAAGTGATAGCTCACCACATGTTATAAAGCTAACGGACACGGACACAGAACCCCAGATCATACTCCCGATTCATCCCTTTGGGTTCTAATGTATCTAATTTTCTGATCCAGGCTGCCTCCTTCTTTAATAGCGCTGTTTCCCTATTACCCCCTTGCAATTGACAGGGACAGAATCAATAATTGTCACCCTTAATTGTGATACAGAATGCCCCATAGTGGCAAAGTGTTCAGAGACAGACTGGCCCCGCAATTTATTACGAATCGCCGATTTGTGTGATGAAATGCGGTCTTTAAGCCGCTGGGTGGTCATCCCCACATACCCAAGGCCACAAGGGCACTTGAGTAGATAGACCACAAAACTTGAATCACACGTGTAACGTCGATTATGAAAAAATGTAGTGCCCTGGGATGGATGCGTGAACCTGTTGCCTTTCAGCACCATTCCACACATATGACATCCCAGGCAAGGGTACATGCCTGCACCCCTGCTGCAGGGCAACATCTGCTTTTTAGAGGTTCAACTTATCTCGAATGGTCGGTGCCCGTTTAAACGACATGATCGGGGGATAGCGAAACTCAGGAACATAAGGAAAGCCATCCGTGAGAATCCTCCAGTGCCTGCGGATCACCCGTGACAATGCGTCACTGCAGGCACTGAAGGTTGACACGAATGCATACGTGGGCCCATCTGGTCTCCGTTTTCCACCAGAGCGAGGTAAAAAAGTGGAGGGTGGATAACCTCTCCTACGAAACTTTAATGTCATCTGCTCCCTACGATAAACACACTTAAACTCGTCACTAACTATCCTGTCTACCCTACTCAGCTGACTGCGGGGAATGCTGTTCTTGGTTCCAGTCGGGTGGAAAACTCCTGTAATGCAGGAGTGAATTGCGGTCAGTGTCCTTAGTAAAAAGGTCAGTAGAAAGTCGCTCACCCTCCCTGACCACCAATACATCCAAAAATGAAATAGTAGACTGATCTTGGTGCCATTAGCTAAATTTTTGGATTCTATTCTCCAGCCACTGGTCCAGGCTGCCCCTTCATATCTCAGGGACACTTCCATGTTTTTGGAAAAATTGAGTGAGGTCAGACTCTCCGGGGAGGAGATTTTTTCTTGTAACTTTGGATGTCGAAAGCCTCTACACCTCCATCCCACATGATGGGGGTGTAGAGGCAGTAGACTGGTTCCTTATGACTCGCCACCGACTTGACTTTAGAACAGAGGAAATTTTGTGTTCATTTGTTACAAATTGTGCTTCAGTGCAATTACTTTGAGTTTGGGGGACAGTTTTACTTACAACTACGGGGGACGGCCATGGGGTCGAATGTGGCCCCCTCCTATGCTAATTTATATATGGCCTTATATGAGGAGGCCTTTGTTTATTCTAATTCTTTGTTTCACCAGCATTCTATATGCTGGCTGCGTTTTATTGACGACATTTTTTGCATTTGGAGGGGGCCCCATTCGACCCTTGTGGAATTCATGTCACAGCTACATGATTCATGTCCATACATACGTTGACGTCCCACCAAGACAGTCTACTATTTCATTTTTGGATGTATTGGTGGTCAGGAGGGTGAGCGACTTTCTACTGACCTTTTTACTAAGGACACTGACCGCAATTCACTCCTGCATTACAGGAGTTTCCACCCGACTGGAACCAAGAACAGCATTCCCCGCAGTCAGCTGAGTAGGGTAGACAGGATAGTTAGTGACGAGTCTAAGTGTGTTTATCGTAGGGAGCAGATGACATTAAAGTTTCGTAGGAGAGGTTATCCACCCTCCACTTTTTTACCTCGCTCTGGTGGAAAACGGAGACAGATGGGCCCACGTATGCCGTTCGTGTCAACCTTCAGTGCCTGCAGTGACGCAGTGTCACGGGTGATCCGCAGGCACTGGAGGATTCTCACGGATGGCTTTCCTTATGTTCCTGAGTTTCGCTATCCCCCGATCATGTCAGTTTAAACGGGCACCGACCATTCGAGATAAGTTGACCTCTAAAAAGCAGATGTTGCCCTGCAGCAGGGGTGCAGGCATGTACCCTTGCCTGGGATGTCATATGTGTGGAATGGTGCTGAAAGGCAACAGGTTCACGCATCCATCCCAGGGCACTACATTTGTTCATAATCGACGTTACACGTGTGATTCAAGTTTTGTGGTCTATCTACTCAAGTGCCCTTGTGGCCTTGGGTATGTGGGGATGACCACCCAGCGGCTTAAAGACCGCATTTCATCACACAAATCGGCGATTCGTAATAAATTGCGGGGCCAGTCTGTCTCTGAACACTTTGCCACTATGGGGCATTCTGTATCACAATTAAGGGTGACAATTATTGATTCTGTCCCTGTCAATTGGCAAGGGGGTAATAGGGAAAACAGCGCTATTAAAGAAGGAGGCAGCCTGGATCAGAAAATTAGATACATTAGAACCCAAAGGGATGAATCGGGAGTATGATCTGGGGTTCTGTGTCCGTGTCCCGTTAGCTTTATAACATGTGGTGAGCTATCACTTATTACCTTGCCACTTATTGATCTAATTATGTACAGTTTGTAGCTATTCATATGATTAATTTGCTCTTTTTTAAGTGTTTTTAGGTCCCCCTGGGTGGTCTGTACGGTTGACCTGATGGTTGGTGAGGTATAGATCCATTGCCTGTTATAAATATGTTTTATATTTTATTTTAATTTTTTTCATCTTTTTCATTTTTCATTTTTTCTATTTTTACGTCCCTGGAGGGCTTTCTCCGTGTCTGGATCGGGGAACTGAGGTCCGGTGTGCTGTTTTACATATTTATAGTGCATCTGGCGGTCCGCAGCATTTTGCTGGCGGCGGGATGCGGCTCTTGTATGGTTGCGCGCTTTGGGCACCTTCCCTTTCGCTCCAGATGCGGATGACGGATTCCCGGGATGGAATACTTGTTTATTGGCTCCTCTGTTATGTACAAGCCAGTTGCCTGGCAACTAGATGGACGGAGGATGTGCGGCGGGTACGTCACTTCCGCTTTGTTCGGAAATTCAGGGAGCTAGTGGAACGCACAGCGTTGCGTTCCACATATACGTCCTGGCCCTACCTCCTGCGTGTTCGCCACTGATTGGTGAATGAGGCGCACGGGGAGGGGGAGAGCGATATGACAGTCCAGGAAATAATGTACTCCCAGCACACGTGAGCGGCCGCCGATTGAGCCTTATGGCAGAGATGTTCAGGTGACAGGTAAATGGATTGAATGCCTCTCCAGTGATTTACATATTAGTTTGGATGTTCCCCATCAGGTCCGCTTGTTACACCCCGCCCAGCAGGACACCCATTTGGTGTTTTTATTGGGGGTGGGCTATTTAAGGACACATTGTTTGGTGTTTGGTTTAGGCTGCTGCAATTTGAGAAAGGGCATGGCCCGAAACAGCGTCTGTTATTGCTTAGCCATGTTTGCTTAATAAAAGAGCTGATAAATACTTTTTGAGTGGTGCCGGTCCCTACTTGTGGATGGATGTGCTGGAGATGTTATCAGCTTGCCTGTGTGTAAATTCAGTCCCCTCTCCTCCTGCCTCCTCCCCTCTGCCTCTGAAATCAATGGCTAGTAACACCTCCCCCTCCCCCTGCCTAGACTGAGCTCCTATAAGCTCTTGCTACTGTCTGAAAATGCCAAGGCATTGTGACAACCTGTTTAGTTTATAGGCAATTACATTTTAAAACAAAACAAAAAAAAGTATTTGGCTTGAGGAATGCCCTATAAACTATATGAAAGGACACAAAGGAACACAATTATGAAATGAGTAAAAGTTTATCTCGGATCCGCTTTAAGGTAGGACCAGTATTTCCTATCCGAAGGTACATAAATGTTCTGTTTTTTTCCTTGGGCGCTTCCTGCTTGTCTGTGAATTTTTACTTCAGGTTCACTTTAAGGGAATAAAGCCCCTCTTGCACTGGTAAAGTGGTGAGACCCCCATAAGGATCTAGTGCTGTAAATCATCTCTATACCAATGCTGTGCCTGTCAATGTGCCCTCAGGTTTGTGGATGGATATGGAAGTTACATACAGCGGATCTTTACAAGTCACTTTGGAAACGAAGATGAACCTAGCCAGGCTGGGAAAGGATTCAGCCGTAGAAGAAGGCGGGCTGCGTGAAAGCCGGAGACGGGGGGGTAACAATCTTCTCTTCACCATCCCACATTTACAATATACATGAACGTTACTTGGACACTGAGATAAGAGCTTGTCAGGGTGCAGAGGCCACAAACACAGTGATTCTCTGAGCAGTACTGAAAGTGGCCACCAGAGAGGCAATTAGGTTGATATTAAAACACCAAAGGCTATCATTCATAAAAGTGTGTTCGGTAAAGAAAATCCGGGCGGGAAAATACCACATTCTGTATTTTAGACTTCTGTGTGCTCATTCATAAAAATGTGTACAGTGTCGATAGCACTGCAGTGATTTCCCGAATTAGGCTGGCGGTAGGCTGGCTCTAAGCTTTCGGTAACACGAGAAGCTGCCTGAGTTGATATTTTTCCGTGTTCCGCTCTCACTGCTGACGGCTGGGAGGTCTGTCTCCATTAACTTAGGCATGCTTATCGCCACATCCAAGGGAACGGTATTCCCCATCCTCATACCGCTTGCTCTAATCCTTATGAATTGACGGGTACAGTCAAAAATGGCGCGGCAGAAAAAATGGCGCATGGTGCCGCGATAAATCTTTTAAAACGATATTTATCGTTTTAGGGATATGTAGTAACTTTAAACCGCTATTTATCGTTCCTCTTATTCCTCCCCCCCATGTCCCACTGTGTCCTCCGGTTACCGTCTTCTGTCCCTCCTCGCATGTCCAGCCTCCAACCCTCGCATGTCCAATTTTGCCTCCTGGTGATTTCCTTTGTCTCCCGGTGATCTCCTCTAACCGTGCCCCCCTGGTTTGAAATATAATCCTACACGAGCAGATTTTAGGAGCAGCTAATGGATGTACCTGCAGGCTGGAAGCTGTACTGATCCACCACCAATCATGCAGGGGGCGCTGCCCCAGAACCGCCAATCACCGCAACTAATTTCTCTGCTCCGTCTCCTAATTGGACCCAATGCTCCCGCCTCCGAGACCAGCGCGTCCAATTAGGAGACAGAGCAGAGAAATGAGTAGCTGTGATTGGTGGTTCTGGGGCAGCGCCCCCTGCATGATTGGTGGATCAGTACAGCTTCCAGCGTGCAGGTACATCCATTAGCTGCTGGTAAGATCTGCTTGTGTAGGATTATATTCCAGACCAAGGGCAGAGAATGTACACTGGGAGGGAAAGGGGTCTGGGGGGTCAGAGGAACCATGAATAACGTTTTAAAGTTACTGGTACTACATATCCCGAAAACGATAAATATTGTTTGGCCTGCGCCATAATTTCTGGATCTGATGCGTGCGCCATAATGTAATGCTCGAAAACGGCAAACATCGTTTACCATTGATTTGAATGGCGGTGCCATAATGATACAGCAGAGCTGTGCTCCATTTTTACCTGCTCCGGAATTGACATTTAGTGACATGTGTTGAGATAATCACTGCACAAGGCGGTAATTTCCCACACTGCTCAGGAATTGTAGCTTTTCATGCGGAAACAGCTTTTATGAATGGAGATTTTGCTAAGTGCTCTGTAAATTCAGCTGTTTTCAGCATTTCCGCATGCTTTATGAATGATGGCCAAAGAAGAGGAAATCTTCTAGGCTGCCCTCAGTAGGCACGTGAACAATCCCTGTTTCTAACTGTCATCAATAAACAGGCAGCACATAATTCATATTAAGGCATGGGAGCAGAGATATGTATTCACCAATTCTTTAAGGGCAGACATGTCCAAAGACTGGCCCAGGGACCAAATGCGGCCTGCCAAGCCTGTTCTGGTGGCCCCCACACCTCTCTACAGTTGTTTATTCCATGCAGGCTGTAGCTGCTGTGCCGCATGCAGGGGCCACCTTGTGTCGCCTCTCTGCCTCTCCCTTTGGTCGACTGTAGATTATCAGCCACCACTGTAGCTGTACCAGTCACTAAATAGAAGTTGCCATTATGCCAACAGCAGCAACCACTGTTTAGGAGCCGCCACTGTGCTAACTGCGCACGGAATATAGGTTATTTCTTGTGGAAATGTTTTATTTGACAAAATGTTACAGGAATATCTCCGTTTAATCAACATAATTATCCCCTCTCCACCCCCCTGCTTTAGGGCCATACTTATGAACATGAAATGTATCTTTAGGGCAGCGGAGTTCACTGTATGAGTCCAGTGTTTAGCCATCCAGCCTCATGCATTTTTCCTCATCTGCCCTTGTGTGGCAGCTTTGGAGACTGGTGGGTAAATAAAAGGCTGCCAGCTTTTTGCACTTACCTAGGCTGGGACACCTTCAGAGGGTATGGCAGTCAATGCTGCAAAACTATGGCTTACATAAGTCAGCTGCAGTACTAGTGAAGCACTTAGGCAGCCATTACAGTCCAATATAACATTTTCATAAGACGTGTGCTTTGATGCACTAAGCTTATTTCATGATCAATGGCATAATTATAAATTGTGAGGTAGCCCAGCAAAATCTCAAAGAAGACCCCTATATTCACACCACCTTCTCCCTCCCTGGGCAGTGAACAGGGGTGTAACTACAAAGCATGCCCCCCCCCCAGCAAAATTTTGATCGACCCATTGTTCATACTCCTTCCCTTGCCTATCCTGGTGACCCTCATAGCTGTGGGAAAGGGCACCTTGCAGGGGTCATAAAATAAGTGTGGACATCACTATCTTCACGCCCATAACAAGCGTAGCCACAAAAACACCTGATCCAAAGGATGGTTCCCTTTATCGGAGGGACTGACGCTCTGGGGCCCCCTGTGGATGCCGGGTTTGCTCCCCTGGAGTTGCGCCCCTGGTGATAAACCTCACAGCCAAGGGGACTATCTGCATGGAGTCCTATAACCTATGTTGCCACAATGAGCCCTTATAATACTATGGCCACCGTGACTCCCTCCACCCATAACCAGTGCATAACAAGTGAGGCCCCAACACCACCTGCTCTGACGGGGAGCCCTGCATTTGGGGGAAGGTAAGAAGTTGAAACCATTTGCTAAATCCACAAAACAGCTGCCTACTAGGCAATACTGTACTTTTTAATGCTGTCTCAGTCAATTTATCCTTGCTGAGTTTTATCTAATCAAATCCATAGGAAGGAGGAGACTTTAGACAGATAAAATGATGTACGGTAGTCTTCCTAATTGGTCCTGCTAAACTTCCATAGACCTGAGCAGACAGATGATTGGACATACAGTATAGGAAATATTACAAGCTAGAAGCATGTGAAGGAATAAAAACCTGAAAGGTATAAATGATAACTGGTATCCTCATAGAGTGCCCAGTCCAGTGACAGTTCATGGTATCTGGTATTCTGCGTGCTAAAAGCTGTCAGTGTGTTTTAGACCTCGCAGACAGATTAAACACTGGATTGTGGAAATTTTAATTTTCTGGAATTAATTAGATGGTGCTCGCAGGCTTAATTAGACCTTCTGCTCAGTATCATTTTAATTAGAGCGTGTGACAACAAGCACAGATGTGGAGATCTGAACAGGGTTGCAGAGACACAGCTATCAAAACACGAGGAAAAGCTTTCTGTTTATTATTTAGATGGTTTCACTGCAACATTCTCACGTGTGTTCGTCTTTATCATGTGTTTATACAGTCCGTAGCTTATTTACCACATTAGGACCGACGTAGTTTGAATCTACATCCAGCAGGCAGTGCTGCCGCTCTGACTGGACGTAGATTCAACGTCCACGAAAATGAAGCGTTTGTGCGATTGTGCGCACCGGAGAGGGGAGATTAATCTGTCATACGCCAGCTGACATCTCCCCTCAGTGAGCAGAAGCCATCGCGTATGGCTTCTGATCACATGATCACTATGATCACCGGCGGATCACAGTGATCACTAGTAAAAGCTAAGGCGGTAAGGGAGGGGGAAGAATAGGATCCACTCACCTTCCTGCTGTTCCCCCCCGGCGATCATCGCTCCTCTCTGCTCTGGCCGGCATTCCCGCCTGCGCTGACGTAAGTGTCGGGTCCCGGCTTGATGACGTCATCAAGCCGCGAACCGGAACCTATCGGCAGTATGAGCGGGGTTGCCGGCTGGAGCGGAGGAGTCCATCGCGGCTCATCGATGGAGCCTGGAAGGTGAGTAAAGGCTGCTGGCTAAAGGGGGGACATCTGGCTACAGGGGGGACACACAGCCCAGCAAGCCCCAGCAGGGATCCAGCTTCCTGACACCCCCCCCCCCATGTAAAATTCTTGGTCCTTAAGGGGGGTTAGGCAGCCGTTCCCGAAAGGGTTAAGATTTCTGAGCTCTGCCACGTTTCCCTGAAAATAAGCCCTCCCCTGAAAATAAGCCCTAGCTGTAGAGAAAATTGGATGCTATGTTAGTGTATAGGGAAGTGTGCAGTGTCTTACCACATTTCCCTTGTGGCTGTATCCCCCTCTATTCGCCTGTAAATGGCTCCAGTATGCTAAGGTGGTCGGTGTTCTTTGACAAGGACCGCGCTCCCCTCTCGTCATGTTCAATGTGTGCACGTGCTAATGCGGCCCCTGCGTAGTCACAAAGGAGTTAAGCATACAGCGCATGTGCGGCAACCGGGTCAAAGGGCACCGTTCATCTTTGGATAATGGGGCACTTTACAGGTGAATGGAAGGGGACGCTGCAGTAAGGGAGGTTATCATCCTTTTAGAACTGTGTGAGATGTAAGAGGAAAGTTGGCCATACATCTACCGATTCTGGCAGATCTTCCTCTGATGGAATCGGATTAGAGAGAGATCTGTTGGATGCCATGAACCGCAGGCCGATTCCCGATGGTGGGAGGGATGGAGGGGCGCACTTTGGTGTCTCAGCCTTGGGTGCTGGAGGACCTTGTCCCGTCTCTGGGCGTGTGTGTGTCATGTCACACATGTGCCCCTTGTGCTGTATGCCGCTAGTGATTTGGGGCCACAATGCGGAAGTACACCCGGCAGCCGATTGAACTGGGGCGCTGCAATACGTATTCATGGGCGAGGGTATTGGTGGAAACTATGAAGTAGGCCCCATGCCATTTTTGCAGCAGGGCCCCCAAGTTTTGCAGTTACCCCTGGGGTGTGTGTGTGTGTGTGAGGTGAGGGGGTGACACAGGTTGTCTTGCTTGGGGACACCAAATAGGTAAAAACCAGCCCTATATGAGAGCCTCATCACGCAGGTTACTTTGCTTGGCTATAGATTACTTTTTAGGCATATGTAGAAAAATACTGACTGCTGAAGTGAGGATCAGGTTGGCGATAACAATGCTTCTCTAACTATTGTCTTGGTGAGAGATAATAGTAGTGTTGGGTTCATTTTGTGTGCTATTATGGAAGGAAGAAGGGAAGATAGTGAACAGCCTTTCTGTCAGGCTGAGAGACAATGCACAGAGCTGGGGAGCTGGAAAGGGATAATTAGCAGAAGTGCTGGATGTAGTGCATCTCCCACCCCACTATGCTAGAGGGGGAGGGGGAAGGTGGCAGGAAGGGGTCTGTCACATGAGCCTTCCCGATATAGCAACATGTGCTCCAACCTGTTCTCATGCAGCCTCATTAACTGGCAGCTCAAAGACCAAACTATCTGGCATTACTCCCACATGTACTGAAGTGTAACTGCAGTGATATACGTGGAATCCACTTTCAGGAAATGTTATTTTACTTGTGGCAGAAAAAGAATGTTGTTATATTGGGGAACTCAGGAGAGTAAATAAAAAATATAGTCAGAATACAGGTGACATTTTGAAAAATTAAAAAATTAGATCCAATGTGGGTCCAAGAATGAAATAATTCACTTATAGTGCAATTTTATTAGTGGTCAAATTCCAATAATTAAAATAAATTAAAAAAAACAATAATTTAAAATCTCCCAGTTTAAACCAATTATAATCAGTAATCCTGGCCCACAAAAATGGTAACAATAATAAATAAAGAATAATCACTTGATACAAACACTCTTGATAAGTCAGCAAGGAAATTGTGACAAAAATGACAGTGTCACCCAATCTTTTTAAAAATCACTGTAGATAACAATTTCAATAAAAACATATAACCAATCGTGAAAAAAACATAAGAGGGACAGATCGGCTGCCAGGGGCTGGAGAAAGCCCAAGGTAATAAGTTATTGGTTTTCTTTATTCCTCAGATGTGTCCTTTAAAGGAACTTGTAACCAATGAGGACAATTTCCTTGAGCTTCAGTCAGGTGCATTTAAGTAACTATCTGTTCAAGGATGGTGGACTCTGAATGGCTTAGGGCCACACTTTACCTGTGTGACTTGAGCGATCGCTCAGGGTGCTATAATATTCTTCTCCAAAAGTGCGCAGGAACCTATTCAAAGCTCCGCCCCAATCCAATCTAGTTAAAAACTCTGCCCCCGAATCATTGCAGAGCTCCACTCCCAACCACTGCAAAGCTCTGCCCCTTAACAGCTGTGAAATATCTGTGTGCAGCCAGTGCCTGTATGCAGCCAGTGATTCTTTCCTCGCGTAGATCCTGGATAGGTGATTTACTTCACCCCTCCACTATGCATTCTGCATTAGGGGCCCTCTCTCTCATTACATATGCTCGGGGGCGCCGCCTCTGACTGCCTATATTGTGGGGGATATCCGGCTACCCATACTGGGGGTACTCTGTGGCTACCAATATAAGAGGGGCTTTCTGGTTACATAAGGGGGTATCTCTGGCTCCCTACCTTGGGTCACCTTCTCTGCCTTCCTATTAATGGGAGCCCACTCTCACCACCTACACTGGGGGCTCTCTGGCTACCTATACTGGGGGTACACGCTAGCTGCCTATATATGGGGGGGGGGGGGGGCTTTCTGGCTACCTACGTGAGGGGAGTCTCTCTGGCTCCCTATTTGGGGTCACCCTCTCTGCCTACCTAATAATGGGGGCCCTCTCTCACCACCTATACTCAGGAGTTCTCTCAATACCTATAATGGAGGGGCACTCTGGCTACCTATACTGGGGGCACCCACTCTTGCCACCTAATACTGGGGGTGCCCTCTCTGACTTCCTAATACTGGAGGTTCCCTCTCCAGCTATGCATATGAGGGGGGGAGGGGAAGTCTCTCTGGCTACATAATACTGGGGGCTCCTCCAGCTGCATATATGGTAATTTTACCTCTATTTAGTGAATATGCCCCAATGTGCTTGTTTGTGGCTCATTGTCAATATTGTTTAAAAAGGAACTCTAGCGGAAAGGGGAAAACAATTAAATACATTGCAAAGTGAGAAGTAAAAAAATAGAAGAGAGATCAAGAAATGATTCATATTCTCCATTTAATTTGTTTATTGTAACGATCGGTGTCAGCACGCAGAGAGAATCTGATTATTGGTGATCTGCAGTATCACCAAGAATACAGATATATACCTGATTATTGATGATCTGCAGAATCACCGATAATACAGATATATTGCTAACCTCTGGACACCTGAAGTGTGTGAGTGTTTGGTGTAACAGTAGAAATTGGACTACCGGGGTAGCAGGTGGTCCAATATGTAGAGACAGACTCTACTGCAGTCAAGGACTCCAGGAGAAGGAGACCCTGACTGGTTTAGCAGCAGTGCCCCCTCTGAGAAGCAGAGGGCCCCTGCAGGGAGGCTGAGCACCCAAGGGGTGGGTGACAGCCAGAAAGGTCGGGCAGGCCAGGTCGGCAACACACTGACAGATAAAGTACACAAACGGTAAGCTGATTCGGTATCCAAGGCAAGCAGGGTTTGGCAACGGAATATCAGAAGTGCAAGATACCGAATCAGAGATCAGAGGATTGGTCAGGAAAGCAATACGTCATAACAGATATCAAACAATGCCTAGTCTGGGTGTGAGGTCCGTGGTCTCTAACCCATGGAACTAGTCTGATGTATAACAGGATGATAACACAAGTTCCCTAGTCTGGGGTGTGAGGTCCGTGGTCTCTACACCCTGGAACTGGTCTAAGGAATAACACAGATGATACACAGTATTCCTAGTCTGGGGTGTGAGGTCCGTGGTCTCTACACCCCGGAACTGGTCTAAGGAACAACACAGATGATACACAGTAAACTGGCTAAGTGTGGATTCCCAGGTCCTCCTGGTTCCACCACACTGAAAGATCTGACTAGGTCTGAGTGCTAGCACATAGGTTTTCGCAACGCCAGACAACCAGCAACTAAACAGCAAGAGATATATATAGTGGAGTGCTCTCCAGCGCCACCCAGCTCCCATCAACCAATCAACCACTGAGCTGGGATCAGCTGACCTCTTCGATCAGCTGATCCTTCTCCTATTGGTATAAAGAGCCTGTCTTGCGGCGCGCGTGTAGCTCTCCAACTGTGTGCACTACTGGGTCCAGCCAATCCAGACGCATGTTGCTGCGGGGAAACCGCCGCTCTGTGTGCGGACACCGCCGCCTCACTGTCAGAAGGCGCGGTGGTTTCTCTGCAATCCGTCACATTCATGTTGTTTGATCCACAATGAGCCTGCAGGTCATCATCTTTACTGCTGGCAGACAAGAAAAAAACTAGACAGCACCAACTGCCGTTATTTATAACCAAACCTCCTGACTGTAACGACCGGTGAAGCACAGAGAGGTCTGATTACCGGTGATCTGCAGTATCACAGGAAATACAGACGTATACCAGATTATATGTGATCTGCAGTATCACCGATAATCCAATATACTAGCTAACCTCTGGTCACCTGAGTAGAGTGTTGTGATTGGTGCAACAGTAATACAGAGGACAAGCCTCAGTGCAGCAAGGAGAACTGCACAGATTCCTTCCGCAGATCTGAGCTCTCCAAGACGGGAGGAGTCAGACTGACAGTAGGAAGGACAGACTGAAAGTAACCTTCGGGAGGAAGGATCACTAACAGAGCGAGGAACCGCCTCTAACAGTAAGGTCGGTTCTCGAGGTCGGGCAAGCCAGGTCGTACACACACGGACAGATAAAGTACAAGATCAGGAGGCAAAGGCGGAGTCAAAGTACAGGCAGGGTTCGGCAACGAGGTATCAGATATATCGGGGTACAAAATCAGGAGGCAGAAGCAGAGTCAAGGAACGAGCCGGGGTTCGGCAACAGAGTATCAGAAATATCGAGGTACAAGATCAGAGTTCAGGAGAATAGTCGAGGCAGGCAAAAGTCAAAACAGATAATCACAAATTAACTAGTACTTTAAGCTATCAACAGAATCTAGCTTAGTGTAGGATTACAGCTCCAGCTGGTCCCGGCACACTAACGGATCTGACTACGGATCTGGGTGCTCCCACGTATGTGATCGCAACGCCAGACAAGATATGAGTGAACAGCTGGCAGTATATATACTCATACGTGTCCCCCAGCACCTCCCTGATTGCTGGACCAATGGGGAGCGGAGCTGGAGTCAGCTGACCTGCCTGATCAGCTGACTCTCTCCCGGATGTCATAATGCTTGTTTGAGTGCGCGCGCGCGCGCGTCACTCTAAACCCTGTGGGACTACGAGTCCCAGCTACAGCAGCCCCGCTCTGCGGTGTCTCCGCAGCGGGGACATGTGCGCGAACCGCCGCGTCCAACGCGGCGGTTTCGCCGCGTTGCACAACATGCTGCACGGAGGCAGCCGCCTCATGATGTAAAGAGGCGGCTGCCTCTCCGTGTGATGCGGAAAGAGCCGCCCGCCGCTGGCTCATGGCGGCGGCTCTTCCGCGATTCCTCACAGTACCCCCCCCCCCCCCGAGGAGTGGACTCCGGACAACTCCTTCCAGGTTTTTCTGGATGTACCGCATGAAATTCCCTCACTAATTCGTCCGCATGCATGCGGTTCCCAGGTACCCATTGCCTCTCCTCAATCCCGTACCCCTTCCAATGTACGAGATACTGCACCGAGTTCTGCACAGTACGTGAATCTATGATCCTCTCCACCTCATACTCAGGTTGGGCATCGACTAAGACAGGAGGAGGAGGAGTGGGACCGACCTGGACTGCGGGTTTGAGAAGTGATACGTGGAAAGACCTTACTCCGCGCATGCTGGTGGGAAGATTAACGGTATATGTGACATTGTTGATCTTTTTGGTTATCGGAAATGGACCCACAAACCTGGGACCAAGCTTATTAGAAGGTTGTTTTAGGATCAAATGACGTGTGGACACCCAGACCAGGTCTCCTGGCTGGAACCTCCACTCCAACGACCGTCTCTTGTCGGCTTGACCCTTCTGACTCAAAAAAGCCTTCTCCAGGTTACTTCTTACTGTCCCCCAAAGGTCCCTAAATGACCTTTGCCAGGTCTCCAGGGCTGGGAACGGAGTGGAAGCTATAGGTAATGGGGAAAATTTGGGTGATCTTCCCGTCACTACCTGAAAAGGGGAAAATCCGGAGGACGAGTTTTTTAAGTTATTTTGGGCAAATTCCGCGAACGGAAGAAATCTGACCCAATCGTCCTGCGCTTCAGCCACATAACACCTTAAGAACTGCTCTAACGACTGATTTATTCTCTCAGTCTGGCCATTGGTCTGAGGGTGATAACCAGACGAGAAAGATAGTTTTATGTCCATGAGCTGGCAAAAGGCTTTCCAAAATCGTGAGACAAATTGGACTCCCCTGTCTGAGACTATGTCTTCGGGAATGCCGTGCAATCGAAAAACATGCGTGATGAACAACTCGGCCAGTTCCTGAGCCGAGGGGAGTCCTTTCAAAGGTACAAAATGGGCCATTTTGCTAAATCGGTCGACCACGACCCAAATGACCGTCATCCCTTCAGACCTGGGAAGCTCGCCCACGAAGTCCATGGACAGGTGCGTCCACGGTTCAGTCGGGGTGGGCAACGGCTGCAAAGTACCGACAGGTGCCAGCCGGGAGGGTTTACTCTTGGCACATGTCACACACTCCTTCACATATTCCTTGCAATCTGCTGCCAAGGAAGGCCACCAGGCACATCTGGCTACCAAATCCTGTGTTCTAGATGCCCCAGGATGCCCTGCATTCTTATGTGCATGGAACATCTCTAGAACCTGAAGGCGAAATGGTAGAGGAACGAACAGAACCCCTGCGGGCTTCCCCTCCGGGATGTCCTGCTGAAAGGAAATCAACTTCTCTCTCCAATCTTCCCAAGTTCCAGTGGCTGCCAGTATCAACCTCTGGGGAATTATCGTCTCTGGAATGGAAGGCTGTGCTACCTCTGACTCAAAGCATCTGGACAAAGCATCTGCCTTAATATTCTTGCTCCCCGGGGTATACGTAATAATAAAAGTGAACCTGGAGAAAAATAGCGCCCACCGAGCCTGACGAGGGCTCAACCTCTTAGCCCCCTCGATGTATTCTAAGTTTTTATGATCGGTGTAAACCGTGATGGTATGCTCAGCTCCTTCTAACCAATGTCGCCATTCCTTGAAAGCTAATTTGATGGCCAGGAGCTCTCTATTACCAATATCGTAATTCCTCTCTGCAGGGGAGAACCTGCGAGAGAAATACGCGCATGGGTGCATTCTACCCTGTAAGCCTGACCGCTGCGACAGCACAGCCCCCACCCCGACCTCCGAAGCATCCACCTCCACAATGAACGGGAAGGACGTATCCACATGTCTGAGGATGGGTGCTGAACAAAAAAGGCCTTTCAGGGTGGCAAACGCATGTAAAGCCTCAGGAGACCAGTGAGCAGTATCCGCCCCTTTCCTGGTGAGATTGGTAAGGGGAGAAATGACCGTAGAATACCCCTTTATAAACCTTCTGTAATAATTAGCAAAGCCAAGGAAACGCTGAAGGGACTTTAGCCCAACCGGCTGTGGCCACTCCAGTACAGCAGAGACTTTAGCAGGATCCATAGACAGGCCCGTGGTAGAAATTATGTACCCCAAGAAAGCGACAGATGTTACTTCAAAGATGCATTTTTCAAGCTTTGCATATAAAGAGTTCTGCCTTAACTGATTCAAAACAAATCTCACATGGTTTCTATGTTCCGAGAGATTGTTGGAGAAGATAAGGATATCATCAAGATAGACTAAGACGAATTTCCCCAACACCTCTCTGAATACCTCGTTAATGAGTTCCTGGAAGACGGCCGGGGCATTACACAGCCCGAAGGGCATTACCAGGTACTCATAATGCCCATCTGGTGTATTAAAGGCCGTCTTCCATTCATCGCCCTCTCTTATGCGTATCAGGTTATACGCGCCCCGCAAATCTAGTTTGGAAAAGATCTTAGCGTCTGTAATTTGTGTGAACAGATCGTCTATCAGTGGCAGAGGATAGCGATTCTTCACGGTAATTTTGTTAAGGCCGCGATAATAAATGCAGGGTCGCAGACCTCCGTCTTTCTTTTTAACAAAAAAGAAACCGGCTCCGGCAGGTGAGCGGGATGGGCGAATGAAACCCTTGGCCAAGTTTTCACGGATATAATCCTGCATGGCTAATTTTTCGGGTCCCGACAGATTGTACAAATGACCCCGGGGAGGTACACAACCTGAACGGAGGTCAATGGGACAATCGAAATGGCGATGTGGGGGCAACTTGTCTGCTGCTTTGGGACAGAACACATCGGAAAACTCGGAGTACTGGTCGGGTACTCCTTCCACCTGAATTCTGGTTTGTCCCAGGGTCAACTTTCCCAAACACCGCTGAAAACAACGAGGTGACCAAGTGGTTAACTGACCCGTGGCCCAGTCTATTTGAGGTGAATGGACTTGCAACCACGGCATGCCTAGGATAATCGTGGAGGTTGACATGTGCAATACAAAAAATGATAATTGTTCCCCATGCAGTACCCCTATGGTGACTTTTACTTCCGGAGTCTGGGATAGAGCACGATTCCGTTGTAGAGGGGAATCATCTACAGCCGTGACCTGAATGGGGGGCCTCACAGGGGTGAGGGGAATACCCAACTTCTGAGCGAATTCAAAATTCATAAAATTGGCCGCTGAGCCAGAATCAATAAATGCCTCAGCGGCCACCGACTTATTCTCCCATGTAATCGTACAGGGAAGCAGTAATTTCTTTTCTTTAAGGGGTGAAAAGTGTGTGCCTAGGGTGTCACCCCCCACTACTCCTAGGCAAACTCGTTTCCCGACTTGTTCGGGCAGTTTCGCACCCTATGCCCTGCTGCTGCACAATACAGGCATAGCTGTTCCGACATTCTCCGCCTTCGCTCCACCTGGGTCAGTCTCGATCGACCAATCTGCATTGGTTCGGGCGGAGGCAAGGCCGGAGAGGGTGAGATAGGCGGAGAAGGTGTTACTAGGGGTGTAGCGGATGGTGCCGCATACGAAGTCACCCTGACACGGTGACTGCCCCTAGCCTGCCTCTGATGGCGTAGCCTACGATCAACTCGAATGGCCGATGATATGGCCTCATCAACTGTCTTGGGCTCGGGAACGGTCAACAGTAGATCGGAGACCTCCTCCGACAACCCAGACAAGAAGTAGTCCATCAGGGCAAAATTGTCAAATCTAGCGGTGACTGACCACCTACGGAACTCTGCCGCAAAATCCTCGACCGAACCACCGCCTTGCCGCAAAAGTTTGAGCTTCCGCTCAGAGGACGCGGCAAGGTCAGGGTCGTCGTAAATTACGGCCATGGCCTTAAAAAATTCCTCTACCGAGGTCAGAGCTGTATCGGTAGAGGGCAGGTTATATGCCCAGGACTGGGAGTCACCAGTCAGCAAGGTTTTAATAAAGATGACCCGTTGGGTCTCAGTCCCCGAGGATCGGGGTCTCAACTCGAAATATGACAGCACTCTACTCCTGAAATTCCGGAAGTCAGATTTGTGGCCGGAAAATTTGTCAGGTACAGGCATACGTATGTCGTCACTAGGAGGGGATCGCACTGCATCAACTGACGTCTGGAGGGTTCGCACTGAGCCTGATAAGGCATCGATTAAGGCTTTGTGCTGGCCCAGTGCTTGATGGATACTGTCCACCGAAGTGGCAAGCGCAGTCAGAGGATCAGTGCGTTCCATCTGTCTTTTGGGTCTGGCGTTCTGTAACGACCGGTGAAGCACAGAGAGGTCTGATTACCGGTGATCTGCAGTATCACAGGAAATACAGACGTATACCAGATTATATGTGATCTGCAGTATCACCGATAATCCAATATACTAGCTAACCTCTGGTCACCTGAGTAGAGTGTTGTGATTGGTGCAACAGTAATACAGAGGACAAGCCTCAGTGCAGCAAGGAGAACTGCACAGATTCCTTCCGCAGATCTGAGCTCTCCAAGACGGGAGGAGTCAGACTGACAGTAGGAAGGACAGACTGAAAGTAACCTTCGGGAGGAAGGATCACTAACAGAGCGAGGAACCGCCTCTAACAGTAAGGTCGGTTCTCGAGGTCGGGCAAGCCAGGTTGTACACACACGGACAGATAAAGTACAAGATCAGGAGGCAAAGGCGGAGTCAAAGTACAGGCAGGGTTCGGCAACGGGGTATCAGATATATCGGGGTACAAAATCAGGAGGCAGAAGCAGAGTCAAGGAACGAGCCGGGGTTCGGCAACAGAGTATCAGAAATATCGAGGTACAAGATCAGAGTTCAGGAGAATAGTCGAGGCAGGCAAAAGTCAAAACAGATAATCACAATCAAACTAGTACTTTAACCTCCCTGGCGGTTTATTTATTTCGCCAGGGAGGCTGAAATGGGGTTTTTTTTAAATTAAAAAAAAAATATTTCATGCAGCCAACTGAAAGTTGGCTGCATGAAAGCCCACTAGAGGGCGCTCCGGAAGCGTACTTTCGATCGCCTCCGGCAATCGAAAGTAACAAGATAGGCCGCAATGAGCGGCCTATCTTGTTTCGCTTTCCTCGTCGCCATGGCGACGAGCGGAGTCACGTCATGGACGTCAGTCGACGTCCTGACGTCAGAGCCGCCCGATCCAGCCCCTAGCGCCGGCCGGAACTGTTTGTTCCGGCTGCGCTGGGCTCGGGCGGCTGGGGGGACCCTCTTTCGCCGCTGCACGCGGCGGATCGCCGCGAAGCGGCGGCGATCGGGCAGCACACACGGCTGGCAAAGTGCCGGCTGCGTGTGCTGCTTTTTTCAGATTGCAAATCGGCCCAGCAGGGCCTGAGCGGCGACCTCCGGCGGCATACCCCGAGCTCAGCTCGGGATTACCGCCAAGGAGGTTAAGCTATCAACAGAATCTAGCTTAGTGTAGGATTACAGCTCCAGCTGGTCCCGGCACACTAACGGATCTGACTACGGATCTGGGTGCTCCCACGTATGTGATCGCAACGCCAGACAAGATATGAGTGAACAGCCGGCAGTATATATACTCATACGTGTCCCCCAGCACCTCCCTGATTGCTGGACCAATGGGGAGAGGAGCTGGAGTCAGCTGACCTGCCTGATCAGCTGACTCTCTCCCGGATGTCATAAAGCTTGTTTGAGTGCGCGTGCGCGCGTCACTCTAAACCCTGTGGGACTACGAGTCCCAGCTACAGCAGCCCCGCTCTGCGGTGTCTCCGCAGCGGGGACATGTGCGCGAACCGCCGCGTCCAACGCGGCGGTTTCGCCGCGTTGCACAACATGCTGCACGGAGGCAGCCGCCTCATGATGTAAAGAGGCGGCTGCCTCTCCGTGTGATGCGGAAAGAGCCGCCCGCCGCTGGCTCATGGCGGCGGCTCTTCCGCGATTCCTCACACTGACCATGCGATAGGCTAAAAGGTTGTTTTTTTTTATAGATATACTGTACATATGCACAGAGGTAGATGTTGGTTGCTTGGCAGTTGCAAACAGCTGTTATTTCCCACAGTGCAACTAGGTTCTAGGTCCTGACATCACACTGTGGGAGGGGTTTCACCACAATATCAGCCATACACACCCCTGATGATCTATTTGAGAAAAGGTAAAGATTCCTCATGGGAAAGGAGGTATCAGCTACTGATCGGGATGAAGTTCAATCCTTGGCTATAGAACAGTTCCTCTTTAATGACCCAGTGTGGGTGTTGAAATCCTGGGAAGGGGGAGGGGGGGTGTATTAAAGGGAACCTGAAGTGAGGAAAATTATTTAAAATAAAGACATGGCATAGCTGAAAATGAATATTACATACTAACCTCACAGTCAGTTCCTCTCAGAAGCTCACCATTTTCTTCTTACAATGAGCCCTTCCAGTTCTGACAAGATTTTGTCAGAACTGAAATATACCAGTTGCTGTCAGTTATATATCAGCAGCTGTCAGTTACAACTGAATGTACAAGGTAATGTCCATGTTTTCCTATGGCTCAAGTGGGTGATATTACAGTTTAACAGTGTGCAGACCAGGAAGCTGTTATGGGGTAATTGCCATTTTCAAAATGGAGGACAGATAAATCCATTGCTCAGAGTGGACAAACAGGACACAGGAGAGGGGAAAGAGATTGAGGCGTAGAGTACACATGAGGTAAGTATGACCTGTGTATGGTTTGTAACGATCGGTGAGCACAGAGAGGATCTGATTACCGGTGATCTGCAGTATCACGGGGAATACAGATGTATACCAGATTATATGTGATCTGCAGTATCACCGATAATCCGATATACTAGCTAACCTCTGTTCACCTGAGTAGAGTGTAGTGTTTGGTGTAACAGTAACACAGAGGACTAAGCCTCAGTGCAGCAAGGAGTACTGCACAGATTCCTTCCGCAGACCTGAGCTCTCCAAGACGGGAGGAGTCAGACTGACAGTAGGAAGGCTGATCTGAAAGTGACACTCTGGAGAAGGTGTCACTGACAGGACGGGGAACCGCCTCCAACAGTGAGGTCGGTTCTCGAGGTCGGACAAGCCAGGTCGTACACACACGGACAGATAACGTACAGTATCGTAAAGCAAAGGCGGAGTCAAGGTACAGGCAGGGTTCGGCAACAGGGTATCAGAAATATCGAGGTACAAGATCAGGAGGCAGAAGCAGAGTATAAGAACGAGCCGGGGTTCGGCAACAGAGTATCAGAAATATCGAGGTACAGGATCAAAGTTTCAGGAGGATAGTCAGGCAGGCAAATAGGTCATAACAGATAATCACAATCAAACTAGTACTTTAGCTATCAAAAGAATCTAGCTAAGTGTAGGATTACAGCTCCAGCTGGTCCCGGCACACTTGCGGATCTGACTACGGATCTGGGTGCTTCCACGTATGTGATCGCAACGCCAGACAAGGAGCAAGTGAACAGCCAGCAGTATATATACACAAGGACCTTTCCAGGACCTCCCTAATTGCTGGACCAATGGAAGCAGTGGAAAATGTCAGCTGACCCCGCTGGTCAGCTGACTCCCTTCTGACTGTTATTTAAACTCTGCCTCTGTGCGCGCGCGCGTGTAACTCTGAATCCAGGTGGACTATGAGTCCCAGCCACACCAGAACTGTTTAGCAAAGTCTCGAGTGCGGGAGCCGCCTCTGATGCGGATTCCGCCGTTACCAATGCGGATTCCGCCGTTACCAATGCGGATTCCGCCGTACTGCCTATGCGGCATGCGGCGTTTTCTCCGCGTTGTGACGCCATGCTGGACGCGGAAACAGCCGCCTCACCTTGAGAGACGGCGGCTTTTCCGCGTTTCCTTACATGGTTATTTTGACTTTTTATTATCAGTTCAGGTTCTCTTTAAAGATAAGTTTCACTCAGGGCATTGTGAATCTTAAAGGCGGCCCTGAGTCAGTGTTCTCATACCTTGGGCAATCTATTGCATTAGTGTCCCTATTCATCTCCTAAGGACCTGTATTAAATTCCCTTTTTCACCTAAGTTTTCTCCTAGGTGATATTTTCACACCTTGTCATACACGCCTTTTAAACCACCAGCAAGCAAGAAATTACTCTGAATAATTTTGATAGCACTTTTTCTCTAACTTATGGATATTTTTTCATTTGTAAAATGCTGAAAAGTTATTTTAAAGTGGATGTGAAAAAAATTATCACCTAGGAGAAAACTGAGGAGAAAAAGTGAATTGCATATGAGCCAGGTCTCTTCTCTCAATTTGAAATAGCAAATAAATGTTTGTTCGCTTAAAGTGAACCTCCTGACTAAAAATCTACTCAGCAGCACTGAAAAGGCTTGGTGTTTAACAGCATCAGAACTTTGTTTTTCTTACCAAAGCATCATTTTTAGCTGCATTTTTAGCTAACCTCCACCCATCAAAGAAAACTGCCCTGGCTTTTTTTTTCCTGATGTTGTGCAAAGCATGATGGGATTTCCTATGTTGTTATTCACGTTGCCTAGCAACTGGGAGGGGTGATCAGCACACAGGACAGTTGGAACTGTGTCTCATGCTCCCTGTCACCTTCTTTCAACCAAAAAGATGGCTGCCCTCATGAAATCAAACATTTGCCTGTTCTTTTAAAACAGAGTCGGTAAGAGATTATATTAACTATCTATTTTAATTAACATAACTAATGTAACTTAATGACAGTGTGTTTGTTTAGGCTGAAGTTCCCCTTTAAAGAAAAATGCTTAGCTTATATCTACTGACAGGAAAATGATGCCAAGAGCCAGGATCTTTATCGACAGTGATGAGGAGTCCTCCAGCGCTGGTTCTTCAGAGGATGAGGAGATCCCAGCCATGGAGACACCGGGAACTCTGGCCGACAGATCGAACGCCAATAACACTGAGAGGTACAGTGATTGCCACTCTTCTCTGTTATTACACCTCTGGCATTGCCCTGTTTTGGAGGAGTGAGTAACCCAGAGAGGGTGCTTCCACGCTGCCTTCATTTAAAAATGTCCTCCTGTGTGGTCCTGATCCTTTAGGATTGATTTACTTAAAGTGGAGAACAGTGGAGAGTAACGCAATCCATAACCGGAACTGTAATTAATTATTATTATATAGCAGTGTTCTCCAACCCTTGCCTGAGACATATCCGAACACAGTAAGGTTGCCAAATGGTTAGTATGGTAGTAGTTCTACAACTGCATTCACAATCTACAGACTAGGTCAGGCACAAGCAGACTAGCTGACAGAATCATCAGCACTGGGTGCTGTTCGGAGCGGCTTTCATAGAGAAACTTCTGACTTATACATATAAGTGGTTGCCGAATCTCAGGCATGCATGTGTTGGACTCTACGTTGTGTTGCACTTACATGCAGACTCCTCCAGCCATGAAAATAAAACTGCAGCCAGTGACGTGCACATGGAGAGACACCGGTGCCAGCGGAGGATCATGGACAGGTGAGTGTTAAGGCCATACCCATCAGTGAATTTTCTTCAGCCATGAGCGATCGTTTCCGCGATCTCACAACATGGGTACAGACACGCGATTACATGGATGACATTTGGTGACGAGCAGCGATAATGACTATCACAACAGATCGGGTCTTTAAGATCCCAGATGACTCCCGCGCATAGTACTGTGATCATTTGACTTCCCGTTCCCTTTGTGCCGTTGCGGGTTCCTGCAGATAGGAAGATGGATCAGGGAACCTTGTTTGTTGGGAGGCATCTCTGTGAGGTTCCCTAATCCATCTTCAGATGATTATCCAGCATTAGAGCTATATACTGCCTCTCCAGCACACCTTCTGCACTTATACTCCACACATGGCCGGGACACAATATGGGTAGCACCATAGGTGGAATCACTGGGTTGGTTGGTGGAGCAGAGAAGGCACTAAACATGTCAGCACACAGGGAGGGGGTAATTGGGGACTACACTTTTCTGCGCTGTCTTCAACTCAATTAGTAATTGTGCACTCCTGAGGGGGACCACTGTTATGGTGATGGGGATAACCCTGGTAGTGGGACTAAGGGGGAAACAGTGTGTCGTCAAGATGATGGTGTGGTAGTAAAAGTCCCCTTGACTTATACAGGTGAATTTGAAAATTTGAATATCATGCAAAAGTTAATTTGTCAGTAATCCTGAACAAGACTGAGAGACCATTTAAAGGCTCTGGAACCCTTTGCAGGGGTTTGGATGAATGAGCTGATCAGAGTCTGACACTTTGAGCCTAGAATATGGAACATTTTCACAATATTCTAATGGTCTGAGATTTTGATTTTGGGGTTTTCATAAACTGTAAGCCATAATCAGCAACATTATAACGAAGGCTTGAAATATCTTGCTTTGCAAATTGCATGTAATGAGTCTATTTCATATATCAGTGTCACCTTTATGTTGAACTACTGACATAGATGTACTTTTGCACGATATTCTAATTTTTCGAGTTTCATCTGTAGTCACATCAGCAATTTTTACCCGTTCAGGTAAAAATGTGAGGATCCCTTTATAAATTTATATTTACATTTGAGTATATATGTCTGTAAATGTAATATATTTTATGTAGGTAGGGGTTATGTCCATACACCTTTTTCTCAGCTGACTGTCCATCTGCAGCTTCACAGGTGGGAACAGCACCAGTCGCAAGATCCTGCGCTTTGTAGATAAAATCGCCAAGTCACGCTACTTCCAGAAGGCAACAGAGAATGAATATATCAAGAGGAAGATGGAGGAAGTATCCAACACCCCCCTGCTGCTGACTGTGGAGGTCCAAGAGCTGGAGGGGACCCTGGCGGTCAATATTCCTCCTCCCCCCACTGACCGCCTATGGTACTAGCTCACTGTAACTCCCCTCACTGAAGTAGAGCAATACTGCTTTCTGAGTAACAGGCTGAACTGCTATTGCTTATTATTATATAACCACTACAGCAAAAAGATGTGACATTCTGTTACCGCTAGTCATTTATGAAATAGCAGCAGGATCAAATCCTTAAAGGGGCACTACAGCGGAAAAAAAAAATGTAAAATATGTGCAAACATATATAAATAAGAAGTACATTTTTTCCGGAGTAAAATGAGCCATAAATTACTTTTTTCCTATGTGGATGTCACTTACAGTAGGCAGTAGAAAGCTGACAGAAGCGACAGGTTTTGGACTAGTCCATCTCTTCATAGGGGATTCTCAGCAAGGCTTTTATTCTTTATAAAGATATTCCCTAAAAAGGATTTAAACAATGATGCTGACCGGCTTCCCTGCTCCCTACACAGTTTTTGGCAGTTGGACAGAGCAACTGCCATTCACTAAGTGCTTTTGAAAATAAATATATCGGCTGAGAATCCCCTATAAAGAGATGGACTAGTCCAAAACCTGTCACTTCTGTCAGATTTCTACTACCTACTGTAAGTGACAGCAACATAGGAGAAAAGTAATTTATGGCTCATTTTACTCAGGAAAAAAATGTACTACTTATTTGTATATGTTTGCACATATTTTATATTTTACAGTTTTTCGCTGTAGTGCCCCTTTAATGTATTTTGTGTCAAGAAATCTGACCGATCCCCATCTGGCTGCAGGACAGACCCCTCTCCGGTGTTGGCCTCTTCCATTAAACAAGATTTCTAACAGTCATTACTTCATGGCAGAAACTGAACAGTTAGCATCTGTATACATGGAGATGGCAGTTTGACGTCTTGTCGGGTTTTAGAGACCAAGGAAAAAAATGAAGATTCCTGTCCTAATCAGTAAAGCAATTGGCAGATGACAGGGGAGTTGCTAGGATACGAAGAGATGCAGGGCACTTTTGGACTCCCCAGCTGGAAAATGGGTGTGGCCATGTACCAGAATGTGGGTGTGGTCATGGCTGGAGCCAAGTGTACATGGACTTGACAGCAGTCTAAGTAGTCCTGCCTAGCAAAATATTGGATGAAGCCCCGTCTCCATTAATACAAAAAATACAATGCAGCATATCGCATAAATAGGCAGTGTCACTTAAGCATAACTAGGCAGAGTTACCTGGCTTCTGTGCTGTCTAGTCTGGCTTTCTTCCTGGTGGGCTAGTCTGCCACCAGGTTATCTGGTAGTTCCCCCATAGCATTCCCTGACCTTCTCGTGGTCATGCTTCCACAGGCCTCCTATTAAGGCACCACAACTCCCGGAATGCCCCCATAAAAGAACCACAGTTTCCTGCATGCCCACATAGAGGCACCATAGCACCCAGCGAACCTCTGATTGATGCACCACAGCTCCCAGCATACCCTCCATTGAGGTAGCACAGCTGACTCTGCCTGGGATATATCCGGGGCCCGCCAGAATAGATCCGGGGCACGTGCCACTGATTTTTGGGACTAGCAACGCCCCTGGCAGATGATAATTGTGAGATGTCTGACGTGGAGAAGTCCCATTTTTGAGAATATTTATATACAAAGTAAAGTGAGAATTTCATATTGCTATTACATAAAATATGGACTATAGCGGTAGCAAAATGTAAAAGTTTTCACCATAGTGGTCCCTTAAACAGTTGTATAAAATGTTCTTTCTTGACCCCCAAATGTTGTTTGCTTAACCTCTGAATGAAGCAAGTCAGAGGAACTCACCACTGGATATACTATGATCTCATCTGAATGAATATATATAAAAAAGACAGCGAATAGAATATACTCACAAGTGTGGGTTGCCAGATTGATATAGGCAACCACTAAAAGCACATATGGAGATGTTAAGCCCATCCCCACTCAGGCTAAGAAGTCGCTCTCTGTAGTAAAAGAAAGAGGGTGATCACACCCTTCCCCCAATCTGATAGAAATTGTGAGAAGAAACAGAGGTGCCTGCAGGATAAAAGTGGATCATATATAAAAACAATAAAATCGGGGGGGGGGGGGGGGGGGGGGCACAAGGGTGGACTTACCTCCCTGAAAGTTACAACACAACCACTATATATAGTTTTAGACAGGTTTTTAATTAGTACTCCAAAGACAGTTGCAACGCGTTTCACGGGTCTCAAGCCCACTTCCTCAGGCAAAACATAAAAAGGAGGCGCTGCACCAGATTGCACAACACTCGAGTTACTCCTTTTTATGTTTTGCCTGAGGAAGCGGGCTTGAGACCCGCGAAACGCGTTGCAACTGTCTTTTTTGGAGTACTAATTTTAAACCTGTCTAAAACCATATACCCCCCCCCCCCCCATAAACCTCCCCCCCTCCGGTTTTATTGTTTTTATATGTGATCCACTTTTATCCTGCTGACGCCTCTGTTTCTTCTCCCACTTTAAATAATGTTTGTCAAAATATATTGTAGGTACAGCTTCCGGGCACCACCACGAGTGGAGATGAAGGTCGTTCCAAGGCTCGGAGAGAGGGAGGTCACGTTTGTCCACGTCACTGAGTGGATAGAAAAGAAACTTCAAGATGAGTTCCAGGTACTTCTCTTTCTTCACATGTATAACTGCCTCCAGAGTGTAGAAAAGTATTCAGTATATTTGCCTAGATCTGTGGGTGCTGTGCTTCTGGTCATTCTCCAACACTGGAAAATGTACTGGCAGATATTGAGAAACTTGGAAACATTTATACAAGATGACCTGGGCTGACCTTTCTGAATGAATGGTAATGACACAGGGCATCATGGAGTCAGGCAAAAAGAAAAATGTATTTGGAGATCATGACAACTCTCCCCTCTTCTTCTCTTCTAATTCCTGCCATAGTCTTGCATCTATCATAGTCCAGGGCATATTTTAGGGGGGAGTCAATTGACTTATCAGAATGTTTTTGGGATGTGACAGGCAGTTCCCTCAGTAATCAGGTAGCAGCTTACACAAGAACCATACGTTTCACCAGCTGCTGCTTTTTATGTAATCCACGCAGGCCCAGAGTAGTGTGCAGATAGCAAGTAGGCTACAAGTGGCTGCCAGCTCATTCACCAACCACTGCTCATGGGTCCCTGACTGACGTAAGGTGCATGTGCCTGCCCACTTTCCACTATTGCCAGATACATGATACCACAGGGGCCAAAAACAGGTGGAATGTAACAGAGGTTCTATTATATCCAGGTTTACTATACCAGATGCTACCATATACTTATAATGGCGCTTGGCCGTGACCTGGACATTAGTTTGTCATACCCAAATGTTTACTATATCAATGTTTACTATAACAAGATCATACAGTACATCGCTCTTTGCTTTAGTGGAATTTACAATTTTTGCCTGATTAATGGAAAATTTGAAAACCTAATAATCCAGCTCACATGTGATCTCCAGTGAGAGCAAGACGATTGTCCTAATATGCAAAATTCCACTGATCCCAGAAGGGGAAGAAATTGCACCAATCAGTGCCACCAGTTAGATATAAAGATAAAATTCCTAATTTGCCTATGTGTATGAATGCCCAGGGTAGCATTGGAAAATAATCTCATGGAGGATGATGTGTGTCTTTTCTCTTTGGCAGAAAATATTAGTGATGCCAAATATGGATGACTTGTATTTTCCCATCATGCAATCTGCTGTGGAGAACTCCAGCCAGGCACAGGACGATCCGTCAGGCCTGCTGTGAACATGTTAGAGAAGCAGCATGGTCCAGCAAGTGCGTAGGACTGGGAAACATGGAAGACTGTGAGGAGGAAATGAGTCATTCACAGAGATGAAGTACAGTTCCTGCTGTGAAGAGAATGTGGATCTGTCGATGGAAACACAAACCTTTCCAGGCCAGGGTACAAAATCATAGATCACCATCGCATTTTCTGAAACAGAATCAATTGCAGACTGGATTACGGGAGAGAGCATCAGAGGACAAAGCCATGCTGGGCCAAGCCACATTATCTTGGCCTCCACTGACAGAAAAGATCTGATGTTTGGTGCTAGTATGGTTGAGGTGACACAGCATGAAAGTCTGTAGGGAAATTCTGCTAGTGTGATTGGGTGGACAACATCCTCTTGAACTTCTAGGTCTCAGATCGGTTGTAGTAATAATACGCCCACACTATTCAGCTAATTAAAACGCCTCAACACATTGCTGTTATTGGAGAACTGTTCCCTATGGACTTCCACACTGGCTCACTTCAACCATACTTGCTCCTGATGTTTTTCACAGAAGTGATATCGCAATTAGAAGAGAATAAGGTTACCTGTGGCAAACAAATGTGATTCCAGCTGTTATATTTGTAGTGCAAGGTTAAAATGAAATGTCTGAGTTGTCTTACACAACTGTCCTGTCTTCAGTTTTCACACCTGAAGCCCAGGAGCATAACTACCACCATAGAAGACCTCACAGCTGCTGTGAGGTCCTACAGCACAAGTGGCCCAGCACACAGCAGCTTAGGTAGTTGGCTAGAGAATTTAGGTCATACATGACATACATATAATTCATTTATAAGGAAAAAAAGGGAAAACAGAGCTTTTCCAAAATAATGCAAACTGTGGCAGCTTACCAGATGTATAATATATACAGTCAGCTTACAAGCTTTAACTGAATATACATGGAAACACTCTATATGGGCATGCGGCCAGGGCCGGGCCGAGGCAGAGGCTGAAAAGGCTCCAGCCTCAGGGCGCAGTGTAGGAGGGGGCGCACAATTCATTCAGCTGTCATTCCTAATTGTGTGTGAAGCACAAAGAAATAAGAAAAGGGGATACATAGCAGTGACTGCAAGCCAGATAACTAGAGATTAAGGTGTTGGGGATGTTGGGGGCCCTGGGGCGCCTCTTAGTCTAATAGCAATTAGCGTGTGACGGCTGGGGTGGGAGGGATGGAGGGGCGCACTTTGCAGTTTCAGCCTTGGGTGCTGAAGGACCTTGTCCCGGCTCTGCATGCGGCTGTCTGATCTCCTCCCCCACGCCTGTACAGTAATCATCAGTGTTGTGTCACCTGAAATGGTAATCATTATACAACAAAAGTCAGTGTAAACCTCTAGAATCAATTACGATAAGCAATTACGATAAGGGGGTGCAAAGACTGTGCAGAAAGACAGAGAGAATGCACTGGATTTTACCAAGCTGCTGTGCACAGTGCTGACAGAAAGATGGCAACACCCTATGTGGGTAAAAAAAAGAAAGGCAATAGAAGCTGGAAATGGGAAGGTAATAATGGTGGAAAGATACTGTGGCCAGTATGTCTGTTACTCCATGATGCAGATAGTGTATGTGTTTAAACCTTCACTACACACACACAGGGCCAGTTCTAGACTTTTTGCTGCCTGAAGCAAACTTGTGAGAATGTGTGCCACCACATGCATGTAGGCCAGAGGCGTGGCTATGGGGGGGGGGGGAGCAAGTGGGTACATATGTCCCCGGACGCAGCACAGTAAGAGCACTCTGTGTGGCCACTGCACCCCTACGTGCCTGAGAGGTGGATTTCTGGACCACTGAAGTGCCCCCGCTTCTCTCTCTCCTTCCCTCTACCGAGGAGTGTGTAACATTAATAACAGCAGAAGACTCCCCAGCTCCAACGTCATCTCTCCTCTGCAGCATGCCCCGCATCCTCTCCTTGGTAACAGCAGCGTCATGTGACAAGAGACGCCGCTGTTACCAAGTAGAGGACACTGGGTGCGCTGCAGAGGCGAGATGACATAATTGCCAGAAATAATTATTTGCTGTTATTAACACATCTCACTATCTGAAAGGGAGGGGGCACATCTGGCTATCTGAATGGGGGAAGGAGGCACATTTGGCTAAATGGGGAAGGGGGAGCACATCTTGCTATCTATCGAGGGAATGGGGAACATCTGGTTATCTAAACAGCATTTGTACAGTTGGCTTTGCCCATGACCACACCCCATATTCTGGTACATGGCCACACCCATTGTTTGCGCAGGACTGTGCAGAGGAGGTCGGAAAACTGTCTTTGTCCCTGGGTACTGAAAATCCTAGCTACTCCTCTGATATGGGCCCCTGTATTTCATGCAAATTCAGGTGTTAGGGGGTAATTAGTGTGTGCATTTGGACTGTGTGGTGACATGGTTTTGAATTTCAGAACTCCGCCTTCAACCCTTTTTACTGAAGAGCTGAGTATTTTCTGAGGAGGGTATATAGTGGTAATTGTTTGCCACGAAATTGCTGACAACTTGTACATAGTAGACATAGTTTGGTTGAATAAAGACACCCGTCCAACAGGTTCAGCCAGGATGTGATCTGTTTTTCCTGAACCACGTATGTTATCTACTTTCCAGCTCTAGAAGACCTTGGTAAATTGAGGACACAGCATAAGACAAGACCTAGGCAAACTTTTGTGCTTCTACATCTATTTCCATTTTGAGGACATCCTGACTGCTCCTCCTGCCCAGGAGAAGCACTTTTATGGCAGATGCAGCTTGGGCATTGTTTGCATTGGAGATAGGTAGATGGCCTTTGTGTGGTACTTAGTATCAGACTTAAGATGGCCATACACTTATAGCTTGCCACTCGATGTAGCAAAACAATTGATTGTTCTCTGACTGGAATCGAATCATAGAGGAATCGATTCCTACCACACACAGCAGAGAGAATCTCGTGCAAATTGATTGAATTGCAGTGTTTGATGCAGGTCATTGCCAAAAGCTATCCATCTCCCTCCGCTCTTAATTGAACTAGATTTTCCATCCTGTCTAAACGATTTTTTGTCAAAATACAAAGTCAATCCATCAAACATTTTAGAGTGTAACTGCAACTGGGTAGAAAGAAGGGTGGTGGGCAGGCACTCAGACAGTGACACACAGAAAAAAACCCTTTAAACTTTCAGCATAGTCACCAGTTTGCAGTTTTCTAGACTGTGCTCAAAGCTCCTGAGAACCAGTGTAGCATAAGTAGGAGAAAAACCAGCTTACTGGAGATAAAAAAATGTATGGGCACCCATAATATGCCATAATATGACAGTTGCCCAACTTTGTTGCCTGACTGAATAACAGTCATTTGTGTTGGGTTCCTGAAGACAGCAACGGTTGAGTGATATAAGTTAGATTTACTGGACAGTACAGAAAACTCTTACTAGGAATGTCTGTGCATAAAGCCTGTATATGGGACACCTGGCTGGAGAAGACTGATCCTGAGAAACAGTGATCGCAGAGATGAATAGACACCATTATTGAGGACATGAATGCAACATGGCTGGATTTATAGTTTTTACGCTCCTAGGCTCCCCTTAAGCGTGCAGACCCCTCATACATGTCCAACTTTCATGTACAACAGCTCCTTCAGTTATAAACAGATCTTATGAGCAGCTGCTTTCTATGTCCAAATGTTGATCCTTATTTGCAGCTTTCGTATTCCATTTTCAGCCTCTTTTTACATATGCAGCAATCCCTCTTCCATGTCCAGCCGCCCGTTGGCCAGCTGCCGACCAAGGCCTGGGCCTTTGTGGCATTTCCAGAAATCCAGCCTTGGAATGTAAAACTGCAAGGGCTCAGATACTACTTTGGACAATAGAGACTGAAGTGCCAAAGCCATGAAATGAGGAAGTCAAATCCAACTAAGGCACTAAACAATGTATGGGATTGTGTTGGTATGGGATACAAACTGTGTCCGAAGGATGATTCAAAGCCTTGAGAACTCAATGTAGAAACAGTGGGAATCAGAAGCAATAATGTACCATTTTGTCCAGTGTTGATGTTTTCCCATAAATCAAATATCTGGAAGAGCAGCACAGATCTTATCACAGGCTCAGCCAGTCTTCCCGTTCACATATTGGGTCATCCGGTCTTATCTGAACGTACATTTCAGGAATGGAGTCAGCATTTTTTGGCATTGTGTGTATGTACAGTAAGTACTGAATAAACTTGCCCAACCCACTTGTGTCACAGGTTATTTTCATGGTGCCAAGGCAGAGATTGGGACGATCTTGTGGAGCATAGACACAAGGAAACAATGCCCACAATTCACATCATGCTGGTGATCATGAGGCAAGTGAAAACTTATCACAAAACAGAACCGGCCCTTATTAACGTCCTGTGGTAAGTTATCACAATGAGAATGTTAACTTATCACTCCAATCCTCAAGAGGATCCTGGCTGGCAGCACAGAGGGAAGGGGGGGGGGGGGAATCGTGCAGGATGGGTTTGCACCTGTGCAATAGCATGGAGGTACTCGTGCATAAAGAAAACAAGCTGTGCACAAGCAGCTATCTACTGCATACGTGGGAATTATGTGTGGCTGCACTCTTATATGGAGGGAAACGCATTTGTGAACAATCTAGGACTTTTGTGTCAAAGATTATTTAGAGGGTCCCAGTGCAGAGCAGGAGAGGCGTAGGGAGACTGGGGAAGCCTTTGGCCCATCCAGAGGCTTCCCCCTACTGAGGTAAGTATGTGACTTTTTTGTGAGGGGGGGTGGGACTACAGGTGTACTTTAACTTTAGGATTCAATCCTTAACTTGAGAACTGAATCATTTTAAGTTAAGGATTTGATACATACAGTAAAGGAAACCTGAGGTAAAGTAAGTATATAGATTTACATTTACCTGGGACTTCCTCCAGACCCCTGAAGCCCATCTGCTCAATATCCGTCCTGCTGATCCCCTTTCGTTCCCCCCCCAGTGGACAGGGCCGGTTCAAGTAACAGTTGGGCCCTAGGGCAAAATTAGCCTGGGGGCCCCCCAACAGACACCCTCCGGCCAAAAAGCATCATTAGAGGCCCTTTGTTGCAGTCAAACTTCCCTCCTGGGCTCCTGAGCTGGCTGCTGACCCTCCCCCAATCACCTCCCAACTTAACAGACTCTGCAGAGACCCTGGGGAGCAACAGTTAACATGGGGAGTGACAACTTGGGGGCCCCTACAGGCCCTGGGGCAGTTGCCTATTTTTTTCTCTGGTAGCTCCGGCCCTGCCAGTGGAGTCCGTGATCCAGCCCAGTCATGTTCCACCGTGCATGTGCAATCCTGGCTGTACACACTCCTCTATTGCGCTCCTGTAGGTCGGAGTGTTCTGTGCAAGTGTAATTACAGTCTTAGCAAACTGTGCATGTGCAGAATGCTTTTTGGCCATGGGAGTGCATGCAGGAAACAGAGGGGATTGTGAGAAAAGCAATCGAGTAGATGGACTACAGGGGGCTGGAGGAAGCCCCAGGCAAGTATAAATACTTAAGCCTCGTAAACAAGCTCAACAGTGGTCTTTTATGCAGCACAATTATCAAACAACTTTTGTTGTGAAACAAGTTGAACAACCCCAAAAAAAGTTGCTTGCTATTGTTCACACAACTGATAAGACGTCAATCCAACTGTTGGATTGACGTCTTATCAGTTGTGTGAACAATAGCAAGCAACTTTTTTTGGGTTGTTCAACTTGTTTCACAACAAAAGTTGTTTGATAATTGTGCTGCATCAAAGACCACTGTTGAGCTTGTGTATGGGGCTTTATACTTATTTTATCTCAGGTAACTTATAGAGTGATTTCATCGGGTACATTTTTTAGTGAATACTAATGATTTATCACCAATGAAAGGAAAGACTGGAGATACGCTTAAAGTGGATCCGAGGTGAACTTTTACTCATTGCATAATTGTGTTCCTTTCCTGATGTTTATATGGCATTCCTCAAGCCAAATACTTTTTTGTTTTTGTTTTAATACTCTAATTCCCTATAAACTAAATAAACCACGCCCACAGGTTTCAGAGAGCCTTGGCAGTAGCAAGGGCTCATGGGAGCTCAGTCTGGGCAGGAGGAGGAGGAGGTGTTACTAGCCATTGATTTCAGAGGCAGAGGGGAGGAGGGGGGATTAGTTTTTTTTCACAGTGCTCAAGATACAGATAAGCCTGCCTCTGTGTAATTTTTACAAACAACATGGCTGCTGTCATTGTATCACAGGAAGAAATAATTAGGGATGGGACCTCGAATCTGGCGAATCCACGAATCCCTCGAATCTTAAGAAATATTCGAGATTCGTGGATTCAAATCCCCATGCCATTTTAGCGCATACGAATCCGACAAATCCACCGCATCCGCCGCAACGTTTCGCCGCCGCGATCGCTGTGTATACATTACCTGCGCAGATTGTGACGTCATCGCGACCTCGCGTTCCATCGCAGTGTGATGCGCCACCACGTCATCGCAACCACTGCCGACCTCGCGTTCCGTCGCCGCGTGATGATGTTGGCGCCCCCCCTCCTATAGTTCAGTGAAGGCCCGAGGTGTGGACGTCGCTCTCGCGTAGAAGACCTGGCTGAGACTGAAGACGGACGGACGGACTGAGGGAGAGAGAACAACAGACAGGTACAGTATGGGGGCAGTAAGAGTACCTACGCTGGTCGGGGGGCACTAGACTGCCGGGGGGGCTCGGGCACTGAACTACCTATGCGCCACTAAACTACCTATGCTGGGGGGCACTAAACTACCTATGCTGCTGGGGGGCACTAAACTACCTATGCAGGTGGGGGGGCCACTAAACTACCTATGCTGGGGGGCACTAGATTACCTACCTATGCTGGGGGGCACTAGATTACCTACCTATGCTGGGGGGCACTAGATTACCTACCTATGCTGGAGGGCACTAGACTACCTACCTATGCTGGGGGGCACTAGACTACCTACCTATGCTGCTGGGGGGCACTAAACTACCTATGCTGCTGGGGGCACTAAACTACCTATGCTGCTGGAGGCACTAAACTACCTATGCTGCTGGGGGGCACTAAACTACCTATGCTGCTGGGGGGCACTAAACTACCTATTCTGCTGGGGGGCACTAAACTACCTATTCTGCTGGGGGGCACTAAACTACCTATGCTGCTGGGGGGCCACGAAACTACCTATGCTGCTGGGGGGCACTAGACTACCTACCTAAAGGCCTCTCTACCTACCTACATACCTACCTATACACCTACCTATACATAAGGCCCTATACCCTGCTACCTATATTGAAGGTCCCTCTACCTACCTACCCACCTACCTAAAGGCCCCTATACCTACCTACCTACATACCTACCTATCTACATACCTACCTATACTTAAGGCCCTATACCCTGCTACCTATACTGAAGGTCCCTTTACCTACCTACCTAAAGGCCCCTATACCTACCTACCTACATACCTACCTATACTTAAGGCACTATACCCTGCTACCTATACTGAAGGTCCCTTTACCTACCTACCTACCTACCTATACTGAAGCCACATGTACCTTACTACCTATACTGAAGGCCCCTATACCTAGCTACCTACCTATACTGAAGGCCCATATACCCTGCTACCTATACTGAAGGCCCATATACCCTGCTACCTATACTGAAGGCCCATATACCCTGCTACCTATACTGAAGGCCCATATACCCTGCTACCTATACTGAAGGCCCATATTCCCTGACACCTATACTGAAGGCCCATATACCCTGCTACCTATACTGAAGGCCCATATACCCTGCTACCAATACTGAAGGCCCATATACCTTGCTACCTATACTGCAGGCCCCTATACCTTGCTACCTATACTGAAAGCTACCAATATTGAAGGCACCCATACCTAGCTAGCTATACTGAAGGCACCTTTACCTCGCTACCTATGCCTGGGTACCTATACTGCGGGCAACTATACCACGGATCGCACAATTCTTATGTGCAGGATTCGTTAGATTCGGGATTCGAAAGGTTCGAGATATTCGAGAACCTTTTTAGATTCGGATCCGGATACGAAGAAATTGTGGATTTGTCCCATCCCTAGAAATAATCATTTTCTATAAAAGCTGTTTGCTGCTATATTTGCTGTGTAAACTATCTAAACTTTAGATAAGATATATAGACAAGTTACTTGTTATAGTTAGTTTTTCATCTCGGATCCGCTTTAAGTGAATTGTTGCCAATGGGCTTGATTCACAAAGTGGTGCTAACAGTTAGCACGCTGGTGAAAAGCCCTTTATCACGCCTAAACTCAGTTTAGGCGTGATAAGTTTTGGTGTGATAACTATAGCACCAATTGGGTTAGCACCGCAGTGCACAACTGATCAAAAGTTTTGCACTAGCAAAGTCTGGTGCACTTTGCATAGAGTTTAATGGCGCTGCTTTGCGTGCGGGACTTTGCGTTCGTTCTAAACTTATCACGCCTAAACTGGCTTTTCACCAGCATGGTGCAATGGTTATCATGCCTAAAGTCTCTAACTGGGTTAGCACCGCTTTGTGAATCGAGCCCAATGTGTCTGTCATGCTGGGCATACACGGCTCGTTTTTGCCACTCGATTCTCCCATTAGATTGTTTGCTGCTCGATTCTGCATTCGATTCTCTTATCTTCTGCTCGTTTTTCTTATCTTTTTCCATTCACTTCTATCAGAAATCGAGCGGCGAAACGATCGGGGGAGATCGGAAATGATTAATCAAGCCATCTAAATGGCTCAAAAACGAACCGTGTATTCCCAGCATCAGTATAGCCGGTCCGTTTCTAGCTGTAGCTTTCTAATGTAATTTAGTAAATGAAAGATTAGGATAATCCCATGTGACATTGTGGAAAGGGCGTGGTGTTTTGGAGACAATTTTGAAGCCTTGTCATACATACGGCTTGTTGAAAATTGGACCAGTCCTTTCCACTCAAAACAAATCTATTATGAAAGGTTATGATGGCTGTCATTGTTTTCCTTGTTTTACAGGGTGGCACATCAAAAACCGCCCCCCCCCCTCCCCCTTGCCTGCCAGAAGCACGAGATGCTAGCCATCCCTTTCCTGAGTGCCAGTTACTCACTCCCTGCTGTTTGTGTGTTCCGGGGTTTATTGAAGCTTGTGTGGCCTGCATATGCTGCCATATGAGAGGCATACCGTGGCGTAGTGGTTAGCTCTCTCGCCTTGCAGCGCTGCGTCTCTGGTTCGAATCCCAGCCAAGGCACTATCTGCAAAGAGTTTGTATGTTCTCTCCGTGTCTGCGTGGGTTTCCTCCGGGCACTCCGGATTCCTCCCACATTCCAAAAAAACATACAAATAAGTTAATTGGCTCCCCCTAAAATTGGCCCTAGACTACAGTACTTACACTACATAATATAGACATATGACAATGGTAGGGATTAGATTGTGAGCTCCTTTGAGAGATAGTTAGTGACAAGATATATATATATACATTGTACAGCGCTGCGTAATATGTCGGCGCTATATAAATACTAAATAATAATAAATATGAGAGCATTACCCATATGCAAATTCAGGCAACAGCGGCTTCAACACAGCAGAGAGCAAGTAACAAGCTCACTGGTCCTCTTTATTTAAAAAAGAAAAAGAAAAGCTTATAGTAATGAGATTGAACAAAATTAGCTATTCTGACAAATAAACATCATCTTTATTGTACTGATCTTACAACTGAATCTAGAGATCAAGTTTTAAATACAAGCTGAAATCATTTTTTTTATAATTTTTTAAATGATAGCTCTGCCTAAACTTGTGCTTTAGATAGGAAAGGTTGATGAGCTGGTATTTTCCATCTCTTGGGGACACCACAGACAAGATTGCTCCAAGTAGAGTTCCAGTGACGCCCAACAGTCACAGCAGCTGTCACACCCCCTCCACTCATTCTCTATAATGTCAAGTAAACAAGTAATTGGGGAGTCTGTTTGCCAGAGAGTGACATGATAATTATGGCTATAGAAGAGGCAAAGACACAAATCCCTCCACTAGAGTCTCAAAGCTCCATTTCACCTCCTCTTCATTTCACAGAAAGGAAATCCTAAAAACAGTCATTAAAAAATGTAAAAGTACTGCTGCACACCCTAAGTGGTCTTCTGACGTGGGTCCTTTGTCTGAAGAGGAATGGTTGGACGTCCTAGATAGCATGAGTGGAGTCCTCATCTCCAACAGATATGCTCATTTAAAGAGACACTGAAGCGAAAAACAAATGATGATATTATGATTTGTATGTGTAGTACAGCTAAGAAAAAAAACATTAAGATCAGATACATCAGTCTAATTGTTTCCAGTACAGGAAGAGTTGAGAAACTCCAGTTGTTATCTCTATGCAAAAAAGCTATTAAGCTCTCCGACTAACTTAAGGTGGCCATACACTGGTCGATTTGCCATCAGATTCGACCAACAGACAGATCCCTATCTGATCGAATCTGATCAGAGAGGGATCGTATGGCTACCTTTACAGCAAACAGATTGTGAACCGATTTCAGCCTGAAACCGTTCACAATCTGTTGTGGTGGTGCTGCTGCTGCTGCCCCCGCCCGCCCGCATACATTACCTGCTCCGCCGGCGCGACTCCAGTCTCCCAGTCACCGCTGCTCTGTCTGCGCGCTGGTCTCCGGCATGCCTCACTTCTTCTAGCCCGGCAGGAAGTTTAAACAGTAGAGGGCGCTCTACTGTTTAAACTTCCTGCCGGGCTAGAAGAAGTGAGGCATGCCGGACCTGGAGACCAGAGCGCAGACAGAGCAGCGGTGACCGGGAGACTGGAGTCGCGCCGGCGGAGCAGGTAATGTATGCGGGCTCTATTGCGTCGGTCGTCGGGCACTCGAACGCCGCTAGCGATGCGCTCTTTACCCGCGGGCGATCGACGGTTATTTTCCGCACGGCGCGATCGACGGGATCGGACGAAATGGATCGAAATTCGGCGTGTAGCGTGAACGATTGGCAGCAGATTCGATCCCAGTGATCGAATCTGCTGTCGAAATGGGCGCAAATCGGGCCAGTGTATGGCCAGCTTTAGTCGTGGAGAGGGCTGTTATCTGACTTTTATTATCTCAACTTTAATTGAACTGTTTACTTTTTCTCTGCTAGAGGAGAGGTCATTACTACACAGACTGCTCTGAAAGAATCATTTTGAATGCTGAGTGTTGTGTAATCTGCACATATTATAGAATGATGCAATGTTAGAAAAAACACTATATACCTGAAAATAAAAATATGAGAGTATTTTCTTTGCTGCTAATCTTCTAGTAATTATTCATAGTACACAACCAATTCATTATATCATATATTTTTTATGCTTCAGTGTCTCTTTAAAGCTGGTTTATCGTGCTTATCATACTCCTTGGCAGCTGCATTTGTACTTCCCTGACAGGTCGGATGCCTGTCCAAAGTGTAAGGCTGATGTTGGGGGCTTTTTTCACATGCTCTGGAGCTGGCCAGTCCTCATAGAATACTGGACCAAATTGGCTGGAGGTGATGGGAGAGAGGACAGCGGTTGACCCTAAAACACCCCTTATGGCTTATACATTGACTCTACCCATTCCTCTCACCGAATCATCCTGGTCAAACAAAATTTTATGGAAAACTTGAGGTTTTCCACAAATGGGGTATTGATACTCCATCCATCTACTTCCTCCTGGTCACAGAGAATGAATAAAGCCATGATGTGGAACAAGCTTACTTACCTCAAGCGGAACTGTCCCGCTAAGTTTGGCAAGATCTGGCAGAGATGGGTTGTATTTGCGGATTCACAGGATGTTCTGGACAGCCCCCAGCATGAGTGTCTACAAGACTAATAGCACTAGATATGTAACAGGTGGTTGAACCTCTAGAGTTGGAGGGAGAGGATGGGAAGTGGGAGGCTTGTTTTGTACTGTTGTGTTTTATGCCTTAAAAACAAAACAAATAAAGTACTACTGCAAGGGATCACATGTGGTCTTCCCCTACCCTGGCAGTTGATCAGGTCACGTGATCTTTAATACAGCTGCACCTCACTAGAAACTAACAGCTAATGGACAGCCTGTCAGTTAATAGTATGGCTTTGCTGCAGTGTGAGGATTCCAATTGTTGTCTTCTGTGCACTTCATTCACTGCATCAGTTCAGGTACAGTGTGATCTGATTGGCTACCAATTATGAGAGGGTTGTCTGCCTGGCAGTCCCTGTGTGGTCATAATGAGACTTCTGGGTCGAAGAGAAAAGTAAGATATTCAGAGTAGGCCTGAACGATTTTAGGAAAATATTGAATTGCACGATTTCTGTCAGAAATTGCAGGTTAGGCAGTGTGTAGGGGCCACAGGACAGGTTAGGCAGTGTAGGTGCCACAGGACAGGTTAGGCAGTGTAGGGGCCACAGGACAGGTTAGGGAGTGTGTAGGGGCCACAGGACAGGTTAGGCATTGTGTAGGGGCCACAGGACAGGTTAGGCAGTGTAGGGGCCACAGGACAGGTTAGGCAGTGTAGAGGCCACAGGACAGGTTAGGCAGTGTAGGGGCCACAGGACAGGTTAGGCATTGTGTAGAGGCCACAGGACAGGTTAGGCAGTGTGTAGGTGCTGCAGCCTCCAGATCCCCCCTCCCCTCTGACTTTACCTGCTCCGCTCCCTTCCCCTGCTCGTGGCCCCCTCCTCCAGTAAGTTCCCATTACAGTCAGGCTCACCGCATTGCACACTGCGCGGTGAGCCACATGGAAGAGGCAACGAGTGTTGCCTAGTAACGGCGGCGGCTGCCAGGAAGTGACGTCACACTTCCTGGTACAGGCCGAGAACGCTCGCCAGCTTTTTCATGTGGCTCACCGCGCGGTAGTGCAATGCGGTGAGCCCGACTGTAATGGGAAATTACTGGAGAAGGGGGAAGCAAGCAGGGGAAGGGAGCGGAGCAGACCAGGCGGCAGCGGTGAAAACCGCCGCTTTGACTATCCCGAAATCATTATTGCCCTGATCGCGATTTTCGGTTTTAAACCGAAAATCGTTCAGCCCTAATTCAGAGGTCAACTTAAAGACCACCCCAGGCACGCCCCTCCTGCACTGGCCATGCTTCTTCATGTCTCATTGTAATCACTGCCTGATCCCTGCATAAATGATGATGACAATCAGAAATCACATTGGGGTGGGGCAGTCAAGCCATAATTTAATTCTGTTCTCCCTTTGGTGACTTGCAGGGGTTCAACAGAGACTCCTTGGCAACAGCACGAGTCGCAAGAATGTAGACAGTGCAAGCTTCTGGCAGGTAGGAAAGAGGATACATCACAGGGTCACTTTAAATAAGGAGAATTCTAAACATTATTTTGGAGCAGGCACTGAATGATAATACTATTTGTAACATACTGTATATGCTCGCGTATAAGCCTAATTTTTCAGCACAAAAAATGTGCTGAAATGTTACCCCCCTCGGCTTATATGCGAGTCAGTTGAGCAGGATGGCTGGCGGAGAAGGTTTTGTTACTGGCAGAGAAGCGTAAGGATTGTGCACTAGTGATCCTGATCTTGCCAGCTGGCTCCTTGCTGTGCCCACCATCCCCTGCAACATGGTGTACAGAGTGGGCTGCTCAAAACTACTTGTGTCCCCTGACTTGTGGAGTAGAGCGTGCAAGCAACGTGTCAGCGGTGCAATGATCGGGGATTCTTTCTGTTTGGAATTCGCTGTCTCATATCTATGACTCCATCTAGTGGTGTCTTCAGACACAACTACCATCCTTGTGGCACATCTGGCTACTGTGGAGTGGGCTATACTGGGGAGGGGGATTATACACGAGTCATTGATTAGTATTGGTTAGTTGATTGGTTGATTAGTACTGGGGGTACATCTGGCTACGGTGGAGTGGGCTATACTGGGGAGGGGGCTTATACGCGAGTCAATCACTTTTTCCTGGGTTCTGAGGGAAAAGTGGGTACCCCTTATACCCGTTTATAAGCGGGTTAGCTTATATGCAAGTATATACTGTATATTTATTTTGTCATTCACAATTCAGCAAATCAAACATTTTGAATATTTTGCAAACTCTGCCTCTTGTCCACGTTCCAAATAATGCCTGGGAAATGTCATAGAGACACTGCAACTAGAGTGTCACTAGAGCGACAGATTGCTGCACTGACAGAACCAGAGTCACCTGGCAGAGTCCAGCTTCACAGAGGGACTGAGAGGAGGACTGCTTCAGGCATAACGGCAGTTTAAAATGATCAGAAACCTGAACTGAAAATAAACTGATGAGATAAACAAGTATATCTATCCGTCTACTCATAAAAATGACTTTTTTTTTAATCACAGTTTTATTTTCTGTTTAAAAGCTAAAAAAAATGGGTTTAATGTTTTACTGTCTCAGCTGAATGACACAATCCATAAACTGTTGACCTTTTTTTTATCTATTCCTTGCACTCAGAAGCCATTGGGCTTGATTCACAAAATGTTGCTAACTGTTAGCACGGGCGTGCTAACCAGTTAGCACGCAAAGTGCCGCTCGCAGACTTTTGCGCGCACAAAGCCCTGCGATTGCCCGACTGCGGACATTTGCGTCTCTATGACATTTCCCAGACATTAGTTGGAACGTGGACAAGAGACAGAGTTTGCAAAATATTCAAAATGTTTGATTTGCTGAATTGTGAAGGACAAAATAAATATACAGTATATACTTGCATATAAGCTGACCCGGGTATAAGAGGCACGCAAAAGTCCACGCGTGGCACTTCGCGTGCTGTTTAGCACGCCCGTGCTAACAGTTAGCACCATTTTGTGAATCAAGCCCATTGTCTGCAAAGCAAGAGTTTTATGGCTAGTAATTATCGTAGTCATCAATGAGAGTTTACCCTATAGTTTCACTGGGCTCATTTGCATATCTGAATGTTTAGCCTTTCCAGCAAGAACAATAAAAATCATGTTGCGTCAGTTTTGGTACCCTTTAAGAAATACTTTTATTTTTCATTTATTTTTCTGATGTGGTGGAGGCTACTAAAATCCAGGCAAGATAACAGTATACAAAAAGATTCTGAGAAGAATATGTATTTTTTATTTTAGTGTTATTTCTTAACCTTTAGATATATTTCGATTCACATAATCTAAACATCTTCAGTAGTTTCTGGCTTATCTTTTACTAGATGTTTCTTTTGGGGTCCCTGTAAGAAAGAGGAAAATACGTTATATATTGCTGGAAAAAGCTAGGGGGAAATGTGACCAAAAACAAAGCAAAGGCTTACGGGATAAGGTTAGCTTTGTAGGTTCCTGGCAGATTGACACAAGTGCTTATTTGTAGTGAATGCTGCATGTGGCATAGTTTGTATGTTAGAGAAATAATGAAGTAAACGGGGCCAGTAAATTATATATAACGTCACACATGACAGAATTAATTTGCCTTTTTACTTAATTGCATTTTTACAAATTGTTACAGCACATCTAATGCAAGTGCATGGCATCACACTTGAGCGTTTTAATGTGACTTTTTGCATCGAAATTTTCTATGGAAATACGTATTTTTTGCATTCCAAATGCGAAAATGTGCATACCAATGTAAAGTTAATTACATAAAAGTTCATGTATATTAACTTTGTTGATGTGCATGGAAAAATCAGAATGCAAAATTTGCATAAAAAATGCAAACAAAAAAAGAAGAATCGGACATGAAAAATTGCAAAACGCAGAAAAAACCTGCAGTTAAGGATCAAGATTATGCGGAGAGAGGTTTAGGTTACCAGAATAGTTTTTACTAGGGCTGGTCAATGAGATGTAAATAATTCTGAGTTGAAGCAAGAGTATGATTTTTTTTTCAGCAAATTTATGCAGTTTAACCACTTCAGGAGCAGCACCCTCTGCACCCTTTAGGACCAGAGGGTGCTGGTACAGTAAACTGCCGCTTCCCGACAAATCGCCGCTAAAATCCGCCGGTCACGTCGCTCTGTCCCCGCCACAGGCTGCTCTCTCTGCCGTCGCTATGACGGCAGAGCGCTGTGCGCCGGTCAGGAGCCTCTTTCATTGGCTCCTGACCCTGTCACTCAATGTAAGCCAATGGGAACGGCTTACAGGAATGACAGGGCCAGGAGCCAATGAAAATGGCTCCTGCCCGGCTCACAGTGCTCTGCCGTCATAGAGGCGGCAGGGCAGCACATTGTGGCGGGGGCAGAGCGGCGGGGGCATGCGGTGAATGGGACGTAGAGTTTACGTCCGGTCAGAACCGCAGCGCCACCCGCCCGCCATAGATTTAAACTGCGTCGGTCCGCAGGTAGTTAAAAATGCACCAATCGAAACCCAACTTGGTATCATTTGATTGGCCCATTTCCAATCTGCATACATTTGCATTAAATCTCACAGAACTCTGTATCAACTCCAAAGTATTTGCATCTCACTGACAATTGCTAGTTTTTACTGGCTCTATAGGGTTAGTGTGAGGCTGGGGAGAGGGATAAAATTAAAGTTGGGGGACTTAGGTGTAATATTTAGTTTTACACTAGGTGTGGAGGCTGGGTGAAGGTATGTTAGTTGGGATGGTGGGCAGTTTAAGGCTACTTGCACACCAAGACGTTGCGTTAGGTGCTAGGTTAAGTTCGCATAACGTGCACCTAACGCAGGGCCTGGTGCTCTTCGATGTGGACGTCAGAGTGAGCCGCGTTGTGCAGCTCACTCTGGCGTCTGTGATGCGTACTCTTGGACGCATGCGGCATCACGTGGTCCCGCCGGCCAATCGCCGCACAGAGCGGCCTCACCAGGAAGTAAACACTGCACGTCACAACGTGCAGTGAATATTAATAAGCCATGTGCCTGGCCGCTCTCCGCTCCTTCCCAACATGACTGAGCATGTGCAAACAGTCTAACGCGGCTTAAGCCGCTGTAACGCTATAGTATGCTGCACTTTCGGAAGAACGTGCAGCGTTACATGTAACGCAACGTGGGCAGTGTGAACAGCTCACTTGTGTTACATTGCTGTGCGTTGGGGGAGCGTTACAGGCTGCACTAACGTGCGCCTGTAACGTCTTAGTGTGTAAGCAGCCTTAAGGGAACCTAAACTGAAGGATATGGATTTTTCCTTTAAAATAATACCAGTTGCCTGACTCTCCTGCTGATCCTGTGTCTTTAATACTTTCAGCCACAGTCCCTGAACAAGCATGCAGATCAGGTGCTCTGACTGGATTAGCTGCATGCTTGTTTCAGGTGTGTGATTCAGCCACTACTACAACCAAAGAGATCAGCAGGAAGCCAGGCAACTGGTATTGTTTAAAAGGAAAAATCCAAATCTTTAGGTTCCCTTTAAAGGGCAACTGAAGTGAGAGGTATATAGAGGCTGCCATATTTATTTCCTTACCAGGTACCTGGCTATCCTGCTGATCCCCTGCCTCTAACACTTTTAGCCATAGCCCCTTAACAAGCATGCAGCAGATTAGACATTTCTGACATTATTGTCAGATCCGACAAGATTAGCTGCATGCTTGTTTCTGGTGTTATTCAGACACTACTATAGCTAAATTGATCAGTAGGGCTGCCAGGCAACTGGCATTGCTTGAAAGAAAATAAATATGGCAGCCTACATATTCTTCTCACTTCAGTTGTCCTTTAAGGATAAAAGGGTTACAATTTCCTTACAATCATTCCACGCAGCAATACGCACAAATCCATCTATGTAGACAACTAGTGTTCTCTTATGTAAACAGTGTGACAGATTTTACCACGATTTTGAAAAATATGTTTGAGCAGCATTTACTGCTTGGTAACTGCGATACCTAATGAACACTATAACGAGCGCCCATATGCATTATGCCTGAAGGCCCATTCGTTTCCTGTGATGCTTGCTAACTTAGCAGTGATTGGATGGTTTATAGATGGAAGAACCATTGGCTATGCATGTGAAAGAGTTCTTAGGCCAGGGGCACACTAGAAATCACAAAGCACTATGGCAATAGCTTTGTCTCAGCATTTTGTTGGCAATTTGTGCTGTGTTTTCCCGGCGACTAAGGTAACTCATATACTACTGTATGTATTGGAGCCTAAACGCACCTGCAATTGTCAGAGCTTCAAAATTGCGTCCAACATAGCTCTAGTGTTTCCCAGCCCTTAATGACAGGAAGTTACTGGTGAGGCTGGATAGATAATGCTCTGAAAATCTGGAAAAATGGAAGGACACTGTCCAGTGTTTCCATACCAGCTGTATAAATATCTCCAGTGCTAATTCTGAATTATGATCTATGGAATGACCGCTCGATCTTACATACATCTCCACCTGCGGTAACCCCAGCACTGAACGTACCATGAACGCTCTCTTCTCCTGGTCTGTCTGGAAGCAGCCGTGGCCAAACTTAGATGTCGTATCGATGAACTTCAGCTCAATGGCCTCCAGAGCTCGGCGGCTGGTGTGAACCAACAGAGACTGCCGCGGGGAAATAAAAAGAGTTATGCCAAATACAAACGTCTTCAGGTACATTTCTGATTATTACTGGTTACATGAAACCCGCCAGATTACACACTCCATCTTGCCCGAGGCTGTATTTCCTCCATTAGCTCTTTTTGTGTATTTTTTTTTTTTTTTTTGCACACAAAAATGCACAAGAAATGACAGTCCATTTAAAATCAATGAGCTGTTTCCATCTAGATGCATTTTTTTGTGCGCATTCATGTGTCAGATTACTGGGCACAGGTCCCTTTGCCTTGGACACCCTCGCAGGTTTTTGCACTGCCGAATGTTGCGTTGCTATGGAGAACGTAGGCATTACATTGGGTACAAACACATGCAGTGTCTCTGGACAATCGTGCATGAAAACACATGCCCAGAACTGCAGGAGTTAAATGAAAATTCAGCCTGTCAGTCAATGATTATGAATAGTGCAGCGATTGAGCAACATCTGCTACATAGGAGCAGAGATGGGTTAAGATGTAAGTGGGCCCTAGACAGGGTAGTAGATTTGACCAAACACCCCCTGTGGTCCTTTTGGTAAGCTGAAGTGAAGAAAGGAAAAATAAGGTGGAAGGTGGGCCCCTTGACACCCACTGGGCCCCAAGCACTTGCCTAGGTTGCCTGGTGGATAATCCTGCTCTGCATAGGAGCCACCAAGAATCCCATAAACAGAGGGATGGGGGGGGGGGGGGGGATTTCTGTCACTTTAGTCACATTTTGCCACTAATATAGACACTCCACACTTCTTAATGTTGCGTAAAGTACCCCTGAGGTACAGTACATGGTGGCTGCCATGTGTACTTCCTTTTACACAATGTACATTGCCTGACTGTCCTGCTAATCTCTTTGGCTGCAGTAGTGGCTGAATCACACACCTGAAACAAGCATGCAGCTAATCCAGTCAGACTTCAGTCAGAAAGAGCTGTATGTTTGATCAAGGTGTACGGTTGGGGCCTGTTTCCACAATTGCCGAATTCAGCACAAATCTGCAGCATTTCCCCACAGGCGAGAGGGGCTGGGAAACGCTGCCTATCTTTTCAATGGCTTTGCCGTCCAGGTTGGACTGCGGTGCGAATCTGTAGGTTATACTGCAGCCCACAGCAGCTGAATCCCTATAGACATGCATGGCACGGCTTAGCGATTCAGGCTGCATCTCCGCAGCACAGCAGGAGCCGCGAACCAATGAAAAACGTCCGACTAGAAAACGGCCCTGTGAGTATTAGAAACAGAGGCTCAGCAGTGCAGCCAGGCAATCTGCATTATTTAAAAGGAAATCAATGTCAGCCTCAATATCCCAATCAGTTAAGATGTGATTTAATGTTGTGTTTAAAATGTAACTCCACTGTGAAAAATAAAATTGATGCAAAAAACATCAACACCAGCTTATTCTGTTAAAGAACAACTGAAGTGAGAAGAATATGAAGGCTGCCATATTTATTTCCTTTTAAACAATACCGGTTGCCTGAGACCCCTGCTAATCTATTTGGCTGCAGTAGTGTCTGATTCACACCAGAAACAAGCAGGCAGCTAATCTTGTCAGATGAGACAATAATGTCAGAAACACCTGATCTGCTGCATGCTTGTTCAGGGTCTATGGCTAAAAGTATTAGAGGCAGAGGATCAGCAGGATAGCCAGGCAACTGGTATTGTTTAAAAGGAACTAAATTTGGCAGCTTCTATATTCCTCAGGTTACAGTTGTCCTTTAACTTGTCACTGTTTAACATCTAGGAGCCTATTTATGAGAAAATTGGTGCTCTGTAAAAAAAAAAAAAAACCCTTGCCTGATTGTTGTCCTCTTGGTTTGATTCCCTATTGGCCACATTTATAACGTCACATTTGTAGCAGTGGAAACAGGTTTTCAGGGCTAGTGAATACCCGTATTGTAATGATGGTAACATGGCAATCAGAAGCTCCAGCCACTTGAATGCAGTAACTGTTCACCGCTCACAGCTGTTAGTTCTCACCACCACTGTTACTTTAGACGAATCCTCCAAGACAAAAGGTCCAGTGGTGTCACACACAAAGCTTCTTTTATTTCCACATTAACAGGATCCACTTAAAAAGTCCTCCACAGAAAGCTGATGTCCGTTTCGCATTACACGTGTGTCTTCCCTCCCTTGGGAGGTGTGTCTTTACACGGACCATAAGAAGACAGAAACGCTGTTATACTGCCCCATCACTGAGCTGAAGTGTCATAATAAATTAAGAACTACAACCCAGCCTGCCGTTTCACTCCCTGTGCCCTTTTTTAAGCCAAGGTATCTAATGTGTAAGGACATAAAGTAGGGATAATAAAAATTGCACCCTGCAGAAAGAAAACATAGAGACAACAGGAGCCCAAGTGGTGCAGTATGTCACAGTACTAGAAGCATGTAAAATATGTGAATGTATTATACTCACAAAGGTGGGTTGCAGAAGGGCAACCGACCACTAGAAGCAGGTGGAGATGTATAACCCCGACTCCACTCGGGTGACCAGATGGAGCTGGTGATGGTCGCACTCTTGATAAAAAGCAAACCTCAAATGACCTAAACTGGTCAAAGAGGGTTGATCCCCCTCCAAAAGGAGGGTGAAGGCACAAGGTAAAGGGAGAAGAGGCGCCCAGAGCAGATAAAATACGTTAAAAATAAATAACATGAAAAAAAGTGAGGTGGCTTACCTCAATGAAGACAAATTCACGTATTAATAGAATTTTATTGCACTGGCAACGCGTTTCGTGGGTGCATACCCACTTCCTCAGGCCAAATAGCAGTGCCTAATAGTGCTTGTAGCCACAAATAAGGCGCCTTATTTGTGGCTACAAGCACTATTAGGCACTGCTATTTGGCCTGAGGAAGTGGGTATGCACCCACGAAACGCGTTGCCAGTGCAATAAAATTCTATTAATACGTGAATTTGTCTTCATTGAGGTAAGCCACCTCACTTTTTTCATTTTATTTGTTTTTAACGTATTTTATCTGCTCTGGGCGCCTCTTCCCCCTTTACCTTATCTAATGTGTAACATGTTATCTACTGTAGCTTGGCTTAATAATGGGCACATTGTCCGAAACGGCAAGCTGTTGCCTATGCAGCTGCACTGGTGCGCTTTGTAATTGTGGTACCGACCGCTTGGAACTGCTACAGTGTATCCAGCTCAGGAGGTAATTGAGCTGCAGGTCTGGGCACTCAAAGCTCTGTCTCCACCCTGTTGGGAGTGGGTGCTCCTCCATCCTACTACAAGGTGCAGACAGTAACTGGCAGTGGTGCACTGTGGACAGGGCCAGATTTGTACTCTTTACTGCCCAAGGCCACTGTCAGCAGCTGCCCCCCCCCCCCCCCTTCAGTATAGGTAGCCAGATAGCCCTTCCCCTCCAGCATAGGTAGCCAGATGACTCTTCTATCCAGTATAGGTAGCTAGATGACCCCCCCCCCCTCCAGTTCAGCCTTATGACCCCTCCTTCCCTTCAGTATAGGTATCCTGATGGCCCCGCTCCCCCTTCCTTCTAGTATAAGAAGCCAGATGACCCTCCCCCCCTTCCATATACTGTATATAGCCTGATGACCCTCCTCTCTCCAATATAGGTAGCCAGTTGACCCTTACCCCTAGTATAGCCTGCTGCCCACCCACCCTGGATCCTGTGGTGCCCTAGGCCACGGCCTAATTGGCCCTGGCTTAAATCCGGCCCTGAGTGTGGAGTGGTGTTGTGGAGGATGTCCGGCAGTAGAGTAGTGGAGGTTTCATCCTGTTGGAAGTGGGTGCTCCTCCATCTACTACAAGGTGTCGGCAGTAACTGGCAGTGATGCAATGTGGAGTGGTGTTGTTGAGGGTATCTGCCAGTAGAGTAGTGGAGGTTTCATCGATATCAGTGCTGCTGCGGTAGGTAGGTGTTCTTTCACCCAGAGAAAAGGTCATTACCAATTATGTATTTTGTATCGATTCTGTATTTTGTAGCCAATTATGTATTTTTTATATTGGTGTATTCCATTTGTCTGTAATATGTAACCCATGTTCATTTATTACTTTGTACAGCACCACATAATATGTTGGCGCTTTATAAATCAATAATAATAATGTCTGGGCTCCCATTTGATGGCCCTTATCTAATTCATGTTTTCTCCTCTTGAGTTTTCTCCAAAGAGAAACTGTATTTACAAACCTTACTAAAAAAAATTCAAATCTCCCACCATGCAAGAAAATACTCAAAATAAGTCTGGTACAGTATTGGTATTTGTATTACTTTGTTACCTACTTTTTAGAAATTTTTCAACTGCTAAGTGCTGAAAAGTAATTTTTTCTATAAGATGAAAAATTATCTACTGGGAGAATACTCAGGAGAAAAAGTTAATCGGATAAGGCCCAACGCCTTTCCATCACTGGCTTGTCACTTGTTCTACTGCAGCCATATATGTCTATATCTACAATGACAAGCCAGCCAGCATGCATTTATTAACATTCCACTTTACATTTTTGTACTGCAGCTTTTCAAGATTTGACCTTTTTTTATCTATCCCTTGCCCTCAGAAGCCCAGCTCTCTGCCAGGAAAGGTTTTATTTATGGCTGTAATTCCTTATCAGTGAGGGACACTATTGTCCTACTGGGTCCCGACTAGACAAAAACTGTCAGTTGCATAGCTGAATATTAACTCTTTAAGGCAGATAAATAAAAAAAAAGCAACACAACATATTTGAGTGCACTGTGTTTTTTTTTTTTTTTGTTTTTTTTAGGGTAACGGAACAATAAAATCAATATATGCATTTAGCTGTCTCGACTTAGAGCCAATATTGTACTATTATACATGTCCATGTGACAGGCCACTTGTTAGTTACTTTCCTTCAGGAGCTGTATGATATAGGGAACACAATCAGTGAGCTGTATAGAGCTTACCTTCCTGAGAGTGAGCACCCGCTTCTTGCTGCCCACCACACAGCCTTTCACTATGAGGAAGTCATTATTCACTTGTCCATAATGTGGGAATCCTCCCTGGGGAAAGGGTGAAATGGAAATGACATACATGTTGCACACAATAAAGTTGTGGAAGCCTCATCAAGCCCACACATATAACACTGCAGCTTATCAGTTGCAGGGAGGGTGACCAATGCTCAAGGATGCGGAAATGAACAGAGGCGCCAAAAGGATAAAAGTGGCTAAAAACATTTTTTTAAAACGGGGGAGGCAGTGGTGGACTTACCCCCTCCAAGCAGACACAAAAACAGGTTGATATTATATCAACAGAAATAGGTTGCATTGGTACAGTATATGTAAAAGAAATACACATATACATAGTCACCGCCCCCCCCCCCCCCCCCCCCCCCCCGGCTGCCCATAAGAGAAGGAGAGAGAGGCGGGGGAGGAGAGAGAGGCAGAGCAAAAGCCGGCGGCTTCATCTGTTACATTGCCGCCGGCTTAATTTCATTATATTAACTAAGATGTGGTACATTTGCCCGCTGTGCTGCGACCAGAAGATACATTAACGTTACAGGAATTATTCCATTTCTCACATTGGCCGCAGCGCAGCGGCCAGTTCGCACATTGGCCGTCCAGAACCCGAAGTAGCCGGCCAGAACTAGAAGTGGCCAAACTTCTGGTTCTGGCAGTAACATATATATAAATACATTTGCTAGTGGATATAATATCAACCTGTTTTTGTGTCTGCTTGGAGGGGGTAAGTCCACCACTGTCTCCCCCGTTTTTTGTTTTTTTAATTATCTACTTTTATCCTTTTGGTGCATCTGTTCGCGTCCACATTGTTCGAGTCCACCCATGGTGGAAGGGTGTTAACCCCTTGTTTCCAGCTCTACAGAGAGCTACTTCTTAATCCTGATTGGGGACAGGTCTTATCTCCCCACCAGCATTTACAGTGGTTGCCTTAGTGGTAACCCATGTTTGTGAGTATAACTTTACATACTTGCCTTTCATCACCCACATCAATCCAGTACATACTGCTCTATATTTGTTCTCAGTGTTCTCTCTCGTTGCAATGCTCAAGGGTGAACCAGAAATTAGTAATAATTATTTGGTAATAAAGGCAAAAGACATTTCTCAAACGTAAAGTAAATCTGAACCAACCTTCCATTCCTTGGTCACATTTCTGCCAAGTTCTGTAGCAGTCGTATATTACTAGTGCCCATCGCCTTATCATCTACGGGTTCTGCTTTTTGAGGGCTACGATCTTGCTCTTTGGAAATTCTGAGTTTCACACCAGCAACCTGCGTTTTGGTTGCGGTGCGATCGTATGGTCGTATCGCACCTCAACGCTTAAAAAAGGCTTTGGAGATTACCGTGGCAATGCGCGATAATCTCGCTTCTGGAAGCAAGTCTAGGTGAGGCTCTCTAGCGCTCACTTCTTGTGGCCAAAAAACAAATTGCACGGAAGTGTATTAAAAAAAATATGCTTCCGCTCATACGCACCACAAAAAAATGTAAAATATGTGCATCGCCATTGACTCACATGACTTCCAGTCACCGCACATTGGGGCAGATGTTAAATGGTAACACTCTGATGCTTTTGCGTCAGATCGGATGTTTCCAGTGCATCACATCTGATCTGAAATGTCTCAGATTTCCATTGCTTTAGCGTTACCCTGCGGTAAAAAAAGAGTAATGCAATGCCATGAAAATGTTCTAGTGTGAAAGGGGCCCCAAAGCTTACCTGCAGCAGTGGTGATGTCCAAAAGAACATCTGGCAGCTGCTGCATAAACTGATGCGCACATACTTGCTGCAGTGCTGAGTACACGTATCTCCTTTTTACTGCAGCTACTCAGCGTGCAGGAGCATTCCTGAGTCACATGACATACATAAGCAGTCTTCAAGGAGTGGTCAGAGGAAAATAAAAAATCCACTTACCTGGGGCTTCTTACAGCCCTTGGCATCCGTCCTGTGCCCTCGCTGCAGCTCCGGTGGCTCCAGGTCCCCTCTGGTGGCGAAGCTGACCTCGCCAGGTCAGCTTCCGCGTTGGCACCCTCTACGCTCCAGCGTGCGGTTCACTGGTCGTGCTGACGTCATCTGGACTGTACAGCACAGGCGCAGTAATTCTGCGTTTGCACTGTACAGTCCAGATGACGTCAGCGCAACTCTGAGAGCCGCTCGCACCGGAGGGGACCCCGGACCACCAGCGGGGAGCGAAGCTGCGTCATGGGCACAGAACGGCAGGCAGGGGCTGTAGGAGGCCCCAGGTAAGTGGATTTTTTTATTCTGCTTGGATGTGTCCTTTAAGGTGGTCAATATGGCCAGCAGATAGATCATATCATTATCTGATCAGAGAGGGATCTATCTGCTCGATTCCCTCCACACACTACACACATGTTAAATCGATTTCAGCATGAAATCTTGGAAAATCTGTAAGTGCTTCCCAGGTCTCCCTGTCACCCCCACCCCCTGGGCCATGCGGTGTAGCGGACTCTCACCTGTCTGCCATGAAGTCCCAGTCACTGCTCTCCCTGGCTGCTTTTCTTTCACAGTATGTGTAATGTAATGCAGAGCATAGACACTAATTGCACTGTGTTTACTAGAGGCCTCTAGTATTTGTCCTCTGCATTAAGTCACACAGACGCCCAGCAACACGAAAGTAAAGAAAAGAAGAAGCAGCCAGCAGGAGGGGGAGGAGAGACCCGAATTCCACCATGGACAGAAGGGAGTCGCTTTTTCAGTCGTTGAATCGAACGCTGCTAGCGACGCACTCCTGATCCTCCGGCAATCAAGAGAAAATTTTACGTCCTGCACAAAAGACATAACTGACCGGAAATCAGTGGATCAGGAATTATATTTAGCATTCATTTCAAGCAGATTCAATCAAATGATCGAATCAGCAGGAAACTGATTAAAAAAAGTATTAGGAGTATGGGCACCTTTCAGGAGGAATGCAGCTCATCAGGCAGAGAAGACAAGAGTATCCGATGTAGTGAAAATGTTTGCAACTTTATAATATTTTGCAACTGGTTGCAATAATATATACTTATAGCTATCAGAAAGTGCAACCTGACCATTGATTTCAAAGTATTTGTATCAGAAAATCCAACCCATTCTAACCCTATTCTCACACAGAACCCCTCCTGGAGCGAATGAAGGCATATCACCCCTCCCCCCCGGGGGAACTAAACACCGGCATTTGCAAAAATGACAGGCGATGTGAAAGAAGGCGCGCATTGCGCATTTAAGCACCGTCCATTCAAGTTGCAAAATATTACAGGGTGCAATATTTTTCATTACACCGGCACTGCAGCAGGTATATGCACTCTGCAATGCAACTGGGAAGGGGGTGTCTGTGAAGCAAAGTGTGGCACTGTACACACTTGCAATGGGGGAAGGGGGTAGAAGGGATTGATATACTAGTCACACTTTGCTGTGGGTTGGAAGGAGGTTCTCTAGCCCCGGTTGCGATGGGTGTAAGTGAGGGGAGCAGGGCCAGATTTAGGACAAGGCCACCTAGGCCATGGCCTAGGGCACCACAGGAGCAAGGGCACCAAAGCAGCATGCTAAACTTGTGCAAACTTGCAAATGCTGCAATGCAAGGAGATCAGACGAGCGCCTGACCGCGGTACTCTGCTGCCAGCTGCCTGTGCAGCGGCCACCTTGCTCTCCGTGCACGTTTGCATTTTGGCCGGCGGCTATGGATTTGGGCAGCATTGGAGACGGAAAGGAAGAGGAAGCTTCTGTACTGGAGATGAGTGGAGAAATGAGTGACACTGATGGCTGCTGTGGTGTGAAGGCGATCTGGCTACCTATACTGAAAGGGGAGTGGGAAAAGGAGGGATTAAGAGAGTCATCTGGTGTACCTATACTGGAGGGAAAGGGGGGAGGGGTCATCTGGCTACCTATACTGGGGGTCTCATCAGACTACCTATACTAGAGGGAATGGGGGAGGGGTCATCTGGCTACCTATACTGGGGGGAGGGGTCATCTCGCTACCTATCGAAGGGGGGCGGCTGGTGACAGGGGGGCGGCTGGTGACAGTGGCCTTGGGCGGTAAAGAGTACAAATCCGGCACTGGAGGGGAGGGGTGCTATACTGGCCACATTTCTACACTTGCAAAGGGAAGGGCCACATCATGTAATTTCCATTCACATTTTGTACTTACAGCCTTTAATAAATGTTATGTGTGTGACACTGTCTTTTCAATTCAAGAGAGTTCCTGAGCAGCTGGAGGAAGCGTGGTGTACTTACCAGTGGGGTGATGGACTTGTCTGTCACATCATACTGAGTCGCTGCATTGTTCTTCACGATTTTACCATCCTGCAGATGTATTCCCTGTCCAATGCGATAAATCTATGAAGAGAACAGCAAGCTGCATTACCCATGTGTGGTAGGTTCTGAACTGGTTTTGGAAAAGCTTATGCTGACCTCTAGTGGTCATGTAAGGAACTTATACTAATACAGTATACAGTGTATCTCAGTAATAGATGGTTTGCAATTTTATCAACTTCTCTGGTAGTCTCTGCTACAGTGGGGCTAACAGAAAAAGAGGGAGGGAGGTGAGGCAAGAGATGGCAAGAATGAGAAAAGGAGATTAGACAGAGAGGGAGAAAGGGAAGATAACAGGATGGCAGAAAGGTGATATGGGGGGGGGGTCTAAAATTGAAAATAAGAGAGGGAAGTGGGAAAAGTGAGAAGGGTAACAGTCCGAAAGTAGAATGGGAGAAGAGGGGACAGGACTAGGGTGAGGCCCATACAAGACACACCATCTGCCATAAATAAAGAAATGAAGCTGTGACACTCAATTGGCGTTTAAAGGTCACAGCTTTATTACAACATTAAAATATAATATAACAGTAATAAAACAATAATTAATGCACAAATGTGCTCTGCAAGTCCTTTGACAATGCATTATTTTTCTTCTTTTTGTAAAAACCACCATACCCGCAACCAGCCTGTGATTTCCATTATTGTTATTATTCATTATTCCATAATTTCCACTCTCCACTATTACAATTAGGGGGGGGGGGAGTACTTTTTTGCGATGTAACAAACAGCAGCATTGATGTGATGAATCTGTTAGGATACAACAAGAACCTGCATTGTTAGGCTGTGTTTCCCAACAACCTTGCGATCTACTGACAAGAGACAATCGGGAGGGTGGGTGGGATACGTTTGCTGCATCCCAGAGGAATCCAAAAGGAAGCAGCCTTCCAGTTTAAACAGTCTTAGGCCTGGTACACACCATGCAATTTCCTGTCAGATAGACAGGTCGAATCGATTATTTCTGACAGGTCCAATCTGATTTCCAATTGTTTTTCTGATATATTTTCTGATCACTTCTACACAAAATTGATCAGAAAAATTATCGAAAATCAGATTGGACTTGTCAGAAATAATCTATTTGACCCATCTTTCTAATGGAAAATGCATGGTGTGTAGCAGGCCTGTACCATCTGAATGTCCACAGCCTGGAGATAGAGACAGGGTGGCACAGACAGACATGGAAGCCCCGGGAGGAGAGACTGTGCAGACAGTGTGATCTGGGGGGCCTGGAGGATGAGGCCCACTTCCTGCTACACTGCAGTAAATATACACCTGTGAGGACAGCCCACTTCCAGAGACTCTCCGCCCACATCCCAGATTACATCACAGATGAGGAGGGGAAACTACATCCTACTGGAGGTAAAGGAAACAACGGTGCAAATAGTGGCCTAATATGTCGCTGCCTACCACCAACTGAGAGGAACATGATATCACGTGGACTGTAAACCCCTTATTCTTCCCTCCTCACCCCTATGGACTATATACCCCAGCCTCAGATACTGTCCCTTATATCCTGCACACCCTTATGGACTGTATACCCCAACCCCCTATACCCTTCCCTATAATCCCACAACCACCATTCCAATGCTAATATTTTGCTTTGACAAAATGTATTTGGTCCTGCCAATACAGCTTTTTTGGATTGGGATGAGAGGTGGCGGGGCAGTAAGTGTGGACACATAGAAAGAGGAGAGAATAGAGAGTGGAGTACACAGGCATGGTGAGAGGGAGATTGATGGACACAGACAGAGAGCAATAGTAGAGGGCATTAGAACTGGTTGGAGACGAGAGATCTCTTTAGTACCTTCTTATTAATCTCAGTACGGTGGTGGTAGCCCTTTTGGCCAGCACGGGCTATGGTGTATGCAACTCGTGCTGGATGCCATGCCCCAATACAAGCCACTTTGCGAAGACCCTTGTGAGTTTTACGGGGTAGCTTCTTGGTGTGCCAGCGAGAAGTTACACCTGCAATGCAATAAACTACTATCAGTACATATAATAACATCTTTGTCTGGATATTATACCTGTATACTACTTGGATTGCTAACACCTCTACATTGGCAACAAGAATCCTCAGTTTTTTAGATCTAACCCAGACCTGGGCAAACTACGGCCTACGGGCCTAATTTGGCCTGTGGCTGCTATGAAGCCGTCGCTAAAGGTCTGGATTCATCCCATCCTCTCAGCCACCTGTTCCAGCAGCAATCTCAATGGCGGCATCATTTGACACGCTATCATTACGTACCAGATTGTCACATGACACCGCCGTCGCCATGGAGATCACCGCTGGGACCAGTGATTGGGTGAGTAAAATCCATTCGTTACCTGCGCGCTCGAGTCCAGAGGGAGAGAGAGAATTGGTAAGATCGGTCCGCATTCTAGAGGAATGCGTCCCGGTCAAAGAAATGTTCGCCCACCCCTGATCTAACCATACTGCTGATAAGCATAGTAGTAAGAAATTGGTTACTGTAACAAATAACGTTAATGTAAACCCTTGGGAATACGGTTGTGTGAGGTTAGTGCTGATCACCTTTCATCCCTTTTCCCTTGGTGACTCCGATGACATCGATCATCTCGTCCTGGGCAAAGACAGTGTTCACTGGGATCTGCTTCTCTAGCTTCTCATGAGCCCAGTCTACCTTGTCAGCCACAGTGCCGCCATTAAGCTGGACCTCCATCACATGGGCCTTTTTCTGTCGCAAGGGGAGCATCTTCATCTGTATGGAGCAGGCAGACAGAGCACACACTTGTCACATAATGGAAAATCTGCAGGCAACGATCAGCTATCCAGCACACATAGCTCATGAGGTGAAGAGTGCATCCCCTGTTTTCCTCCAAGCAATCCTGCGCCAAGCTGCCTATACAGTGAGGCTCAGCCCTGAGCCATAAATTGTGCCCTGCCCCCTCCTGTCTCACTAAACTGGCCTGGTCATGTGACTTTGCTGACAGGATTAGTGGGGACCAGTGTAGTGACAGATGGCCAATGGGAGCAGCCTAGTGAGGGAGGAAGGGAGAGCATTAATTAAACTCAAAGTGCAGTCAACAATGCTTGGCATGGGCGTCCGCACATACGGCAAAACCGGGCATCTGCCCGAGCCTGGCCGCCCGCTGCCCCCCCCCCCCCCTGGCCGCATGCCCGTGCAGCCAGCAGGAGGGGAGCAGCGCAGAGAAGAGAAAGAGCTATGGGCACAGTGGGGAAGGGCGGATGTCTCCCCCCCCCCTTCCCTCACCTTAGGGGGCTCTCTCTCCCTCGCTGTCTCCTCCGGAACGAAGTGTGCAGCGGCTGGGCAGCGGGCGGAACTTACCTCGTCTCGCTCCTGCGCCGGAAGTTCTGGTGCCGCACTCTGGTCTGGATCAGACCAGAGTAGCGGCTAATCCATCCGGCACGTGTGACGAGACGAGGTAAGTTCCACCCGCTGCCCAGCCGATGCACACTTCGTTCTGGAGGGGAGAGCGAGGGAGGGAGAGCCCCCTAAGGTGAGTGCCCATAGCTCTCCCTCTTCTCTGCGCTGCTCCCCTCCTGCTGGGGCACACCTGGCCACTTTTTCTGGGGACATATACCCCTGCCTACATATACTGGGCACATATACCCCTGGCTATATATACTGGGCATATATACCCCTGCCTACATATACTGGGACATATCCCCTTGGCTACTTTTTCTGGGGACATATACCCCTGCCTACATATACTGGGCACATATACCCCTGCCTACATATACTGGGCACATATACCCCTGCCTACATATACTGGGCACATATACCGCTGCCTACATATACTGGGCACATATACCCCTGCCTACATATACTGGGCACATATACCCCTGCCTACATATACTGGGCACATATACCCCTGGCTATATATACTGGGCACATATACCCCTGGCTATATATACTGGGCACATATACCCCTGGCTATAAATACTGGGCACATATACCCCTGGCTATATATACTGGGCACATATACCCCTGCCTACATATACTCAATACAATTGCTGGACTGCGCTCTCCGAATTCCTATAACAACACAAAATTGCACATAGCGTAACTCTGTTTGTATATATTCACACACCACCCGTGCTTAAGTGATCAGAGTGCAACACACGTGCCCACACGCTCCTTCTCTAAATCTGCTCACCGGATTTTTGCCACCTCAAACAACAGGTGGATCTAGCGTTTGCATAAATTCCAATCAAGGCACTTGTTCTCTTAGATCTTCATCTTTTCTTTAATGTAAAATTCCTCAATAAAACATATAAAAGCACAATAGTGTAATCCAGTTTAAAAAGTTGGCCACAATACCCGCGCACCAATGCGCACTCACGTGATACTTTCTTGTAATTTAGCACATCGTAAAACCTCAACAGCAAGGTCTGCCCGGCACCTGAGTGGGTGGATGAGCGGCGTCCCGACTCCCCGTCCCTCCGTGGCGAACCAGCTGCTTAGGCGGCGCTTGAATCTCCCTCTCCGGGATTCCGATCAGTTACAGTATGGTGACGTCAGACGCGCTGGACATAGCTCCGCCCTACGCGTTTCGACCAATCGGTCTCATCAGGGGCTGACGTCACCAGCGCGTCAACGTCCCTTTATACCCCTCCTCCAGGTTGTGATTGGATCTCCAGCCCTCCGATGTGGGCTTCAACACAATGGACACCGCTGTAATGCGGTGAAGGCTATTCCGTCGTTGGGCGGAAACCCATATACAGGCGGACATTGCTGTTTTACATCATTGTTTACAATAATACATATTAGGTTACATTAAACTAAAATAGATGCGATAACCACTAGCTGTTCAAATATATATATTGATACTTATCTAGCTCAACCGATTTTTTACTCTCTACCTCCATCATGTGGTGAAATATGAAAACTATAATCTTCATTTAATCCAAACTCTAATTCATCTCCTGTGTCGTGTTGTACCAGTGTATACCCCAAACCCCTCACCCCCATTATATATCCCTACCCCCATCCTAACAATTACAAATCATTATTAATGTAGCAGTTTAAATCGAACTCAATATTCAATCCTCCCGGGTGTAGACTTTTCAAGTTATAAATCCACTTTCCTTCAGCCTTTGATATCTCCCTAACCATACTAGACCCCCTCCATTTCTTCACATATTTCTCAATACCCATAAACTTCATAAGGCTGGGGTTGGATCCATGTTTCAATCTAAAATGATTCGATACGCTATGTGTCTGGAGTCCCTTAGAGATGTTGTAAATATGCTGCCCAATACGTTTGTGGAGTGCCCTTGTGGTTCTGCCCACATACTCCATCCCACAAGGGCACCACAATATATACACTACACCCGCACTGTTGCAGGTAATGCACTCCTTTATATTCCATGTGGCCCCCGTGTTCCTGGAGGTTATTTGCCTCCCCCTGACTGGTTTGGCCTCCCTGCAGCCCCTGCACCCCCTACATGGGAAAAAACCCTTCTGTCCCAGAAGATCCCCAGTGTGTATTACAGGGGGTTCTATATAGCTGGTTACCAGTTTTGACTTAAGGTTAGGGGCCTTCCTATAAATAAAACTTGGTCTTTCTGGTAGTGTCTTCCCAAGGGCATTATCTAACTGCAATATGTTCCAGTGTTTCTTCACAATGTTTTCTATATCCCGATGCTGATTATTAAAATCCAGAAGTACATCAAATTCCCCTGCCTGTTTTCCCGGGCCAGTCCTATCCTCCAATAATTCATCTCTATTCATGGCTGCTACTTTCTCTACTTCTAACTTCAATTCTCTCATATGGTACCCCTTTTCACAGAATCTTTGCACCAGTACCTCACTTTGTTTCCTAAAATCCTGCATATCCGTGCAATTGCGGCGAATTCTCATAAATTGACCTCTGGGTATGTTATTTAGGCATCTATTGTGATGGCAACTATCTGTGGGGATATACCCATTTTTATCAGTCGGTTTGAAAAACGTATTGGTACATAATTTATTCTCCTGTGTATAGATATTCAAATCCAGAAAATCAACTTTATCCTCATCCATTTTTACTGTTATCTTCACTTCTGGCCAGTGTCTATTAAGTTCCTCACAGAAAGCCTCCAGGCCACTTTTGGGGCCTCTCCAAATAAAGAATAAATCGTCTATAAAACGGGGTCTAGTATGGTTAGGGAGATATCATAGGCTGAAGGAAAGTGGATTTATAACTTGAAAAGTCTACACCCGGGAGGATTGAATATTGAGTTTGATTTAAACTGCTACATTAATAATGATTTGTAATTGTTAGGATGGGGGTAGGGATATATAATGGGGGTGAGGGGTTTGGGGTATACACTGGTACAACACGACACAGGAGATGAATTAGAGTTTGGATTAAATGAAGATTATAGTTTTCATATTTCACCACATGATGGAGGTAGAGAGTAAAAAATCGGTTGAGCTAGATAAGTATCAATATATATATTTGAACAGCTAGTGGTTATCGCATCTATTTTAGTTTAATGTAACCTAATATGTATTATTGTAAACAATGATGTAAAACAGCAATGTCCGCCTGTATATGGGTTTCCGCCCAACGACGGAATAGCCTTCACCGCATTATAGCGGTGTCCATTGTGTTGAAGCCCACATCGGAGGGCTGGAGATCCAATCACAACCTGGAGGAGGGGTATAAAGGGACGTTGATGCGCTGGTGACGTCAGCCCCTGATGAGACCGATTGGTCGAAACGCGTAGGGCGGAGCTACGTCCAGCGCGTCTGACGTCACCATACTGTAACTGATCGGAATCCCGGAGAGGGAGATTCAAGCGCCGCCTAAGCAGCTGGTTCGCCACGGAGGGACGGGGAGTCGGGACGCCGCTCATCCACCCACTCAGGTGCCGGGCAGACCTTGCTGTTGAGGTTTTACGATGTGCTAAATTACAAGAAAGTATCACGTGAGTGCGCATTGGTGCGCGGGTATTGTGGCCAACTTTTTAAACTGGATTACACTATTGTGCTTTTATATGTTTTATTGAGGAATTTTACATTAAAGAAAAGATGAAGATCTAAGAGAACAAGTGCCTTGATTGGAATTTATGCAAACGCTAGATCCACCTGTTGTTTGAGGTGGCAAAAATCCGGTGAGCAGATTCAGAGAAGGAGCGTGTGGGCACGTGTGTTGCACTCTGATCACTTAAGCACGGGTGGTGTGTGAATATATACAAACAGAGTTACGCTATGTGCAATTTTGTGTTGTTATAGGAATTCGGAGAGCGCAGTCCAGCAATTGTATTGATATTTATCTTTGAAAAAGTGTGACAGCGATCCCATTGAAGTCTGTGGACATTACAAGGAATTTAAGGCCTACTGTGACTGAATTGTGATAACGTGTGGGAGTAAATTTATGATCATTGGGGACAGCGCAGCCTAGTTGTTCAGTATGCCTACATATACTGGGCACATATGCCCCTGCCTACATATACTGGGCACATATACCGCTGCCTACATATACTGGGCACATATACCCCTGACTACATATACTGGGCACATACATCTAAACCGCTGGCCACCTATTCTTGGGACACCTATAGACCTGGGGCTACCTATTTTTGGGGAACCACTGCTGTCAGATTGAGTGTATTTTGGGGAACTGCTGCCAGGTGAGAGGTGTCTACATATTAAGGGGGCATTCTGCCTATTTATGTGAAAAGCTGTCTATTTATGTGCCTCATGACTGCTGAATTTGTCTTGTTGCGGGCCTCATGGTTACTGACTTTGTCTTGTTGGGGGCCTCATGATTTGTTGGGGGCCTCAAGATTGCTGAATTTGTCTTGTTGGGGGCCTCATGATTGCTGAATTTGTCGTGTTGGGGGCCTCATGATTGCGGAATTTGTCTTGTTGGGGGCCTCATAATTGCTGAGTTGGTCATGTTGAGGGCCTCATGATTGCTGAATTTGTCTTGATGGGGGGGCCTCATGATTGCTGAATTTGTCTTGTTGGGGGTCACATGATTGCTAACTGCGAGACTATGGAAAAAGCTGAATCATCATCATATGAGACAATAGCATTAAACCTACTTTTTCTGCTTTTTAAAACAGAAAATGAAACTGGGAGGTTCTAAAAAAATGAATACATTTTTCAGGAGTAGGATGGATGAAATTGTTTATCTTCACAGTTTATTTTCAACTTGGATTTTCCATAATGTTCATGTATGAGTTAAAACGTTTGTATTTAGTTTAAATTGCTGTTGGCACTTTGTGATAGTAAAGTGACTTTGCAGTTTGGACACTCGACCTCCAAAAGGTTCGCCACCACTGTCCTAATCTAATGTCCCACCATTGCTTAGTTCATGTAAACTTGTCTCCACCCACGACCACACCCACATTCTGGTTCATGACCACACCCATTTTTCGGCGCGGCGCGCATGACGTAGCCCCATTTTTTGGCGCGCGAACACCACCCCGGATTTGCTGCGCGCGCCGCCCCACTTTTTGCTCCCCCCTTTTTGCCCCCCCCCCCTGGAAAATTTGCTGCGGACGCCCATGATGCTTGACCTTGACACCGCAGGGCTCAGGAATGTGGTCCCCAAAATGTCAGACCATAAAGAACAATCATATTACTATTGATATAATGATCGATTATTTTACAACCGACTAAACACCAAGATAACAGGCCAATTGCTTCCTCCAGCCCCATCCGCACGGATCGTTCCCACGCCGCCGTCCTCAGTCTTCTCCGTCTTCTGTACTGCGCAGGCGCAGTACTATTCTGAGGTGGAGAAAGCAGCGCACTGAGCTTGCACAGACTGGTTGCGGCTGGCCGAAGTTACGGGACCCAGTACAGAAGACGGAGAAGACAGAGGATGGCGGTATGGGAGCGATCCGTGCAGATGGGGCTGGATTTAAGCGTCCTGCGCATGCGCGGTTCTCGAAAAACTGAACTGTGCAAGATGCTTACAGCAACGGGCGCATAGTCGAGCCAGGTGCAAGGATGGGCCACACATGTGCAGTTGCACATGACTTCGGTCAAAGTCATGCACCTAATAGTACGGGGGGCTGGAAGGAGTCCCAGGTAAGTTCAGATTCCATTTTATTCATCTGCTTGGAGTCCCTTTAACACTTAACACAGTGGTTGGCCTTGGGCACCCTAGCCCTGCCTTGGTGTAAAACGGGGATAGGTAGATTGTGCTCTGCATGTCTTTCTTTTCCAGACACAACTACAATGAAGCTATTAATCCATGCAGTGTTCTGCTGTCCCCTCCCCCAGCAATGTCTCCCCACCTGGGTGTGAACGATGACACGGATGACCTTGCAGTACTTCTTCATGGTAGTGAAGTCCTTTTGCAGCTGTTTCTTGCCCTCTTCGTCCTGCCATTTCTTGCAGTATTTGGTAAAGGCCTTTTTCTTACTCTTATACCTGCAGGAGAGAAACAGCTGAATCCACGTGTTTCCCAGCAAGAACATTTCATCTATACATCTGCATGATGCACAAGACCTCTGCCATTCACATTCTGAAACTAATGCAGGTGTTACATGATGGAGAGCTGGTCATGACAAGATCACAAACCTGCCACCTCATAGGCCATCCTAGGGTCACGCTATGGGGTGTTTTAGCCGGCACAGCAGTCAAATCATATTGATTCATGTTATCCTGCTAATATATTAAAAATCCAAAAAGGAAGATTAAAGTCCCTGGTGCAGGTAGGCGAGGTGATTACAACACCATGAGTTAGAGGGAAATGCAGACTGCCATATTTATTTCCAATTACACAATGTACATTGCCTGGCTGTCCCACTGATCCTCTGCCTCCAATCCTTTTAGCCATAGCCCCCGAACAAGCATGCAGATCAGATGTTTGACTGAAATCTGACTGGATTAGCCACCTGCTTCTCTCAGGTGCGTGATTCAGACACGGATGATGCATGAAAGATCAGCAGGATTGCCAGGCAACTAATATTATTTAAAGTGGACCTGAACTCTTGCACAGGACATAAGGAAAACACAGAGACATGCACCCTGTATGTATTTAGAGAGTTTAGCTTGTCTAATTTACCCTAATCTGTGACTGATCACCACTGTAATTTGATCTCTCAGCTGTGTCAGCTCACAGAGCTCCCCTGCCACGGCAGAGCAGCTAATTTCTAAACAAGATGTTTTCAATATGTCTGCTTCCATAAAAGCCGGAAGTAGACACACTGTAAATTTATTGCAGGATTTGTATCAGCTGTAACAAAGAAATGTTTTTTTCTTTAAAGCGTATTATGCTGTTGCTTATCTTTTAGAGCGGAGAGGAAGTTCGGAGTTAAGGTCCGCTTTAACAGTAAATAAATATGTCAGCCTCCATATCTCTGTTACTTCAGGTGTCCCTTAAAGGAGTTGTCAGGGAAATTTGAATAAAATAAACGATACTTACCAGGGGCTTCCTCCAGCCCCAAGCTCCCAGGACCTCCCTCACCGCAGCTCTGCCCGCAGCCGTTTGCCGGAGCTCCGACCCGGTCCCCGGCGATGACGTCAGAGCGACCTGGAGGTCACTCTGTACTGCGCCTGCGCGATCGGTGCTGTCAATCACCGCCACGTGGGCCGGAGCGGACTGCAGGTCGCTCTGACGTCATCGCCGGGGACCGGGTCGGAGTAAGTAGCGTTTACTTTATTCAAATTTCCCTCACAACTCCTTTAAAGGATACCCGAGGTGACATGTGACATGATGAGATAAACATGGATATGCACAGTGCCAAGCACAGAAATAACTAGGCTGTGTTCCTTTTTTTCTTTCTCTGCCTAAAAGAGTTAAATATCAGGTATGTAAGTGGCTGACTCATTCCTCACTCAGACAGGAAGTGACTACAGTGTGACCCTCACTGATAAGAAATTCCAACTATAAAACACTTTCCTAGCAGAAAATGGCTTCTGAGATCAGGAAAGAGATAAAAAGGGTCAATAGTTCATATATTTTAGCTCTGGCATACTTCAATGAATGTGTCATTGAGCAAAAACAATAAAACAGTTAAAAATTAAAAAGTAGATTCAAACATAAAATAAAACCGTGGAATATCTTAAAAAGTTATTTTTAGGAGAATGAAGATATATATAATCATTTATTTCATTTGTTTATTTTCGCCTCGGATGTCCTTTAAAGGGGAAGGGAGAGCCAGCTAGCCGACACTGATGAGATAGCAGGCTTACAGGCAGCATGCAGAGAACTCAACAGAAGCATTTACACTGAAATTCAAATGAACTTGACCAAACATATAAACAGTGTGCAAATCAAATTATATATTTGTATCTCAACACTGCTGGTAAGATCATTGTCGGTGCATACTACTGGCTCGCCAGGGATAAGCAGGAGCCAATCACTGTTGTGCCTGGTCATGTGATCACTGATCAGTACGGTGTTAGTCAAAGGAGTTCTACATAAATAAAACGTATAGCGTCACCACCATGTCTCTGCCTCTGTGATGTTAATTTTTGTGAAAAAGAAGTCCTTGTTTTCTTTTAGTTTTTTTGATGTTATTTTTATTTTTTAAAAAATAGAATTTTTATCCCATTGTCCAATATAACAATAAATAAAAAAACACAAACTTATAAACTTCTTCAAGCCAAAGAAGTCTTACCAGTTCCTGTAGAAACGTCTTTTGCACTCATCGCTGATGTGCTCTGCAAATATGGTCTTCAGACTCCGCAAGCCCCGCGGGGTCTCCACATAGCCCACAATTCCCACCACCACCATTGGAGGGGTCTCAATGATAGTCACCGCCTCCACCTCTTCACGCTTGGAGATCTCTGGTCACAGGAAGGCATAGAATGTCATTTAAAGCAGACTAAACCCAGGACTGTAACTCTGCATATACAGTATGATCAGTAGGCAGCAGCATTTTATTATTACATGGATGTGCCACTGATGCTAAAATACATGCTGGCATAAAAAGAACGCCAAAGGCTGACTGCAGCCACAGAGATTCTTTGCTTCTCTATAGCTCTGCAACTGAAGATGTTCCCAATAAATTTTTATTGAACAAGTTCAACACATAACAAGGATGGTGTCGCTGATTCAGGATGGGAGGATGCCTGAATTAGACAGCTGGATTCTGTTTAGTAGACTGCAGCTCACATGAATACAGAATCTGCAGCAGGCATTTCAAAGGCACCAGCCACCGATCAGTTCGCCTGGCAGCTGATGGGTAATTGTCCAATGGCTAGTGCCTTTGATTTGCCTGCAAGGGCTTCAGTTTCTGCGTTAGGCCTGGAAACCACTAGAAAGCTCAAAATGCTATTGCAATCGCTACTGATTTGTACAGCTGTGATAAGATAGAAAAAAGGACGGGAGGAGAAGCCAGGAGCCCAATCTAGTGTAGTATTGCGAGTTTTGGGTGGTTATATAAATTAAATCTTATATAGTCGTACTCACAAAGTTGGGTTGCAAGTCAGGCAACCACTTGAAACGCATGCGGGGAAGTACCGTCCCCGCTCGGCCTTGTCCTTGGATGGTCGCTGCTCCTTCAAAAAGTCCACTTGCCAAAGTGGTAACCCCGATTCGGGGTGAGACGTCAGATAGGGTAGGGTAGGAGGCGCCCGTGTCGGACAGATGTAATGTTATACGAATAGTTGTAGCATTAATTGTCAGCTAATTCGGTGGTGGAAAATAAAAGATGGTCCTACCTTAATAAAAGCAGTCCATCCACTTAATGGTATAACGATTTAATAACTTTATTGGGCACTTTTAAAAATTGACAACGCGTTTCGCGCAACAACCGCTTCTTCAGGTCGAGTGATGTGCCCTCCGGGTAACAGAGTGGCTATCTCGGGCGCCTGTGAGTTCCGCGATGGACTGCTTTTATCAAGGTAGGACCATCTTTTATTTTCCACTACCGAATTAGCTGACAATTAATACTGATTTGTGATAGCACTTTGCAAGCGATTTTGGGAGCGATTTCCCTTCTCCTGATTCATTAGAATGGATACGCTCCCAAAATGCTGCATGTCCTGCGATTGCGATTTGCCTATTCACAATCGCTCTAGTGGAATCGGTCAAATCTATTTACATTGGCAGAGAGTTTACGGAAAACACTAGTGATTGAAAGCGATCCCTAAACGCTCTAAAAAAAAACACTCTAGTGGGTTCCAGGTCTCAAGGTAGTTTTAGGCTGCTTTCACAGTGGGACGTTACAGGCGCACGTTAGTGCAGCCTGTAACGCACCCCACCGCACAGCAATGAAAAATCAATGGGCTGTTCACAGTGCCCACGTTGCGTTACACAGTAACGCTGCACGTTCGTTTGAAGTGCAGCATACTGTGCGTTCTAGCGGCTTAAGCCGCGTTAGACTGTTTGCACATGCTCAGTATGGTTTTTTTTTTTTTTTTTGTGGGCAGAGAGGAGGCGGGGAGAGGCTGCTACGTAGCCAGGCACATGGCTACTTTATATATTAACTGCACTTGCAGTGTTTACTTACAGGAGTGGCCGCTGATTGGCTGGCGGAACCACGTGATGCGGAGAGCTCCGCTCATGTGGTCTCCGCAGCGCATCCGACAGAGCAGGCGCACCAAGAGCTGCTTGTAACGCGGCTCTTGGTAGCGTCCTGCTCCAACACGACCAGGCGTTGCGTTAGGGGCACGTTATGCTCCCTATAACGTCCCCTAAACGCAACATCTTGGTGAGAAAGCAGCCTTATACTGAGGGCCATATGCAATTCACTTTTCAATTGAAAAATTATCAAAAAATGGCCTCAATTCTGGTAGGGTTATCAAACAAATTACCTCATGTGAGGTATTTAACCTCATGAGGTAATGACATTTAGCAATTTTGGTAGGTTTTAGTCATGTTTTTGTTTCATGAGGTAAATTAGGAGGTAATTCATGAGGTAATTTACAGAAAGTAGCTATTCTCATGGAAATTAGGGGGCATGTTGGCACATCATTTACTGATCAGTTTAAGACGTGCCTGTACCTAGTGGTAAAGTCAATTTGTATGCATTTTGCAGTTTTTAGTGGAATTCCTATTGCTGTTTTAGTGTCTTTCCTATTCAGGCTGTGTAATAGAAAAGAATAGTAGAAATAAAACTCCAAATAATTACTGGATTTTTTTATGAGGGCCTATAAATATACTTTTCAGAGGTTGCTATATAATCAACTACCTTCCCCCCTCAAAAAAAAAAAAAAAAAAAATCTTCCAAAGACTATCCAAACTTATGGAAGACAATTAAAGACTACTATTACTTATTTACTGCATGCTTACCGCTGAAATACCTCGGGCTTGATTCACTAACCGGCGCTAAGCCGGTTAGTGAGCCTTAACACTTTGTGGGTGCAAACCAGGGCGCTAGGGGCTTGATTAACTAAGACAAATAGCGTGCCTTATCAGAGTTGAGGAGCCTTATCAGAGTTAGCGTGCCTTATCAGAATAGTATAGCGAGCGCTACGAACTTATGCCTGATAATTGACGATGAGTAGAGCTCTCGTCATTGTCAGTTATCAGGCATTAGTTCGTAGCGCTCGCTATGCTATTCTGATAAGGCACGCTAACTCTGATAAGGCCCCTTAACTCTGATAAGGCACGCTATTTGTCTTAGTGAATCAAGCCCAGAGTGTTAAGGCTCACTAACCGGCTTAGCGCCGGTTAGTGAATCAAGCCCCTTATGTTTTACCTCACTTTATGCATTTACCTCATGTTTTACCTCATGTTCGGAAATAGAGAAAAATCTTTCAGAATTGCTAAAAAAAAAGAGGAAAATACCGCATGAGGTATTTTACCTAGAAAAAATATTTACCTCACATAGCTACCAGAATTGAGGCCAAGTATTGTCAAAATATTTTATTGCTTGCTGGCAGCTTAAAGTAAACCTACAATGAAAATAGTACCTCTGGGGGATACTTACGTCGGGAGGGTGAAGCCTCTGGATCCTAAAGAGGCTTCCCTCATCCTCCCATTCAGCCACGTACCTGCGCAGGTACCCCAAACTCTTCAGAATCATAACAAGCCTGTGACGCACCTTGCGCAGGAGCACTAGCGGCATACTGCTCAGACTCCGGCAGATATAGCCGAGCTGATGGGTCCGATTGTTCTGGTATTCCTAGGCAAGCAGAGTGTAAGCCTATTTGGCAGGGCCCTCCTCCCCGTGTGCTCTGCTCCGCCGCCATATGGACTCAGTGACTTGTCTGCTATATCTACCCTTACATTGCGATCTGCGCACCTTTGTTTGTTACATCACTATTTTTTGTAGCATTAACGCTGTAATGTCCCCGTGTAACATTCTTTGATGCTATAACATCTCTATCTATCGTACAGTGCAGCGTAATATGTTAGCACTTTATAAATAAAGTTTATTAATAATAGGCAATAATAGGCAAGGATTTGTTTCCTGTGATAGCCTATGCATCACATGTGTGTTTCACTTACTGAGTCCTGGCCTGTGTATTTCCCGCAGAGTATGGGTCATCCCGGCCTTGTACCCCAGGAAGGCAGTGATGTGGACTGGTTTGCTGGGATCATCTTTCGGCCAGGTCTTCACCTTACCACGGTGACGCTTGCTGCGCTTGTGGGGGAGAAACCCCAGGTGACCGTGACGGGGGGCTGAGAACTTGCGGTGAGACTGCAAAAGGCAATACACTGTCAGAACCGTATTCCATTACTCACTTACTGTATGTCAGAGAGGCATTGTTATCATATGAATAATATGACCAGTGACACTATGGAGAACATATCCCAAAAGGAAGCAGCAGGGATACGTTAATTTCCAGCTCTTTGCATAGGGCTTTGGGGGCTGTAAGAAACACAATCCTTATCCAAACCTTATACACGCCTAATTATATCAGCAAAATGCGCTGGGCCTCCAGTTCAAATCCCAGCCAGGGCATTATCTGCAGAGTTTGGATGTTCTTCCCATGTCTGTGCGGGTTTCCTCTGGGCACTCTGGTTTCCTCCCACCTCCCAAAAACATACAGATAAGTTAACTAGCTTCCCCCTAAAGAAAATTGGAACTAGACTAGGATACACACACTACACCATTTATACACAGACATATGACTATGGTAGGGATTAGATTGTGAGCTCTTCTGAGGGACAGTTAATTGACAAGACAATATATACTCTACAGCGCTGCGGAAGATGTGGGTAAATACTAAATAATAATAGTAATAATATGGCAAGGCCCAAGGGGAGATCAGCCACAAGGAGACGCACTGTGAGTTGCAGTGGAAACTACAATATCAGTCAGCTGAGTGTTTTCCAGCAGATCAGTGAAGTGGAGAGTGGAGACCACTGATATCAGCCAGTTTATCACCCATGGAGATCACATACAAGCGATCTGAATGACAGTCCTAGAGTGTTGCATGTAGCTTATACTGTATCTCCAGTGGATTCGTTCAACCACAGTGGCGTAACTAAGGAGCTTGGAGCCCCGGGGCGAGTTTTACATGTGGCCCCAAAGCACTATATTGATATGGAGCCCCAACAAGGACACCTGCAGTGTCAGAGAGGTGTAATCAGAGTAAAACAATAGCTTGTTAAGGATTACTACTATGCAATTCCCATATAGAGGTGCTCATTACCAGCATAGCACCAATGAAAAGCTAATAAGATGGATAAAGGAGGCCCCCTAGTGGGCCCCAGAATGGTTGCAACCTCTGCAACCCCTATTGCTACGCCACTGTTCAACAATATGTTTTACTTCTGCTTTCTGTTTTAGTCTACAAAGCCAGCAGGAGGAACACAGAACAGGCAGAGCCGAGATTCGAACCCAGGTCTCCTGTGTCAGAGGCAGAGCCCTTAACCATTACACTATCCAGCCAACTTCATCCCAATCAGTATCTGATACCCCCTTTCCCATGAGAAATCTATTCCTTTTCTCAAACGGATCATCGGTGGGCTCTGTATGGCTAATATCGTGGTGAAACCCCTCCCACAGTGTGATGTCAGGACCATGGTGCTGATAGTTTCCGGTCTGTGAACCTCATTGCATTGTGGGAAATAGCTGTTTACAGCTGTTTTTAACTGCCAAAAAAGCAAGCAGCATCTCCTTCCACTGACATCACCTGCCAGCAGTAAAAATGTCAGAATGTAAGTCAGGAAGAGTAAAGCTTTTACAATGGGCAAACACTGACTAAATCATTAATACATAATTATTGTAAAAAATGAAGCACTTTTTTATTACATTATTTTTTACTGGAGTTCCTCTTTAACTCTCTCAGCCGAGCCTGAGCATCTTTTCTGCAGCCCTACCCTATGTGTCCCTCCCCTTTAGATTGTAAGCCTCTGGCAGGGTTTCCTTCCCCCACCACACACACCTTAGTTTGTCCCTCTAGATCTTGCAACCCCACTAATGTGACGCTTCCCATGGACTAACTCGGACTTGAATTGCTGGGTCTCTGTTAAATCGCATTTTATACCCTGTTTCCATGTATAACCTCGTGCTGTGTATGCTCTCATACATCATCAGGGGGAGTCTATATGGCTGATATTGGTGAAACTCCTACCACAGTGTGATGTCAGGACCACGGCCCTAACAGTTTTCTGTCTGTGAAGCTTGTTGCATTGTGGGGAAATAACAGCTGTTTCCAACTGCCAAGTAACCAGTATCTCCCTCTGTGCAGAGAACTCTCAGTAACAAACATTCCGCAGAGCTCACCTGTCAGCAGTAAAGATGTCGCCATGTGACAAATTTCAGAATGTAAATCAGGGAGTGGAAAGACTTTACAATGGGCAAATATTGACTACATTATTTATAAATGAATATTGAGAAAAACAGAATAATCAATTTTATTCATTACGTTATTTTCACTACAGTTCCTCTTTAACCGCTTGCCGACCGCGTCACACCAATGGGCGTGGCTGCGGCGGCAGCGCCAGGACCAGCTAACGCCAATCGGCGTAAAGTCCTGGGGCAGCAGGACTTTAAAAAAAAAATAAACATGGGGGAGCGATCAGACCCCACCAACAGAGAGCTCTGTTGGTGGCGAGAAAAGGGGGGGGGGATCACTTGTGTGCTGAGTTGTGCGGCCCTGCAGCTTGTCCTTAAAGCTGCAGTGGCCTATTTTACTAAAAATGGCCTGGTCACTAGGGGGGTTTAGCACTGCGGTCCTCAAGAGGTTAAGAAGTGGCAGAGATCCCCCTCGGTCTCTCTAGTTATACGTGTTGCACATACATACTGCTGAAGCTGTGAGGCACCTGCTTCCCTGAGGTCATCGCTCTGCAGAAATGTCATCTGATATTTATACAGCTGCACGTGACCTGCCAAGGGCCAAGTAAACAGCAAGACGCCTTACCCAGCAGCCAGGAGCTTTCTGTTAGCAAGTGAAGCCAGACACACACATCAGACTTCAGCTGTCTGATCACTTCGGCCGACTCTCTTCCAGCAGCCAGGGAAGGTTTATGTATCCTGGGCCAAGCTGCATGTAGTGTGGAGAGAGCCAGGAGGGGAGAACAAGGAGGCACTCCGCATCCGAGCACAAAGGCTATCATTCATAAAAGTGTGTTCGGTAAAAAAAAATCCAGGCGGGAAAATACTGCATTCGGTATGTTAGACTTCTGTGTGCTCATTCATAAAAATGTTTACAGTTGCGATTGCACTGCGGTATTTTCCCGCTGCTGAGTTGATACATTTTCTCCTCCAGGGACAGCGTTACAATAGAAGAGGCAGCCCCAGCATCCCTTTAAATGTGCATTTTTTTTTTAAAACTGCCTCTGTTTGCCATGAATCTGCGCTGAATCTGTCTATTAGTCTTTCTAAACAATCTATTTAATTGCCACAGCTTACAAGAACTTCAAGAAATGTGATGCTGGGCATACACGAGTCGACCTGGCGGCTCGATTAGCCACCGGATCGACTCCCGCCACGTCCCCGCTCGTCTCCGCGGCCGGCCGGATCGATTCCCGCTTGTCCCCACGGGAGCTCCTTATCTTCTGCTCGATTGCCTGCTATTGTCCCCCCGCGGGGATCAAGCGGGGTATCGATCCGGTGGGTCATCGGACTTGTCAGAAATTATCAATCGAGCCATCAGCGGCTCGATTGATAAGGGCGCATCGGCCCGTGTATGCCCAGCATTACACATTCAGGATTTCTGATGTGAAGTATATCTGAAAACAGGTACCCAAGGGGTTAAAAAACAAAGCCTGGGTATTCTGGGATGCCTTTTTTTGTTCTGCTCTCCCTGCTGCTGCCTGGGAGGTCTGTCTCCATTCACTTAGCTGTTATCCGCATGCTTATCGCCACATCCAAGGGAGCGGTATTCTCCGTGCTGATACCGCTTACTCTAATCTTTATGAATTGACATATGGTGACATGTGTGGAGATAATCACAGCACAAGGCGGTAATTTAGCACTCTGCTCGGGAATGTCAGCTTTTCATGCGGAAACAGCTTTTATGAATAGATATTTTGCTATGTGCTCGGTAAAGTCAGCTGTTTTCAGCATTTCCACATGCGGGAATGCTTTATGAATGATAGCCAAAGCAGTTGACCACAATCATGTGCTGCTTTGACAGGTACATAAGACAAGATATCAGCATGAAATCTACTGAAGATCTATCTATCCGCAGCGTTGCACTCGGGGGCGTAACTACAAATCATGAGGACCCCCAGCAATGTTCCCTTCTCTTGCCTCCCCTTGGTGACCCTCACAGCCTGGGGGCCCATCTCACAAGGGTCATAATACAAATGTGGCCATCAGGATCTTCACACCCATAACTTGTGTAGCCACAAATCACCTGATCTGAAGGATGGACCCCTTTATCACAGGGAGTGAAGTAGTAGTTACAGCTCTGGGCCCCCCATGGGGGCTTCTCCCCATCGTCACACCTCTGGTTGCACTGCTCAATAGGCTGTCAATCTACCGCTACTCCCGATCTGCCCCACCTAGTCAGATTGAGATTTTCCATCTGGTCAGATTGATTTATTTCCACAGAGAATGGCACATTGGATGACAGCGATCGAATCTGTTGGGAATCGACGAGAAAAATCGAGTGAAAAACAATGAATCTTGATTGTTAGTGCCGTTTGTGGCTGTAAGACCCCAAGGGTTAATATTATTTGTAATGCTACACAGCCAAGGGATGCCGTCTTTTGCCAGATAGGGACAGACAATTCTTAATAGCTCGTCCAGGATTGTCGGATCTACTTATGCCCTCCAGCGCTCTTTAGTCTCAGTGTATCAACCCTACCGTCTCAGAGAGACACTGGTCATCCCATTTCCTATTACATCACTTCCTCTTTGCAACCTCTGTTGTGCTCCTCTGTTTGTCTTACTGAGAGATTAACAAACCAAATCACTGTACCACTAATTTTAATTAAAGGCTAAGTAAACCCAAAATTGAACAAAGCACATTCTAATGGCTGTCAGAATTCAAAGTGAATATAAACTGTACATGCAATACCTGTGTTATGAATTAACTGTGCCTCTCAGTGCAGTACAGTTTACAGTTCTCTCTGAATTCAATCAGCTGTGACCACATGAGGGAAGAACACTAGATGCCAAACTACATTTCCCAGCATCCCTACATGACAATGGAAACCATTTGTCTATAAGAGGAGGCGGGACTTGTAGCAAGCAGCTGTAATGCTAGGAACACACAATGCAATTTCCTGTCTCATCAATGGGCGATCAGATGGAAAGTTGTACCATGTGTACATGTCCAAACTGATCCCGATCGATAAAGGAATCGATTTTCCGATGATTACTTTGCAAAATTGATTCCTTTCTCGATCGGAAACAGATCGGAAATGTCAGACATAATCGCTCGATTCCCGTCGATCAAATGGAAAATTGCATCCTGTGTTCCTAGCATAATGCCTGGTGCACACCATGCAATTTCCCATCAGAATGACGGTTGAATTGATGATATCCAGCAGGTCCGATCGTTTTTCTGCTCAGTTTTCTGATCATTTTTATACAAAATCGATCAGAGAAACTATAAATAAAATCAGATTGGACCTGTCGGAAATGATCGATTCGACCATGAATCTGATGGCAAATTGCATAGTGTGTACCAGGCCACAATCTGCAGAAATGAAACTAGCTAGGCAGGAAAAGTCTCAAGCCTGTATGCAGAGGTGCACAGTTGAAAAGTTCAGAGAAGAAAGTAACAAATATAATTTGCACCAAACCCAGTGATTGCTTTGCATTGCCTTGTTGCCTTGTATTTGCCTTGTTCAGTTTTGGGTTTTTGCTGAGCTTTATTAGGGAAAGAAACCTCCTAGTAATCTGAAACAAACTGAATCTGAGATACAAAAAAAGGAGAAATTCACTGTGCACTGAGTCAAAACTGAAGAGTCAGGACATTTCCAGGGATAAGGTTTCAAATCATTGCAGCTACTACGGTGTGGTAGTGACCACGCTCCCTAACCTTGCAGTACTACAGTCCCAAGTTCACATGCAGATCTATGAACTATTGACCCTTTTAATCCCTTCCCTTTTTATTCTGGGAAAGTATTTTATGGCTGAAATTCCTTATCAGTGAGGGTTATGCTATAGTCCCACCCAATCCTGACCCGGACAGAAACTGTCACTTGCATACCTGATGTTTAACTCTTTCAGGCAGAGAAAGAAAAAAGAAACACAGCCTAGTTATTTGTGTGCTACGCACTGTACATACACATGTCTATTTCACCATGTCATCTTGTCACCTTGTGCATCCTTTAAACGTTTTTCCCTAAATCTGGTTCAGGACTCTGAAAGGAACACTAGACTGTGAGTCCCAAAGTCTGTCAGTAATCCAAAAGTGTGTGAACTGTATGAAAGGTTCCATGGCTATATAAATGCATAATAATAATAATACTTATTTTGACGGTACCTGGAAAACAATTGACAATCAAGTATAAAAGCAGGCAATTTCTTTCAGCATAGCCCGACAATCATTTCTAAAGTAATGTACTATCTTCTGAAAACTTTTCCTGTCTACAAGGGGGGCAAAGCTGAACCCACTAATGCCATGTGCTTCTCCTACCAGGCTGAAATGGATTAGCCGGAGATACACACCATAGGACTTGTCTCGGAGGCGGCTGCTGCAGGAAAGAGGGGCTGGCAGAGTGCTGACCCAAACCTGATACTTAAGAAGTTGGTGACACAAATTTAGCCCTCCTTTGCTTCTATATTCATGTCAGAGCAGGGGGTGCTGGGAAAGGGTGATATTAATCGGACTGTCCTACGGGGTGGAGAGAAGTGTGTGTGGAGGGGGGGAGGGGGGGAGCTGACAGCTACTTGATTTACACTCCAGGGGATGCTAGCCTAGAAAAGGTGGCAGCATTCGCACAGAGGAATCTATTGTAGGAGGATGGTTATTGTCTTATCGCCTGGTTCACAGCAGCTGAATGGGGACTTCACTATCCTCTCCTCCTCTGTGACTTCCATGTCCTCTCTGTGCAGGTGAACTACTACATAGTAGAAAAATTTTAATGGGGAGTGCAAGAACCGTTTGTTTTTCTGCATTCCCCACATGTGTGGGGAAGCCACCTTGACACAGCCAATCACTACCAATCAATACAATAAATCTTCAAGGTGTTTTCCAGAACCAGACAATATTTTATTGTCATTTCCAATAAATACAACCATGAAAAATCCTCCCCTAAAAAATGTGACAAAATATAAATGACCATTAAAAAACATCAATGAGATGTTCATTTTTCCAACTTGATGCAAATTTTGTAAGCAGCTTATTGGCTACAGTCAAACCCCATACACTGTATATAATAACTGTCACCCTTAGGTCCTGAGCCCACTGACGCAGTTGTATCTGCTTCTGTCCGTTTTCAGCATCTATAACATTGATGTGTAACGAGAGGCGTTTCTAGGTTCCCGGGGAGATCCGGGGCACAAAGAGGGAATGATTTGCACTGCTGCAAAAAAAAAATGGGTGTGGCCATGCTGCAGAAAGTGGGCGTGGTCATAGGTGGGGCCAAATGTACAAGAACATAGCAGTGGCGTAACTTAAATATATTCAATAGGCAGCATTTCACATAAATATAAGCCCCTCACATGGCTTCTGTCTTGTCTTCGGCTGGCTGGCCTGTGTGCTGTACTCGGCTGGCGGTTATGCTGGGCTGTCTGGCTGGTGGTTATGCTATGCTATGCTGTGCTGGCCTGGCTGGTGGTGATGCTGTGCTGGCATTGCTGGCAGTGATGCTGTGCCGGCCTGGCTGACAGTGATGCTGTGCTGGCCTGGCTGACAGTGATGCTGTGCCGGCCTGGCTGACAGTGATGCTGAGTCGGCATGGCTTTGCTAAGTGACTTGCCGGGGGCTTTGCTGGGCTGGGCAATTTACTGGGCGCATTTTGAGGGGTTTGCTGGGCTGGGGGCTTTAATAGGCTTTGCTTGGCTGTATGCTTTGCTGGGCTGGGACCAGGAGGCTTTGCTAGGCTGAGGGGTTTACTTTGCTGGGGGCTGTACTTTGCTGGGTTGGAGCCCTGGAGCTTTGCTTGGCTGTAGATAGGGAGGTGCCCCCGGTATAGGTTAGATAGGTAGGTAGGTGCCTCCGGTATAGGTTAGATAGGTAGGTGCACACAGTATAGGTTAGATAGGTAGGTGCCCCAAGTATAGGTTAGATAGATAGATAGATAGATAGATAGATAGATAGATAGATGCCCCCAGTATAGGTTAGATAGATGCCCCCAGTATAGGTTAGATAGGTAGGTGCCCCTCAGTATAGGTTAGATAGAGAGATGCCCCCAGTATAGGTTAGATAGGTAGCTTCCCCCAGAATAAGTTAGATAGGTAGCTTCCCCCAGTATAGGTTGGATAGGTAGCTTCCCCCAGTATAGGTTAGATAGGTAGCTTCCCCCAGTATAGGATAGATAGGTAGCTTCCCCCAGTATATATTAGATAGGTAGCTTCCCCCAGTATAGGTTAGATAGGTAGCTGCTCCCAGTATAGATTAGATAAGTAGCTTGCCCCAGTATAGGTTAGATAGGTAGCTTCCTCTAGTATAGGTTAGATATGGAGCTTCCCCCAGTATAGGTTAGATAGGTGGCTTCCCCCAGTATAGGTTAGATAGGTAGCTGCCCCTAGTATAGGTTAGATAGGTAGCTTCCCCAGTATAGGTTAGATAGGTAGCTTCCCCAGTATAGGTTAGATCGGTAGACGACCCGAGTAAGGAGGCAGAGCGCTGGGCAGAGCCGCGGGGGAGCGGGCATAGTGTAATTAAAAACTCACCTTTCATCAACGCAAGCACTGCCTCCATTTCTTCTGACTACCTCCCCTGGCGTCCGGCGCATTGGTAACAGGCGCCCCCTGTGATGACATCGGTCACATCATCACAGGGGGCACAGTAACCAAAGCGATGGACGCCGGGGGAGGAAGTTGGAAACAGATAGAGGCTGTGCCTGCATCAATCCAAACAGAAGGTGAGTTTTTAACTACCCGCTCCCCCCGCCGCTCTGCCCAGTGCCCCCTCCTGCCGCTCAATCTGATCCGGGGCACCATGGCAACAGGTTCGGGGGCGGTGCCCCGGATCAAAGGCCCTAGCAACGCCACTGTGTGTAACCGAAAAGCGAACACAACTGCATCCGTGGGCTTAGGCCCTTGGCCATTGCTGGTCAATCGTTTGGATGACTAATCAAGGAATGAGCATTGTACGGATATGTCACCTGGCTACAGCTGAGCAGTGTATACTGTCAATGGAAACGGGGAGGAGTGAGGACAAGGCAGTACATGAGCAAGCAGCACGGTGGGCAAATACAAGCTCAAATGTGGAAGCACAATGAGGACACTCAGCACGGATGGCGTACAGGTAAAGTAACACTGCATGGGCACCATCGGGTTGGGGGGGGGGGGGGGCTGAGGTGGACATAAAACATTAGGGGGATAAGATTTCATGCTGAAATCGATCAATAATCAGTCTTCGCTTTATAGCGGCCAACAAACCTCTCTCCAACCAGTATCGATCAGAGAGAAATTTGTCTCTTGGTCAATCGACAGCCAAAACTGCTAGATGTATGGCCACCTTTAGTCGTTAAAGGGGCACTATGGCAAAAAAATTGTAAAACTTGAAATATGTGTAAACATATACAAATAAGAAGTATGTTTCCAGAGTAAAATGAGCAATAAACTATTTTTCTCCTATGTTGCTGTCACTTACAGTAGGTAGTAGAAATCTGACAGAAGTGACAGGCTTTGGACTAGTCCATCTCTTCATAGGGGATTCTCAGGGATTTATTTATTTTCAAAAGCACTTAGTGAATGGCAGTTGATCCGTCCAACTGTCAAAAAACTGTGTAGCGAGCAGGGAAGCTGGCCAGCATCATTGTTTAAATTTTTTTAGGGAATATCTTTATAAAGAATAAAAGCCTTGCTGAGAATCCCCTATGAAGAGAGTGACTAGTCCAAATCATGTCACTTCTGTCAGATTTCTACTACCTATAGTAAGTGACAGCAACATATGAGTAAAGTAATTTATGGCTCATTTTACTCTGGAAAAAACGTACTTCTTATTTGTCTATGTCTGCACATTTTTACATTTTACAATTTTTCGCCATAGTGCCCCTTTAAAGAGGATCTGTAACATCAAAAGATCCCCTGGGGGGTACTCACCTCGGGTGGGGGAAGCCTCCGGATCCTAATGAGGCTTCCCACGCCGTCCTCTGTCCCACGGGGGTCTTGCTGCAGCCCTCTGTACAAGATGATGTCATTATTTACCTCCCCGGCTCCTGCGCAGGCGCTCTGATGGCTGTCGGCTCCGAACTACACGGAAATACCCGATCGCCGTTGGGTCTGCTCTACTGCGCAGGCGCAAGTTTCCGGCGCCTGCGCAGTAGAGCGGACCCGACTGAGATCGGGTATTTCCGTGTAGTTCGGAGCGGAAAGCAGCCACAGCGCCCCCGCTGGAGCCAGCAAAGGTAAATATTGATTTTACAGTCGGGTCTGTCGCTGGCTGTTCGGAGGGCTGCAGCGAGACCCCCGTGGGACAGAGGACGGCGTGGGAAGCCTCATTAGGATCTGGAGGCTTCCCCCACCCAGGGTGAGTACCCCCCAGGGGATGTTTTTGAGGTTACAGAGTCTCTTTAAGGAACTATGAACTGCTGTAAGAGGAAGCATCTTTTTATGTTTTGGGGAAAAAAATTCTGTACAAAACTTTTTCATGCCTTAATTTTAAATAATCTGTTAAAAAGAAAAAAATCTAGTAATTTTTTTTTCCTCTTGCTTAAAAGGCGGATTACTTAAAAAGTAAATGCATACAAAAACACAAATACACAGAAAATTGGCACATGGCTAAGGGCCTTTTTTCCACTGAAAATCACGATCAGCATTGTAAATACGCCACAATACTGATCGCGATTTTCAAAATTTAAAACAAGCATATTTTTACCAGTGAGGTGTGGTGGCTATAAGGCTAGGATGTTTTAATTGCTTTGCATTACGCTAAAGCAAAAAAACTCTATGGGACATGTCATACCTGATGAAATACGATGCGATGCGCCGAAAGTATCAGATTTGATGCAAAAGCATCAGTGCATTATGGGGCCACATCTGCGGCGACGTGCGTTGACCAGAAGTCATGTAAGTCAATGGCGTCGCAGATATTTTAAACTGGTTCGTGATGCGGTGCAGATGCGTGGAAGCATATTTTTTTAATACACTCCCTTGCAATTTGTATTTCCGCCACAGGAAGTGAGTTTACTGCCAAAAGTTACATTACCACGCCTCAACATGGGTGTATACGAGGATTCTTATTAGCATTGCAGTGCAGTGTGATCATCTGATCACCCCTGCCACATCCAAAACACTGGTTGCTAGTGTGAAACTGGCCTGATATAGGCCAATCGCACTGAAAATGCAGCATGAAGCACTTTTGTGATTGGTCAAAAATGTGAGTGCACCAGTGGAAAAAGGATATTGTGATTACCATGTTAACACAGTACTCTTTGGTATGGGCAAATCATGGCTAATCCTGGTGATTCGGAAATGCAATCGCAAATGCGGCCAGTGTGGCAAGTGTACGTGGCCAGTGTGGCAATGACAACTGTAACGACAGGGATATGAAGGCTGCCATATTTATTTAGTTTGAATCAATACCAGTTGCCTGGCTATGCTGCTGATCCTCTGCCTCTAATACTTTTAGCCATAGACCCTGAACAAGCATATGCAGATGAGATGTTTCTGACATTATTGTCAGACCTAACAAGATTTAGCTGCATGCTTGTTTCTGGTGTGCTTCAGACACTACTGCAGCCAACTATATCAGCAGGGCTGCCAGGCAACTGGTAATGATTAAAAATAAATATGGTAGCCTCCATATCTCTTTCGTTACAGTCGTCCTGTAAAACGCATGCTTTTCTGCACTGACATGTGCTCCCAGCCTTTCAGAGACAGGCAGCAGTATGTGACAGAGGGCTGCACTTTATCAGCTAAAAAAATGTACGGCTGAGTTACTAACATGTTTGGAGTAAACAGGCATCTGAGTTGCCTATAGCAACTGGATTCTTCTGCTCATATTCAGATCTGCACTGGATGACAGGATTGGTTACTATGAGCCCTGCTGATGGTATTCCTTTAGGACGATTTAATAGGAGTCTTGTGATCGTGGAGGGAGAGCCGGGGAAGCAGTCCTGCTTCACAAGGTGTATCCAGTGACAACACAGGCTAGAAATAGGAAACATACGAAGCAGCAACAGCTGCTGGCATGAAAATAACAGCATAGTAAACAGCACAGGCTGTGTGAATCACGCCAGTGAATTTTCCTTTATGTATTCATGAAGACAGGCCAATACAGATAAATGCACACTAGCAAACGTAACCCCACTAAATTGCTTTACAGGACGCAGCTTCACAAAACGTTTCCAGATGAATACAGTGCTCAGGACTCTTTCACACTGGGGCGATGCTGTGCGTTAAATTGCTGCACTGCTACCCCAGCCTAATGAAAGTCTATGGGGAAGTTTATATTTCCCATATTGCGGTACGCTGCGCCGGAAGTGCCCGATTTAACGCTAGCGCATAGCTACGTTACTGTGCGGCTCCTGCGTCGGCCTGGAAGTCATGTTAATCTATGGCGATGCAGGGTCCTTTAACGATGCTGGCGCTGCGGGCCTCGCTTGCGCGGAAGCGTATTTTTGCAATACGCTTCCGTGAACTTCCGCATACACAAAGCAATAAGTGACCGCAAGCGCGTGTGCGATGCGGTGCGGTGGTCACGACGCATCGCTAATGCCAATATGCAGTGTGAAACCAGCCTGAGTCTTTACCTTAGCTTAGCTTTACACAATGCCTTGAACAAAGTTTTCACAGGTCTCCTCTTGTCTCCAGATTCTTTGCAGTAAAAGCTTTATCTCTGGGAACTGCAAATTATGTGGGCTTCTTTCCTTTTATAACCTTAAAGAAAAAAAAAGTGATTCAATAATTGCAGGCACTGTAGTGACATATAGTAACATGCAGTAAATCAATCAGATGCCCAATACCTATAGTGATATATTTCTGTATATTGGTATGTAGCCCCACCCCCCAGTGATGCTTAGCCTAGGCTGTTTACCTATGCAGAATGCTCCTCACAGAGCATTCTGAGAGTTCAGTGGCTGGATAGTGTAATGGTGAAAGGGAATCTGACGTGAAAATAAACTAATGAGATAATCAACTGTATGTGTAGTATAGCTAAGAAAGAGAACATTAGTGGCAAAGAGATGAGTCTCATATTGTTTCCAGTAAAGAAGAGTTAATATTATTATTAATATTGATTTATAAAGCGCCAACATATTCCGTGGCGCTGTACAAAGTAAGAAACAAACATGGGGTACATAATAATACAGACAATGGTGTACACCAATATACAAGATAAATAATTAGTGACACAATACAAAAAATGATACGAAATACAGAATACAAAATATAGAATTGGTAAATTACAGTGATAAAAGTAACATGATGAATAAAATCTATAATGATTTACAAGACACAAAATGAGAGAGAGCCCTGCCCTTGTGAGCTTACAATCTAAAGGGAATGGGGGGAAACAAGAACAGGGGTAGAATACAACAAATACATAGAAGCAGCACACTTTATTTATCTCGGACTCACCTGTGCTGTCTTCTATCACCATCTTCTTTTTTCCAGCCTTCCACCTCCTTTTCTGTCACCTTTCCTGAAACAAAACACTGAAATGCACACTTTATTTATCTCAGACTCACCTGTGCTGTCTTCTTTTTTCTAGCCTTCCACCTCATCTTCTGTCACCTTTCCTGAAACGAAACACTGAAATGCACACTTTATTTATCTCGGACACACCTGTGCTGTCTTCTATCACCATCTTCTTTATTCTAGCCTTCCACCTCATCTTCTGTCACTTTTCCTGAAACGAAACACTGAAATGCACACTTTATTTATCTCAGACTCACCTGTGCTGTCTTCTATCACCATCTTCTTTTTTCCAGCCTTCCACCTCATCTTCTGTCACCTTTCCTGAAACGAAACACTGAAATGCACACTTTATTTAACTCAAACTCACCTGTGCTGTCTTCTATCACCATCTTCATTATTCCAGCCTTCCACCTCATCTTCTGTCAACTTTCCTAAAATGAAACACTGAAATGCACACTTTATTTATCTCGGACTCACCTGTGCTGTGTTCTATCACCATCTTCTTTTTTCCAGTCTTCCACCTCATCTTCTGTCACCTTTCCTGAAACGAAACACTAAAATGCACACTTTATTTATCACGGACTCACCTGTGCTGTCTTCTATCACCATCTTCTTTTTTCCAGTCTTCCACCTCATCTTCTGTCACCTTTCCTGAAATGAAACATTGAAAAGCACACTTTATTTATCTCGGACTAACCTGTGCTGTCCTCTATTACCATCTTCTTTTTTCCACTCTTCCACCTCATCTTCTGTCACCTTCCCTGAAAAGAAACACTGAAATGAACACTTTATTTATCTCAGACTCACCTGTGCTGTCTTCTATCACCATCTACTTTTTTCCAGTCTTCCACCTCATCCTATGTCACCTTCCCTGAAACGAAACACTGAAATGCACACTTTATTTATCTCAGACTCACCTGTGCTGTCTTCTTATACCATCTTCTTTTTTCCAGCCTTCCACCTCATCCTATGTCACCTTCCCTGAAACGAAACACTGAAATGCACACTTTATTTATCTCGGACTCACCTGTGCAGTGTTCTATCATTATCTTACGTCTTCCAGCCTTCCACCTCATCTTCTGTCACCTTTCCTGAAACGAAATACTGAAATACACACTTCATTTATCTCAGACTCACCTGTGCTGTCTTCCATAACAATCTTCTTTTTTCCAGCCTTCCACCTCATCTTCTGTCACCTTTCCTGAAACAAAACACTGAAATGCACACTTTATTTATCTCTGACTCACCTGTGCTGTGTTTTATCACCATCTTACGTCTTACAGCCTTCCACCTCATCTTCTGTCACCTTTCCTGAAACGAAACACTGAAATGCACATTTTATTTATCTTAGACCCACCTGTGCTGTCTTCAATCACCATCTTCTTTTTTCAAGTATTCCACCTAATCTTCTGTCACCTTTCCTGAAACGAAACACTGAAATGCACACTTTATCTCAGACTCACCTGTGCTGTGTTCTATTACCAACTTCTTTCTTCCAGTCTTCCACCTCATCCTCTGTCACCTTCCCTGAAACGAAACACTGAAATACACACTTTATTTATCTCAGACTCACCTGTGCTGTCTTCTATCACCATCTTCTTTATTCCAGCCTTCCACCTCATCTTCTGTCACCTTTCCTGAAATGAACCTGTGCTGTCTTCTATCACCATCTTCTTTATTCCAGCCTTCCACCTCATCTTCTGTCACCTTTCCTGAAATGAAACACTGAAATGCACACTTTATTTATCTCAGACTCACCTGTGCTGTCTTCTATCGCCATCTTCTTTATTCCAGCTTTCCACCTCATCTTCTGTCACCTTTCCTGAAACGAAACACTGAAATGCACACTTTATTTATCTCTGACTCACCTGTGCTGTGTTCTATCACCATCTTACTTCTTCCAGTCTTCAACCTCATCTTCTGTCACCTTTCCTGAAACGAAACACTGAAATGCACACTTTATTTATCTCAAACTCACCTGTGCTATCTTCTATCACAATCTTCTTTTTTCCAGTCTTCCACCTCATCTTCTGTCACCTTTCCTGAAACGAAACACTGAAATACACACTTTATTTATCTCAGACTCACCTGTGCTGTCTTCTATCACCATCTTCTTTATTCCAGCCTTCCACCTCATCTTCTGTCACCTTTCCTGAAACGAAAGACTGAAATGCACACTTTATTTATCTCAGACTCACCTGTGCTGTCTTCTATCACCATCTTCTTTATTCCAGCCTTCCACCTCATCTTCTGTCACCTTTCCTGAAACGAAAGACTGAAATGCACACTTTATTTATCTCGGACTCACCTGTGCTGTCTTCTTACACCATCTTCTTTTTTCCAGCCTTCAACCTCATCTTCTGTCACCTTTCCTGAAACGAAACACTGAAATGCACACTTTATTTATCTCTGACTCACCTGTGCTGTGTTCTATCACCATCTTACTTTTTCCAGTCTTGCACCTCATCTTCTGTCACCTTTCCTGAAACGAAACACTGAAATGCACACTTTATTTATCTCAGACTCACCTGTGCTGTGTTCTATTACCAACTTCTTTCTTCCAGTCTTCCACCTCATCCTCTGTCACCTTCCCTGAAACGAAACACTGAAATACACACTTTATTCATCTCAGACTCACCTGTGCTGTCTTCTATCACCATCTTCTTTTTTCCAGTCTTCCACCTCATCTTCTGTCACCTTTCCTGAAACGAAACACTGAAATGCACACTTTATCTCAGACTCACCTGTGCTATGTTCTATTACCAACTTCTTTCTTCCAGTCTTCCACCTCACCCTCTGTCACCTTCCCTGAAACGAAACACTGAAATGCACACTTTATTTATCTCAGACTCACCTGTGCTGTGTTCTATTACCAACTTCTTTCTTCCAGTCTTCCACCTCATCCTCTGTCACCTTCCCTGAAACGAAACACTGAAATGCACACTTTGTTTATCTCAGACTCACCTGTGCTGTCTTCTTATACCATCTTCTTTTTTCCAGCCTTCCACCTCATCTCCTGTGAACTTTCGTGAAACGAAACACTGAAATGCACACTTTATTTATCTCGGACTCACCTGTGCAGTGTTCTATCATTATCTTACGTCTTCCAGCCTTCCACCTCATCTTCTGTCACCTTTCCTGAAACGAAATACTGAAATACACACTTCATTTATCTCGGACTCACCTGTGCTGTCTTCCATAACAATCTTCTTTTTTCCAGCCTTCCACCTCATCTTTTGTCACCTTTCCTGAAACAAAACACTGAAATGCACACTTTATTTATCTCTGACTCACCTGTGCTGTGTTTTATCACCATCTTACGTCTTACAGCCTTCCACCTCATCTTCTGTCATCTTTCCTGAAACAAACACTGAAATGCACACTTTATTTATCTTAGACCCACCTGTGCTGTCTTCAATCACCATCTTCTTTTTTCAAGTATTCCACCTAATCTTCTGTCACATTTCCTGAAACGAAACACTGAAATGCACACTTTATCTCAGACTCACCTGTGCTGTGTTCTATTACCAACTTCTTTCTACCAGTCTTCCACCTCATCCTCTGTCACCTTCCCTGAAACGAAACACTGAAATACACACTTTATTTATCTCAGACTCACCTGTGCTGTCTTCTATCACCATCTTCTTTATTCCAGCATTCCACCTCATCTTCTGTCACCTTTCCTGAAATGAAACACTGAAATGCACACTTTATTTATCTCAGACTCACCTGTGCTGTGTTCTATCACCATCTTACGTCTTACAGCCTTCCACCTCATCTTCTGTCACCTTTCCTGAAACGAAAAACTGAAATGCACACTTTATTTATCTCAGACTCACCTGTGCTGTCTTCTATCGCCATCTTCTTTATTCCAGCCTTCCACCTCATCTTCTGTTACCTTTCCTGAAACGAAACACTGAAATGCACACTTTATTTATCTCTGACTCACCTGTGCTGTGTTCTATCACCATCTTACTTCTTCCAGTCTTCAACCTCATCTTCTGTCACCTTTCCTGAAACGAAACACTGAACTGCACACTTTATTTATCTCAAACTCACCTGTGCTATCTTCTATCACCATCTTCTTTTTTCCAGTCTTCCACCTCATCTTCTGTCACCTTTCCTAAAACGAAACACTGAAATACACACTTTATTTATCTCAGACTCACCTGTGCTGTCTTCTATCACCATCTTCTTTATTCCAGCCTTCCACCTCATCTTCTGTCACCTTTCCTGAAACGAAAGACTGAAATGCACACTTCATTTATTTTGGACTCACCTGTGCTGTCTTCTTACACCATCTTCTTTTTTCCAGCCTTCCACCTCATCTTCTGTCACCTTTCCTGAAACGAAACACTGAAATGCACACTTTATTCATCTCAAACTCACCTGTGCTGTCTTCTATCATTACCTTCTATTTTCCAGCCTTCCACCTCATCTTCTGTCACCTTTCCTGAAACGAAACACTGAAATGCACATTTTATTTATCTTAGACCCACCTGTGCTGTCTTCAATCACCATCTTCTTTTTTCAAGTATTCCACCTAATCTTCTGTCACCTTTCCTGAAACGAAACACTGAAATGCACACTTTATCTCAGACTCACCTGTGCTGTGTTCTATTACCAACTTCTTTCTTCCAGTCTTCCACCTCATCCTCTGTCACCTTTCCTGAAACGAAACACTGAAATACACACTTTATTTATCTCAGACTCACCTGTGCTGTCTTCTATCACCATCTTCTTTATTCCAGCCTTCCACCTCATCTTCTGTCACCTTTCCTGAAATGAAACACTGAAATGCACACTTTATTTATCTCAGACTCACCTGTGCTGTGTTCTATCACCATCTTACGTCTTACAGCCTTCCACCTCATCTTCTGTCACCTTTCCTGAAACGAAAAACTGAAATGCACACTTTATTTATCTCAGACTCACCTGTGCTGTCTTCTATCGCCATCTTCTTTATTCCAGCCTTCCACCTCATCTTCTGTCACCTTTCCTGAAACGAAACACTGAAATGCACACTTTATTTATCTCTGACTCACCTGTGCTGTGTTCTATCACCATCTTACTTCTTCCAGTCTTCAACCTCATCTTCTGTCACCTTTCCTGAAACGAAACACTGAAATGCACACTTTATTTATCTCAAACTCACCTGTGCTATCTTCTATCACAATCTTCTTTTTTCCAGTCTTCCACCTCATCTTCTGTCACCTTTCCTGAAATGAAACACTGAAATGCACACTTTATTTATCTCAGACTCACCTGTGCTTTGTTCTATTACCAACTTCTTTCTTCCAGTCTTCCACCTCATCCTCTGTCACCTTTCCTGAAACGAAACACTGAAATACACACTTTATTTATCTCAGACTCACCTGTGCTGTCTTCTATCACCATCTTCTTTATTCCAGCCTTCCACCTCATCTTCTGTCACCTTTCCTGAAACGAAAGACTGAAATGCACACTTTATTTATCTCGGACCCACCTGTGCTGTCTTCTTACACCATCTTCTTTTTTCCAGCCTTCAACCTCATCTTCTGTCACCTTTCCTGAAACGAAACACTGAAATGCACACTTTATTTATCTCGGACTCACCTCTGCTGTGTTCTATCACCATCTTCTTTTTTTCCAGTCTTGCACCACATCTTCTGTCACCTTTCCTGAAACGAAACACTGAAATGCACAATTTATTTATCTCTGACTCACCTGTGCTGTGTTCTATCACCATCTTACTTTTTCCAGTCTTGCACCTCATCTTCTGTCACCTTTCCTGAAACGAAACACTGAAATGCACACTTTATTTATCTCAGACTCACCTGTGCTGTGTTCTATTACCAACTTCTTTCTTCCTGTCTTCCACCTCATCCTCTGTCACCTTCCCTGAAATGAAACACTGAAATACACACTTTATTTATCTCAGACTCACCTGTGCTGTCTTCTATCACCATCTTCTTTTTTCCAGTCTTCCACCTCATCTTCTGTCACCTTTCCTGAAACGAAACACTGAAATGCACACTTTATCTCAGACTCACCTGTGCTATGTTCTATTACCAACTTCTTTCTTCCAGTCTTCCACCTCATCCTCTGTCACCTTCCCTGAAACGAAACACTAAAATGCACACTTTGTTTATCTCAGACTCACCTGTGCTCTCTTCTTATACCATCTTCTTTTTTCCAGCCTTCCACCTCATCTCCTGTAACCTTTCCTGAAACGAAACACTGAAATGCACACTTTATTTATCTCGGACTCACCTGTGCAGTGTTCTATCATTATCTTACGTCTTCCAGCCTTCCACCTCATCTTCTGTCACCTTTCCTGAAACGAAATACTGAAATACACACTTCATTTATCTCGGACTCACCTGTGCTGTCTTCCATAACAATCTTCTTTTTTCCAGCCTTCCACCTCATCTTCTGTCACCTTCCCTGAAACAAAACACTGAAATGCACACTTTATTTATCTCTGACTCACCTGTGCTGTGTTTTATCACCATCTTACGTCTTACAGCCTTCCACCTCATCTTCTGTCATCTTTCCTGAAACAAACACTGAAATGCACACTTTATTTATCTTAGACCCACCTGTGCTGTCTTCAATCACCATCTTCTTTTTTCAAGTATTCCACCTAATCTTCTGTCACCTTTCCTGAAACGAAACACTGAAATGCACACTTTATCTCAGACTCACCTGTGCTGTGTTCTATTACCAACTTCTTTCTACCAGTCTTCCACCTCATCCTCTGTCACCTTCCCTGAAACGAAACACTGAAATACACACTTTATTTATCTCAGACTCACCTGTGCTGTCTTCTATCACCATCTTCTTTATTCTAGCATTCCACCTCATCTTCTGTCACCTTTCCTGAAATGAAACACTGAAATGCACACTTTATTTATCTCAGACTCACCTGTGCTGTGTTCTATCACCATCTTACGTCTTACAGCCTTCCACCTCATCTTCTGTCACCTTTCCTGAAACGAAAAACTGAAATGTACACTTTATTTATCTCAGACTCACCTGTGCTGTCTTCTATCGCCATCTTCTTTATTCCAGCCTTCCACCTCATCTTTTGTCACCTTTCCTGAAACAAAACACTGAAATGCACACTTTATTTATCTCTGACTCACCTGTGCTGTGTTTTATCACCATCTTACGTCTTACAGCCTTCCACCTCATCTTCTGTCATCTTTCCTGAAACAAACACTGAAATGCACACTTTATTTATCTTAGACCCACCTGTGCTGTCTTCAATCACCATCTTCTTTTTTCAAGTATTCCACCTAATCTTCTGTCACCTTTCCTGAAACGAAACACTGAAATGCACACTTTATCTCAGACTCACCTGTGCTGTGTTCTATTACCAACTTCTTTCTACCAGTCTTCCACCTCATCCTCTGTCACCTTCCCAGAAACGAAACACTGAAATACACACTTTATTTATCTCAGACTCACCTGTGCTGTCTTCTATCACCATCTTCTTTATTCCAGCATTCCACCTCATCTTCTGTCACCTTTCCTGAAATGAAACACTGAAATGCACACTTTATTTATCTCAGACTCACCTGTGCTGTGTTCTATCACCATCTTACGTCTTACAGCCTTCCACCTCATCTTCTGTCACCTTTCCTGAAACGAAAAACTGAAATGCACACTTTATTTATCTCAGACTCACCTGTGCTGTCTTCTATCGCCATCTTCTTTATTCCAGCCTTCCACCTCATCTTCTGTTACCTTTCCTGAAACGAAACACTGAAATGCACACTTTATTTATCTCTGACTCACCTGTGCTGTGTTCTATCACCATCTTACTTCTTCCAGTCTTCAACCTCATCTTCTGTCACCTTTCCTGAAACGAAACACTGAAATGCACACTTTATTTATCTCAAACTCACCTGTGCTATCTTCTATCACCATCTTCTTTTTTCCAGTCTTCCACCTCATCTTCTGTCACCTTTCCTAAAACGAAACACTGAAATACACACTTTATTTATCTCAGACTCACCTGTGCTGTCTTCTATCACCAGCTTCTTTATTCCAGCCTTCCACCTCATCTTCTGTCACCTTTCCTGAAACGAAACACTGAAATGCACACTTCATTTATTTTGGACTCACCTGTGCTGTCTTCTTACACCATCTTCTTTTTTCCAGCCTTCCACCTCATCTTCTGTCACCTTTCCTGAAACGAAACACTGAAATGCACACTTTATTCATCTCAAACTCACCTGTGCTGTCTTCTATCATTACCTTCTATTTTCCAGCCTTCCACCTCATCTTCTGTCACCTTTCCTGAAACGAAACACTGAAATGCACATTTTATTTATCTTAGACCCACCTGTGCTGTCTTCAATCACCATCTTCTTTTTTCAAGTATTCCACCTAATCTTCTGTCACCTTTCCTGAAACGAAACACTGAAATGCACACTTTATCTCAGACTCACCTGTGCTGTGTTCTATTACCAACTTCTTTCTTCCAGTCTTCCACCTCATCCTCTGTCACCTTTCCTGAAACGAAACACTGAAATACACACTTTATTTATCTCAGACTCACCTGTGCTGTCTTCTATCACCATCTTCTTTATTCCAGCCTTCCACCTCATCTTCTGTCACCTTTCCTGAAATGAAACACTGAAATGCACACTTTATTTATCTCAGACTCACCTGTGCTGTGTTCTATCACCATCTTACGTCTTACAGCCTTCCACCTCATCTTCTGTCACCTTTCCTGAAACGAAAAACTGAAATGCACACTTTATTTATCTCAGACTCACCTGTGCTGTCTTCTATCGCCATCTTCTTTATTCCAGCCTTCCACCTCATCTTCTGTCACCTTTCCTGAAACGAAACACTGAAATGCACACTTTATTTATCTCTGACTCACCTGTGCTGTGTTCTATCACCATCTTACTTCTTCCAGTCTTCAACCTCATCTTCTGTCACCTTTCCTGAAACGAAACACTGAAATGCACACTTTATTTATCTCAAACTCACCTGTGCTATCTTCTATCACAATCTTCTTTTTTCCAGTCTTCCACCTCATCTTCTGTCACCTTTCCTGAAATGAAACACTGAAATGCACACTTTATTTATCTCAGACTCACCTGTGGTTTGTTCTATTACCAACTTCTTTCTTCCAGTCTTCCACCTCATCCTCTGTCACCTTTCCTGAAACGAAACACTGAAATACACACTTTATTTATCTCAGACTCACCTGTGCTGTCTTCTATCACCATCTTCTTTCTTCCAGCCTTCCACCTCATCTTCTGTCACCTTTCCTGAAACGAAAGACTGAAATGCACACTTTATTTATCTCGGACCCACCTGTGCTGTCTTCTTACACCATCTTCTTTTTTCCAGCCTTCAACCTCATCTTCTGTCACCTTTCCTGAAACGAAACACTGAAATGCACACTTTATTTATCTCGGACTCACCTCTGCTGTGTTCTATCACCATCTTCTTTTTTTCCAGTCTTGCACCACATCTTCTGTCACCTTTCCTGAAACGAAACACTGAAATGCACACTTTATTTATCTCTGACTCACCTGTGCTGTGTTCTATCACCATCTTACTTTTTCCAGTCTTGCACCTCATCTTCTGTCACCTTTCCTGAAACGAAACACTGAAATGCACACTTTATTTATCTCAGACTCACCTGTGCTGTGTTCTATTACCAACTTCTTTCTTCCTGTCTTCCACCTCATCCTCTGTCACCTTCCCTGAAATGAAACACTGAAATACACACTTTATTTATCTCAGACTCACCTGTGCTGTCTTCTATCACCATCTTCTTTTTTCCAGTCTTCCACCTCATCTTCTGTCACCTTTCCTGAAACGAAACACTGAAATGCACACTTTATCTCAGACTCACCTGTGCTATGTTCTATTACCAACTTCTTTCTTCCAGTCTTCCACCTCACCCTCTGTCACCTTCCCTGAAACGAAACACTGAAATGCACACTTTATTTATCTCTGACTCACCTGTGCTGTGTTCTATCACCATCTTACTTCTTCCAGTCTTCAACCTCATCTTCTGTCACCTTTCCTGAAACGAAACACTGAAATGCACACTTTATTTATCTCAAACTCACCTGTGCTATCTTCTATCACCATCTTCTTTTTTCCAGTCTTCCACCTCATCTTCTGTCACCTTTCCTAAAACGAAACACTGAAATACACACTTTATTTATCTCAGACTCACCTGTGCTGTCTTCTATCACCAGCTTCTTTATTCCAGCCTTCCACCTCATCTTCTGTCACCTTTCCTGAAACGAAACACTGAAATGCACACTTCATTTATTTTGGACTCACCTGTGCTGTCTTCTTACACCATCTTCTTTTTTCCAGCCTTCCACCTCATCTTCTGTCACCTTTCCTGAAACGAAACACTGAAATGCACACTTTATTCATCTCAAACTCACCTGTGCTGTCTTCTATCATTACCTTCTATTTTCCAGCCTTCCACCTCATCTTCTGTCACCTTTCCTGAAACGAAACACTGAAATGCACATTTTATTTATCTTAGACCCACCTGTGCTGTCTTCAATCACCATCTTCTTTTTTCAAGTATTCCACCTAATCTTCTGTCACCTTTCCTGAAACGAAACACTGAAATGCACACTTTATCTCAGACTCACCTGTGCTGTGTTCTATTACCAACTTCTTTCTTCCAGTCTTCCACCTCATCCTCTGTCACCTTTCCTGAAACGAAACACTGAAATACACACTTTATTTATCTCAGACTCACCTGTGCTGTCTTCTATCACCATCTTCTTTATTCCAGCCTTCCACCTCATCTTCTGTCACCTTTCCTGAAATGAAACACTGAAATGCACACTTTATTTATCTCAGACTCACCTGTGCTGTGTTCTATCACCATCTTACGTCTTACAGCCTTCCACCTCATCTTCTGTCACCTTTCCTGAAACGAAAAACTGAAATGCACACTTTATTTATCTCAGACTCACCTGTGCTGTCTTCTATCGCCATCTTCTTTATTCCAGCCTTCCACCTCATCTTCTGTCACCTTTCCTGAAACGAAACACTGAAATGCACACTTTATTTATCTCTGACTCACCTGTGCTGTGTTCTATCACCATCTTACTTCTTCCAGTCTTCAACCTCATCTTCTGTCACCTTTCCTGAAACGAAACACTGAAATGCACACTTTATTTATCTCAAACTCACCTGTGCTATCTTCTATCACAATCTTCTTTTTTCCAGTCTTCCACCTCATCTTCTGTCACCTTTCCTGAAATGAAACACTGAAATGCACACTTTATTTATCTCAGACTCACCTGTGGTTTGTTCTATTACCAACTTCTTTCTTCCAGTCTTCCACCTCATCCTCTGTCACCTTTCCTGAAACGAAACACTGAAATACACACTTTATTTATCTCAGACTCACCTGTGCTGTCTTCTATCACCATCTTCTTTCTTCCAGCCTTCCACCTCATCTTCTGTCACCTTTCCTGAAACGAAAGACTGAAATGCACACTTTATTTATCTCGGACCCACCTGTGCTGTCTTCTTACACCATCTTCTTTTTTCCAGCCTTCAACCTCATCTTCTGTCACCTTTCCTGAAACGAAACACTGAAATGCACACTTTATTTATCTCGGACTCACCTCTGCTGTGTTCTATCACCATCTTCTTTTTTTCCAGTCTTGCACCACATCTTCTGTCACCTTTCCTGAAACGAAACACTGAAATGCACACTTTATTTATCTCTGACTCACCTGTGCTGTGTTCTATCACCATCTTACTTTTTCCAGTCTTGCACCTCATCTTCTGTCACCTTTCCTGAAACGAAACACTGAAATGCACACTTTATTTATCTCAGACTCACCTGTGCTGTGTTCTATTACCAACTTCTTTCTTCCTGTCTTCCACCTCATCCTCTGTCACCTTCCCTGAAATGAAACACTGAAATACACACTTTATTTATCTCAGACTCACCTGTGCTGTCTTCTATCACCATCTTCTTTTTTCCAGTCTTCCACCTCATCTTCTGTCACCTTTCCTGAAACGAAACACTGAAATGCACACTTTATCTCAGACTCACCTGTGCTATGTTCTATTACCAACTTCTTTCTTCCAGTCTTCCACCTCACCCTCTGTCACCTTCCCTGAAACGAAACACTGAAATGCACACTTTATTTATCTCAGACTCACCTGTGCTGTGTTCTATTACCAACTTCTTTCTTCCAGTCTTCCACCTCATCCTCTGTCACCTTCCCTGAAACGAAACACTAAAATGCACACTTTGTTTATCTCAGACTCACCTGTGCTCTCTTCTTATACCATCTTCTTTTTTCCAGCCTTCCACCTCATCTCCTGTAACCTTTCCTGAAACGAAACACTGAAATGCACACTTTATTTATCTCGGACTCACCTGTGCAGTGTTCTATCATTATCTTACGTCTTCCAGCCTTCCACCTCATCTTCTGTCACCTTTCCTGAAACGAAATACTGAAATACACACTTCATTTATCTCGGACTCACCTGTGCTGTCTTCCATAACAATCTTCTTTTTTCCAGCCTTCCACCTCATCTTCTGTCACCTTCCCTGAAACAAAACACTGAAATGCACACTTTATTTATCTCTGACTCACCTGTGCTGTGTTTTATCACCATCTTACGTCTTACAGCCTTCCACCTCATCTTCTGTCATCTTTCCTGAAACAAACACTGAAATGCACACTTTATTTATCTTAGACCCACCTGTGCTGTCTTCAATCACCATCTTCTTTTTTCAAGTATTCCACCTAATCTTCTGTCACCTTTCCTGAAACGAAACACTGAAATGCACACTTTATCTCAGACTCACCTGTGCTGTGTTCTATTACCAACTTCTTTCTACCAGTCTTCCACCTCATCCTCTGTCACCTTCCCTGAAACGAAACACTGAAATACACACTTTATTTATCTCAGACTCACCTGTGCTGTCTTCTATCACCATCTTCTTTATTCTAGCATTCCACCTCATCTTCTGTCACCTTTCCTGAAATGAAACACTGAAATGCACACTTTATTTATCTCAGACTCACCTGTGCTGTGTTCTATCACCATCTTACGTCTTACAGCCTTCCACCTCATCTTCTGTCACCTTTCCTGAAACGAAAAACTGAAATGTACACTTTATTTATCTCAGACTCACCTGTGCTGTCTTCTATCGCCATCTTCTTTATTCCAGCCTTCCACCTCATCTTTTGTCACCTTTCCTGAAACAAAACACTGAAATGCACACTTTATTTATCTCTGACTCACCTGTGCTGTGTTTTATCACCATCTTACGTCTTACAGCCTTCCACCTCATCTTCTGTCATCTTTCCTGAAACAAACACTGAAATGCACACTTTATTTATCTTAGACCCACCTGTGCTGTCTTCAATCACCATCTTCTTTTTTCAAGTATTCCACCTAATCTTCTGTCACCTTTCCTGAAACGAAACACTGAAATGCACACTTTATCTCAGACTCACCTGTGCTGTGTTCTATTACCAACTTCTTTCTACCAGTCTTCCACCTCATCCTCTGTCACCTTCCCAGAAACGAAACACTGAAATACACACTTTATTTATCTCAGACTCACCTGTGCTGTCTTCTATCACCATCTTCTTTATTCCAGCATTCCACCTCATCTTCTGTCACCTTTCCTGAAATGAAACACTGAAATGCACACTTTATTTATCTCAGACTCACCTGTGCTGTGTTCTATCACCATCTTACGTCTTACAGCCTTCCACCTCATCTTCTGTCACCTTTCCTGAAACGAAAAACTGAAATGCACACTTTATTTATCTCAGACTCACCTGTGCTGTCTTCTATCGCCATCTTCTTTATTCCAGCCTTCCACCTCATCTTCTGTTACCTTTCCTGAAACGAAACACTGAAATGCACACTTTATTTATCTCTGACTCACCTGTGCTGTGTTCTATCACCATCTTACTTCTTCCAGTCTTCAACCTCATCTTCTGTCACCTTTCCTGAAACGAAACACTGAAATGCACACTTTATTTATCTCAAACTCACCTGTGCTATCTTCTATCACCATCTTCTTTTTTCCAGTCTTCCACCTCATCTTCTGTCACCTTTCCTAAAACGAAACACTGAAATACACACTTTATTTATCTCAGACTCACCTGTGCTGTCTTCTATCACCAGCTTCTTTATTCCAGCCTTCCACCTCATCTTCTGTCACCTTTCCTGAAACGAAACACTGAAATGCACACTTCATTTATTTTGGACTCACCTGTGCTGTCTTCTTACACCATCTTCTTTTTTCCAGCCTTCCACCTCATCTTCTGTCACCTTTCCTGAAACGAAACACTGAAATGCACACTTTATTCATCTCAAACTCACCTGTGCTGTCTTCTATCATTACCTTCTATTTTCCAGCCTTCCACCTCATCTTCTGTCACCTTTCCTGAAACGAAACACTGAAATGCACATTTTATTTATCTTAGACCCACCTGTGCTGTCTTCAATCACCATCTTCTTTTTTCAAGTATTCCACCTAATCTTCTGTCACCTTTCCTGAAACGAAACACTGAAATGCACACTTTATCTCAGACTCACCTGTGCTGTGTTCTATTACCAACTTCTTTCTTCCAGTCTTCCACCTCATCCTCTGTCACCTTTCCTGAAACGAAACACTGAAATACACACTTTATTTATCTCAGACTCACCTGTGCTGTCTTCTATCACCATCTTCTTTATTCCAGCCTTCCACCTCATCTTCTGTCACCTTTCCTGAAATGAAACACTGAAATGCACACTTTATTTATCTCAGACTCACCTGTGCTGTGTTCTATCACCATCTTACGTCTTACAGCCTTCCACCTCATCTTCTGTCACCTTTCCTGAAACGAAAAACTGAAATGCACACTTTATTTATCTCAGACTCACCTGTGCTGTCTTCTATCGCCATCTTCTTTATTCCAGCCTTCCACCTCATCTTCTGTCACCTTTCCTGAAACGAAACACTGAAATGCACACTTTATTTATCTCTGACTCACCTGTGCTGTGTTCTATCACCATCTTACTTCTTCCAGTCTTCAACCTCATCTTCTGTCACCTTTCCTGAAACGAAACACTGAAATGCACACTTTATTTATCTCAAACTCACCTGTGCTATCTTCTATCACAATCTTCTTTTTTCCAGTCTTCCACCTCATCTTCTGTCACCTTTCCTGAAATGAAACACTGAAATGCACACTTTATTTATCTCAGACTCACCTGTGGTTTGTTCTATTACCAACTTCTTTCTTCCAGTCTTCCACCTCATCCTCTGTCACCTTTCCTGAAACGAAACACTGAAATACACACTTTATTTATCTCAGACTCACCTGTGCTGTCTTCTATCACCATCTTCTTTCTTCCAGCCTTCCACCTCATCTTCTGTCACCTTTCCTGAAACGAAAGACTGAAATGCACACTTTATTTATCTCGGACCCACCTGTGCTGTCTTCTTACACCATCTTCTTTTTTCCAGCCTTCAACCTCATCTTCTGTCACCTTTCCTGAAACGAAACACTGAAATGCACACTTTATTTATCTCGGACTCACCTCTGCTGTGTTCTATCACCATCTTCTTTTTTTCCAGTCTTGCACCACATCTTCTGTCACCTTTCCTGAAACGAAACACTGAAATGCACACTTTATTTATCTCTGACTCACCTGTGCTGTGTTCTATCACCATCTTACTTTTTCCAGTCTTGCACCTCATCTTCTGTCACCTTTCCTGAAACGAAACACTGAAATGCACACTTTATTTATCTCAGACTCACCTGTGCTGTGTTCTATTACCAACTTCTTTCTTCCTGTCTTCCACCTCATCCTCTGTCACCTTCCCTGAAATGAAACACTGAAATACACACTTTATTTATCTCAGACTCACCTGTGCTGTCTTCTATCACCATCTTCTTTTTTCCAGTCTTCCACCTCATCTTCTGTCACCTTTCCTGAAACGAAACACTGAAATGCACACTTTATCTCAGACTCACCTGTGCTATGTTCTATTACCAACTTCTTTCTTCCAGTCTTCCACCTCACCCTCTGTCACCTTCCCTGAAACGAAACACTGAAATGCACACTTTATTTATCTCAGACTCACCTGTGCTGTGTTCTATTACCAACTTCTTTCTTCCAGTCTTCCACCTCATCCTCTGTCACCTTCCCTGAAACGAAACACTGAAATGCACACTTTGTTTATCTCAGACTCACCTGTGCTCTCTTCTTATACCATCTTCTTTTTTCCAGCCTTCCACCTCATCTCCTGTAACCTTTCCTGAAACGAAACACTGAAATGCACACTTTATTTATCTCGGACTCACCTGTGCAGTGTTCTATCATTATCTTACGTCTTCCAGCCTTCCACCTCATCTTCTGTCACCTTTCCTGAAACGAAATACTGAAATACACACTTCATTTATCTCGGACTCACCTGTGCTGTCTTCCATAACAATCTTCTTTTTTCCAGCCTTCCACCTCATCTTCTGTCACCTTCCCTGAAACAAAACACTGAAATGCACACTTTATTTATCTCTGACTCACCTGTGCTGTGTTTTATCACCATCTTACGTCTTACAGCCTTCCACCTCATCTTCTGTCATCTTTCCTGAAACAAACACTGAAATGCACACTTTATTTATCTTAGACCCACCTGTGCTGTCTTCAATCACCATCTTCTTTTTTCAAGTATTCCACCTAATCTTCTGTCACCTTTCCTGAAACGAAACACTGAAATGCACACTTTATCTCAGACTCACCTGTGCTGTGTTCTATTACCAACTTCTTTCTACCAGTCTTCCACCTCATCCTCTGTCACCTTCCCTGAAACGAAACACTGAAATACACACTTTATTTATCTCAGACTCACCTGTGCTGTCTTCTATCACCATCTTCTTTATTCTAGCATTCCACCTCATCTTCTGTCACCTTTCCTGAAATGAAACACTGAAATGCACACTTTATTTATCTCAGACTCACCTGTGCTGTGTTCTATCACCATCTTACGTCTTACAGCCTTCCACCTCATCTTCTGTCACCTTTCCTGAAACGAAAAACTGAAATGCACACTTTATTTATCTCAGACTCACCTGTGCTGTCTTCTATCGCCATCTTCTTTATTCCAGCCTTCCACCTCATCTTCTGTTACCTTTCCTGAAACGAAACACTGAAATGCACACTTTATTTATCTCTGACTCACCTGTGCTGTGTTCTATCACCATCTTACTTCTTCCAGTCTTCAACCTCACCTTCTGTCACCTTTCCTGAAACGAAACACTGAAATGCACACTTTATTTATCTCAAACTCACCTGTGCTATCTTCTATCACCATCTTCTTTTTTCCAGTCTTCCACCTCATCTTCTGTCACCTTTCCTGAAACGAAACACTGAAATACACACTTTATTTATCTCAGACTCACCTGTGCTGTCTTCTATCACCATCTTCTTTATTCCAGCCTTCCACCTCATCTTCTGTCACCTTTCCTGAAACGAAAGACTGAAATGCACACTTTATTTATCTCGGACTTACCTGTGCTGTCTTCTTACACCATCTTCTTTTTTCCAGCCTTCCACCTCATCTTCTGTCACCTTTCCTGAAACGAAACACTGAAATGCACACTTTATTCATCTCAAACTCACCTGTGCTGTCTTCTATCATTATCTTCTAGTTTCCAGTCTTCCACCTCATCTTCTGTCACCTTTCCTGAAACGAAACACTGAGATGCACACTTTATTTATCTCTGACTCACCTGTGCTGTGTTCTATCACCATCTTACTTCTTCCAGTCTTCCACCTCATCCTCTGTCACCTTCCCTGAAATGAAACACTGAAATGCACACTTTATTTATCTCGGACTCACCTGTGCTGTCTTCTATCACCATCTTCTTTTTTCCAGTCTTCCACCTCATCTTCTGTTACCTTTCCTGAAACGAAACACTGAAATGCACACTTTATTTATCTCAGACTCACCTGTGCTGTCTTCTATCACCATCTTCTTTATTCTAGCCTTCCACCTCATCTTCTGTCACCTTTCCTGAAACGAAACACTGAAATGCACACTTTATTTATCCCAGACTCACCTGTGCTGTCTTCTTACACCGTCTTCTTTTTTCCAGCCTTCCACCTCATCTTCTGTCACCTTTCCTGAAACAAAACACTGCACTGCACACTTTATTTATCTCGGACTCACCTCTGCTGTGTTTTATCACCATCTTCTTTTTTCCAGTCTTGCACCTCATCTTCTGTCACCTTTCCTGAAACGAAACACTGAAATGCACACTTTATTTATCTCTGACTCACCTGTGCTGTGTTCTATCACCATCTTACTTCTTCCAGTCTTGCACCTCATCTTCTGTCACCTTCCCTGAAACGAAACACTGAAATACACAATTTATTTATCTCAGACTCACCTGTGCTGTCTTCTATCACCATCTTCTTTTTTCCAGTCTTCCACCTCATCTTCTGTCACCTTCCCTAAAACGAAACACTGAAATGCACACTTTATTTATCTCAGACTCACCTGTGCTGTCTTCTATCACCATCTTCTTTATTCCAGCCTTCCACCTCATCTTCTGTCACCTTTCCTGAAACGAAAGACTGAAATGCACACTTTATTTATCTCGGACTCACCTGTGCTGTCTTCTTACACCATCTTCTTTTTTCCAGCCTTCCACCTCATCTTCTGTCACCTTTCCTGAAACGAAACACTGAAATGCACACTTTATTCATCTCAAACTCACCTGTGCTGTCTTCTATCATTATCTTCTATTTTCCAGCCTTCCACCTCATCTTCTGTCACCTTTCCTGAAACGAAACACTGAAATGCACATTTTATTTATCTTAGACCCACCTGTGCTGTCTTCAATCACCATCTTCTTTTTTCAAGTATTCCACCTAATCTTCTGTCACCTTTCCTGAAACGAAACACTGAAATGCACACTTTATCTCAGACTCACCTGTGCTGTGTTCTATTACCAACTTCTTTCTTCCAGTCTTCCACCTCATCCTCTGTCACCTTTCCTGAAACGAAACACTGAAATACACACTTTATTTATCTCAGACTCACCTGTGCTGTCTTCTATCACCATCTTCTTTATTCCAGCCTTCCACCTCATCTTCTGTCACCTTTCCTGAACACGAAACACTGAAATGCACACTTTATTTATCTCTGACTCACCTGTGCTGTGTTCTATCACCATCTTACTTCTTCCAGTCTTCAACCTCATCTTCTGTCACCTTTCCTGAAACGAAACACTGAAATGCACACTTTATTTATCTCAAACTCACCTGTGCTATCTTCTATCACAATCTTCTTTTTTCCAGTCTTCCACCTCATCTTCTGTCACCTTTCCTGAAATGAAACACTGAAATGCACACTTTATTTATCTCAGACTCACCTGTGCTGTGTTCTATTACCAACTTCTTTCTTCCAGTCTTCCACCTCATTCTCTGTCACCTTTCCTGAAACGAAACACTGAAATACACACTTTATTTATCTCAGACTCACCTGTGCTGTCTTCTCTCACCATCTTCTTTATTCCAGCCTTCCACCTCATCTTCTGTCACCTTTCCTGAAACGAAAGACTGAAATGCACACTTTATTTATCTCGGACTCACCTGTGCTGTCTTCTTACACCATCTTCTTTTTTCCAGCCTTCAACCTCATCTTCTGTCACCTTTCCTGAAACGAAACACTGAAATGCACACTTTATTTATCTCGGACTCACCTCTGCTGTGTTCTATCACCATCTTCTTTTTTTCCAGTCTTGCACCACATCTTCTGTCACCTTTCCTGAAACGAAACACTGAAATGCACACTTTATTTATCTCTGACTCACCTGTGCTGTGTTCTATCACCATCTTACTTTTTCCAGTCTTGCACCTCATCTTCTATCACCTTTCCTGAAACGAAACACTGAAATGCACACTTTATTTATCTCAGACTCACCTGTGCTGTGTTCTATTACCAACTTCTTTCTTCCTGTCTTCCACCTCATCCTCTGTCACCTTCCCTGAAACGAAACACTGAAATACACACTTTATTTATCTCAGACTCACCTGTGCTGTCTTCTATCTCCATCTTCTTTTTTCCAGTCTTCCACCTCATCTTCTGTCACCTTTCCTGAAACGAAACACTGAAATGCACACTTTATCTCAGACTCACCTGTGCTATGTTCTATTACCAACTTCTTTCTTCCAGTCTTCCACCTCACCCTCTGTCACCTTCCCTGAAACGAAACACTGAAATGCACACTTTATTTATCTCAGACTCACCTGTGCTGTGTTCTATTACCAACTTCTTTCTTCCAGTCTTCCACCTCATCCTCTGTCACCTTCCCTGAAACGAAACACTGAAATGCACACTTTGTTTATCTCAGACTCACCTGTGCTGTCTTCTTATACCATCTTCTTTTTTCCAGCCTTCCACCTCATCTCCTGTGACCTTTCCTGAAACGAAACACTGAAATGCACACTTTATTTATCTCGGACTCACCTGTGCAGTGTTCTATCATTATCTTACGTCTTCCAGCCTTCCACCTCATCTTCTGTCACCTTTCCTGAAACGAAATACTGAAATACACACTTCATTTATCTCGGACTCACCTGTGCTGTCTTCCATAACAATCTTCTTTTTTCCAGCCTTCCACCTCATCTTCTGTCACCTTCCCTGAAACAAAACACTGAAATGCACACTTTATTTATCTCTGACTCACCTGTGCTATGTTTTATCACCATCTTACGTCTTACAGCCTTCCACCTCATCTTCTGTCATCTTTCCTGAAACAAACACTGAAATGCACACTTTATTTATCTTAGACCCACCTGTGCTGTCTTCAATCGCCATCTTCTTTTTTCAAGTATTCCACCTAATCTTCTGTCACCTTTCCTGAAACGAAACACTGAAATGCACACTTTGTTTATCTCAGACTCACCTGTGCTGTCTTCTTATACCATCTTCTTTTTTCAAGTATTCCACCTAATCTTCTGTCACCTTTCCTGAAACGAAACACTGAAATGCACACTTTATCTCAGACTCACCTGTGCTGTGTTCTATTACCAACTTCTTTCTTCCAGTCTTCCACCTCATCCTCTGTCACCTTTCCTGAAACGAAACACTGAAATACACACTTTATTTATCTCAGACTCACCTGTGCTGTCTTCTATCACCATCTTCTTTATTCCAGCCTTCCACCTCATCTTCTGTCACCTTTCCTGAAATGAAACACTGAAATGCACACTTTATTTATCTCAGACTCACCTGTGCTGTGTTCTATCACCATCTTACGTCTTACAGCCTTCCACCTCATCTTCTGTCACCTTTCCTGAAACGAAAAACTGAAATGCACACTTTATTTATCTCAGACTCACCTGTGCTGTCTTCTATCGCCATCTTCTTTATTCCAGCCTTCCACCTCATCTTCTGTCACCTTTCCTGAAACGAAACACTGAAATGCACACTTTATTTATCTCTGACTCACCTGTGCTGTGTTCTATCACCATCTTACTTCTTCCAGTCTTCAACCTCATCTTCTGTCACCTTTCCTGAAACGAAACACTGAAATGCACACTTTATTTATCTCAAACTCACCTGTGCTATCTTCTATCACAATCTTCTTTTTTCCAGTCTTCCACCTCATCTTCTGTCACCTTTCCTGAAATGAAACACTGAAATGCACACTTTATTTATCTCAGACTCACCTGTGCTGTCTTCTATCACCATCTTCTTTATTCCAGCCTTCCACCTCATCTTCTGTCACATTTCCTGAAACGAAAGACTGAAATGCACACTTTATTTATCTCGGACTCACCTGTGCTCTCTTCTTACACCATCTTCTTTTTTCCAGCCTTCAACCTCATCTTCTGTCACCTTTCCTGAAACGAAACACTGAAATGCACACTTTATTTATCTCGGACTCACCTCTGCTGTGTTCTATCACCATCTTCTTTTTTTCCAGTCTTGCACCACATCTTCTGTCACCTTTCCTGAAACGAAACACTGAAATGCACACTTTATTTATCTCTGACTCACCTGTGCTGTGTTCTATCACCATCTTACTTTTTCCAGTCTTGCACCTCATCTTCTGTCACCTTTCCTGAAACGAAACACTGAAATGCACACTTTATTTATCTCAGACTCACCTGTGCTGTGTTCTATTACCAACTTCTTTCTTCCTGTCTTCCACCTCATCCTCTGTCACCTTCCCTGAAACGAAACACTGAAATACACACTTTATTTATCTCAGACTCACCTGTGCTGTCTTCTATCACCATCTTCTTTTTTCCAGTCTTCCACCTCATCTTCTGTCACCTTTCCTGAAACGAAACACTGAAATGCACACTTTATCTCAGACTCACCTGTGCTATGTTCTATTACCAACTTCTTTCTTCCAGTCTTCCACCTCACCCTCTGTCACCTTCCCTGAAACGAAACACTGAAATGCACACTTTATTTATCTCAGACTCACCTGTGCTGTGTTCTATTACCAACTTCTTTCTTCCAGTCTTCCGCCTCATCCTCTGTCACCTTCCCTGAAACGAAACACTGAAATGCACACTTTGTTTATCTCAGACTCACCTGTGCTGTCTTCTTATACCATCTTCTTTTTTCCAGCCTTCCACCTCATCTCCTGTGACCTTTCCTGAAACGAAACACTGAAATGCACACTTTATTTATCTCGGACTCACCTGTGCAGTGTTCTATCATTATCTTACGTCTTCCAGCCTTCCACCTCATCTTCTGTCACCTTTCCTGAAACGAAATACTGAAATACACACTTCATTTATCTCGGACTCACCTGTGCTGTCTTCCATAACAATCTTCTTTTTTCCAGCCTTCCACCTCATCTTCTGTCACCTTCCCTGAAACAAAACACTGAAATGCACACTTTATTTATCTCTGACTCACCTGTGCTGTGTTTTATCACCATCTTACGTCTTACAGCCTTCCACCTCATCTTCTGTCATCTTTCCTGAAACAAACACTGAAATGCACACTTTATTTATCTTAGACCCACCTGTGCTGTCTTCAATCACCATCTTCTTTTTTCAAGTATTCCACCTAATCTTCTGTCACCTTTCCTGAAACGAAACACTGAAATGCACACTTTATCTCAGACTCACCTGTGCTGTGTTCTATTACCAACTTCTTTCTACCAGTCTTCCACCTCATCCTCTGTCACCTTCCCTGAAACGAAACACTGAAATACACACTTTATTTATCTCAGACTCACCTGTGCTGTCTTCTATCACCATCTTCTTTATTCCAGCATTCCACCTCATCTTCTGTCACCTTTCCTGAAATGAAACACTGAAATGCACACTTTATTTATCTCAGACTCACCTGTGCTGTGTTCTATCACCATCTTACGTCTTACAGCCTTCCACCTCATCTTCTGTCACCTTTCCTGAAACGAAAAACTGAAATGCACACTTTATTTATCTCAGACTCACCTGTGCTGTCTTCTATCGCCATCTTCTTTATTCCAGCCTTCCACCTCATCTTCTGTTACCTTTCCTGAAACGAAACACTGAAATGCACACTTTATTTATCTCTGACTCACCTGTGCTGTGTTCTATCACCATCTTACTTCTTCCAGTCTTCAACCTCACCTTCTGTCACCTTTCCTGAAACGAAACACTGAAATGCACACTTTATTTATCTCAAACTCACCTGTGCTATCTTCTATCACCATCTTCTTTTTTCCAGTCTTCCACCTCATCTTCTGTCACCTTTCCTGAAACGAAACACTGAAATACACACTTTATTTATCTCAGACTCACCTGTGCTGTCTTCTATCACCATCTTCTTTATTCCAGCCTTCCACCTCATCTTCTGTCACCTTTCCTGAAACGAAAGACTGAAATGCACACTTTATTTATCTCGGACTCACCTGTGCTGTCTTCTTACACCATCTTCTTTTTTCCAGCCTTCCACCTCATCTTCTGTCACCTTTCCTGAAACGAAACACTGAAATGCACACTTTATTCATCTCAAACTCACCTGTGCTGTCTTCTATCATTATCTTCTAGTTTCCAGTCTTCCACCTCATCTTCTGTCACCTTTCCTGAAACGAAACACTGAGATGCACACTTTATTTATCTCTGACTCACCTGTGCTGTGTTCTATCACCATCTTACTTCTTCCAGTCTTCCACCTCATCCTCTGTCACCTTCCCTGAAATGAAACACTGAAATGCACACTTTATTTATCTCGGACTCACCTGTGCTGTCTTCTATCACCATCTTCTTTTTTCCAGTCTTCCACCTCATCTTCTGTTACCTTTCCTGAAACGAAACACTGAAATGCACACTTTATTTATCTCAGACTCACCTGTGCTGTCTTCTATCACCATCTTCTTTATTCTAGCCTTCCACCTCATCTTCTGTCACCTTTCCTGAAACGAAACACTGAAATGCACACTTTATTTATCCCAGACTCACCTGTGCTGTCTTCTTACACCGTCTTCTTTTTTCCAGCCTTCCACCTCATCTTCTGTCACCTTTCCTGAAACAAAACACTGCACTGCACACTTTATTTATCTCGGACTCACCTCTGCTGTGTTTTATCACCATCTTCTTTTTTCCAGTCTTGCACCTCATCTTCTGTCACCTTTCCTGAAACGAAACACTGAAATGCACACTTTATTTATCTCTGACTCACCTGTGCTGTGTTCTATCACCATCTTACTTCTTCCAGTCTTGCACCTCATCTTCTGTCACCTTCCCTGAAACGAAACACTGAAATACACAATTTATTTATCTCAGACTCACCTGTGCTGTCTTCTATCACCATCTTCTTTTTTCCAGTCTTCCACCTCATCTTCTGTCACCTTCCCTTAAAACGAAACACTGAAATGCACACTTTATTTATCTCAGACTCACCTGTGCTGTGTTCTATTACCATGTTGTTTATTTCCAGCCTTCCACCTCATCTTCTGTCACCTTTCCTGAAACGAGATTACTGAAATGCACACTTTATTTATCTCTGACTCACCTGTGCTGTGTTCTATCACCATCTTACTTCTTCCAGTCTTGCACCTCATCTTCTGTCACCTTCCCTGAAACGAAACACTGAAATACACACTTTATTTATCTCAGACTCACCTGTGCTGTCTTCTATCACCATCTTCTTTTTTCCAGTCTTCCACCTCATCTTCTGTCACCTTTCCTGAAACGAAACACTGAAATGCACACTTTATTTATCTCAGACTCACCTGTGCTGTATTCTATTACCAACTTCTTTCTTCCAGTCTTCCACCTCATCCTCTGTCACCTTCCCTGAAACGAAACACTGAAATACACACTTTATTTATCTCAGACTCACCTGTGCTGTCTTCTATCACCATCTTCTTTATTATAGCCTTCCACCTCATCTTCTGTCACCTTTCCTGAAACGAAACACTGAAATGCACACTTTATTTATCCCAGACTCACCTGTGCTGTCTTCTTACACCATCTTCTTTTTTCCAGCCTTCCACCTCATCTTCTGTCACCTTTCCTGAAACAAAACACTGAAATGCACACTTTATTTATCTCGGACTCACCTCTGCTGTGTTCTATCACCATCTTCTTTTTTCCAGTCTTGCACCTCATCTTCTGTCACCTTTCCTGAAAGAAACACTGAAATGCACACTTTATTTATCCCAGACTCACCTGTGCTGTCTTCTTACACCATCTTACTTCTTCCAGTCTTGCACCCCATCTTCTGTCACCTTCCCTGAAACGAAACACTGAAATACACACTTTATTTTTCTCAGACTCACCTGTGCTGTCTTCAATCACCATCTTCTTTTTTCCAGTCTTGCACCTCATCTTCTGTCACCTTTCCTGAAATGAAATACTGAAATGCACACTTTATTTATCTCAGACTCACCTGTGCTGTCTTATTACACCATCTTCTTTTTTTCAGCCTTCCACCTCATCTTCTGTCACCTTTCCTGAAACGAAACACTGAAATGCACACTTTATTTATATCAGACCCACCTGTGCTATGTTCTATTACCAACTTCTTTCTTCCAGTCTTCCACCTCATCCTCTGTCACCTTCCCTGAAACGAAACACTGAAATACACACTTTATTTATCTCAGACTCACCTGTGCTGTGTTCTATCGCCATCTTCTTTATTCCAGCCTTCCACCTCATCTTCTGTCACCTTTCCTGAAATGAAATACTGAAATATACACTTCATTTATCTCAGACTCACCTGTGCTGTCTTCCATAACAATCTTCTTTTTTCCAGCCTTCCACTTCATCTTCTGTCACCTTTCCTGAAACAAAACACTGAAATGCACACTTTATTTATCTCTGACTCACCGGTGCTGTGTTTTATCACCATCTTACGTCTTACAGCCTTCCACCTCATCTTCTGTCACCTTTCCTGAAACGAAACACTGAAATGCACACTTTATTTATCTCTGACTCACCTGTGCTGTGTTCTATCACCATCTTACTTCTTCCAGTCTTGCACCTCATCTTCTGTCACCTTCCCTGAAACGAAACACTGAAATACACAATTTATTTATCTCAGACTCACCTGTGCTGTCTTCTATCACCATCTTCTTTTTTCCAGTCTTCCACCTCATCTTCTGTCACCTTCCCTTAAAACGAAACACTGAAATGCACACTTTATTTATCTCAGACTCACCTGTGCTGTGTTCTATTACCATGTTGTTTATTTCCAGCCTTCCACCTCATCTTCTGTCACCTTTCCTGAAACGAGATTACTGAAATGCACACTTTATTTATCTCTGACTCACCTGTGCTGTGTTCTATCACCATCTTACTTCTTCCAGTCTTGCACCTCATCTTCTGTCACCTTCCCTGAAACGAAACACTGAAATACACACTTTATTTATCTCAGACTCACCTGTGCTGTCTTCTATCACCATCTTCTTTTTTCCAGTCTTCCACCTCATCTTCTGTCACCTTTCCTGAAACGAAACACTGAAATGCACACTTTATTTATCTCAGACTCACCTGTGCTGTATTCTATTACCAACTTCTTTCTTCCAGTCTTCCACCTCATCCTCTGTCACCTTCCCTGAAACGAAACACTGAAATACACACTTTATTTATCTCAGACTCACCTGTGCTGTCTTCTATCACCATCTTCTTTATTATAGCCTTCCACCTCATCTTCTGTCACCTTTCCTGAAACGAAACACTGAAATGCACACTTTATTTATCCCAGACTCACCTGTGCTGTCTTCTTACACCATCTTCTTTTTTCCAGCCTTCCACCTCATCTTCTGTCACCTTTCCTGAAACAAAACACTGAAATGCACACTTTATTTATCTCGGACTCACCTCTGCTGTGTTCTATCACCATCTTCTTTTTTCCAGTCTTGCACCTCATCTTCTGTCACCTTTCCTGAAAGAAACACTGAAATGCACACTTTATTTATCCCAGACTCACCTGTGCTGTCTTCTTACACCATCTTACTTCTTCCAGTCTTGCACCCCATCTTCTGTCACCTTCCCTGAAACGAAACACTGAAATACACACTTTATTTTTCTCAGACTCACCTGTGCTGTCTTCAATCACCATCTTCTTTTTTCCAGTCTTGCACCTCATCTTCTGTCACCTTTCCTGAAATGAAATACTGAAATGCACACTTTATTTATCTCAGACTCACCTGTGCTGTCTTATTACACCATCTTCTTTTTTTCAGCCTTCCACCTCATCTTCTGTCACCTTTCCTGAAACGAAACACTGAAATGCACACTTTATTTATATCAGACCCACCTGTGCTATGTTCTATTACCAACTTCTTTCTTCCAGTCTTCCACCTCATCCTCTGTCACCTTCCCTGAAACGAAACACTGAAATACACACTTTATTTATCTCAGACTCACCTGTGCTGTGTTCTATCGCCATCTTCTTTATTCCAGCCTTCCACCTCATCTTCTGTCACCTTTCCTGAAATGAAATACTGAAATATACACTTCATTTATCTCAGACTCACCTGTGCTGTCTTCCATAACAATCTTCTTTTTTCCAGCCTTCCACTTCATCTTCTGTCACCTTTCCTGAAACAAAACACTGAAATGCACACTTTATTTATCTCTGACTCACCGGTGCTGTGTTTTATCACCATCTTACGTCTTACAGCCTTCCACCTCATCTTCTGTCACCTTTCCTGAAACGAAACACTGAAATGCACACTTTATTTATCTCAGACTCACCTGTGCTGTCTTCTTATACCATCTTCTTTTTTCCAGCCTTCCACCTCATCTCCTGTGACCTTTCCTGAAACGAAACACTGAAATGCACACTTTATTTATCTCGGACTCACCTGTGCAGTGTTCTATCATTATCTTACGTCTTCCAGCCTTCCACCTCATCTTCTGTCACCTTTCCTGAAACGAAATACTGAAATACACACTTCATTTATCTCAGACTCGCCTGTGCTGTCTTCCATAACAATCTTCTTTTTTCCAGCCTTCCACCTCATCTTCTGTCACCTTTCCTGAAACAAAACACTGAAATGCACACTTTATTTATCTCTGACTCACCTGTGATGTGTTTTATCACCATCTTACGTCTTACAGCCTTCCACCTCATCTTCTGTCACCTTTCCTGAAACGAAACACTGAAATGCACATTTTATTTATCTTAGACCCACCTGTGCTATCTTCAATCACCATCTTCTTTTTTCAAGTATTCCACCTATTCTTCTGTCACCTTTCCTGAAACGAAACACTGAAATGCACACTTTATCTCAGACTCACCTGTGCTGTGTTCTATTACCAACTTCTTTCTTCCAGTCTTCCACCTCATCCTCTGTCACCTTCCCTGAAACGAACCACTGAAATACACACTTTATTTATCTCAGACTCACCTGTGCTGTCTTCTATCACCATCTTCTTTATTCCAGCCTTCCACCTCATCTTCTGTCACCTTTCCTGAAATGAAACACTGAAATGCACACTTTATTTATCTCAGACTCACCTCTGCTGTGTTCTATTACCAACTTCTTTCTTCCAATCTTCCACCTCATCCTCTGTCACCTTTCCTGAAACGAAACACTGAAATGCACACTTTATTTATCTCGGACTCACCTGTGCTGTCTTCTATCACCATCTTCTTTTTTCCAGTCTTCCAACTCATCTTCCGTCACCTTTCCTGAAATGAAACACTGAAATGTACACTTTATTTATCTGACTCACGAGTGCTGTGTTCTATTACCAACTTCTTTCTTCCAGTCTTCCACCTCATCCTCTGTCACCTTCCCTGAAACGAAACACTGAAATACACACTATATTTATCTCAGACTCAGCTGTGCTGTCTTCTATCACCATCTTCTTTATTATAGCCTTCCACCTCATCTTCTGTCACCTTTCCTGAAACGAAACACTGAAATGCACACTTTATTTATCCCAGACTCACCTGTGCTGTGTTCTATTACCAACTTCTTTCTTCCAGCCTTCCACCTCATCCTCTGTCACCTTTCCTGAAACGAAAGACTGAAATGCACACTTTATTTATCTCGGACTCACCTGTGCTGTCTTCTTACACCATCTTCTTTTTTCCAGCCTTCAACCTCATCTTCTGTCACCTTTCCTGAAACGAAACACTGAAATGCACACTTTATTTATCTCGGACTCACCTCTGCTGTGTTCTATCACCATCTTCTTTTTTTCCAGTCTTGCACCACATCTTCTGTCACCTTTCCTGAAACGAAACACTGAAATGCACACTTTATTTATCTCTGACTCACCTGTGCTGTGTTCTATCACCATCTTACTTTTTCCAGTCTTGCACCTCATCTTCTGTCACCTTTCCTGAAACGAAACACTGAAATGCACACTTTATTTATCTCAGACTCACCTGTGCTGTGTTCTATTACCAACTTCTTTCTTCCTGTCTTCCACCTCATCCTCTGTCACCTTCCCTGAAACGAAACACTGAAATACACACTTTATTTATCTCAGACTCACCTGTGCTGTCTTCTATCACCATCTTCTTTTTTCCAGTCTTCCACCTCATCTTCTGTCACCTTTCCTGAAACGAAACACTGAAATGCACACTTTATCTCAGACTCACCTGTGCTATGTTCTATTACCAACTTCTTTCTTCCAGTCTTCCACCTCACCCTCTGTCACCTTCCCTGAAACGAAACACTGAAATGCACACTTTATTTATCTCAGACTCACCTGTGCTGTGTTCTATTACCAACTTCTTTCTTCCAGTCTTCCACCTCATCCTCTGTCACCTTCCCTGAAACGAAACACTGAAATGCACACTTTGTTTATCTCAGACTCACCTGTGCTGTCTTCTTATACCATCTTCTTTTTTCCAGCCTTCCACCTCATCTCCTGTGACCTTTCCTGAAACGAAACACTGAAATGCACACTTTATTTATCTCGGACTCACCTGTGCAGTGTTCTATCATTATCTTACGTCTTCCAGCCTTCCACCTCATCTTCTGTCACCTTTCCTGAAACTAAATACTGAAATACACACTTCATTTATCTCGGACTCACCTGTGCTGTCTTCCATAACAATCTTCTTTTTTCCAGCCTTCCACCTCATCTTCTGTCACCTTCCCTGAAACAAAACACTGAAATGCACACTTTATTTATCTCTGACTCACCTGTGCTGTGTTTTATCACCATCGTACGTCTTACAGCCTTCCACCTCATCTTCTGTCATCTTTCCTGAAACAAACACTGAAATGCACAGTTTATTTATCTTAGACCCACCTGTGCTGTCTTCAATCACCATCTTCTTTTTTCAAGTATTCCACCTAATCTTCTGTCACCTTTCCTGAAACGAAACACTGAAATGCACACTTTGTTTATCTCAGACTCACCTGTGCTGTCTTCTTATACCATTTTCTTTTTTCAAGTATTCCACCTAATCTTCTGTCACCTTTCCTGAAACGAAACACTGAAATGCACACTTTATCTCAGACTCACCTGTGCTGTGTTCTATTACCAACTTCTTTCTTCCAGTCTTCCACCTCATCCTCTGTCACCTTTCCTGAAATGAAACACTTAAATGCACACTTTATTTATCCCAGACTCACCTGTGCTGTCTTCTTACACCGTCTTCTTTTTTCCAGCCTTCCACCTCATCTTCTGTCACCTTTCCTGAAACAAAACACTGCACTGCACACTTTATTTATCTCGGACTCACCTCTGCTGTGTTTTATCACCATCTTCTTTTTTCCAGTCTTGCACCTCATCTTCTGTCACCTTTCCTGAAACGAAACACTGAAATGCACACTTTATTTATCTCTGACTCACCTGTGCTGTGTTCTATCACCATCTTACTTCTTCCAGTCTTGCACCTCATCTTCTGTCACCTTCCCTGAAACGAAACACTGAAATACACACTTTATTTATCTCAGACTCACCTGTGCTGTCTTCTATCACCATCTTCTTTTTTCCAGTCTTCCACCTCATCTTCTGTCACCTTCCCTGAAATGAAACACTGAAATGCACACTTTATTTATCTCAGACTCACCTGTGCTGTGTTCTATTACCAACTTCTTTCTTCCAGTCTTCCACCTCATCCTCTGTCACCTTTCCTGAAACGAAACACTGAAATACACACTTTATTTATCTCAGACTCACCTGTGCTGTCTTCTATCACCATCTTCTTTATTCCAGCCTTCCACCTCATCTTCTGTCACCTTTCCTGAAACGAAATACTGAAATACACACTTCATTTATCTCGGACTCACCTGTGCTGTCTGCTATTACCATCTTCTTTTCCCAGCCTTCCACCTCATCTCCTGTCACCTTTCCTGAAATCAAACACTGAAATGCACACTTTATTTATCTCAGACTCACCTGTGCTGTCTTCTATGACCATCTTCTATTTTCCAGTCTTCCACCTCATCTTCTGTCACCTTTCCTGAAATGAAACACTGCAATGCACACTTTAATCATCTCAAACTCACCTGTGCTGTCTTCTATCACCATCTTCTATTTTCCAGTCTTCCACCTCATCTTCTGTCTCCTTTCCTGAAACGAAACACTGAAATGCACACTTTATTTATCTCAGACTCACCTGTGCTGTATTCTATTACCAACTTCTTTCTTCCAGTCTTCCACCTCATCCTCTGTCACCTTCCCTGAAACGAAACACTGACATACACACTTTATTTATCTCAGACTCACCTGTGCTGTCTTCTATCACCATCTTCTTTATTATAGCCTTCCACCTCATCTTCTGTCACCTTTCCTGAAACGAAACACTGAAATGCACACTTTATTTATCCCAGACTCACCTGTGCAGTCTTCTTACACCATCTTCTTTTTTCCAGCCTTCCACCTCATCTTCTGTCACCTTTCCTGAAACAAAACACTGAAATGCACACTTTATTTATCTCGGACTCACCTCTGCTGTGTTCTATCACCATCTTCTTTTTTCCAGTCTTGCACCTCATCTTCTGTCACCTTTCCTGAAAGAAACACTGAAATGCACACTTTATTTATCCCAGACTCACCTGTGCTGTCTTCTTACACCATCTTACTTCTTCCAGTCTTGCACCCCATCTTCTGTCACCTTCCCTGAAACGAAACACTGAAATACACACTTTATTTTTCTCAGACTCACCTGTGCTGTCTTCTATCACCATCTTCTTTTTTCCAGTCTTGCACCTCATCTTCTGTCACCTTTCCTGAAATGAAATACTGAAATACACACTTTATTTATCTCGGACTCACCTGTGCTGTCTTCCATAACCATCTTCTTTTTTCCAGCCTTCCACCTCATCTTCTGTCACCTTTCCTGAAATGAAATACTGAAATGCACACTTTATTTATCTCAGACTCACCTGTGCTGTCTTATTACACCATCTTCTTTTTTTCAGCCTTCCACCTCATCTTCTGTCACCTTTCCTGAAACGAAACACTGAAATGCACACTTTATTTATATCAGACCCACCTGTGCTATGTTCTATTACCAACTTCTTTCTTCCAGTCTTCCACCTCATCCTCTGTCACCTTCCCTGAAACGAAACACTGAAATACACACTTTATTTATCTCAGACTCACCTGTACTGTGTTATATCGCCATCTTCTTTATTCCAGCCTTCCACCTCATCTTCTGTCACCTTTCCTGAAACGAAATACTGAAATTTACACTTCATTTATCTCGGACTCACCTGTGCTGTCTTCCATAATAATCTTCTTTTTTCCAGCCTTCCACTTCATCTTCTGTCACCTTTCCTGAAACAAAACACTGAAATGCACACTTTATTTATCTCTGACTCACCTGTGCTGTGTTTTATCACCATCTTACGTCTTACAGCCTTCCACCTCATCTTCTGTCACCTTTCCTGAAACGAAACACTGAAATGCACACTTTATTTATCTCAGACTCACCTGTGCTGTCTTCTTATACCATCTTCTTTTTTCCAGCCTTCCACCTCATCTCCTGTGACCTTTCCTGAAACGAAACACTGAAATGCACACTTTATTTATCTCGGACTCACCTGTGCAGTGTTCTATCATTATCTTACGTCTTCCAGCCTTCCACCTCATCTTCTGTCACCTTTCCTGAAACGAAATACTGAAATACACACTTCATTTATCTCAGACTCGCCTGTGCTGTCTTCCATAACAATCTTCTTTTTTCCAGCCTTCCACCTCATCTTCTGTCACCTTTCCTGAAACAAAACACTGAAATGCACACTTTATTTATCTCTGACTCACCTGTGCTGTGTTTTATCACCATCTTAAGTCTTACAGCCTTCCACCTCATCTTCTGTCACCTTTCCTGAAACGAAACACTGAAATGCACATTTTATTTATCTTAGACCCACCTGTGCTGTCTTCAATCACCATCTTCTTTTTTCAAGTATTCCACCTATTCTTCTGTCACCTTTCCTGAAACGAAACACTGAAATGCACACTTTATCTCAGACTCACCTGTGCTGTGTTCTATTACCAACTTCTTTCTTCCAGTCTTCCACCTCATCCTCTGTCACCTTCCCTGAAATGAAACACTGAAATACACACTTTATTTATCTCAGACTCACCTGTGCTGTCTTCTATCATCATCTTCTTTATTCCAGCCTTCCACCTCATCTTCTGTCACCTTTCCTGAAATGAAACACTGAAATGCACACTTTATTTATCTCAGACTCACCTGTGCTGTGTTCTATCACCATCTTACGTCTTACAGCCTTCCACCTCATCTTCTGTCACCTTTCCTGAAACGAAAAACTGAAATGCACACTTTATTTATCTCAGACTCACCTGTGCTGTCTTCTATCGCCATCTTCTTTATTCCAGCCTTCCACCTCATCTTCTGTCACCTTTCCTGAAACGAAACACTGAAATGCACACTTTATTTATCTCTGACTCACCTGTGCTGTGTTCTATCACCATCTTACTTCTTCCAGTCTTCAACCTCATCTTCTGTCACCTTTCCTGAAACGAAACACTGAAATGCACACTTTATTTATCTCAAACTCACCTGTGCTATCTTCTATCACAATCTTCTTTTTTCCAGTCTTCCACCTCATCTTCTGTCACCTTTCCTGAAATGAAACACTGAAATGCACACTTTATTTATCTCAGACTCACCTGTGCTGTGTTCTATTACCAACTTCTTTCTTCCAGTCTTCCACCTCATCCTCTGTCACCTTTCCTGAAACGAAACACTGAAATACACACTTTATTTATCTCAGACTCACCTGTGCTGTCTTCTATCACCATCTTCTTTATTCCAGCCTTCCACCACATCTTCTGTCACCTTTCCTGAAACGAAAGACTGAAATGCACACTTTATTTATCTCGGACTCACCTGTGCTGTCTTCTTACACCATCTTCTTTTTTCCAGCCTTCAACCTCATCTTCTGTCACCTTTCCTGAAACGAAACACTGAAATGCACACTTTATTTATCTCGGACTCACCTCTGCTGTGTTCTATCACCATCTTCTTTTTTTCCAGTCTTGCACCTCATCTTCTGTCACCTTTCCTGAAACGAAACACTGAAATGCACACTTTATTTATCTCTGACTCACCTGTGCTGTGTTCTATCACCATGTTACTTTTTCCAGTCTTGCACCTCATCTTCTGTCACCTTTCCTGCAATGAAACATTGAAATGCACACTTTATTTATCTCAGACTCACCTGTGCTGTGTTCTATTACCAACTTCTTTCTTCCAGTCTTCCACCTCATCCTCTGTCACCTTCCCTGAAACGAAACACTGAAATACACACTTTATTTATCTCAGACTCACCTGTGCTGTCTTCTATCACCATCTTCTTTTTTCCAGTCTTCCACCTCATCTTCTGTCCCCTTTCCTGAAACGAAACACTGAAATGCACACTTTATCTCAGACTCACCTGTGCTATTTTCTATTACCAACTTCTTTCTTCCAGTCTTCCACCTCACCCTCTGTCACCTTCCCTGAAACGAAACACTGAAATGCACACTTTATTTATCTCAGACTCACCTGTGCTGTGTTCTATTACCAACTTCTTTCTTCCAGTCTTCCACCTCATCCTCTGTCACCTTCCCTGAAACGAAACACTGAAATACACACTTTGTTTATCTCAGACTCACCTGTGCTGTCTTCTTACACCATCTTCTTTTTTCCAGCCTTCCACCTCATCTTCTGTCACCTTTCCTAAAATGAAACACTGAAATGCACACTTTATTTATCTCAGACTCACCTGTGCTGTCTTCTATCACCATCTTCTATTTTCCAGTCTTCCACCTCATCTTCTGTCACCTTTCCTGAAACGAAACACTGAAATACACACTTTATTTATCTCAGACTCACCTGTGCTGTCTTCTATCACCCTCTTCTTTATTCCAGCCTTCCACCTTATCTTCTGTCACCTTTCCTGAAACGAAACACTGAAATGCACACTTTATTTATCTCGGACTCACCTGTGCTTTCTGCTATTACCATCTTTTTTCCCAGCCTTCCACCTCATCTTCTGTCACCTTTCCGGAAATCAAACACTGAAATGCACACTTTATTTATCTCAGACTCACCTGTGCTGTCTTCTATCACCATCTTCTATTTTCCAGTCTTCCACCTCATTTTCTGTCACCTTTCCTGAAACGAAACACTCAAATGCACACTTTATTGATCTCTGACTCACCTGTGCTGTGTTCTATCACCATCTTACTTCTTCCAGTCTTCCACCTCATCTTCTGTCACCTTTCCTGAAACGAAACACTTAAATGCACACTTTGTTCATCTCAAACTCACCTGTGCTGTCTTCTATCACCATCTTCTATTTTCCAGTCTTCCAACTCATCTTCTGTCACCTTTCCTGAAATGATACACTGAAATGCACACTTTATTTATCTCAGACTCACCTGTGCTGTGTTCTATTACCAACTTCTTTCTTCCAGTCTTCCACCTCATCCTCTGTCACCTTCCCTGAAACGAAACACTGAAATACACACTTTATTTATCTCAGACTCACCTGTGCTGTCTTCTATCACCATCTTCTTTATTCTAGCCTTCCACCTCATCTTCTGTCACCTTTCCTGAAACGAAAGACTGAAATGCACACTTTATTTATCCCAGACTCACCTGTGCTGTCTTCTTACACCGTCTTCTTTTTTCCAGCCTTCCACCTCATCTTCTGTCACCTTTCCTGAAACAAAACACTGCACTGCACACTTTATTTATCTCCGACTCACCTCTGCTGTATTTTATCACCATCTTCTTTTTTCCAGTCTTGCACCTCATCTTCTGTCACCTTTCCTGAAACGAAACACTGAAATGCACACTTTATTTATCTCTGACTCACCTGTGCTGTGTTCTATCACCATCTTACTTCTTCCAGTCTTGCACCTCATCTTCTGTCACCTTTCCTGAAACGAAACACTGAAATACACACTTTATTTATCTCAGACTCACCTGTGCTGTCTTTTATTACCATGTTGTTTATTTCCAGCCTTCCACCTCATCTTCTGTCACCTTTCCTGAAACGAGATTACTGAAATGCACACTTTATTTATCTCAGACTCACCTGTGCTGTCTTCTATCGCCATCTTCTTTATTCCAGCCTTCCACCTCATCTTCTGTCACCTTTCCTGAAACGAAACACTGAAATGCACACTTTATTTATCTCAGACTCACTTCTGCTGTGTTCTATCACCATGTTGTTTATTTCCAGCCTTCCACCTCATCTTCTGTCACCTTTCCTGAAATGAGATTACTGAAATGCACACTTTATTTATCTCGGACTCACCTGTGCTGTCTGGTATTACCATCTTTTTTCCCAGCCTTCCACCTCATCTCCTGTCACCTTTCCTGAAATCAAACACTGAAATGCACACTTTATTTATCTCAGACCCACCTGTGCTGTCTTCTATCACCATCTTCTATTTTCCAGTCTTCCATCTCATCTTCTGTCACCTTTCCTGAAACGATACACTGAAATGCACACTTTATTGATCTCTGACTCACCTGTGCTGTGTTCTATCACCATCTTACTTCTTCAAGTCTTCCACCTCATCTTCTGTCACCTTTCCTGAAACGAAACACTGAAATGCACACTTTATTCATCTCAATTTCACCAGTGCTGTCTTCTATCACCATCTTCTATTTTCCAGTCTTCCACCTCATCTTCAGTCACCTTTCCTGAAACGAAACACTGAGATGCACACTTTATTTATCTCTGACTCACCTGTGCTGTGTTCTATCACCATCTTACTTCTACCAGTCTTCCACCTCATCTTCTGTCACCTTTCCTGAAACGAAACACTGAAATGCACACTTTATTTATCTCAGACTCACCTGTGCTGTGTTATATCACCATCTTACTTCTTCCAGTATTCCACCTCATCCTCTGTCACCTTTCCTGAAACGAAACACTGAAATGCACACTTTATTTATCTCGGACTCACCAGTGCTGTCTTCTATCACCATCTTCTTTATTCTAGCCTTCCACCTCATCTTCTGTCACCTTTCCTGAAACGAAACACTGAAATGCACACTTTATTTATCCCAGACTCACCTGTGCTGTCTTCTTACACCATCTTCTTTTTTCCAGCCTTCCACCTCATCTTCTGTCACCTTTCCTAAAACGAAACACTGAAATGCACACTTTATTTATCTCGAACTCACCTCTGCTGTGTTCTATCACCATCTTCTTTTTTCCAGTCTTGCACCTCATCTTCTGTCACCTTTCCTGAAACGAAACACTGAAATGTACACTTTATTTATCTCGGACTCACCTGTGCTGTCTGCTATTACCATCTTTTTTCCCAGCCTTCCACCTCATCTTCTGTCACCTTTCCTGAAATCAAGCACTGAAATGCACACTTTATTTATCTCAGACTCACCTGTGCTGTCTTCTATCACCATCTTCTATTTTCCAGTCTTCCACCTCATCTTCTGTCACCTTTCCTGAAACGAAACACTGAAATGCACACTTTATTGATCTCTGACTCACCTGTGCTGTGTTCTATCACCATCTTACTTCTTCCAGTCTTCCACCTCATCTTCTGTCACCTTTCCTGAAACGAAACACTGAAATGCACACTTTATTCATCTCAAACTCACCTGTGCTGTCTTCTATCACCATCTTCTATTTTCCAGTCTTCCACCTCATCTTCTGTCACCTTTCCTGAAACAAAACACTGAGATGCACACTTTATTTATCTCTGACTCACCTGTGCTGTGTTCTATTACCAACTTCTTTCTTCCAGTCTTCGACCTCATCCTCTGTCACCTTTCCTGAAACGAAACACTGAAATGCACACTTTATTTATCTCAGACTCACCTGTGCTGTCTTCTATCACCATCTACTTTTTTCCAGTCTTCCAACTCATCTTCTGTGACCTTTCCTGAAATGAAACACTGAAATGCACACTTTATTTATCTCAGACTCACCTGTGCTGTGTTATATCACCATCTTACTTCTTTCAGTCTTGCACCTTATCTTCTATCACCTTTCCTGAAACGAAACACTGAAATGCACACTTTATTTATCTCAGACTCACCTGTGCTGTGTTATATCACCATCTTACTTCTTCCAGTCTTGCACCTTATCTTCTGTCACCTTTCCTGAAACGAAACACTGAAATGCACACTTTATTTATCTCAGACTCACCTGTGCTGTGTTCTATTACCAACTTCTTTCTTCCAGTCTTCCACCTCATCCTCTGTCACCTTCCCTAAAACGAAACACTGAAATACACACTTTATTTATCCCAGACTCACCTGTGCTGTCTTCTTACACCATCTTCTTTTTTCCAGCCTTCCACCTCATCTTCTGTCACCTTTCCTGAAACGAAACACTGAAATGCACACTTTATTTATCTCGAACTCACCTCTACTGTGTTCTATCACCATCTTCTTTTTTCCAGTCTTGCACCTCATCTTCTGTCACCTTTCCTGAAACGAAACACTGAAATGCACGCTTTATTTATCTCTGACTCACCTGTGCTGTCTGCTATTACCATCTTTTTCCCCAGCCTTCCACCTCATCTTCTGTCACCTTTCCTGAAATCAAACATTGAAGTGCACACTTTATTTATCTCAGACTCACCTGTGCTGTCTTCTATCACCATCTTCTATTTTCCAGTCTTCCACCTCATCTTCTGTCACCTTTCCTGAAACAAAACACTGAAATGCACACTTTATTGATCTCTGACTCACCTGTGCTGTGTTCTATCACTATCTTACTTCTTCCAGTCTTCCACCCCATCTTCTGTCACCTTTCCTGAAACGAAACACTGAAATGCACACTTTATTCATCTCAAACTCACCTGTGCTGTCTTCTATCACCATCTTCTATTTTCCAGTCTTCCACCTCATCTTCTGTCACCTTTCCTGAAACAAAACACTGAGATGCACACTTTATTTATCTCTGACTCACCTGTGCTGTGTTCTATCACCATCTTACTTCTTCCAGTCTTGCACCTTATCTTCTGTCACCTTTCCTGAAACGAAACACTGAAATGCACACTTTATTTATCTCAGACTCACCTGTGCTGTGTTCTATTACCAACTTCTTTCTTCCAGTCTTCGACCTCATCCTCTGTCACCTTTCCTGAAACGAAACACTGAAATGCACACTTTATTTATCTCGGACTCACCTGTGCTGTCTTCTATCACCATCTACTTTTTTCCAGTCTTCCAACTCATCTTCTGTGACCTTTCCTGAAATGAAACACTGAAATGCACACTTTATTTATCTCGAACTCACCTCTGCTGTGTTCTATCACCATCTTCTTTTTTCCAGTCTTGCACCTCATCTTCTGTCACCTTTCCTGAAACGAAACACTGAAATGCACACTTTATTTATCACAGACTCACCTGTGCTGTGTTCTATCACTATCTTACTTCTTCCAGTCTTCCACCCCATCTTCTGTCACCTTTCCTGAAACGAAACACTGAAATGCACACTTTATTCATCTCAAACTCACCTGTGCTGTCTTCTATCACCATCTTCTATTTTCCAGTCTTCCACCTCATCTTCTGTCACCTTTCCTGAAACAAAACACTGAGATGCACACTTTATTTATCTCTGACTCACCTGTGCTGTGTTCTATCACCATCTTACTTCTTCCAGTCTTGCACCTTATCTTCTGTCACCTTTCCTGAAACGAAACACTGAAATGCACACTTTATTTATCTCAGACTCACCTGTGCTGTGTTCTATTACCAACTTCTTTCTTCCAGTCTTCGACCTCATCCTCTGTCACCTTTCCTGAAACGAAACACTGAAATGCACACTTTATTTATCTCTGACTCACCTGTGCTGTCTTCTATCACCATCTACTTTTTTCCAGTCTTCCAACTCATCTTCTGTGACCTTTCCTGAAATGAAACACTGAAATGCACACTTTATTTATCTCGAACTCACCTCTGCTGTGTTCTATCACCATCTTCTTTTTTCCAGTCTTGCACCTCATCTTCTGTCACCTTTCCTGAAACGAAACACTGAAATGCACACTTTATTTATCACAGACTCACCTGTGCTGTGTTCTATCACTATCTTACTTCTTCCAGTCTTCCACCCCATCTTCTGTCACCTTTCCTGAAACGAAACACTGAAATGCACACTTTATTCATCTCAAACTCACCTGTGCTGTCTTCTATCACCATCTTCTATTTTCCAGTCTTCCACCTCATCTTCTGTCACCTTTCCTGAAACAAAACACTGAGATGCACACTTTATTTATCTCTGACTCACCTGTGCTGTGTTCTATCACCATCTTACTTCTTCCAGTCTTGCACCTTATCTTCTGTCACCTTTCCTGAAACGAAACACTGAAATGCACACTTTATTTATCTCAGACTCACCTGTGCTGTGTTCTATTACCAACTTCTTTCTTCCAGTCTTCGACCTCATCCTCTGTCACCTTTCCTGAAACGAAACACTGAAATGCACACTTTATTTATCTCTGACTCACCTGTGCTGTCTTCTATCACCATCTACTTTTTTCCAGTCTTCCAACTCATCTTCTGTGACCTTTCCTGAAATGAAACACTGAAATGCACACTTTATTTATCTCGAACTCACCTCTGCTGTGTTCTATCACCATCTTCTTTTTTCCAGTCTTGCACCTCATCTTCTGTCACCTTTCCTGAAACGAAACACTGAAATGCACACTTTATTTATCACAGACTCACCTGTGCTGTCTTCTTACACCATCTTCTTTTTTCCAGCCTTCCACCTCATCTTCTGTCACCTTTCCTGAAACGAAACACTGAAATGCACACTTTATTTATCTCGAACTCACCTCTGCTGTGTTCTATCACCATCTTCTTTTTTCCAGTCTTGCACCCCATCTTCTGTCACCTTTCCTGAAACGAAACACTGAAATGCACATTTTATTTATCTCAGACTCACCTGTGCTGTCTTCTATCACCATCTTCTATTTTCCAGTCTTCCACCTCATCTTCTGTCACCTTTCCTGAAACGAAACACTGAAATGCACACTTTATTGATCTCTGACTCACCTGTGCTGTCTTCTATCACTATCTTACTTCTTCCAGTCTTCCACCTCATCTTCTGTCACCTTTCCTGAAACGAAACACTGAAATGCACACTTTATTCATCTCAAACTCACCTGTGCTGTCTTCTATCACCATCTTCTATTTTCCAGTCTTCCACCTCATCTTCTGTCACCTTTCCTGAAACAAAACACTGAGATGCACACTTTATTTATCTCTGACTCACCTGTGCTGTGTTCTATCACCATCTTACTTCTTCCAGTCTTGCACCTTATCTTCTGTCACCTTTTCTGAAACGAAACACTGAAATGCACACTTTATTTATCTCAGACTCACCTGTGCTGTGTTCTATTACCAGCTTCTTTCTTCCAGTCTTCGACCTCATCCTCTGTCACCTTTCCTGAAACGAAACACTGAAATGCACACTTTATTTATCTCGGACTAACCTGTGCTGTCTTCTATCACCATCTTCTTTATTCTAGCCTTCCACCTCATCTTCTGTCACCTTTTCTGAAACGAAACACTGAAATGCACACTTTATTTATCCCAGACTCACCTGTGCTGTCTTCTTACACCATCTTCTTTTTTCCAGTCTTCCACCTCATCTTCTGTCACCTTTCCTGAAACGAAACACTGAAATGCACACTTTATTTATCTCAGACTCACCTCTGCTGTGTTCTATCACCATGTTGTTTATTTCCAGCCTTCCACCTCATCTTCTGTCACCTTTCCTGAAATGAGATTACTGAAATGCACACTTTATTTATCTCGGACTCACCTGTGCTGTCTGGTATTACCATCTTTTTTCCCAGCCTTCCACCTCATCTCCTGTCACCTTTCCTGAAATCAAACACTGAAAAGCACACTTTATTTATCTCAGACTCACCTGTGCTGTCTTCTATCACCATCTTCTATTTTCCAGTCTTCCATCTCATCTTCTGTCACCTTTCCTGAAACGATACACTGAAATGCACACTTTATTGATCTCTGACTCACCTGTGCTGTGTTCTATCACCATCTTACTTTTTCCAGTCTTGCACCTTATCTTCTGTCACCTTTCCTGAAACGAAACACTGAAATGCACACTTTATTTATCTCAGACTCACCTGTGCTGTGTTCTATTACCAACTTCTTTCTTCCAGTCTTCCACCTCATCCTCTGTCACCTTCCCTGAAACGAAACACTGAAATACACACTTTATTTATCTCAGACTCACCTGTGCTGTCTTCTATCACCATCTTCTTTATTCTAGCCTTCCACCTCATCTTCTGTCACCTTTCCTGAAACGAAACACTGAAATGCACACTTTATTTATCCCAGACTCACCTGTGCTGTCTTCTTACACCATCCTCTTTTTTCCAGCCTTCCACCTCATCTTCTGTCACCTTTCCTGAAACGAAACACTGAAATGCACACTTTATTTATCTCGAACTCACCTCTGCTGTGTTCTATCACCATCTTCTTTTTTCCAGTCTTGCACCTTATCTTCTGTCACCTTTCCTGAAACGAAACACTGAAATGCACACTTTATTTATCTCGGACTCACCTGTGCTGTCTGCTATTACCGTCTTTTTTCCCAGCCTTCCACCTCATCTTCTGTCACCTTTCCTGAAATCAAACACTGAAATGCACACTTTATTTATCTCAGACTCACCTGTGCTGTCTTCTATCACCATCTTCTATTTTCCAGTCTTCCACCTCATCTTCTGTCACCTTTCCTGAAACGAAACACTGAAATGCACACTTTATTGATCTCTGACTCACCTGTGCTGTCTTCTATCACTATCTTACTTCTTCCAGTCTTCCACCTCATCTTCTGTCACCTTTCCTGAAACGAAACACTGAAATGCACACTTTATTCATCTCAAACTCACCTGTGCTGTCTTCTATCACCATCTTCTATTTTCCAGTCTTCCACCTCATCTTCTGTCACCTTTCCTGAAACAAAACACTGAGATGCACACTTTATTTATCTCTGACTCACCTGTGCTGTGTTCTATCACCATCTTACTTCTTCCAGTCTTGCACCTTATCTTCTGTCACCTTTTCTGAAACGAAACACTGAAATGCACACTTTATTTATCTCAGACTCACCTGTGCTGTGTTCTATTACCAGCTTCTTTCTTCCAGTCTTCGACCTCATCCTCTGTCACCTTTCCTGAAACGAAACACTGAAATGCACACTTTATTTATCTCGGACTAACCTGTGCTGTCTTCTATCACCATCTTCTTTATTCTAGCCTTCCACCTCATCTTCTGTCACCTTTTCTGAAACGAAACACTGAAATGCACACTTTATTTATCCCAGACTCACCTGTGCTGTCTTCTTACACCATCTTCTTTTTTCCAGTCTTCCACCTCATCTTCTGTCACCTTTCCTGAAACGAAACACTGAAATGCACACTTTATTTATCTCAGACTCACCTCTGCTGTGTTCTATCACCATGTTGTTTATTTCCAGCCTTCCACCTCATCTTCTGTCACCTTTCCTGAAATGAGATTACTGAAATGCACACTTTATTTATCTCGGACTCACCTGTGCTGTCTGGTATTACCATCTTTTTTCCCAGCCTTCCACCTCATCTCCTGTCACCTTTCCTGAAATCAAACACTGAAAAGCACACTTTATTTATCTCAGACTCACCTGTGCTGTCTTCTATCACCATCTTCTATTTTCCAGTCTTCCATCTCATCTTCTGTCACCTTTCCTGAAACGATACACTGAAATGCACACTTTATTGATCTCTGACTCACCTGTGCTGTGTTCTATCACCATCTTACTTTTTCCAGTCTTGCACCTTATCTTCTGTCACCTTTCCTGAAACAAAACACTGAAATGCACACTTTATTTATCTCAGACTCACCTGTGCTGTGTTCTATTACCAACTTCTTTCTTCCAGTCTTCCACCTCATCCTCTGTCACCTTCCCTGAAACGAAACACTGAAATACACACTTTATTTATCTCAGACTCACCTGTGCTGTCTTCTATCACCATCTTCTTTATTCTAGCCTTCCACCTCATCTTCTGTCACCTTTCCTGAAACGAAACACTGAAATGCACACTTTATTTATCCCAGACTCACCTGTGCTGTCTTCTTACACCATCCTCTTTTTTCCAGCCTTCCACCTCATCTTCTGTCACCTTTCCTGAAACGAAACACTGAAATGCACACTTTATTTATCTCGAACTCACCTCTGCTGTGTTCTATCACCATCTTCTTTTTTCCAGTCTTGCACCTTATCTTCTGTCACCTTTCCTGAAACGAAACACTGAAATGCACACTTTATTTATCTCGGACTCACCTGTGCTGTCTGCTATTACCGTCTTTTTTCCCAGCCTTCCACCTCATCTTCTGTCACCTTTCCTGAAATCAAACACTGAAATGCACACTTTATTTATCTCAGACTCACCTGTGCTGTCTTCTATCACCATCTTCTATTTTCCAGTCTTCCACCTCATCTTCTGTCACCTTTCCTGAAACGAAACACTGAAATGCACACTTTATTGATCTCTGACTCACCTGTGCTGTCTTCTATCACTATCTTACTTCTTCCAGTCTTCCACCTCATCTTCTGTCACCTTTCCTGAAACGAAACACTGAAATGCACACTTTATTCATCTCAAACTCACCTGTGCTGTCTTCTATCGCCATCTTCTATTTTCCAGTCTTCCACCTCATCTTCTGTCACCTTTCCTGAAACAAAACACTGAGATGCACACTTTATTTATCTCTGACTCACCTGTGCTGTGTTCTATCACCATCTTACTTCTTCCAGTCTTGCACCTTATCTTCTGTCACCTTTTCTGAAACGAAACACTGAAATGCACACTTTATTTATCTCAGACTCACCTGTGCTGTGTTCTATTACCAACTTCTTTCTTCCAGTCTTCGACCTCATCCTCTGTCACCTTTCCTGAAACGAAACACTGAAATGCACACTTTATTTATCTCGGACTAACCTGTGCTGTCTTCTATCACCATCTTCTTTATTCTAGCCTTCCACCTCATCTTCTGTCACCTTTCCTGAAACGAAACACTGAAATGCACACTTTATTTATCCCAGACTCACCTGTGCTGTCTTCTTACACCATCTTCTTTTTTCCAGCCTTCCACCTCATCTTCTGTCACCTTTCCTGAAACGAAACACTGAAATGCACACTTTATTTATCTCAGACTCACCTCTGCTGTGTTCTATCACCATGTTGTTTATTTCCAGCCTTCCACCTCATCTTCTGTCACCTTTCCTGAAATGAGATTACTGAAATGCACACTTTATTTATCTCGGACTCACCTGTGCTGTCTGGTATTACCATCTTTTTTCCCAGCCTTCCACCTCATCTCCTGTCACCTTTCCTGAAATCAAACACTGAAATGCACACTTTATTTATCTCAGACTCACCTGTGCTGTCTTCTATCACCATCTTCTATTTTCCAGTCTTCCATCTCATCTTCTGTCACCTTTCCTGAAACGATACACTGAAATGCACACTTTATTGATCTCTGACTCACCTGTGCTGTGTTCTATCACCATCTTACTTCTTCAAGTCTTCCACCTCATCTTCTGTCACCTTTCCTGGAACGAAACACTGAAATGCACACTTTATTTATCTCAGACTCACCTGTGCTGTGTTATATCACCATCTTACTTCTTCCAGTCTTGCACCTTATCTTCTGTCACCTTTCCTGAAACGAAACACTGAAATGCACACTTTATTTATCTCAGACTCACCTGTGCTGTGTTCTATTACTAACTTCTTTCTTCCAGTCTTCCACCTCATCCTCTGTCACCTTCCCTGAAACGAAACACTGAAATACACACTTTATTTATCTCAGACTCACCTGTGCTGTCTTCTATCACCATCTTCTTTATTCTAGCCTTCCACCTCATCTTCTGTCACCTTTCCTGAAACGAAACACTGAAATGCACACTTTATTTATCCCAGACTCACCTGTGCTGTCTTCTTACACCATCTTCTTTTTTCCAGCCTTCCACCTCATCTTCTGTCACCTTTCCTGAAACGAAACACTGAAATGCACACTTTATTTATCTCGAACTCACCTCTGCTGTGTTCTATCACCATCTTCTTTTTTCCAGTCTTGCACCTCATCTTCTGTCACCTTTCCTGAAACGAAACACTGAAATGCACACTTTATTTATCTCGGACTCACCTGTGCTGTCTTCTATCACCATCTTCTATTTTCCAGTCTTCCACCTCATCTTCTGTCACCTTTCCTGAAACGAAACACTGAAATGCACACTTTATTGATCTCTGACTCACCTGTGCTGTGTTCTATCACTATCTTACATCTTCCAGTCTTCCACCTCATCTTCTGTCACCTTTCCTGAAACGAAACACTGAAATGCACACTTTATTCATCTCAAACTCACCTGTGCTGTCTTCTATCACCATCTTCTATTTTCCAGTCTTCCACCTCATCTTCTGTCACCTTTCCTGAAACAAAACACTGAGATGCACACTTTATTTATCTCTGACTCACCTGTGCTGTGTTCTATCACCATCTTACTTCTTCCAGTCTTGCACCTTATCTTCTGTCACCTTTCCTGAAACGAAACACTGAAATGCACACTTTATTTATCTCAGACTCACCTGTGCTGTGTTCTATTACCAACTTCTTTCTTCCAGTCTTCCACCTCATCTTCTGTCACCTTTCCTGAAACAAAACACTGAGATGCACACTTTATTTATCTCGGACTCACCTGTGCTGTCTTCTATCACCATCTACTTTTTTCCAGTCTTCCAACTCATCTTCTGTGACCTTTCCTGAAATGAAACACTGAAATGCACACTTTATTTATCTCGAACTCACCTCTGCTGTGTTCTATCACCATCTTCTTTTTTCCAGTCTTGCACCTCATCTTCTGTCACCTTTCCTGAAACGAAACACTGAAATGCACACTTTATTTATCCCAGACTCACCTGTGCTGTCTTCTTACACCATCTTCTTTTTTCCAGCCTTCCACCTCATCTTCTGTCACCTTTCCTGAAACGAAACACTGAAATGCACACTTTATTTATCTCGAACTCACCTCTGCTGTGTTCTATCACCATCTTCTTTTTTCCAGTCTTGCACCTCATCTTCTGTCACCTTTCCTGAAACGAAACACTGAAATGCACACTTTATTTATCTCGGACTCACCTGTGCTGTCTGCTATTACCATCTTTTTTCCCAGCCTTCCACCTCATCTTCTGTCACCTTTCCTGAAATCAAACACTGAAATGCACACTTTATTTATCTTAGACTCACCTGTGCTGTCTTCTATCACCATCTTCTATTTTCCAGTCTTCCACCTCATCTTCTGTCACCTTTCCTGAAACGAAACACTGAAATGCACACTTTATTGATCTCTGACTCACCTGTGCTGTGTTCTATCACTATCTTACTTCTTCCAGTCTTCCACCTCATCTTCTGTCACCTTTCCTGAAACGAAACACTGAAATGCACACTTTATTCATCTCAAAATCACCTGTGCTGTGTTCTATCACCATCTTACTTCTTCCAGTCTTGCACCTTATCTTCTGTCACCTTTCCTGAAACGAAACACTGAAATGCACACTTTATTTATCTCAGACTCACCTGTGCTGTGTTCTATCACCATCTTACTTCTTCCAGTCTTGCACCTTATCTTCTGTCACCTTTCCTGAAATGAAACACTGAAATGCACACTTTATTTATCTCAGACTCACCTGTGCTGTGTTCTATTACCAACTTCTTTCTTCCAGTCTTCGACCTCATCCTCTGTCACCTTTCCTGAAACGAAACACTGAAATGCACACTTTATTTATCTCGGACTCACCTGTGCTGTCTTCTATCACCATCTACTTTTTTCCAGTCTTCCAACTCATCTTCTGTGACCTTTCCTGAAATGAAACACTGAAATGCACACTTTATTTATCTCAGACTCACCTGTGCTGTCTTCTATCACCATCTTCTTTATTCTAGCCTTCCACCTCATCTTCTGTCACCTTTCCTGAAACGAAACACTGAAATGCACACTTTATTTATCCCAGACTCACCTGTGCTGTCTTCTTACACCATCTTCTTTTTTCCAGCCTTCCACCTCATCTTCTGTCACCTTTCCTGAAACGCAACACTGAAATGCACACTTTATTTATCTCAGACTCACCTCTGCTGTGTTCTATCACCATCTTCTTTTTTCCAGTCTTGCACCTCATCTTCTGTCACCTTTCCTGAAACGAAACACTGAAATGCACACTTTACTTATCTCTGACTCACCTGTGCTGTGTTCTATCACCATCTTACTTCTTCCAGTCTTGCACCTCATCTTCTGTCACCTTTCCTGAAATGAAACATTGAAATGCACACTTTATTTATCTCAGACTCGCCTGTGCTGTCTTCTATCACCATCTTCTTTTTTCCAGTTTTCCACCTCATCTTCTGTCACCTTTCCTGAAACGAAACACTGAAATGCACACTTTATTTATCTTAGACTCACCTGTGCTGTCTTCTATCACCATCATCTATTTTCCAGTCTTCCACCTCATCTTCTGTCACCTTTCCTGAAACGACACACTGAGATGCACACTTTATTTATCTCTGACTCACCTGTGCTGTGTTCTATCACCATCTTACTTCTTCCAGTCTTCCACCTCATCTTCTGTCACCTTTCCTGAAACGAAACACTGAAATGCACACTTTATTTATTTCAGACTCACCTGTGCTGTGTTCCATTACCAACTTCTTTTTTCCAGTCTGCCACCTCATCCTCTGCCACCTTTCCTGAAACGAAACACTGAAATGCACACTTTATTTATCTCGGACTCACCTGTGCTGTCTTCTATCACCATCTTTTTTTTACCAGTCTTCCAACTCATCTTCTGTCACCTTTCCTGAAATGAAACACTGAAATGCACACTTTATTTATCTCAGACTCACCTGTGCTGTGTTCTATTACCAACTTCTTTCTTCCAGTCTTCCACCTCATTCTCTGTCACCTTCCCTGAAACGAAACACTGAAATACACACTTTATTAATCTCAGACTCACCTGTGCTGTCTTCTATCACCATCTTCTTTATTCTAGCCTTCCACCTCATCTTCTGTCACCTTTCCTGAAACGAAACACTGAAATGCACACTTTATTTATCTCGGACTCACCTCTGCTGTGTTCTATCACCATCTTCTTTTTTCCAGTCTTGCACCTCATCTTATGTCACCTTTCCTGAAACGAAACACTGAAATGCACACTTTATTTATCTCAGACTTACCTGTGCTGTGTTCTATCACCATGTTGTTTATTTCCAGCCTTCCACCTCATCTTCTGTCACCTTTCGTGAAACGAGATTACTGAAATGCACACTTTATTTATCTTGGACTCACCTGTGCTGTGTTCTATCACCATCTTATGTCTTCCAGTCTTTCACCTCATCTTCTGTCACCTTTCCTGAAATGAAACATTGAAATGCACACTTTATTTATCTCAGACTCACCTGTGCTGTCTTCTATCACCATCTTCTTTTTCCCAGTCTTCCACCTCATCTTCTGTCACCTTTCCTGAAACGAAACACTGAAATGCACACTTTATTTATCTTAGACTCACCTGTGCTGTGTTCTATCATCATATTATTTTTTCCAGTCTTCCACCTCATCTTCTGTCACCTTTCTTGAAACGAAACACTTAAATGCACATTTAATTTATCTCGGTCTCACCTGTGCTGTGTTCTATTTCCAACTTCTTATTTCCAGCCTTCCACCTCATCTTCTGTCACCTTTCCTGAAACAAAACACTGAAGTGCACACTTTATTTATCTTAGACTCACCTGTGCTGTCTTCTATCACCATCTTCTTTTTTCCAGTCTTCCACCTCATCTTCTGTCACCATTCCTGAAACGAAACACTGAAATGCACATTGTATTTATCTCGGACTCACCTGTGCTGTCTTCTATCACCATCCTCTTTTTTTCCAGTCTTCCACCTCATCTTCTGTCACCTTTCCTGAAATGAAATACTGAAATGCTTCCCCCACCCGAGGTGAGTACTCCCCATGGGAGGTTTTTTTTGTTACAGTTTTTCTGTAAGCCTCATCTACAAGGTACAATTTTCCATCAGATAGACAGGTCTATTAAATATATCTAATAAGAAAGTGCATTGTGTGTAGATTTGCAAATTGTTTCAGATCAAAATGTAACACAATCAGACTAGAAATTATTTAATAGATCCGTCCTGACAGAAAATTGTACTGTGTAAATGAGGCTTTAACCCTCTAATCAGATTAGGACTGTACAAAGTAATTTTTCAGTCTCAATTAACCACCTTACGACCGCCTAACGCCAATTGGCTGTTGCAAGGTGGCTCCCCCTGGACCGCGTAATGCCAATTGGCATTAAGTCCTTGGGGAGTGGTTCGCAGGGGATCGCGCACACATCCCCGCTTGAATGATGGAGCAGAGTCTGCCAGCGGCTATCAGACTGTGATCTACAGCAGCGCTGTACTGGGGACTGCCGTGTCACTCGGCTGTCCCTTGGGGAGACTCAGAGAGCAATCGGCTCTCATAAGCTGATGCCTATGAAAGCTGATCGCTGTGATTGGCTGTTGGCAGGGAGGGAAAATTAAATAAAAAATACAAATTTTTATTTAAAATCAAATAACATATAAACTAATAAAAAAAAAATCCAGCAGCAGCGATCAGAGCCCACCAACAGAAAGTTCTGTTGGTGGGCAGAAAAGGGCGGTTCATATCTGTGCTGCATTATATGGCTCTGAGGCTGCAGAGGACTTAATTGTAAAAAAATCGACTTGATGCTGTGGTCTGGCTGGCGGTGATGCTGAGCTGGCCTGGCTTTGCTGGGTGTTGGGCCTAGCACTTTGCTGAGCTTGGCAATTTGCTTGGGGCTTTGCTGGGGTGAGGGCTTTACTGGGCTGGGGGCATTTTTGGATGCTTTGTTGGCTGGGGGCTTCATTAGCCTTTGCTGAGCTGGAGGCTTTGCTTGGATCTTTGCTTTGCTGGGGCCCGGGAGCTTTGCTTTGTTAGGGCCCAGGGGCTTTGCTGGTCTGGGGGCTTTGCATTGGCAAAGGGGCTTTGCTGAGGCCCAGGGGCTTTTCTAGAATGGACTGGGTGCTTTTCTGGGCTGGAGGCTTTGCTGGTCTGGGCTGGGGTCTTGGCTAGGCCCCGGGGTCTTGGCTTTGCTGGGGCGGGGGGCTTTGCTTTGCTAGGGGCTTTGCTAGGCTGGGCTTGGGGCTTTCCTGGGCTAGGGGCTTTGCTTTGCTGGGCCCTGGGGCTTTTCTTTGCTGATCTGGGGCCCAGGGTCTTTGCTTTGAAGGGGGCTTTGCTAGGCTGGGGGCTTTGCTTTGCTGTGCCTTTGCTGGTCTGGGGGCTTTGCTGGGTGGGAGGGCCGTTAGCAGCCCTACAGACCTCAGATCACAGTGACTGGGGAAGGCAGAGCAAGACACACATACAGGATGTGACTAGTGACGTCACTTCCGCATTTGAAGTGCGTCCTGTTCTGCCTTCCCCATAGCTCCCAACTGTCCCTCTTTTGGAGGGACAGTCCCTCTTTGGGAGCCCTGTCCCTCTGTCCTCCTCATGTGTCCCTCTTTCAGGACTTTGTCCCTCTTTCTATTTAAATATATATATGTATCTACTAAAAAATGTGTTTGACTCTAAACTTTATTCCCATCCTTTAAATTGATACATTACTAATTTTAAAATGGTAATATGAAGGAAAATGCACCATGATAGAAAGGACCAGTGTTGTTTGAATTATAAAACAAAATATTTTTCTTATGAAATCTTTATGGTATTCGTGACTAGGGGTGTGACAGTGGCGTGATCAGGGGTGTAGCTTAAGTGTCCCTCTTTCTCATCTCAAAAAGTTGGGAGGTACGCTTCCCTAGTCGCCACGATTTGAGGTCATATCATGGCAGGAGCGGGGAGCCGGCACACTACGGGGGAGGGATGCTCACGGGGAACTCGACAATATTGCATCCGGGGTACCATTGCAACAGGTTCGTGGGCGGTGCCCCCAGGGACGGATCTAAACCAAGTTGCGACTGGGGCAAGGTCAGGTTTTGGCGCCTAAAGGTCAGGTTTTGGCGCCTAAAGGTCAGGTTTTGGCGCCTAAACTGCCATTCATTTTGCCGCCTTTTTAAGAATTCAACAAACTGCGCCTGGGGCAAGATACCCGCCTGCCCCCCCCCCCCCCCCCCCTAGATCCGTCCCTGGGTGCCCCAGATAAAAACCCCTAGCGACGTACCTGAGTTAATTCCATTTCAGCTTTTCTATAGAGATTAAAGGGATACTGTAGGGGGGTCAGGGGAAAATGAGTTGAACTTACCCGGGGCTTTTAACGGTCCCCCACAGACATCCTGTATTGGCGCAGCCACTCACCGATGCTCCGGCACCGCCTCCGGTTCACAATTCTGGAATTTCAGACTTTAAAGTCTGAAAACCACTGCGCCTGCGTTGCCGTGTCCTCGATCCCGCTGATGTCATCAAGAGCGCACAGCGCAGGCCCAGTATGGTCTGTGTCTGCGCAGTACACTCCTGGTGACATCAGCGGGAGCGAGGACACGGGCATGCAGGCGCAGTGGTTTTCTGACTTTAAAGTCAGAAATTCCAGAAGTGAACTGGAGGCGGGGCCGGAGCATCGGTGAGTGGCTGCGCCAACACAGGATGTCTGCGGGGGACCATTAGAAGCCCCGTGTAAGTTCAGCTCATTTCCCCCCGACCCCCCTACAGTATCCCTTTAAGTCTAAATTCAATTTAGCAGTATTTCTTTCAGGGCCCGTTTCCACTACAGGGAATCTGCATGCGTTTTCTGCATGCAGATTCGCATAAATAATGTAACTAAACGGGCTTGTTTCCACTAGCCCAAAAATCTGTGCGGTTTGTTGTGCAGAAAAAATCTGCACATCAGAACCATCAGAATTCACTCTCCGCTAATGTAACTAATTGGAAAATCGCAAGCGTTTTACTCTTGCAATTTTCCATGCGTTTTCGATCAAAACCTATGTCAATGCTTACCAGCATTGACATAGTTAAAATCGCATATCGCAAACCGCGTGCGTTTTCACGTGAAAAAAAAACGCATAGAAACACGAACGAATCCGCAACTGCATGCGGATTCGTTCACACATTTTCCGCACTGGAATAGCGCCGGACAAGTGGAAACGAGCCTTCAAACATATCCTTGTCTCTACCCTGCTGTTACTGCTTTACCCAACAGTCACCTTTTTTATGATTAAACCCCCCATTGTATGCAGGACACATTTATTTATATAAGTAGACTGTCATTTGCAGCAGCAGCGCCCCTGATCACCTGCAGCTCTGTATGCAGCGCTGCCATTACAGCTGCCCTATATTCCTTCCTGTTCAGCAGCCTTACATATGGCATTTCTCACGTGCAGAAATCAGACTCAGAATACACTCTCTTCCTCTGATTGAACTGGCTTCTATCGCTTTTTATTTTCATCTTCAAAAAAAATCAACACAACACTGTCACAGTAAGATTGCTTTATAACGGCCACAAGGGGGAGCTCCGCACACTACTAATGCTCTCCTCTCGGCTTGTGTACATGAGTATTCTGGTTCCTGGCTGCTCAGTGTTGATGCCTCTAGCAGGCTCCCCGTCTGCTGTCAGCTTGTGTACAGCAGTCATATGACTCCCGTGCAGCGCAGAGACTCCTTTGCCCGTACATTGCACGTGTCTCCGCTGAGCAGCAGCTGTTGTGAGGTCATGTTGTGGATGCTCGAGCCTGTGACACGAGCACTCCTGACTAATGGCTTAATACAGTATTTATTCTATGATTTCACACATTTTACGACTAGATGTACAAACAATGACACATATCAAAAATGGGGGCTGCATTTATCACATTGGACATGTATCCCTATGGCTGCTGGTGCTTATTGTTGCTGTAGTAGGAGGAGGGGGAGGAGTGCTCTGGGGAGGATCATCATACAGAGGCGAGCAGGAGACACAAGCTGCATGTTACAGCCGGTCTCTCTCTCGCTGCCGTCTGCTCTGCTTCCAGTGCAGTGCTGCTCGGGGGTGTATCACCTCTCCGTCTCCTGCTGGATGTGACAGTGTGCCCTGATTACCTGCTGGCTGGGAGAAGGAGAGCAAGAGCCGGGGGGAGTGATCTATGCTGCTGCCTCGCTAACAGGTTTACATATAGACTAATGGTCACCTTACTGACGGCCACACGGTGGCGCTCTGTAGAGAGGAAGTTGTCTGACATGCGCACTGCTGATCCATCGGTCCTCCCCTCCGTGAGACGCTTGTAGTAGGCGGCTCTTGTCACACAGAGATGTATGTATGGTGGGGAGAGTCCGGAGATGCGTCCGCCTCCTCTGCTCGTACCGCCGCTAGTGTGTCCGCAGTCACATGATGTGTACCACGCAACCTACATGGCACGCTTCCTGCAGAGCGGGAGATGGTCGCATGACTGCGGGAGGTGATGCGGGTGACACGCAGGAGACGGTGCGGGTGACGCGCGGCGTCCCATCACTTGCTACTCGCACATACTTGTTATTTACCTAGATTTGAATAAATTAATGATTTCTGTACCTCTGACACCTCCAGCTACCGGCACATTCCGCTCACACATAAGAGCACCTGTCATGTCTGCATGGCCTGGCCTGTCATTTCTGCTTCAGCGGATATTGTTTCTGATTACTAGTGCATAGCTCCCAACTGTCCCTCCCTCTTTGGGATCCCTGTCCCTCTTTCTTCCTCATGTGTCCCTCTTTCAGGACTTTGTCCCTCTTTCTATGTAAATATATATATTTCTCTACTAAAAATGTGTTCGACTCTAAACTTTATTCCCATCTTTTCAATTGATATATTACTAATTGTAAAATGTTAATATTAAGGAAAATGAACCAGGATAGAGAGGACCAGGGTTGTTTGAATTAAAAACAACATTTTTCTTATGAAATCTTTATGACTAGGGGTGTGGCAGGGGCGTGATTAGGGGTGTGGCTTAAGTGTCCCTCTTTCTCATCTCAAAAAGTTGAGAGGTATGTATTAGTGTGTTGCTGTTATGCTTTGCAAATAAATGACTATTGTTAAAAATGGATTTTGAAAGTCTAGTTATTATTATTATTATTATTTATTGTATTTATAAAGCGCCAACATATTACGCAGCGCTGAACATTAATTTAGGTTACAGACAATATTTAGGGGTGACATACAGCAATATGACAATACAGGAATACAAGTTCCACGCTTTCCTCTGCACTGGCTGATATTATTGACGCAGTTGCTATGGGCAGCATTTCTACTTTCGTTTGCTGCACTGCCACATGCATCATGTTCCCATAGGATAGATTAGATTAACAAAGTACCGGTATGAGCCGTGTAGGACTGCCTAACACTGAATGGCGTAAGGTCCTTGGGGTGTGGTTTGCAGACGATCCCGCTCGCAGATGCGTGCGCATCCCCGGTCTGATGGCGGAGCTCCGCCTTCAGTCTCCTATCGGCGATTGCCGTTGGGAGATTGTTAGAAGGCGAAACTGCCGTCTTTTATTGCTGCAGGGCCCCCAACCATCCCGATTTCGGGGGGCCCTTCCGCTGTCCCGTGCTGCCCCCCCCTCCCCTTGGTCCCAGCCGCTGGGGAGAGAGGGGGGGAAAAAAACGATCGAGCCACCAGCCCGGGGATGCGGTATGCGGCATGGATGGCCGCCGCCATTAAACTTCTCCCTCCCTCCTAATGTGCCCCCAGTGTCCCCCCTGCCTGCAGAGTAAAAAAATGCGCAGCGGAGTTGGCTGTAAATCTTACCATTGCCTCTCCGTATCGGGATCTCATCTGGTCTTCTCGCTTCCTGTGACGTCACAGGAAGCCGAGAAGACCAGATGAGATCCCGGTACGGAGAGGCAATGGTAAGATTAATGACAGCCCGCTCTGCTGCGCATTTGTTTACTCTGCAGGCAGGGGGGACACTGGGGGCACATTAGGAGGGAGGGAGGGAAAAGTTTAATGGCGGCGGCCATCCATGCCGCATACCGCATCCCCGGGCTGGTGCCTCAATCGTTTTTTTTCCCCCTCTCTGCCCACCCATGGCCACCCTCACCCCCCTCCTTACCCACTGGCACCCTCATGGGAGTAATTAATATTATTAATTAAAAATATTTATTTAAAAAAAACTTTTTGGTGGGCGTGACTAGGGGGGTTGGGGGTGTGGCCAGGGGTGTGGCCTAAGTGTCCCACTTTCTATCATTCAAATGTTGGGAGGTATGTTGCTGTACAGCGCTGCAATCGAAGGCAGCGATATACTGGTAACAGCCGTGTAACACGGCTGTCCCTTCCAGAGGCAGGGAAGCGATTGGCTGTCATAGGCTGAAGCCTATGACAGCTGATCACGCTGATTGGCTGGCGGGGGGAGGGAGGGCTGGGGACAACAACAAAAAAGAAATGTATTAACAAAATAATCAAACAAATATTTACAAAAAAAAAAAAAACATTGGGTGAGTGATCAGACCCCACCAACAGAAAGCTCTGTTGGTGGGGAGAAAAGGGGACGGGGGAATCACTTGTGTGCTGAGTTGTGCGGCCCTGCAGCAAGCCCTTAAAGCTGCAGTGGCCAATTTACAGAAAATGGCCTGGTCTTTAGGTGGGTTTAACACTTCTGTCCTCAAGTGGTTAATAACCTCAGGTATGCGGCCTGGAGAGAGGGGGTTAATTACCCAGATGTCCGGCGCTTCTATGCGTATAACACGCTTGCTATTGTCCAATGGGACGCGTTCCACGACTCAATACCGGGCACTTCCTCCTTCCGGCTGGAAGGAGGAAGTGCTCTGTATTGAGTGCGTGCGAGTATGTGATACGCATAGAAGCGCTGGACATCTGGGTAATTAACCCCCTGTCACCCAGCTGCACACTTGAGGCTATTAACCACTTAAGGACTGCAGTCATAAAACCCCTTAAAGGGAACCTAAACTGAGAGGGATATGGATTTTTCCTTTTAAACAATACCAGTTGCCTGGCAGCCCTGCTGATCTCTTTAGCTGCAGTAGTGGCTCAATCACACACCTGAAACAAGCATGCAGCTAATCCAGTCTGACTTCAGTCAGAGCACCTAATCTGCATGCTTGTTCAAGGGGCAGTGGCTAAAAGTATTAAAAGACACAGGATCAACAGGAGAGTCAGGCAACTGGTATTATATTAAAAGGAAAAAATCTATATCCTTTTCAGTTTAAGTTCCCTTTAAGGACCAGACACTTTTTTTCTATTCAGACCACTGCAGCTTTAACGGTTTATTGCTCGGTCATACAACCTACCACCTAAATGAATTTTACAAATTCTTGTCCCTAATACAGCTTTCTTTTGGTGCTATTTGATTGCTGCTGTGATTTTTAGTTTTTATTATATTCATCAAAAAAAAAGATTTTTCCTTTCTGTGCTGACATTTTTCAAATAAAGTAAAATTTCTATATACATTTTTGTCCAAATTTATTGTGCTACATATCTTTGATTAAAAAAAAAATCCAATAAGTGTATATTTATTGGTTTGGGTAAAAGTTATAGCGTTTACAAACTATGGTGCCAAAAGTGAATTTTCCCATTTTGAAGCATCTCTGACTTTTTTGAGCACCTGTCAGGTTTCATGAGGTGCTAGAATTCCAGGATAGTATAAATACCCCCCAAATGACCCTATTTAGGAAAGAAGACATCCAAAAGTATTCACTGAGAGGCATAGTGAGTTCATAGAAGATTTAATTTCTTGTCACAAGTTAGCGGAAAATGACACTTTGGCCTAGTGCACACCAAAAACCGCTAGTAGATCCGCAAAATGCTAGCAGATTTTGAAACGCTTTTTCTTCTTTTTCTGTAGCGTTTCAGCTAGCATTTTGCGGTTTTGTGAAGTTGTTTTGGTGTAGTAGATTTCATGTATTGTTACAGTAAAGCTGTTACTGAACAGCTACTGTAACAAAAAACGCCTGGAAAACCGCTCTGAACTGCCGTTTCTCAGAGCGGTTTGCGTTTTTCCTATACTTAACATTGGAGGCAGAAACGCCTCCGCAATCCAAAATCTGCAGCAGCCCGGGAGTATGCATTTCTGCAAAACGCCTCCCGCTCTGGTGTGCACCAGCCCATTGAAATACATTACCCAAGCGTATCCGCAGCCGCAAGCGGATCGCAAAACGCAGCCGAACCGCTCTGGTGTGCACTAGGCGTGAGTCACAAATAAATAAATGAAAAAAAGTTTCTGCTAACTTGTGACAAACAAAAAAGAAATCTGCCACGGATGCCCCTCTCTGAATACTTTGGGATGTCTACTTTCCAAAATGGGGTCATTTGTGGGGTGTGTTTACTGTCCTGGCATTTTTGGGGGGTGCTAAATTGTAAGCACCCCTGTAAAGCCTAAAGGTGCTCATAGGACTTTGGGCCCCTTAGCGCACCTAGGCTGCAAGAAAGTGTCACACAAGTGGTATCGCCGTACTCAGGATAAATAGTATAATGTGTTTTAGGGTGTATATATTTACACATACCCATGCTGAGTGGGAGAAATATGTTTTTTGATTTTTTTTTCTTTTTACACACAATTGTCATTTACAGAGATATTTCTCCCTCCCAGCATGGGTATGTGTAAAAATACACACCAAAACACATTATACTACTTCTCCCGAGTACAGCGATACCACATATGTGGCACTTTTTTGCACCCTAACTGCGCTAAGGGGCTCAAAGTCCAATGAGTACCTTTAGGATTTCACAGGTCATTTTGAGACATTTGGTTTCAAGACTACTCCTCACGGTTTAGGGCCTCTAAAATGCCAGGACAGTATAGGAACCCCACAAATGACCCCATTATAGAAAGAAGACACCCCAAGGTATTCCGTTAGGTGTATGGTGAGTTCATAGAAGATTTTATTTTTTGCCACAAGTTAGTGGAAAATGACACTTTGTGAAAAAAAAAAAACAATAAAAATCAATTTCCGCTAACTTTTGACAAGAAATAAAATCTTCTATGAACTCACCATACTCCTAACAGAATACCTTGGGGAGTCTTCTTTCTAAAATGGGGTACCTTGTGGGGTTCCTATACGGCCCTGGCATTTTAGGGGCCCCAAACCGTGAGGAGTAGTCTAGAAACCAAATGCCTCAAAATGACTGTTCAGGGGTATGAGCATCTGCAAATTTTGATGAAAGGTGGTCTATGAGGGGCCAAATTTTGTGGAACCAGTCATAAGCAGGGTGGCCTCTTAGATGACAGGTTGTATTGGCACTGAAGTGCAGGAAGCGCAGGATGTTCTCAAATCGTGACCTGGACATGGCAGCAGAGAACATGGACATGTGATGTTTTGGGTGCGTAGACCAATAAGACCGCAATACATTCTTTTTGACTAGACCCATGTTACGGAGAAGGCCCCAAAAAATGTTACGTTTGGAAACTTGGAGTGGCTTCCACCGAAAAGGCTGGGCATAGTAGCTTCTTGGATTGGCGGTTGTGTATTGTGTGGCATAACGGTTGGTCTCAGCCACAATTAAATCGTACCAGCAGTGATCAGAAAAAAAAATTCTGTCACTGCGGTGGGGCGGTTGAGGGTTTGGCCGGGTGATCAGAAGCCCGCAGGGGGGCAGATTAGGACCTGATCTGATGGATAAGAGTGCTAAGGGGTGACAGGAGGTGATTGATGGGTGATTAGAGGGGAGTATAGATGAAATCAATGCACTGGGGAGGTGATCGGAAGGGGGTCTGAGGGTTTGGCCGAGTGATCAGGAGCCCACACGGGGCAAATTAGGGCCTGAATTGATGGGTAGGTGTGCCAGGGGGTGACAGGTGGTGATTGATGGGGGGGGAATAGATGCAAACAATGCACTGGGGAGGTGATCGGGGTATCTGAGGGCATGGGCGGGTCATTGGGTGCCCGCAAGGGGCAGATGAGGGTCTGATATGATGGGTAGCTGTGACAGGTGGTGACGGGGTGATTGATGGGTGATCAGTGGGTGATTAGAGGAGAGAACAGATGTAAATAATGCACTGGGGAGGTGATCAGAGGGGTCTGGGGGGCTATCTGAGGGTGTGGGCGGGTGATTGGGTGCCCGCAAGGGGCAGATTAGGGTCTGATCTGATGGGTAGCAGTGACAGGGGTTGACGGGGTGATTGATAGGTGATTACAGAGGAGAATATATGCAAGCAATGCACTGGGGAGTTGATCAGAGGGGGTCTCGGGGGCTATCTGAGGGTGTGGGCGGGTGATTGGGTGCCCGCAAGGGGCAGATTAGGGTCTGATCTGATGGGTAGCGGTGACGGGGTGATGGGGTGATTAATAGGTGATCAGTAGGTGATTACAGGGGAGAATATATGCAAGCAATGCACTGGCGAGTTGATCAGAGGGGGTTCCGGGGGGGCTATTTGAGGGTGTAGGGGGGGGGGTGATTGGATGCCCACAAGGGGCAGATTAGGTTCTGATCTGATGGGTAGAAGTGACAGGTGGAGACAGGGTGATTGATGGGTGATTAGAGGGAGAGCAGATGTAAACAATGCACTTTCAGAGGTGATCTGAGGGTGGGTCTGCGGGCAATCTGAGGGTGTGGGCGGGTGATCAGGTGCCCACAAGGGGCAGGTTAGGGTCTGATCTGAAGGGTGGCAGTGACAGGGGGTGATTGACAGGTGATCAGTGGGTGATTACAGGGGAGGTTAGATGTATACAGTACACATGGGGGGGTCTGGGGAGGATCTGACGGTGTGGGGAGGTGATCAAGAGCCCCCAGGGGGCAGTTTAGGACCTGATCTAAAAAATAGTGTTGACAGATAGTGACGGGGTGATTGATGGGTGATTGGGTGCAAACAGTAGTCTGAGGGGGTGATCAGGGGGGGGTCTGAGGGGTGCTGTGGGCGTTTAGGGGGCAGAATCAGTGTGTGTGTGTGTGCTTACCAGGGGGGCTGCCTCCTGCCCTGGTGGTCCCTCGATCACTGGGACCACCAGGGCAGGAGGCAGCCTGTATAATACACTTTGTATACATTACAAAGTGTATTATACACTTTGTAGCGGCGATCGCAGGATTAATAACCCGCTGGCGCTTCTAAATTGCCGTCGGGTTGACGTCACGGGTGGGCGGAGCCTAATGCCTGCAGATGCGCGCGCATCTATGTGCACGATGCCCCGTATTTCCGTGTCCCAGGACCCAACGCCCATCGGCGTTACGCAGTCCTGGGCGTGTCACTTTGCTGACGCCCATAGGTAGTGGGCGCTCGGCAAGTGGTTAAGCCTCATTAGAATCACAAATTTGGCTAGTAATGTACTCGTAAGCCCATCACTATTGGACAGCCTGTTCCTGTGCAGTGGACCCGCGCCACAGCCCTCACCTCATCACATAATGAGAGGAGCCCACCACAGTGCGCTGATGGGGAGGGGAAGACCCCAACTAGTCCTCTGTTTGCTGTGGCTGTTACTTGACTATACAGTATTTATATCTATTAAAGCTTATGGCAATGTTTGCTGTAGTAAAAGTACATTAGACAGACCAACTATAGTAGTGCCAATGCAGTGTGATGAAAGATTTTGCAACTCATAACATTTTGCAACTTCCTGTACAGGGCATGTGCAGCGCATCTTTCCCTTATCCCGGCAGTAAGATTTTGCAACCTCCGGGGTTTATTTCCCACCGGAAGGGGGGGGGGGGGTTATTAGTTCACTCCGGGGGGAGTTACTAGTTGCCCGCCAAGGGGAGTGTTAGTTGCCCTCCAGGGCGTAATCTTAGTTTCCACCGTTGCCTGCCAAGTGGAGGGTTGTTAATTTCCCGCAAAGTGGGCATTATTCATTCCCTCCGGGGGGTTATTAGTTGCCCGCCAGAGGAGGGTTCTGTATGAGAATAGGGTTAGGTTGGGTTGCATTTTTTGACACTAATACATTAAAGTCAATGGTTGGGTTTCACTTTCTGATATGTATACATATAGATTAATGCAACCGATTGCAAAATCTTATAAAGTTGCAAAAAAGTCACCACAGGAGATCCAGGCTGGTGGTGACGAAGGGTCGGGGCCCACTAGACATGGACGTAGCAGTCACCCCTGTGACCCCTGCCATTGCAGGGGGGCCCAGAGACTTTGGGGGCCCCTCCTCCTCTTTCTCCCCAACTGCTAGTGCAGCCAATTAGCAAAAAAACCTCCCTGGTCGCTCACAAAAACCATGTGCAGAAGCGTGTAATGTTTTCCTGCTTCACAGCAGAGCACTCTCTGCCGCCCTTCACCGGCTCCTGATCATGTGACCCGCATGGGGTTTGGGCAACAAGGGGGCCCCGTGCTATTATTTTTGCAGGGGGTCCTATTAAGTCTAGATAAATAGTTAGGCCTGGAACCCACTGAAATCCGCAAACGCAAAACGCAACCGCTAGCGTTTTGTCTGAGCGGTTTGCAAGCGGATTCATGCGCGTTTTCGGTCGCGTTTTGCAACAGTGTATTTTTTTCCTCAGCGGTTGTGTAGCGTTTTGCGTTTCACGTTTTTATCGTGATTGGTCCTGTGAATTATTTTTAAATTTGTTACAGTGTGCTGAACCGCAAAACGCTAGCAAAACCGCTCAGTTTAGGTTTTGCTGAGCGTTTCTGCTAGCGTTTCAATACTTTACATTGAAGGGCTAACGCTCCTAAAATGCTGCAGGTCCTGCGTTTGCGTTTCTGGGAAACGCAAATGCTCCTGTGGAAGTTGCCCCATCCATTAACATCAGCTGAGCGTTTTGGCAAACCGCTAGCGTATCGCAGCGCTGCCAAAATGCTCAAAAAAACGCTCTTGTGGGTTCCAGCCCTCAGAAGGTGATGTAGTGACATTCTGAGATGATTAGAGATGGCCCGAACGGTTCACCGGCGAACAGTTCCCGGCGAACTTCGGTGGTTCGCGATCGCGGCGAACCGCGAACTTTTCCGGAAGTTCGATTTGCCCCCATAGTGCATCATTAGGGTCAACTTTGACCCTCTACATCACAGTCAGCAGGCACATTGTAGCCAATTAGACTACATTCCCTCCTGGAGCCCCCCCCCCCCTTATAAAAGGCAGGCTTTTCGCTCACTCGTGTGCCTGCAGTAATTAGTGAAGGGACAGGTGCTGCTGCAGTCAGACTCTCATAGGGAAAGCTTACTTAGGCTCTTGTAGGCTTCTTAGCTTGCTCCTTGCTGATTCTTATTACTAAAAAAGCACCCCACAACAGCTCTTTTGAGAGCTAATCTTGTTCTTGTGATCTAATTGTGTGTGTGTGTGTGTGTGTGTGTGTGTGTGTGTGTGTGTGTGTGTGTGTGTGTGTGTGTGTGTGTGTGTGTGTGTGTGTGTGTATTCGTGTGTGTGTGTGTTCGTGTGTGTGTACGTACGTGTGTGTGTGTGTGTCCCACTTGCATATACAGCTCTGTCAGTCAGTCACAGCTGGCCTTTGGCCCCCTGGTGATAATTCCTACTGTGCCACTACCAGGCCCAGCACATTTAGGGCTCGTTTCCACTGTAGCGGTGCGGAATCGCCTGGATTCCACCGCAGAAGAAACCGCATGCGGCTGCGTTTCCGCATGTGGATTTACCCGCGATTTCGCATGGCAAGGAGCCAGGCGAATTTAACCATGTCACTGCCTGTGTAAAGCTCCATTGCTTTACATGTGAAATCGCATGCGAAATCGCGGGGAAATCCGCATGACAAAGCCGCATGCAATTTCCCTATTGAATGCATTAGTGGCGATTCGCCCGCATTCCTGCCGCACGCGAAATCTGACGACCCTGTCGTGCAGATTTTTCCCGCACGCCGAAACGCATCCGCACGACGCACAAGTGGAAACAATCCCATCCACTTGTATTGCCTATGCGAATCCGCATGCAGTGCCTGCATGCGGATTCGCTATAGTGGAAACGAGCCCTTAGTGAGTGACTACCTGTGTGTGTGACAGGCAGCTGCACATTTGTAATCCCAATCACTGCACCTGTTCACTGTTCAGTGCAGCTACCTACCTTCCTACGTGAGCGCACGCATTATTAATTGTACAAGTCATTGCACCTGTTCACTGTTCAGTGCAGCTACCTACCTACCTACGCGAGCGCACGCATTGTTAATTCCACCAGTCATTGCACCTGTTCACGGTACGTGTGTGTGTGTGACAGGTGCACATTTGTAATACCCAGCAGCACCGCATATACCTACCTGTTGTTCAGTGCACCCACTTACCCACGGGAGCGCACGCAGTGTGATATTTAATACCAACAGTCACTGTACTTCACTGTACTGTTCTGTCATTGAGCTACCTCAGCCCGGCGACCATATGGGCTTGAAAACCGCTATCGCATGCACTCTGGCCATGGTGCGCACCAGTCCAGCACGGCCATCACTACACAAACAGCTGTTTGCGGTGCGTTACACAGTGAGTTTAGTCTGTCAGTGTGAAGCAGTACACTAATTACACTCCCTGATTGATGTATACACATGCAAGATGTTTTAAAGCACTTTAGGCCTCCAATTTAGCATGCAATGTGATTTCTGCCCTTAAAACACTGCTGTGTGTCAAATCCTGATTTTTCCCGTAGACTTTTGGCGTGTATCCCACTCCGCCATGCCCCCCTCCAGGTGTTAGACCCCTTGAAACATCTTTTCCATCACTTTTCTGGCCATCATAAATGTTTCTAGTTTTCAAAGTTCGCCTCCCCATTGAAGTCTATTGCGGTTCGCAAAAGTTTGAGAACCTTTGCGGAAGTTCACGAACCAAAAATCGGAGGTTCGGGCCATCTCTAGAGATCATCAGAAATTTTGGCCAAACCAAATTCTGGTTCAAAAGAAAGGAATATTTGAAGCTGGAATGGAAATTAGTGCTAGTCTAGTTTAGAGGACCCAGCAGGAAACCTCATAGGGAACATTTCTTCAATCACAGCACCCTCTTAGGCTGGATCCACACTATAAGCGCTTTTGTGAGCGATTGTGATTGCTGAGTGCTTTTTCCCAATCACTTTCATTAAAATCATGGTAAAAATCACGTAAAATCTTTATTTTATGTGATTTTTACAGTGATTTTAATGAAAGTGAATGGGTAAAAGGGCTCAGCAAGCACAAGCGCTCACAAAAGCGCTTGTAGTGTGGATCCAGCCTTACAGCACAAAGCACTGTCATTGGCTGAACAGTGTGGACAGTTTACTACAACCTATTGGATACCTAGCTGTTCGAGGGAATGCTGTCCACCCAATCACGTTAACAGAATTTCCCTATAAGGTTTCTTGCTTGGTTCCCTAAAGTAGACTAGCACCCAGAACTTTGCAAGAGGTATTATTCAAGCGTTGCTAATATTTAATCAACAGGGATGATCACTGAGATGCAAATTATTTGGAGCTGATGCAGGATTGTGTAAATTTTTCATGCACATTTGTGCAGCTTGAAAATAGACCAATTGGATCCTGCTGGGTAGAATTAAATTGATCTATTTTCAAGCTACATAAGTTTGCATATTTCTTAATCGACTCAGAATTATTTGCATCTTATTGACCATCCCTATTTACAAATCTGCAGGGAAATCAACTGGCAGCTGCTGAAATGTATTAGCTCTGCAGGTTTAAAGGGATCTAAGCAGCTCCTGGCTTCAAATAGCTGAAGGGCTGCCATGTTTGAGACATTCACCCCCCTGCTACCTTTACACTGCCATTATCCAGGCTAGGTGTGAAATTCTTCAAGTGTGACTAATGTTTTCTCTTTGAAGTACTGGGGGGGGGGGGGGGGGGAGACTCAGGGTTTGTTTTTGATCAATTGAGTGAAATTAGGTGATTTCTTATCTGCCTTCCATCATCTATTGCTCCTCTGTCCACAAGTCCTTGCACAGACTTGCTGGTAATGGTCGGCAGTTTTCCATTCGGTAACGGCTTAAAGCTTCGTACTCACCGCCCGACGGCTCCTGCGACATTCCCTTCAGCGCTGCCTCTTCCTGTCGGCGGGTTAAAGCGTGAGGTGATGCGACGTACATGGTGGCGCAAGCAAGACCTGCGCTAGCGGTACTTTGCGTGGTGTCGTAAGGGAACTCAAGGATCCGTTCCGTCGTCATAGGCGTGACGCTAGGCGATGTTCGCAATCGTGTGCCTGTACCCACCTTGCGACACCTTTTGAAAATTGCCGGTCGTCGGGAAAATCACCAGGTGGGTACGCAGTTTAGTAAATTAACATTTCACAAAATGTTTGATAAAATCAGCTGTTTTCTGCTTTACCACATGCAGCAATGCTTAGTGAATTGTGTTCAGAGATCCAGCACCAGGCTACTGGTGCCCAGTCAGATTTTCAGGTGTAGCCCACTGTGGGGGGTGGTGCACACCAGAGAGGTTCTAGCGTTTTTAAAAACGCTTGGGGATAGAAAAACCGCTTGGCTAATGTATTTCAATGGGCTTGTGCACACCAGAGCGGTTCATTTTTTTCCACAAATGCAAACTCGGGGGCTGAAGCATTTTTTAGATTTCTGAGGCGTTTCTGCCTCAATGTTAGCGTATAAGAAAGTGGAAAACTGCTCTGAAAAACTCTAGATCCGAGCGGTTTTCCAGGCGTTTTTGTTACAGTAGCTGTTCAGTAACAGCTTTACTGTTACAATATATGAAATCTGCTACTCAAAAACGCTCCTAGGCATGTTTAGAAAACCTCTCTAAACATGTCTAGAATCGCTCTGAAATCTGCTTCAAAAACCTCTAGCGTTTTGCGGATCTGCTAGAAGTTTTTGGTGTGCACTGGCCCTTGGTCTGAATTAATACAATGGAGACTAGGGACAGTCACTGTGATGTAAGTAATTTCTAGTTGTTGTACAATTATGCACATTTTTAATATAAATGTATGTTGTTTGAAAATGGACCAATCTCATCAAGGTGGAATTTGATTTGTATACTTTCAAGCTGTATAAGTATGCGTACATTGGCATAATCTTGGATCAACTCAGAATTATTTATTTCTCAGTCTTTAGGGTCTGCAACCCACTAGCAGCACTTAGAGATGGCTGGAACCTCCGATTTTCGGTTCGCGAACGTGAACTTTCGCAAAAGTTTGGTTCGTGCGAACTTTAGTGTTAAGTGGGGTGCCAGAATCAGAGCAGGAGGAGGAAGATATGTCACGCTTCCGTGCGGAAGCTGAGGAAGATGAGGTGTTCTGTGTTAAATAGTCAACTACGTCCTGACAATCTTGGGGGTTGATGGAACGCACCTTCTGAACACTGTACTTTGGTCCAGGGCCACACGAAATCACGACAGCACGACCTCGAACAGACCTGCCGGGTGGCCTGCCTCTGGCTCTTCCTGTTTTACCCATATTGGGAGGGGGGGGGTGAAGTGAAAGGTATGCACTGACTTGACTAATACAATGTGCAGTCCCACAGGTGCAGTGAACAGGTATGCAGTGAGTGACTGGTATCATTACAATGTGCAGCTGTCACACACACACACACACACACACACACAGGTAGCGCTCACGTAGGTAGGTGGGTGCACTGTGAACAACAGGTAGGTATATGCAGTGATGGGTATTACAAATGTGCAGCTGCCTGGGTACCGTGAACAGTTACAGTGACTGGTGGTATTCAATATCACACTGCGTGCGCTCACATATGTAGGTGGGTGCATTGAACAGGTAGGTATATGCAGTGATGGGTATTACAAATGTGCAGCTGCCTGTCACACACACAGGTAGTAGTCACTGAATGTGCTGGGCCTGGCAGTGGTGCAGTAGGAATTACCAAGGAGCCAAGGTCCAGCAGCTAAGACTGACTGACAGGGCTGTATATGCAACACAAGTGTCTGTGGGACACACACACACACACACAAAAAGAAAAAGATCACAAGAACAACATTAGCTCTCAAAAGAGCTGTTGAGGATGAGGAGTGCTTTTTAGCAATAAGGATCAGCAAGAAAGAGCAACCTAACAAGCCTAACTAAGCTTTCCCTAATGTCTCTGCAGCAAGCTCTTCCTTCTCTAATTACTGCAGCCCCACGAGTGAGTGAAAAGGCTGACGCTGCCTGCCTTTTATAAGGGGGGGTTGGGGTTCCAGGAGGGAGTGTAGGCTGATTGGCTACCCTGTGCCTGCTGACTGTGATGTATAGGGTAAAAGTTGACCCTAATGATGTAGTATAGGAGGCGGGTCGAACTGCCATAAAGTTCATGTTCGATCACGAACCACCGAAAGTGCGCTGGGAACCGTTCGCGGTCAAACTGTTCGGGCCATCTCTAGCAGCACTTTTCTAAACCTTTTGTAAGTGCTTGTGATTTGAAAAGCTCTTGCTAATGTAATGCTATGTGTGCAATTCCAGTTGAGGGATGTGATTTAAAAAAAAATCCCCCATAGCCTTACATTAAGAGCATTTCAAATCACAAGCACTTAGAAAAGCACTGCTAGTGTGTTCCAGGCCAAATGGTGAGTACCCAGTGCAGAGAACTGATCAGAGCTTGGTGAAGGTGCTATTTGCTATTTCACCTGTCCTGCCAGCCCATTCATCCTTTTTCCTGTTCATGTCAATGCTCCCAGCATGTAACATTGATTTAAAGGATACCTTAGCCCTAATTTAAATTTCAAAATGAGATCCTGTGTGTGTGTGTGTGTGTGTGTGTGTGGGGGGGGGGGGGGGGGTCTGCGCATAGGCTTGCCGCACCTCCAGTGGCCCGGTGTCTTCTTTCCTTTGTCCGCTATGCCCTTGCTTTGTCCTGGACAGTGCCCTTCCACCTGACATGCTGTGCATGCGCAGTATGTCCTTTTGGGCTGCCTGTGACTGCACGCACTGAGGCACCAGTGCTCGGATGTATCTGGCGTGCACGCATGCGCAGAGCAGTATGTTGGGTCAAAGGGCGCCAATCAGGAAATGTACAACAGGAGGCATAGCGGACAAACAGAGGAAGACATCGGACCAATGGAGGTGTGGTAAGCCTATGCCCAAACTAGGGCCAAGGTATTATTTGTCTGCCAATGGGAAATAGTGATGTTGCACTCACTACAGCCAGGAAATGTGAAGAGGCCCAGACACACTACCAGACAGGTGACTGAACAAGTCATGTGGTTATGTGGCTACCTAAATCCTGTTTCTAAGGCACATAGTGACTTCATTCCGATATCACATTGCTATTTAATGTCGGTATCTGGGAAAACCTTAATGCTGATATCTGGGGTGCATGGCTGCCTTATTCTGGTATCATGGGGCATATAGCTACCTGATTCTTGTATCTGGCGGCTCATGGCTAGGATGGAAGGATGCAGAAAGCTGTCTCAGAGATTTCAGCTGTCTGTTTCCACAGTTAGGAACATATTGAGGAAATGGAAGACCTCAGGCTCAATTCAAGTTAAGGCTCGAACTGGCAGACCAAGAAAAATCTCGGATAGACAGAAGCGAGGAATGGTGAGAACAGTCAACCCACAGACCAGCACCAAAGACCTACAACATCATCTTGCTGCAGATGTAGTCCCTGTGAATCATTTAACCATTCAGCGCACTTTACACAAGGAGATGCTGTATGAGAGAGTGATACAGAGGAAGCCTTTTCTCCGCCCACAGCACAAACAGAGCCGCTTGAGGTATGCTAAAGCACATTTGGACAAGCCAGCTTCATTTTGGAATAAGGTGGTGTGGACTGATGAAACTAAAATTGTATTATTTGAGCATAACAAGGGGTGTGATGCATGGAGGAAAAACAGCACAGCATTCCAAGAAAAACATCTGCTAATATGGTGGTGGTTCCATAATGCTGTGTGGCCAGTGCAGGGACTGGGAATCTTGTCAAAATTGAGGGACACATGGATTCCACTCCGTATCGGCAAATTCTGGAGACCAATGTCCAGGAATAAAGCTGAAGCTGCCCCGGGGCTGGATCTTTCAACAAGACAACGACCCTAAACACTTCTTAAAATCCACTAAGGAATTCATGCAGAGGAACAAGTACAACGTTCTGGAATGGCCATCTCAGTCCCCAGACCTGAATATAATTTGAAAATCTGTAGTGTGAGTTAAAGAGAGCTGTCCATGCTTGGAAGCCATCAAACCTGAATGAACGAGAGATGTTTTGTAAAGAGGAATGGTCCAAAATACCTTCAACCAGAATCCAGACTCTCATTGGAACCTACAGGAAGCGTTTAGAGCAGGGGTGCCCAATAGGTCAATCGCGATCTACCGGTAGATCGCGACCGCCTATTTGGTAGATCGCGGCCAGGTGGCCGCGTCACATTAAATTTAGTGGCCGGCAGCTGTATAATGCGCCTGCTTGGCCGCGTATCATCAGATTCTGCTGCCGGCCAATTAGAATGCAGGGGAGGAGAGTGAGACAGTGCGGCTGAAGAGAAGGAAGCCGCAACGTCATGGCTGCTGGGGGCGGCGCTGGGTGCACTGCATTCACGCAGGCTGCCCGGCGCCCACCGGAGCGTTCCCTCAGTCATCCGCTGTTCATCTGCACTCCTGGAGGGGAGACTAGGATGAGCTCCAGACACCGCCGTTGGAACTGGAGGGAGGTAAGTGGCCCAGGCACCTACACCTAGCTATCAATACTGAAGGCACCTGCACCTAACTATACTGTACCTGGCTACCTATACTGAAGGCCCCTATACCTGGCTACGTATACTGAAGGCCCCTATACCTGGCTACCTATACCAGAGTCTGGGCTTGTCAGCTTGAGAAAGAGAGGAGTCTCCTCTCGAAACGTCGCACAGACTTGCCCTTTTTGTTTTTTTCAGGCTTTAAATTAATAAAAGAGCTTATAATACGCTTGAAGACGGTGCTGGGTCTCTTCTCTTGGAGTTTCTACTTGCTGATCCTGGAGACACAGGGACAACGACCAAAAGCACATCACATCTAGATGGTTTGGTGCTGCCTGTAACTACTTGTCTGCAGTGTTACCCACAAAGACTATGCTTTAGTAAGTTAAATCACAAATACAGTGGAAAGATATGCAATGATAATACAAAGTGTGCTGGGCCTGACACAGTACAGAAACTAGGCCCAGCTGCGACAGGGCTGTATCTATGCCTGTCTGTGTTACACACACACACCAAAAAAACACATCAGAAGAATATTTGCTCTCAAAAGAGCTTTTGTGGGGTGCTTTCAGCAACAAAATTTAGCGAGGAGCAAGCTAACAGCCTAACTAATGCTTTCCCTAGCTCCAAATGTCTCTCATTCCTCTCACTACAGCATCAGCAGACTGAGAACATGGCCAACGCTGCAGCGTTTTTATGGGGGGGTCCGTGGGTGAGTGCAGCCTGTTTGGCTGCCATGTGTCTGCTGACTGTGATGTAGAGGGTCAAAGTTTAGCCCAATGATGAAGTATAGGAGGCGGGTCAAACGCGCTATGTATTCGCTACGACTTTTAACTAAGGAGCAACTCTACAGAATACATCTTGTTTGCCTGGATCATACACTGGGTGCTGGAGGAGCAGCTTAAAAATAGAACTTCTCGGTGAGTAATAGCGGTTGAAGTCAGAGCCAGAGGGACAGTTTAGCTGCAAATATTGCAGCACAGATAGTGGCGGGGGGGGGGGGATAGGGGGGCGGTGGGTTAGTATTCATACTATGTAGAGGGGTGGGTTAGTGTGAGAAGAGAGTTAGGTGAACTGATAGTAGAATAATGATGAAATTACCAATATTCCAGTGCCCATTAATAAAATAGCTACACCGGCTCTTAAAGCCAGTGTTTACCAATTTAAAAATAAAAAAGTCAGATACTCACCTAAGGAGAGGGAAGGCTCGGTCCTAATGAGCCTTCCCTCTCCTCTCCCGGTGCCCTCGGTGCTGCGCTGGCTCCCCCGTTCGCGTCCGCCGCCGCAGGGACTTCGGAGGTCTTCGGGAGTACTCGGGTTTCCAAAGACGGGCCGCTCCTTACTACGCACGCGCGAGTGCGTCATAGAGGGCGCTCGCACATGCGTAGTATGGAGCGGCCCGTCTTCGGGAGCCCGAGTGCTCCCGAAGGCTTCCGAAAGCTCCCTCCCTCCTGTTCCAAATATGCAACACGTTTTGCAGTATTGATCCCGCTTCATCAGGCAACAACAACGGAGCAATAGCATATATGGTCAGTAGAAGAGCCAGGCACCTCTGTGAAAAGAAACGCTGCTGATGTCCCTAATTTCATTTACCTGGAAGAGACCACGACGGGGGGCAATATTTCTGAAATATGAAAGACATCTGGACAACGATACAGGGAATGAGAGGCTCCCAATGTGTGAAGATAATAGAGAACAATAATAAAAGGATAAGGATCGCTTACCCACCCACAGATGAAGGTCTAGGCCGGTATATGCAGAAAGTGTTTCTATTGCACAAAAAGACAATGCATTTCGTGGGCTACAATCCCACTTCCTCAAGTCAATGGTGTGCCTGTAGCAGTAATAATTAGGGATGGGCAAGTAGATGCAAATAACTTTGAGTTGATGCAAATTTATGCAGCTTGAAAATGAACCAATCAAATCCTGCTGAGGTAAAATTTGATTGGTTCATTTTCAAGCTGCACAAGTTTGCACAAACCTTTGCATACATTTGCATAAACTCAAAGTTATTTGCATCTACTTGGCAATCACTAGTAATAATTGAGCTCTGAGCGCCTCCCATCAGTGAAGTGTTAAAAACCTCTCAATAAGGTTAACAGATTTTTTTTTATGTAAGTGCAGTGATGTGTCCAGTGGCTGGATCAGGTAGCCACACATAGCAGATTGTGCTGAGGAGGAATTTCAGAAAGAGCTCTACAGGCAGTCTAATATCTAAAGGCTGTGACAGACAATATCATCTCTATGGGCTTATTTGTGCTGCTCAAAAACACAATTGTTGCTAAGTGTTAAAAATCTACATAGATTAGTATATTCTCTATTCCTTTCATCATAGCGTTTGAATCTTTCATGAGCATTGAGGAAGCTGAGGCAGCCAGATACAGCTAAGGATGCGTATTGTCGCATCAGCTGTTTGAAAGGAGCTTGTTGCTCTCCTGTCTTTAATGAATAGGTAGAGTCTTAACGTGGCCATACACTAGCCCGATTCGCGGCCGTTTCAACAGCAGATTCGATCCTGGGATCGAATCTGCTGCCAATCGTTCACGCTAAACGCACCCGCCGATCCGATTTCCTCCCGAAATCGGATCGGTCCGTCGATCGCGCCGTGCGGGAAATTACCCTCGATCGCCCGCGGGTAGGGAGCGCGTCGCTAGCGGCGGCCGATCCGATCAGGTATACATTACCTGACGCTGGCTCCCGGGCGTCTTCTACGCATCTTCTCCGCGCTGCACCCGCTCCATCCCGGCGCTTCCTGTCACTGCAGTGACCAGGAAGTTCAAATAGAGGGCGCTCAGCGGCGGCTCCACAGATTGTGATCGGTTTCAGGCTGAAATCGATTCACAATCTGTTTGCAGTAAAGGCAGCCATATGATCCCTCTTTGATCAGATTTGATCAGATAGGGATCTGTCAGCTGGTCGATCTAATGGCAAATCGACCAGTGTATGGCTACCTTTAGCATAGTATGCTGCTGGAAATCCCTGTAGACAGAGGATCAGACAAGCCAGCACACATTATGAAATCCCCCTTATCTGGAATGCTGTATTCCTACTGTGATAGCACGGGTTGCTTTTGGCAGTGTTGTGACTTTATAATTAGAAGATAGGCAAACTGAGCTGGAGATTTAGGGCCCGTTTCCACTTGTGCCGCACGTGTCAGGGAGATGCGCGGCAGCACTTCCGGGTGTGCGGGATCGCAGGCGAATACCATGAGCCGTGCCATGCATGGCTATGGGATTCACAGCCTCCCAAGCTAATTCTGAGGGCAGTACCGGCAGGATCGTTAGCGCAAGCGATTCGGCCGGTGGCACCATTATCCCCTATGGCAGAGTTTCCCTGTGCGATTTGTGTGCGGGGAAACTCTGCAGATTCAGAGCGGTTTCCTGCTCCAGTGGAAACGGGGCCTAAAGGTGGCCATACACTCGTTAGATCAGCAGCAGATAGATCATCAGATAGATTTCTGATCTATCGGATGTGTTTAGGAACATTTTTTACTAGGAACAGATTTCCAATAGATTTCAGTATGAAATCTATTGAAAATCGATCTGATGGCATTTTTTTGCCATCAGATTTCCATTAGGGCCAATGCAAAATGATAAGCAATCTCAACAGATCGACCTAGATTTTCCAGCATGTCAGATCGATTGAAAACGATCAGTCAATCGATTTGTGATCAATCGATCCGCCGCTAATCAGTTCAGTGTATGGGACCCTTTAGCAATGATGGGCTCAGTTTGCAGCCAATGGAGATTCATGAATATTTTCACATTCAGTGCAAATATACTGGTGTGTTAATCTCTGTTTCTCTTTTTTTTTTCTTTTATCATTTTCTCATGAACTTTCTTTTTTTTTATACTTGCATACACTGTAGACTGATCAGAAAAAAAGCTACCTAGTATTGTGTCTGTATTCCAAAGAGCAGGTCTGACAGACCAGACCAGGATAAGGCAACCTAGGCAGCTGCCTGGGGCCTAGTGAGTGTCAAGGGGCCCAGCTGCCACCTTCTTTGTCCCCACTCCCAACCCAGCCTACCAGAAAGACTATCATAGGTGTCCAAAACTACTGCCTTCCATTTGCCCCGTTTTGTCTTAAACCTTCTCTGGCTCTGACTCATCAAGGCATGAACTCCAAAAGTCCTCTGAAGGTGTCTTGTGGTGTCTGGCTTGAAGACCTTTAGCAGTAGATACTTTAAGCCCTGTTAATGTGGTCATGTACTAGCAGGGTCTACCAGATTCAGCCAACAAATAGATCCCTCTCTGATAAAAATCTCATCAGATAGAGATCTATTACTGGCACACACTTTAAAGTAAACCAGAGACCTAGATTAAGAAAGATTTGATACTTACCTGGGGCTGCCTCTAGCCCCATAAGCTTTTCTGAGTCTCTCAACATTCGCCCGCGATCTGCCGTTCAGCTGCAATCAGCCCCGGTAACTGGTTCAGTCGCGTCAGTCGGGGTCTTCTTAGCGACTGTTACCAGGGCTAATTATGGCTAATCGGCAGACCCTGTGAGGATGGCTTAATCTACGTCTCTAGTACACTTTACAAAGATTTTTAATAGATTTCACCTTGAAATCTATTAAAAATCTATGGTACTGCCCACCAACGTAATGTTGGGCCAACTAGCAGGCCATCCAGGTCTCCTCCTATTTAGTGCTACCCTGGGGCACCTGTAGAGTGTTGGCAGTTGAGGGCAGTCGCCTGTCCGATCATGTGCTCCTCATGTGTCCTGACTACATCCATGTTGGCTGCTTGTTTCCCGTTACCCAGCAGCATGTAGATAGTTATGTAACATACATGCCGCCAGGCCACGGGGAACAGGCGTTCTGGCTCGGATGGAGATAGGACACAAGAGGAAGTGCATCAGCAGGCAGGTGAGTACCCTCCACTGCTAAGACCCTGCAGAGGCCAAAAGGGGCACTATTTTACATGGGAGGGGCTCAGACGATCGGTCGCTAATCTTCTACCCTCGAGCACCTGCCCTGCCCCCTTTTAAGTAAAATTGATCAAAATTGTAATCAGCCGGTCATGTCGGGGCATTGATTTCCAGCAGATCACTGTGAAAAGTGTTACGTTTTGGGCATATTGTGAGGTGGGACCTCCATGGATAAACATTTTTCTCTACACAAGCCACAGATAAATGACACACAGGAACCCGGAAATTCACATGATTTGAAAAAATTATGTGATTCATCAGACCAAATCAGCTTCCTCATTTTCTCTATGGTCTAGTTCTAATTTTTACTTGTTCCTTGTAGGCACTTTGGTGGTGGACAGGGGACAACATGAGTAATTTAGCTGATCTGTTGCTATGCAACCCCATAATCTCACCGTAACCACTTAAGGACCGCATGATTTTTCTGTGATCTGTGCTGGGTGGACTCTTCAGACCCCAGCACAGATCATGTTGCAGGCAGGGTGATCAGACTCCCCCCCCCCCCCCCCTAGCTTTTTTTTCCCACTAGGGATATGTCCTGCTGGTGGGGTCTGATCGCCGCCGGCTATCTGTGTGTAGTGGGGGGGGGGGCTCCCTCAAAGCCCCCCTCCACAGCGCTATTCCCCCCTCCTTCTCCTTCCCTCCCTCTCCTCCTCAGAATAGGCGGTACAGGACAGCGATCCGTCCTGTACCGCCTTAGATAGGCTTCAGCCTATCAGATGCCGGCGATCCCCGGCCAATCAGAGGCCAGGGATCGCTGATTTCCTTTTTGGGCGCTGCTGTAACAGCAGTGGTGTACGCTGTAAACACAGGGGATTTCTTCCCCGGGTGTTTACATTTAGCTTGCGAGCCGCGATCGGAGGCTCACAGGCCGTTCACAGAGCGTCCCGCCGTGAACTGACAGCAAACGGTTTCCATGGAAACACCACTGCGACCAGCCGCCGCCTATCAGCGTTGGCTGGTCGTTAAAGGGACTCCGAGCTCATCTAAAAAATAAAAGTTGTACTCACCAGGGGCTTTCTCCAGCCCAGTGCTGGTCGGGAGGTCCCACGCCGGCGTCCTGGCTCCTCTCCTTCTCCCCGCTCCGGAATGGCTGACAGGCCGCAGCCCGGGCGACACTCTCCCGAGTGTCGGGCTGCTTCTTCCCATGGCCGTTTCTACCCCCGTGCGGGGCGTGCCGCCGCCCGGGGCGCTGCTGGGAGGGGGGCGCTGTGATGGAGGGGGGAGCCGCAGCCGCGGGGAGGGCAGCCCGACCTCTCCCTCCCTCTCCCTGGGCCGCCCTCCATGCGATCCCCCCTCGGACGGAGTGCAGAGTAATGCGCAGGGAAGCGCTACAGAAAACTACTCACCTCGCTGGCTCCAATCGCTGCTCTCTCGCCGCCAGTCTCCTCTCTCTGCCTACACGCTGATACACACACACGCTGCTAAACAGGAAGCAGCGTGTGTGTGTATCAGCGTGTAAGCAGAGATGAGACTGGCGGCGAGAGAGCAGCGCTTGGAGCCAGCGAGGTGAGTAGTTTTCTGTAGCGCTTCCCTGCGCATTACTCTGCACTTCGTCCGAGGGGGGATCGCATGGAGGGCGGCCCGGGGAGAGGGAGGGAGGGGTCGGGCTGCCCTCCCCGCGGCTGCGGCTCCCCCTTCCATCATGGGGGGCACCTACCTAACCTATACTGGGGCAGCTACCTATCTAACATATCCTGGGGGGCACCTACCTATCTAACCTATCCTGGGGGGCACCTACCTAATCTAACCTATACTGGGGGGCACCTACCTATCTAACCTATACTGGGGGGCACCTACCTATCTAACCTATACTGGGGGACACCTACCTAATCTAACCTATACTGGGGGGCACCTACCTAATCTAACCTATACTGGGGGGCACCTACCTAATCTAACCTATACTGGGTGGCAGCTACCTAATCTAACCTATACTGAGGGGGGCAGCTACCTTATCTAACCTATACTGGGGGGCACCTACCTATCTAACCTATACTGGGGGGCACCTACCTATCTAACCTATACTGGGGGGCAGCTACCTATCTAACCTATACTGGGGAGCAGCTACCTATCTAACCTATACTGGGGGAAGCTACCTATCTAACCTATCCTGGGGGGCACCTACCTAATCTAACCTATACTGGGTGGCAGCTACCTAATCTAACCTATACTGGGGGGCACCTACCTATCTAACCTATACTGGGGGGCAGCTACCTATCTAACCTATACTGGGGGCAGCTACCTATCTAACCTATACTGGGGCACCTACCTAACCTATACTGGGGGGCAGCTACCTATCTAACCTGGGGGGCAGCTACCTAATCTAACCTATACTGAGGGGGCAGCTACCTAATCTAACCTATACTGGGGGGCAGCTACCTATCTAACCTATACTGGGGGGCACCTACCTATCTAACCTATACTGGGGGGCAGCTACCTATCTAACCTATACTGGGGGGCAGCTACCTATCTAACCTATACTGGGGGGCACCTTCCTAACCTATACTGGGGGGCACCTTCCTATCTAACCTATAGTGGGAGCATTAACTTATCTTACCTGTATTGGGGGCACCTACCTACCTAGCTAGTCTATACAGGTGACAACTATACTGGCTACCTATATTGGAGGCACCTACCTAACTAACCTATACTGGGGGCATCTACCTATCTAACCTATGCGGGGGGCAACTATTCTGGCTATCTATATTAGAGGCACCCACCTAGCTAACCTGTAGTGGGGGCACCTAACTATCTAACTTATACCGGGGACGCCTGCCTATCTAACCTATACTGTGGGCAACTATACTGGCTACCTATACTGGAGGCACCTACCTGGCTAACCTATACCGGAGGCAACTATACTGACTCACCTATGCCTGGCTACTTATACTGGGGGGACCTATAGCTGGCTACCTATACTGGGGTACCTATTCTGGGGGAATCTATACTGAGTGCAACTAGACCTGGCTAACCTACACTGTGGGCACCCATACCTTGCTTCGGGGGATGGGGGGGGGCGCAATTTTTACACCCTCGCCCTGGGTGCATTTTAGCCTAGAAACTGCACTGCTTCTTCCGCATATGATGCGGATTACGTCACACGCCGGCCGCCTCGCGTCATCACGGCGGCCAGCGTGAAAGTACTGCGCATGCGCGATTAAAGCGCGCATGTGCAGTACTTTCACGTCGGCCGCCGTGATGACGCGTGGCGGCCGGCGTGTGACGTAATCCGCGTCATATGCGGAAGAAGCAGCCCGACACTCGGGAGAGTGTCGCCCGGGCTGCGGCCTGTCAGCCATTCCGGAGCGGGGAGAAGGAGAGGAGCCAGGACGCCGGCGTGGGACCTCCCGACCAGCACTGGGCTGGAGAAAGCCCCTGGTGAGTACAACTTTTATTTTTTAGATGAGCTCGGAGTCCCTTTAAGTGGTTAAAGTACACTTGATGTCTGCTGGATTCTGAAACAAACCAGTAGTCAAGCTGCATATTGTTCAGTCCTACCTCCTTATAAAACTGTTGCTGAAAACGCTGCTGGCTGGGGAGTTTAATTACACTCCAAGGGTTTGATTCTCTAACCAGTGCTAACTCAGTTAGCACGTGGTAAGGCTTTGCATGTGCAAATGAGGGTGCTAAGTAGACCATGTCTCGAATGAGCGGCCGTTTCCATGGTAACACCACTTTGACCTGCCGACGCCTGTCGGCGTTAGGCGGTCATTAAGTGGTTAATATATATGGAGCGCTGCCTCAGCTGTCCTGCAGTCTATCCACAGTTGCTGATAAGAATTAATTAGACACCTTAATCTTCCTAAACAAACACAGAACACAGAGAAGTGAATTTCTTCAGCAATCATATGTGGAATAAAGACGTTTCATTGTGTGCTGTGCAAGAGTTCGGACCCACTTTAAATATTTTTAGTACCCTCTTTCTCCCAGCCCTCTGACTAATATCTTTGTGTCACTATGCGCTGTGCATTGTATATTAGATGTGAGTGTGCACTGCTATGTCTACTCCTAATCATGGGGAAATGGAAGGTGTCTTTGGACAGCTGTGCCTAGGTCTGGGGGCTTCATTTTGGTATGTCAAAATGAAGTTTTTAAAGTTCTCTAAAAAACAGCTATACGAGAGATAATACGAGAGATAATAATTCTGGAACCTATAGGAACATCAGGATCATTTAAAAGACAAGAGAGACCAGGAGCATAATGGTGCAATATCATTGATATTAGGGATAAATGTTAGATGTTTACGAATATACTCACAAACATAGGTTGCAAATACTTGCAACCACTGTCAGAGCCTATAGGGAGATAAGTTAACCATGCCTGCTCGGTTTTCTTGATCTCTTGTGCAGGGAATGGATGGTCGCACTCCCTTAAGTTCTTTAGAAAGCCGCTAAAAAACTAGTAGTAGGTGTACTAACAACACTGATATGGAGGCACCTAATACCTATACAACTCTAAAAACAGTTTACAAGAAGAGGCAGTGTTGGTCTTATCTCTCCTGAGGAATTAGACCAGTATCCTTAGAAAAAAAATGTCTTTATTCAAGCATGAGCTTGAGGCCTCATTAGAATGAGGCACTCAAGCTCTCAAGCCAGACTATGAAGACACTGCTAGTTGATTGACCTAAGTAAAACCCATTTCCAATAATACTGGCCTGATTCTCCAGGAGAGGTAAGACAAGAAAACATTTATATTGCGCTTTTTTCCTGGCAGACTCAAAGCGCTTGAGCTGCAGCCACTAGGGTGCGTTCTATAGCGAGTAGCAGTGTTAGGGAGTCTAACTCAAGGTCTTACTGAATAGGTGCTGACTTACTGAACAGAAAGAGGCAAGATTTGAACCCAGGTCCCTGGTGTCAGAGGCAGAACCCTTGAAGTGAACCAATGACAAAGCACCCTCGTATATTTTACCATATATATCAGTGGGAACATTAGAGAAAGCCCCTATCCTGCTCTCTGTTTCATTCTTCACTACTCAGCCTGCCTGTTATCAGCCCTGATAAAATCCCCGACTGAGCATTCAGTCTGGCTTTGCTCAGGAATATTTATAGCTGAGTCTGTCTTCGCTGATGTCTTTTCAAGCCCAAGCCTGCCCCCTTGTGGTTCTGCTATAATGACTCAGATATAAAGATTCCTGAGCAAAGCCAGACTGAATGCTCAGTCGGTGATTTTATCAGGGCTGATAAGAAGCAAGCTGAACAGTTAAAAATGAAACAGAGAGCAGGGTATGGGGTTTTCTCTAATGTTCCCACTGATATATATGGAAATACATGAGGGTGCTTTGTCTCTGGTTCACATTAACCATTACCCTATACAGATCAACAACACTGCCTCTCTTTTTTAAACTGTCTCTCTTTTAAACTTAAAGCTAATGTAACCCAGGTTAGTAAAAAAAAAAAGTCAGATACTCACCAAAGGAGAGGGAACGCTCGGTCCTAATGAGCCATCCCTTTCCTCTCCCGGTGGCCCCGATGCTGTGCTGGCTCCTCCATTCTCGTCCCACGCCGAGGGGACTTCGGAAGTCTTCGAGAGCCGAGTCCTCCTGAAGACAGGCGGCGCGCACGCGAACGCGTCATAGAGGACGCGCGTGCATGCGCAGTGTAGAGTGGCCCGTCTTCGGAAGCACTCGGGCTCCCGAAGCATGTCCGAAGCCTCCCTTCAGGCGGGAGATAGCGGTATTCGACCGAAACGGTCGAATACCGCTACGGGCACCGGGAGAGGAGAGGGAATGCTCTATGGGACCCAGAGCCTCCCTCTCCTTACGTGAGTATCTGACTTTTTTTTTTTACAATCCGGTTCCCATTAGCGTTAAGAGTTTTATACATACAGAGCACTAGAGACCTGCAGCGGGTCGGGTACCCGCGGGTAACCCGAAATGCGGGTCTCGTTCAGGTACCCGAATTGATTTAAGCTTCGGGTCGGGTGCGGGTAGGGTTGCGGGTAGCGGTCTGCGGGTGCGGGTAGTGAAAGCAAGCTAAAAACCTTCTTTAGCTTTGGTTTGTGTATAAAAATAGGTTTTATTAACTTTACAGCTCCCCAATGTTACTTTAAATGTGCACTTTAGAAGAAAATGTAAAAAAGCGGGTAGCGGGCCTGCTGGTCGCGGGTAGCGGTTCTGCGGGTGCGGGTCGAGTTGCGGGTATCAAATTCACCAGAAAGCGGGTCGGGTGCGGGTAGCGGGTGCTGGTATGAAAAAGTGGACCCGCGCAGGCCTCTACCGAGCACTTCCATATCAGTGTACAGTGTCATGACAGCTAGACTTGATGGTACAAATGTCCATCTTTACCCCATCCCTCCCTATAAGTACACCATAGACCTTTTAGGCAGCTCCTTATGTGTGGCAACACTTTAATAATCCTATCCCTATCCACAGAGTCTGTGTCTGGTTTCATCCTGTATTTCCAGAATCCAGCATTGCTTCTTTGCTTATAGAAGTAGTACATGTAGGCTTTGGCCTGGGTGTCATGAGGATTGGTATTGGAACTGTACCAGGAATGTTCTCTCTGCTGCACATTAATTTTAGCCTATTGAAGATAGCTCAGAACTCTTGATCAGTTGTCGGAGTAAGACAGTTTGCACATACTATGTTACCAGGTTCTGTTACTGATAGCTTGCTCTAGTTACCTTGTTTGACCTATCAGGGACTCTGCCTGTCCTGATCCTGTGTGCTGTAGATTTCTGTCATACCTCCTAATGTCTTGACATGGAAAAGAGGGACACCAATGCATTTGGTACAGAAATACTGGAACAAAAAACAGAAGCCCAACTTACTCCCAGTTGCTGGCAGCTATGCAAATTGCTTTTCTATAATGCTTGAAAAGTTTTGCCTCCAACTTAGAGTTTAGACAGTTGCTGTAACTTGTCGTACACACAGATACAAAGATTGTTAAAGTTCCTGTCTGCCTTAAGGTGGCCATACACTGGTCGATTTGCCATCAGATCTACCAACAGATAGATCACTCTATGATCGAATCTGATCAGAGAGGGATCGTATGGCTGCCTTTACTGCAAACAGATTGTGAATCGATTTCAGCTTGAAATTGATTCACCATCTGTGAAGCTGACGCCCCCCCCCCCCCCCCCCCCCGCATGCATTACCTGATCATCTGGCCGGCACGTGTCCCCTGGTCTCCGCTGTCTTCTTCTCTGCGCTCAGCTCCAGCTTCACTGAACTTCCTGCCGCGGGAAGTTTAAACAGTAGAGGGCGCTCTACTGTTTAAACTTCCTGCCGGGACAGGAAGTGAAGCCAGCCGGACCCGGAGCCCAGTGGAGAGGAAGACAGCGGAGACCAGGGGACTCACGCCGGCAGAGCAGGTAATGTATTGCCGCTAGCGTCGGTTGTTGGGCATTCGAACGCCACTATCGACGCACTCCCAACCCGCCGGCGGTCAAGTGAAATCTTCCGCACGGACGGCTCAACGGGAACGATTGATTTCAGACGGAAATCGATCATTCTGTCAGCATTTGCGCAACGATTTCACAGCAGATTTTGATCACAGTGATCGAATCTGCTGTATATCGGCGGGAAAATCGTTAGGTGTATGGGCCCCTTTAGTAATCCCTGGACTGTCAGTTCTTTTCTGGCATTTTGTCACTCCGTTCCCAGCTGCTTCCCCCGCTCTGTCACTTTGAAAGGGTTGAATGCAGCGCTTCTGCCTCCCAGTCTCCTGTGAGTGTCTGCACCGAACACACTTCCTGCAGAGTAAAGTGAAGATGTTGTCCCACAATAGAGAACACGCTGACAGCTCGGTGACATAAATAAAGATGTGGGGGCCATTGCATTCTTTCTGAAGGTTTCAACATTTGACTTTGCATATGGCGCAAAGTCTGTTGTTTCTGTTTAATTAGAAATCCGTTTTTTTTCTTTGTTTTTACCTTACTTTCTCATGTATAGATCCAGAACCAACCATCTTTACTCAGCACAATCAGTAACGAAGGATGCTGCCACCAAGCATTGCCATGTCCTGGCTGAGATCAACTGTTAGGCCTAGTGCACACCGAGCGGTTTTGGTAGCGTTTTTAGAACCGCTTGCGGATGTGGAAATGCTTGGGTAATGAATTTGGTGCCAGGGCCGGGCCGAGGCAGAGGCTGGAGAGGCTCCAGCCTCAGGGCGCAGTGTAGGATGGGGCGCACAATTCATTCAGTTGTCATTCCCAATTGTGTTTGAAGCAGAAAGAAATAGGAAAAGGGGATACATGGCAATGACTGCAAGTCAGATAACTAGAGATAAAGGTATTAGGGAGGTTGGGGGCCCTGGGGCGCCTCTTAGTCTAGTAGCAATCAGTGTGTGATGACTGGGGTGGGAGGGATGGAGGGGCGCACTTTGGTGTCTCAGCCTTGGGTGCTGAAGGACCTTGTCCCAGCTCTGGTTGGTGCACACCAGAGCGGTAGGCGATTTGCAGAAACGCATACTCCCGGGCTGCAGCATTTTTTGGATTTCGGAGGCGTTTCTGCCTCTAATGTTAAGTATAGGAAAAACGCAAAACGCTTGCTAATACGCCAGATTAGAGCGGTTTTCCAGGCGTTTTTGTTACAGTAGCTGTTCAGTAACAGCTGAAGGGCTGGTTCAGACAGACGCTTGCGGAGCGTTTACCGCAAGCGTTCGGAACGACGCGGTAGGGAGCATTTACACCGAGCTTGTGCGCGGTTTTACCCGAACGCGGCGTTCGGGTCCCGATTTTCGTTAGCGTTCGAGCTGCCCCTGGAAGGGACATGTAGCTTCCAGGGAGTGGCCAACCGCGACGGCTAATGTTCCCCTAGGGGGGAAAAAACACATCGGAACGCGACCGAAGGCTACTAAAAGCCTGACCGCGCAGCCGCCGTAACGCCCCCAGACGCGACGCCACGCAGTCGTCCGTCTGAACCAGCCCTTACTGTAACAATATCTGTAATCTGCTACACAAAAAAATAGCCACACAAAACCCAAAAACGCTAGCAAAACGCTTCATAATAAGTAGAAAAAAATGCTTCAAAAACCACGTTTTGCGGATCTGCTAGCGGTTTTTGGTGGGCACCAGGCCTTACTGACAGGCTCAGGTGAAGCAAACGCCTTAAAAAAAAACACAAAGACAATGGGAGCCAAATAGCAATGTGTCACTTTTTTGAAGAAGTGAAAGAAGCAAGAATATACTCACAAAGGCGGGTTACAGCAAGGGGCAACCATGTGGAGCAGATGGAGAGCTTTACCCCTCTTCACTTGGTATTACAGGTATAGCTGGATGAAAGTCTTCGCTCCCTTGAAAAAGTGATTGATACAGGGGTGGCAGTGCCACTATGGTCCAACAGTCCCCTTAAGAGAGGGAGGTAATACTAACAGAACAGGATTGAAGAGGCACCCAGGATGAAATAAAAGTAAGTTACAGCAGTAAAAATAGAAAAAAAAATAGAGGTGGCTAACCTCTAGGATGACACAGTATGTAAAATAAAACACAATAAGTTTTATTAGCACAGGCAACGAGTTTCGTGGATGCAAGCTCGCTTCCTCAGGCCAAGTAAAGTGCCAGCAGGGCTATAGCCTAAACATGGAGTGCTTCTTGAGGCTATACACCCACTGGCTTGCTTACATCAGGAATTATTCTCTTTACAATAGTTGCTATTGTTTTCAGTAACGTCAGCATTGTATCTTCTATTTCTGGTTTTGGTTGTGGTGCCTCCTTGATTACGCTTACCTGCCTTACACCTGATTTTCAACTCTGTAGTGTATTTGATACAACGTTCTGCCTGACCTGTTAGCACATATGTCAGTTGCAACCTGCAATCAAGATTATAGCCCTGATTGCATTCTTATAAAAAAGAGGCGAAGTAATTTGGATGCCGGGGATAGCCATTAGTAGACTAATGGTAAAGTTTCCAATATTCCACTATTGGTCAATGGGTAATAAGAACCATTCCTACCGATATTTTACTATCGCAAAACCTAACCCTATTTTCAATTGAACCTTCATTTTATCGGTGCCTAACCCTAAATGTAACTTGAGTCTTGCAGTCAGCTGTTAACTTGGCTGCTGGTGTCCCATTTCAGATTTTATTTTCAGCAGCAGGGGTGGGGTGGGGGTGGTTTGGCTCCAGCAGCACTGGCTCTGGAGTGTAGGTTGGGGGTTAAGCTCTGGCATGTAGGCAGGTGGTGAGGGTTTGGCCCTGGCATATCAGCTGCAGTGCTGATTGCGTGGCTATAGTATAGCCTAATGCCAGGGGGAGTAGTTTGAGTGCCAAGCATTCGGCTGCCAACACAGAGTGCTTGACTGTAGTATTAACAAGCATCAGGAGAATAGTTTGGGTGCTGGGGTTCAGTGCCATAGGGCTAGAGTTTAGTGCCATAGGTAGCCATACACTGGTCGATTTGCCATCAGATTCGACCAACAGACAGATCCCTATCTGATCGAATCTGATCAGAGAGGGATCGTATGGCTACCTTTACTGCAAACAGATTGTGAACCGATTTCAGCCTGAAACCGATCACAATCTGTTGTGGTGGTGCTGCCGCCGCTCCCCCTGCCCGCATACATTACCTGCTCCGCTGGTGCGACTGCCCCCGGTCACCGCTCTTCTTCTCCGTCTCCGCTCTGGTCTGCTCTAGTCTCTGGCATGCTTCCCTTCTTCCTGTCTGGGGGAAGTTTAAACAGTAGAGCGCCCTCTACTGTTTAAACTTCCTGCCGGGACAAGAAGAAAGGAAGCATGCCGGAGACCAGACCAGAGCAGAGACGGAGAAGAGCGGAGACCCGGGAGTCGCGCCGGCGGAGCAGGTAATGTATGCGGCTCTATTGCGTCGGTCGTCGGGCACTCGAATGCCGCTAGCGATGCGCTCTTTACCCGCGGGCGATCGACGGTTATTTTCCGCACGGCGCGATCGACAGGATCGGACGGAATGGATCGAAATTCGGCGTGTAGCGTGAACGATTGGCAGCAGATTCGATCCCAGTGATCGAATCTGCTGTCGAAACGGGCGCAAATCGGGCCAGTGTATGGCCACCTTTACATTTTTTTGACAGGAGGGTCAGTGTTATGCCTAGTTACACACCATACATTTTTCTGTTAGATTCTTCTGTTAGATTTTCTGTAATTAAATTATTTTCTGTAAAGTACTGGTAGAGACTGGTCATTATCTCTGGTGCATTTTCTTCTGGTTATCTCCTGCTGAGTAGAACAATGCCTAATTGCTAGGCAGATAGATGGTTAGTTAATTTCCAACATGTTGGAAATTATCTATCTGGCAGGTAAATCCAATGCCGGGCATACACGTCTCATTTTATATTATCAATCGAGCCACTGATGGCTTGGTTGATAATATTCAAGCTGTCCGATACCCCGCCGGATCGATTCTGCGCTCGATACCAGCGGGGAGAACAATGGGAGCAAACAAAACGCTGATTAGCAGTGCCCGCGGGGACGAGCGGGAATCGAGCGCGGATGTGCGGTGACGCACCGGCATCAAGCCGCTGGCTCAATACCGGCGCATTCTTGAGCCGTGTATGCCCAGCATAAGATTTACAGAAAATTCTATGGTGTATACTAGGCATTAGGGGATAGGGTTAGAGGTTATTGTTATGCATAGTTATAGAAGAGTTTTTGTATTGTCTATGCGAATCTGCATGCAGGAAACGCATGCAGATTCGCACAAGTGGAAACGGGCCCGAAGTGTTACGAAGTTGGGTGGGGAGAGGGTTCATTAAACATTATAGATAAAATGGAATTTACCCAGTATAAACCACTATGGGCTTGATTCACAAAAGAGTGCTAACTGTTAGCACGACCGTTTCCGCGGGAAAATTCGCATTTGCGCGCGAAAACGTTATCATTTCGCGCAAAAAATTGTGATCGCGTGCAATGCGAAAATTCGCGCGAAAACGGCCATGCTAACAGTTAGCACTCTTTTGTGAATCAAGCCCTATATGCTTATTGTAAGCGATGTTCGAAATAACGGCCATTCTGGTGCCATAATTAGCACATGCTGAGTACATGGTAAAGGACATGCAGTCAAAACCTTTTTTGGTGCAGCCGGGCATGGGTAACGATTGGCCTCTGTTCAGACTCTGTGCCAGTTGCTACCACTAATTAATATCTGGTCAGGATCCTAGAGACTGAACACTTCCTCCTTTTAAAAAAAATTGGTTTTATTTTCCACTCACAATTAAACTTAATATATTGGGAAAAATATCTGTCCAACTGAAAATAAATATAAGAGAGATGTACAGTATACAGTAGCAGTTCTTCTTATCTTTAAAGTGAACCTCTAGACTAAAAATCTACTCAGCAGCACTGAAAATGCTTGGTGTTTCTTACCTAAGCCTTATTTTTAGCTGCACAAAAGCTAAGCTCCGCCCCATCAAGGAAAACTGCCGGGCAGGTTTCCCCTGATGCTGTGCAAAGCATGATGGGATTTCGTATGTTGTTGTTCAAGTTGCCTAGCAACTGGGAGGGGTGATCAGCACACAGGACAGTTGGACAGTTGGAACTGTGTCTCATGCTCCCTGTCACCTCCTTTCAACCAAAAAGATGGCTGCCCTCATGAAATCAAACATTTCCCTGTTCTTTTAAAACAGGGTGGGTAACAGATTATATTTCCTATCTATTTTAATTAACATAACTAATGTAACTTAATGACAGTATGTTTGTTTAGGCTGAAGTTCCTCTTTAAGTCCCTATATCCTGGAGAATGATACAGTGATTTGACACAAAAACTGAAGGCAAAGTAAGCATATGCATGTATCTTGTTTCACAAACCCAACAGCACTCTATTAATTTGTGAACTGGAGTGAAAGAGCCACTTTAATGCATCTGAATTCAGTGACCGCTATAAAAAATAGCCTCTATGAAAATCAGTGGCTACAAATAGGTAATGGGGTGGTTGTGGAAGAAATATGTCACGAACATCACATTTTGGGTTCGCAAACAGCGAACTTCCACAAATGTTCGCAAACATACGAACCCAGCGAACCGCCATAGACTTCAATGGGCAGGCGAATTTTAAAATCCACAGGGACTGTTTCTGGCCACATAAGTGATGGAAAAGATGTTTCAAGGGGTCTAACACCTGGACTGTGGCATTCCAGAGGGGGATCCATGCCAAACTTCCCACCAAAAATTACGGTGTTGACGCAGAGTCAGGTTTTAATCCCTAAAGGGCAGAAATCACATTACATTCCTACAAACAATGCACTGGAGTGGTACTGTGCCTGCAACTTTATATGGCCACAATAGCAGTAGTGTGCACAACTATGGGTGTCAGTGGGCTGTGGAGTGTCATATTCAAAATATAAAACAGAAGACCAATGTACTAGCCCTTAAAAGGGCTATTTGGGGTGCTTTCAGCAAGTAGTCAGTGAGGAACAAGAACACAGGTCTAGTTAATGCTTTACCTACCTCTATGCACAAGTTTGACCCTTCTCTCTCTAACAGTCAGCAGCCAGCAGAGAATGAATCCAATATGGCCACTACAACTGCTTTGTCCAGGAGGGGGTGCTAGCTGGCTGCCATTTGTCTGCTGACTGTGAGTTAAGGGGTCAAAGTTTGGCTCCATGAGGATGTATAGGAGGTGGGATGAACACGCCAAATGTTCGCAGTTCGCCGAGATTTCAAACAGCGGAAATTCACCAGGAACTGTCCACCAGCGAACAGTTCGGGCCATCTCTAGTTAGGAATAGTTAGGAGCAAGGGTAGTGTTAGGAATAGGTAGGGGGAGGTTAGTGCTAGGAGTAGGTAGGGGAGGTTACTGTTTGGAGTAGGTTGGGGGTTGGTATTATTAGGAGTAGATAGGGAGGGGGTGGTTAGTAGGGGGAGGTTAGTGTTAAGAGTAGGTAGGGGGAAGTTTAGGGCCGCCTTCAGAAATTTGTGGGCCCCATACTGGGCAAACTTACTGGGCCCCCTTCACTCCACTCAGTGTTTCCCTATTAAAGAAACATGTCAGTGCTATATAAATACATAGTAATAATATGGTAGAATATTAGACTATAACTATGCTAGATAAATAATTCACCTTCCCTGAAACGAAACACTGAAATACACACTTTATTTATCTCAGACTCACCTGTGCTGTGTTATATCACCATATTATTTCTTCCAGTCTTCCACCTCATCTTCTGTCACCTTTCCTGAAGCGAAACACTGAAATACACACTTTATTTATCTCAGACTCACCTGTGCTGTCTTCTATCTCCATCTTTTTTATTCCAGCCTTCCACCTCATCTTCTGTCACCTTTCCTGAAATGAAACACTGAAATGCACAATGTATTTATCTCGGACACACCTGTGCTGTCTTCCATAACCATCTTCTTTTTTCCAGCCTTCCACCTCATCTTCTGTCACTTTTCCTGAAATGAAACTCTGAAATGCACACTTTATTTATCTCAGACTCACCTGTGCTGTCTTCTTACACCATCTTCTTTTTTCCAGCCTTCCACCTCATCTTCTGTCACCTTTCCTGAAACGAAACACTGAAATGCACACTTTATTTATCTCAGACTCACCTGTGCTGTCTTCTTACACCATCTTCTTTTTTCCAACCTTCCACCTCATCTTCTGTCACCTTTCCTGAAACGAAACACTGAAATGCACACTTTATTTCTCTCGGACGCACCTGTGCTGTCTTCTTACACCATCTTCTTTTTTCAAGCCTTCCACCTCATCTTCTTTTTTCCAGCCTTCCACCTCGTCTTCTGTCGCCTTTCCTAAACAAAACACTGAAATGCACACTTTATTTATCTCAGACTCACCTGTGCTGTGTTCTATCACCATCTTACTTCTTCCAGTCTTGCACCTCATCTTCTGTCACCTTTCCTGAAACGAAACACTGAAATGCACACTTTATTTCTCTCTGACTCACCTGTGCTGTCTTCTTACACCATCTTCTTTTTTCAAGCCTTCCACCTCATCTTCTGTCACCTTTCCTGAAATGAAACACTGAAATACACACTTTATTTATCTCAGACTCACCTGTGCTGTGTTCTATCACCATATTATTTCTTCCAGTCTTCCACCTCATCTTCTGTCACCTTTCCTGAAATAAAATACTGAAATGCACACTTTATTTATCTCAGACTCACCTGTGCTGTCTTCTTACACCATCTTCTTTTCTCCAGCCTTCCACCTCATCTTCTGTCACCTTTCCTGAAACGAAACACTGAAATGCACACTTTATCTTAGACTCACCTTTGCTGTCTTCTTACACCATCTTCTTTTTTCCAGCATTCCACCTCATCTTCTGTCACCTTTCCTGAAACGAAACACTGAAATGCACACTTTATTTATCTCAGACTCACCTGTGCTGTCTTCTTACACCATCTTCTTTTTTCCAGCCTTCCACCTCATCTTCTGTCACCTTTCCTGAAATGAAACACTGAAATGCACAATTTATTCATCTCGGACTCACCTGTGCTGTCTTCCATAACCATCTTCTTTTTTCCAGCCTTCCACCTCATCTTCTGTCACTTTTCCTGAAATGAAACACTGAAATGCACACTTTATTTATCTCAGACTCACCTGTGCTGTGTTCTATCACCATATTATTTCTTCCAGCCTTCCACCTCATCTTCTGTCACCTTTCCTGAAACGAAACACTGAAATGCACACTTTATTTTTCTCAGACTCACTTGTGCAGTCTTCCATAACCATCTTCTTTTTTCCAGCCTTCCACCTCATCTTCTGTCACCTTTCCTGAAATAAAATACTGAAATGCACACTTTATTTATCTTTCACTCACCTGTGCTGTGTTCTATCACCATCTTACGTTTTACAGCCTTCCATCTAATCTTCTGTCACCTTTCCTGAAACGAAACACTGAAATGCATAATTTATTTATCTCGGACTCACCTGTGCTGTCTTCCATAACCATCTTCTTTTTTCCAGCCTTCCACCTCATCTTCTGTCACCTTTCCTGAAATGAAACACTGAAATGCACACTTTATTTATCTCAGACTCACGTGTGCTGTCTTCTTACACCATCTTCTTTTTTCCAGCCTTCCACCTCATCTTCCGTCACCTTTCCTGAAACGAAACACTGAATGCACATTTTATTTCTCTCGGACTCACCTGTGCTGTCTTCTTACACCATCTTCTTTTTTCCAGCCTTCCACCTCATTGTCTGTCACCTTTCCTGAAATGAAACACTGAAATGCACACTTTATTTATCTCTGACTCACCTGTGCTGTGTTCTATCACCATCTTACTTCTTCCAGTCTTGCACCTCATCTTCCGTCACCTTTCCTAAAACGAAACACTGAAATGCACACTTTATTTCTCTCGGACTCACCTGTGCTGTCTTCTTACACCATCTTCTTTTTTCAAGCCTTCCACCTCATCTTCTGTCACCTTTCCTGAAATGAAACACTGAAATACACACTTTATTTACCTCAGACTCACCTGTGCTGTGTTCTATCACCATATTATTTCTTCCAGTCTTCCACCTCATCTTCTGTCACCTTTCCTGAAACGAAACACTGAAATACACACTTTATTTATCTCAGACTCACCTGTGCTGTCTACTATCACCATCTTTTTTATTCCAGCCTTCCACCTCATCTTCTGTCACCTTTCCTGAAATAAAATACTGAAATGCACACTTTATTTATCTCAGACTCACCTGTGCTGTCTTCTTACACCATCTTCTTTTCTCCAGCCTTCCACCTCATCTTCTGTCACCTTTCCTGAAACGAAACACTGAAATGCACACTTTATCTTAGACTCACCTGTGCTGTCTTCTTACACCATCTTCTTTTTTCCAGCATTCCACCTCATCTTCTGTCACCTTTCCTGAAACGAAACACTGAAATGCACACTTTATTTCTCTCGGACTCACCTGTGCTGTCTTCTTACACCATCTTCTTTTTTCCAGCCTTCCACCTCATCTTCTGTCACCTTCCCTGAAACAAAACACTGAAATACACACTTTATTTTTCTCAGACTCACCTGTGCTGTCTTCCATAACCATCTTCTTTTTTCCAGCCTTCCACCTCATCTTCTGTCACCTTTCCTGAAACGAAACACTGAAATGCACACTTTATTTCTCTCGGACTCACCTGTGCTGTCTTCTTACACCATCTTCTTTTTTCCAGCCTTCCACCTCATCTTCTGTCACCTTTCCTGAAAGGAAACACTGAAATGCACACTTTATTTATCTCAGACTCACCTGTGCTGTGTTCTATCACCATCTTACTTCTTCCAGTCTTGCACCTCATCTTCTGTCACCTTTCCTGAAACAAAACACTGAAATGCACACTTTATTTCTCTCGGACTCAACTGTGCTGTCTTCTTACACCATATTCTTTTTTCAAGCCTTCCACCTCATCTTCTGTCACCTTTCCTGAAACGAAACACTGAAATACACACTTTATTTATCTCAGACTCACCTGTGCTGTGTTCTATCACCATCTTCTTTTTTCCAGCCTTCCACATCACCTTCTGTCACCTTTCCTGAAATAAAATACTGAAATGCACACTTTATTTATCTCAGACTCACCTGTGCTGTCTTCTTACGCCATCTTACTTCTTCCAGTCTTGCACCTCATCTTCTGTCACCTTTCCTGAAACGAAACACTGAAATGCACACTTTATCTTAGACTCACCTGTGCTGTCTTCTTACACCATCTTCTTTTTTCCAGCCTTCCACCTCATCTTCTGTCACCTTTCCTGAAACGAAACACTGAAATGCACACTTTATTTCTCTCGGATTCACCTGTGCTGTCTTCTTACACCATCTTCTTTTTTCCAGCCTTCCACATCATCTTCTGTCACCTTTCCTGAAACAAAACACTGAAATGCACACTTTATTTATCTCTGACTCACCTGTGCTGTGTTCTATCACCATCTTATGTCTTACAGCCTTCCACCTCATCTTCTGTCACCTTTCCTGAAACGAAACCCTGAAATGCACACTTTATCTCAGACTCACCTGTGCTGTGTTCTACTACCAACTTCTTTCTTCCAGTCTTCCACCTCATCCTCTGCCACCTTCCCTAAAACGAAACACTGAAATACACACTTTATTTATCTCAGACTCACCTGTGTTGTCTTCTATCACCATCTTTTTTATTCCAGCCTTCCACCTCATCTTCTGTCACTTTTCCTGAAATGAAACACTGAAATGCACAATTTATTTATCTCGGATTCACCTGTGCTGTCTTCCATAACCATCTTCTTTTTTCCAGTCTTCCACCTCATCTTCAGTCACCTTTCCTGAAACGAAACACTTAAATGCACACTTTATTTATCTCAGACTCACCTGTGCTGTCTTCTATCACCATCTTTTTTATTCCAGCCTTCCACCTCATCTTCTGTCACCTTTCCTGAAATGAAACACTGAAATGCACACTTTATTTATCTCAGACTCACCTGTGCTGTCTCCTTACACCATCTTCTTTTTCCAGCCTTCCACCTCATCTTCTGTCACCTTTCCTGAAATGAAACACTGAAATACAAACTTTATTTATCTCAGACTCACCTGTGCTGTGTTCTATCACCATATTATTTCTTCCAGTCTTCCACCTCATCTTCTGTCACCTTTCCTGAAACGAAACACTGAAATGCACACTTTATTTATCTCAGACTCACCTGTGCTGTGTTCTATTACCATCTTATTTCTTCCAGTCTTGCACCTTATCTTCTGTCACCTTTCCTAAAATGAAACACTGAAATGCACACTTTATTTATCTCTGACTCACCTGTGCTGTGTTCTATCACCATCTTACGTCTTACAGCCTTCCACCTAATCTTCTGTCACCTTTCCTGAAACGAAACACTGAAATGCACACTTTATTTATCTCTGACTCACCTGTGCTGTGTTCTATCACCATCTTACTTCTTCCAGTCTTGCACCTCATCTTCTGTCACCTTTCCTGAAACGAAACACTGAAATGCACACTATATCTTAGACTCACCTGTGCTGTCTTCTTACACCATCTTCTTTTTTCCAGCCTTCCACCTCATCTTCTGTCACCTTTCCTGAAACGAAACACTGAAATGCACACTTTATTTCTCTCGGACTCACCTGTGCTGTCTTCTATCACCCTCTTCTTTTTTCCAGCCTTCCACCTCATCTTCTGTCACCTTTCCTGAAACGAAACACTGAAATGCACACTTTATTTATCTCTGACTCACCTGTGCTGTGTTCTATTACCAACTTCTTTCTTCCAGTCTTCCACCTCATCCTCTGCCACCTTCCCTAAAACGAAACACTGAAATGCACACTTTATTTCTCTCTGACTCACCTGTGCTGTCCTCTTACACCATCTTCTTTTTTTCCAGCCTTCCACCTCATCTTCTGTCACCTTTCCTGAAATGAAACACTGAAATGCACACTTTATTTATCTCTGACTCACCTGTGCTGTCTTCTTTCACCCTCTTCTTTATTCCAGCCTTCCACCTCCTCTTCTGTCACCTTTCCTGAAATGAAACACTGAAATGCACACTTTATTTATCTCTGACTCACCTGTGCTGTCTTCTATCACCCTCTTCTTCATTGCAGCCTTCCACCTCCTCTTCTGTCATCTTTCCTGAAACGAAACACTGAAATGCACACTTTATTTATCTCTGACTCACCTGTGCTGTGTTCTATCACCATCTTACTTCATCCAGTTTTGCACCTCATCTTCTGTCACCTTTCCTGAAACGAAACACTGAAATGCACACTTTATTTATCTCTGACTCACCTGTGCTGTCTGCTATTACCATCTTTTTTCTCAGCCTTCCACCTCATCTTCTGTCACCTTTCCTGAAATCAAACACTGAAATGCACAATCTATTTATCTCAGACTCGCCTGTGCTGTCTTCTATCACCATCTTCTTTTTTCCAGTCTTCCACCTCATCTTCTGTCACCTTTCCTGAAAGAAAACGCTGAAATAAACACTTTATTTATCTCAGACTTACCTGTGCTGTGTTCTATCACCATGTTGTTTATTTCCAGCCTTCCACCTCATCTTCTGTCACCTTTCCTGAAACGAGATTACTGAAATGCACACTTTATTTATCTCGGACTCACCTGTGCTGTGTTCTATCACCATCTTATTTCTTCCAGTCTTGCTCCTTATCTTCTGTCACCTTTCCTAAAATGAAACACTGAAATGCACACTTTATTTATCTCAGACTCACCTGTGCTGTCTTCTATCACCATCTTCTTTTTTCCAGCCTTCCACCTCATCTTCTGTCACCTTTCCTGAAATAAAATACTGAAATGCACACTTTATCTTAGACTCACCTGTGCTGTCTTCTTACACCATCTTCTTTTTTCCAGCCTTCCACCTCATCTTCTGTCACCTTTCCTGAAACGAAACACTGAAATGCACACTTTATTTCTCTCGGACTCACCTGTGCTGTCTTCTTACACCAACTTCTTTTTTCCAGCCTTCCACCTCATCTTCTGTCACCTTTCCTGAAACGAAACACTGAAATGCACACTTTATTTATCTCTGACTCACCTGTGCTGTGTTCTATCACCATCTTACTTCTTCCAGTCTTGCACCTCATCTTCTGTCACCTTTCCTGAAACGAAACACTGAAATGCACACTTTATTTCTCACGGACTCACCTGTGCTGTCTTCTTACACCATCTTCTTTTTTCAAGCCTTCCACCTCATCTTCTGTCACCTTTCCTGAAATGAAACACTGAAATACACACTTTATTTATCTCAGACTCACCTGTGCTGTCTTCTATCACCATCTTTTTTATTCCAGCCTTCCACCTCATCTTCTGTCACCTTCCTGAAATGAAACACTGAAATGCACACTTTATCTTAGGCTCACCTCTGCTGTGTTCTATCACCATCTTACTTCTTCCAGTCTTGCACCTCATCTTCTGTCACCTTTCCTGAAACGAAACACTGAAATGCACACTTTATTTCTCTCGGACTCACCTGTGCTGTCTTCTTACACCATCTTCTTTTTTCAAGCCTTCCACCTCATCTTCTGTCACCTTTCTTGAAATGAAACACTGAAATACACACTTTATTTATCTCAGACTCACCTGTGCTGTGTTCTATCACCATATTATTTCTTCCAGTCTTCCACCTCATCTTCTGTCACCTTTCCTGAAACGAAAAACTGAAATACACACTTTATTTATCTCAGACTCACCTGTGCTGTCTTCTATCACCATCTTTTTTTATTCCAGCCTTCCACCTCATCTTCTGTCACCTTTCCTGAAATAAAATACTGAAATGCACACTTTATTTATCTCAGACTCACCTGTGCTGTCTTCTTACACCATCTTCTTTTTTCCAGCCTTCCACCTCATCTTCTATCACCTTTCCTGAAACGAAACACTGAAATGCACACTTTATCTTAGACTCACCTGTGCTGTCTTCTTACACCATCTTCTTTTTTCCAGCCTTCCACCTCATCTTCTGTCACCTTTCCTGAAACGAAACACTGTAATGCACACTTTATTTCTCTCGGACTCACCTGTGCTGTCTTCTTACACCATATTCTTTTTTCCAGCCTTCCACATCATCTTCTGTCACCTTTCCTGAAACAAAACACTGAAATGCACACTTTATTTATCTCTGACTCACCTGTGCTGTGTTCTATCACCATCTTACGTTTTACAGCCTTCCACCTCATCTTCTGTCACCTTTCCTGAAACGAAACTCTGAAATGCACACTTTATTTCTCTCGGACTCACCTGTGCTGTGTTCTATTACCAACTTCTTTCTTCCAGTTTTCCACCTCATCTTCTGTCACCTTCCCTAAAACGAAACACTGAAATACACACTTTATGTATCTCAGACTCACCTGTGCTGTCTTCTATCTCCATCTTTTTTATTCCAGCCTTCCACCTCATCTTCTGTCACCTTTCCTGAAATGAAACACTGAAATGCACACTTTATTTATCTCAGACTCACCTGTGCTGTCTTCTTACACCATCTTCTTTTTTTAGCCTTCCACCTCATCTTCTGTCACCTTTCCTGAAACGAAACACTGAAATGCACACTTTATTTCTCTCGGACTCACCTGTGCTGTCTCCTTACACCATCTTCTTTTTTCCAGCCTTCCACCTCATCCTCTGTCACCTTTCCTGAAATGAAACACTGAATTACAAACTTTATTTATCTCTGACTCAACTGTGCTGTGTTCTATCAGCATCTTATTTCTTCCAGTCTTGCACCTTATCTTCTGTCACCTTTCCTAAAATGAAACACTGAAATGCACACTTTATTTATCTCTGACTCACCTGTGATGTGCTCTATCACCATCTTACTTCTTCCAGTCTTGCACCTCATCTTCTGTCACCTTTCCTGAAAGGAAACACTGAAATGCACACTTTATCTTAGACTCACCTGTGTTGTCTTTTTACACCATCTTCTTTTTTCCAGCCTTCCACCTCATCTTGTCACCTTTCCTGAAACGAAACACTGAAATGCACACTTTATTTCTCTCGGACTCACCTGTGCTGTCTTCTTACACCATCTTCTTTTTTCCAGCCTTCCACATCATCTTCTGTCACCTTCCTGAAACAAAACACTGAAATGCACACTTTATCTCTGACTCACCTGTGCTGTGTTCTATCACCATCTTATGTCTTACAGCCTTCCACCTCATCTTCTGTCACCTTTCCTGAAACGAAACACTGAAATGCACACTTTATCTTAGACTCACCTGTGCTGTGTTCTATTACCAACTTCTTTCTTCCAGTCTTCCACCTCATCCTCTGTCACCTTCCCTAAAACGAAACACTGAAATACACACTTTATTTATCTCAGACTCACCTGTGCTGTCTTCTATCACCATCTTTTTTATTCCAGCCTTCCACCTCATCTTCTGTCACCTTTCCTGAAATGAAAAACTGAAATGCACAATTTATTTATCTCGGATTCACCTGTGCTGTCTTCCATAACCATCTTCTTTTTTCCAGTCTTCCACCTCATCTTCTGTCACCTTTCCTGAAACGAAACACTGAAATGCACACTTTATTTATCTCAGACTCACCTATGCTGTCTTCTTACACCATCTTCTTTTTTCCAGCCTTCCACCTCATCTTCTGTCACCTTTCCTGAAACGAAACACTGAAATGCACACTTTATTTCTCTCTGACTCACCTGTGCTGTCCTCTTACACCATCTTCTTTTTTTCCAGCTTTCCACCTCATCTTCTGTCACCTTTCCTGAAATGAAACACTGAAATGCACACTTTATTTATCTCTGACTCACCTGTGCTGTCTTCTTTCACCCTCTTCTTTATTCCAGCCTTCCACCTCCTCTTCTGTCACCTTCCCTGAAACGAAACACTGAAATGCACACTTTATTTATCTCTGACTCACCTGTGCTGTGTTCTATCACCATCTTACTTCTTCCAGTTTTGCACCTCATCTTCTGTCACCTTTCCTGAAACGAAACACTGAAATGCACACTTTATTTATCTCGGACTCACCTGTGCTGTCTGCTATTACCATCTTTTTTCTCTGCCTTCCACCTCATCTTCTGTCACCTTTCCTGAAATCAAACACTGAAATGCACACTTTATTTACCTCAGACTCACCTGTGCTGTCTTCTATCACCATCTTCTTTTTTCCAGTCTTCCACCTCATCTTCTGTCACCTTTCCTAAAACGAAACGCTGAAATACACACTTTATTTATCTCAGACTCACCTGTGCTGTGTTCTATCACCATGTTGTTTATTTCCAGCCTTCCACCTCATCTTCTGTCACCTTTCCTGAAACGAGATTACTGAAATGCACACTTTATTTATCTCGGACTCACCTGTGCTGTCTTCTTACATCATCTTCTTTTATCAAGCCTTCCACCTCATCTTCTGTCACCTTTCCTGAAATGAAACACTGAAATACACACTTCATTTATCTCAGACTCACCTGTGCTGTGTTCTATCACCATATTATTTCTTCCAGTCTTCCACCTCATCTTCTGTCACCTTTCCTGAAACGAAAAACTGAAATACACACTTTATTTATCTCAGACTCACCTGTGCTGTCTTCTTACACCATCTTCTTTTTTCCAGCCTTCCACCTCACCTTCTGTCACCTTTCCTGAAATGAAACACTGAAATGCACACTTTATTTCTCTCGGACTCACCTGTGCTGTCTTCTTACACCATCTTTTTTTTTCCAGCCTTCCACGTCATCTTCTGTCACCTTTCCTGAAACGAAACACTGAAATGCACACTTTATCTCAGACTCACCTGTGCTGTGTTCTATTACCAACTTCTTTCTTCCAGTTTTCCACCTCATCCTCTGTCACCTTCCCTAAAACGAAACACTGAAATACACACTTTATTTATCTCAGACTCACCTGTGCTGTCTTCTATCACCCTCTTCTTTTTTCCAGCCTTCCACCTCATCTTCTGTCACCTTTCCTGAAATGAAACACTGAAATGCACACTTTATCTCAGACTCACCTGTGCTGTCTTCTTACACCATCTTCTTTTTTCCAGCCTTCCACCTCATCTTCTGTCACCTTTCCTGAAACGAAACACTGAAATGCACACTTTATTTCTCTCGGACTCACCTGTGCTGTCTTCTTACACCATCTTCTTTTTTCCAGCCTTCCACCTCATCTTCTGTCACCTTTCCTGAAATGAAACACTGAAATACAAACTTTATTTACCTCAGACTCACCTGTGCTGTGTTCTATCACCATATTATTTCTTCCAGTCTTCCACCTCATCTTCTGTCACCTTTCCTGAAACGAAACACTGAAATGCATACTTTATTTATCTGAGACTCACCTGTGCTGTGTTCTATCACCATCTTATTTCTTCCAGTCTTGCACCTTATCTTCTGTCACCTTTCCTGAAACGAAACACTGAAATGCACACTTTATCTCAGACTCACCTCTGCTGTGTTGTATTACCAACTTCTTTCTTCCAGTTTTCCACCTCATCCTCTGTCACCTTCCCTAAAACGAAACACTGAAATACACAGTTTATTTATCTCAGACTCACCTGTGCTGTCTTCTATGTCCATCTTTTTTATTCCAGCCTTCCACCTCATCTTCTGTCACCTTTCATGAAATGGAACACTGAAATGCACACTTTATTTATCTCAGACTCACCTGTGCTGTCTTCTTACACCATCTTCTTTTTTTCAGCCTTCCACCTCATCTTCTGTCACCTTTCCTGAAACGAAACACTGAAATGCACACTTTATTTCTCTCGGACTCACCTGTGCTGTCTCCTTACACAATCTTCTTTTTTCCAGCCTTCCACCTCATCTTCTGTCACCTTTCCTGAAATGAAACACTGAAATACAAACTTTATTTATCTCAGACTCACCTGTGCTGTGTTCTATCACCATATTATTTCTTCCAGTCTTCCACCTCATCTTCTGTCACCTTTCCTGACACGAAACACTGAAATGCACACTTTATTTATCTCAGACTCACCTGTGCTGTGTTCTATCACCATCTTATTTCTTCCAGTCTTGCACCTCATCTTCTGTCACCTTTCCTAAAATGAAACACTGAAATGCACACTTTATTTTTCTCAGACTCACTTGTGCTGTCTTCCATAACCATCTTCTTTTTCCAGCCTTCCACCTCACCTTCTGTCACCTTTCCTGAAATAAAATACTGAAATGCACACTTTATTAATCTCAGACTCACCTGTGCTGTCTTCTTACACCATCTTCTTTTTTCCAGCCTTCCACATCATCTTCTGTCACTTTTCCTGAAACAAAACACTGAAATGCACACTTTATTTATCTCTGACTCACCTGTGCTGTGTTCTATCACCATCTTACGTCTTACAGCCTTCCACCTAATCTTCTGTCACCTTTCCTGAAACGAAACACTGAAATGCACACTTTATTTATCTCTGACTCACCTGTGCTGTGCTCTATTACCATCTTACTTCTTCCAGTCTTGCACCTCATCTTCTGTCACCTTTCCTGAAACGAAACACTGAAATGCACACTTTATTTCTCTCGGACTCACCTGTGCTGTCTTCTTACACCATCTTCTTTTTTCCAGCCTTCCACATCATCTTCTGTCACCTTTCCTGAAACAAAACACTGAAATGCACACTTTATCTCAGACTCACCTGTGCTGTGTTCTATCACCATCTTATGTCTTACAGCCTTCCACCTTATCTTCTGTCACCTTTCCTGAAACGAAACACTGAAATGCACACTTTATCTTAGACTCACCTGTGCTGTGTTCTATTACCAACTTCTTTCTTCCAGTCTTCCACCTCATCCTCTGTCACCTTCCCTAAAACGAAACACTGAAATACACACTTTATTTATCTCAGACTCACCTGTGCTGTCTTCTATCACCATCTTTTTTATTCCAGCCTTCCACCTCATCTTCTGTCACCTTTCCTGAAATGAAACACTGAAATGCACAATTTATTTATCTCGGAATTACCTGTGCTGTCTTCCATAACCATCTTCTTTTTTCTAGCCTTCCACCTCATCTTCTGTCACCTTTCCTGAAATGAAACACTGAAATGCACACTTCATTTCTCTCTGACTCACCTGTGCTGTCCTCTTACACCATCTTCTTTTTTCCAGCCTTCCACCTCATCTTCTGTCACCTTTCCTGAAATGAAACACTGAAATGCACACTTTATTTATCTCTGACTCACCTGTGCTGTCTTCTTTCACCCTCTTCTTTATTCCAGCCTTCCACCTCTTCTTCTGTCACCTTCCCTGAAACAAAACACTGAAATACACACTTTATTTATCTCAGACTCACCTGTGCTGTCTTCTATCACCCTCTTCTTTTTTCCAGCCTTCCACCTCATCTTCTGTCACCTTTCCTGAAACGAAACACTGAAATGCACACTTTATTTATCTCGGACTCACCTGTGCTGTCTGCTATTACCATCTTTTTTCCCAGCCTTCCACCTCATCTTTTGTCACCTTTCCTGAAATCAAACATTGAAATGCACGCTTTATTTATCTCAGACTCACCTGTGCTGTCTTCTATCACCATCTTCTTTTTTCCAGTCTTCCTCCTCATCTTCTGTCACCTTTCCTGAAACGAAACACTAAAATGCAAACTTTATTTATCTCAGACACACCTGTGCTGTCTTCCATAACCATCTTCTTTTTTCCAGCCTTCCACCTCATCTTCTGTCACCTTTCCTGAAACGAAATACTGAAATACACATTTTATTTATCTCGGACTCACCTGTGCTGTCTTCCATAACCATCTTCTTTTTTCCAGCCTTCCACCTCTTCTTCTGTCACCTTTCCTGAAACAAAACACTGAAATGCACACTTTATTTATCTCGGACTCACCTGTGCTGTGCTCTATCACCATCTTACTTCTTCCAGTCTTGCACCTCATCTTCTGTCACCTTTCCTGAAACGAAACACTGAAATGCACACTTTATCTTAGACTCACCTGTGTTGTCTTCTTACACCATCTTCTTTTTTCCAGCCTTCCACCTCATCTTCTGTCACCTTTCCTGAAACGAAACACTGAAATGCACACTTTATTTCTCTCGGACTCACCTGTGCTGTCTTCTTACACCATCTTCTTTTTTCCAGCCTTCCACATCATCTTCTGTCACCTTTCCTGAAACAAAACACTGAAATGCACACTTTATCTCTGACTCACCTGTGCTGTGTTCTATCACCATCTTATGTCTTACAGCCTTCCACCTCATCTTCTGTCACCTTTCCTGAAACGAAACACTGAAATGCAAACTTTATCTTAGACTCACCTGTGCTGTGTTCTATTACCAACTTCTTTCTTCCAGTCTTCCACCTCATCCTCTGTCACCTTCCCTAAAACGAAACACTGAAATACACACTTTATTTATCTCAGACTCACCTGTGCTGTCTTCTATCACCATCTTTTTTATTCCAGCCTTCCACCTCATCTTCTGTCACCTTTCCTGAAATGAAACACTGAAATGCACAATTTATTTATCTCGGATTCACCAGTGCTGTCTTCCATAACCATCTTCTTTTTTCCAGCCTTCCACCTCATCTTCTGTCACCTTTCCTGAAACGAAACACTGAAATGCACACTTTATTTATCTCTGACTCACCTGTGCTGTCTTCTTTCACCCTCTTCTTTATTCCAGCCTTCCACCTCCTCTTCTGTCACCTTCCTTGAAACGAAACACTGAAATACACACTTTATTTATCTCTGACTCACCTGTGCTGTCTTCTTTCACCCTCTTCTTTATTCCAGCCTTCCACCTCTTCTTCTGTCACCTTCCCTGAAACAAAACACTGAAATACACACTTTATTTATCTCAGACTCACCTGTGCTGTCTTCTATCACCCTCTTCTTTTTTCCAGCCTTCCACCTCATCTTCTGTCACCTTTCCTGAAACGAAACACTGAAATGCACACTTTATTTATCTCGGACTCACCTGTGCTGTCTGCTATTACCATCTTTTTTCCCAGCCTTCCACCTCATCTTTTGTCACCTTTCCTGAAATCAAACATTGAAATGCACGCTTTATTTATCTCAGACTCACCTGTGCTGTCTTCTATCACCATCTTCTTTTTTCCAGTCTTCCTCCTCATCTTCTGTCACCTTTCCTGAAACGAAACACTAAAATGCAAACTTTATTTATCTCAGACTCACCTGTGCTGTGTTCTATTACCAACTTCTTTCTTCCAGTCTTCCACCTCATCCTCTGTCACCTTTCCTGAAATGAAACACCGAAATACACACTTTATTTAACTCAGACTCACCTGTTCTTTCTTCTATCACTATCTTCTTTATTCCAGCCTTCCACCTCATCTTCTGTCACCTTTCCTGAAACGAAACACTGAAATGCACACTTTATTTCTCTCGGACTCACCTGTGCTGTCTCCTTACACCATCTTCTTTTTTCCAGCCTTCCACCTCATCTTCTGTCACCTTTCCTGAAATGAAACACTGAAATACAAACTTTATTTATCTCAGACTCACCTGTGCTGTGTTCTATCACCATATTATTTCTTCCAGTCTTCCACCTCATCTTCTGTCACCTTTCCTGAAACGAAACACTGAAATGCACACTTTATTTATCTCAGACTCACCTGTGCTGTGTTCTATCACCATCTTATTTCTTCCAGTCTTGCACCTCATCTTCTGTCACCTTTCCTAAAATGAAACACTGAAATGCACACTTTATTTTTCTCAGACTCACTTGTGCTGTCTTCCATAACCATCTTCTTTTTCCAGCCTTCCACCTCACCTTCTGTCACCTTTCCTGAAATAAAATACTGAAATGCACACTTTATTAATCTCAGACTCACCTGTGCTGTCTTCTTACACCATCTTCTTTTTTCCAGCCTTCCACATCATCTTCTGTCACTTTTCCTGAAACAAAACACTGAAATGCACACTTTATTTATCTCTGACTCACCTGTGCTGTGTTCTATCACCATCTTACGTCTTACAGCCTTCCACCTAATCTTCTGTCACCTTTCCTGAAACGAAACACTGAAATGCACACTTTATTTATCTCTGACTCACCTGTGCTGTGCTCTATCACCATCTTACTTCTTCCAGTCTTGCACCTCATCTTCTGTCACCTTTCCTGAAACGAAACACTGAAATGCACACTTTATTTCTCTCGGACTCACCTGTGCTGTCTTCTTACACCATCTTCTTTTTTCCAGCCTTCCACATCATCTTCTGTCACCTTTCCTGAAACAAAACACTGAAATGCACACTTTATCTCTGACTCACCTGTGCTGTGTTCTATCACCATCTTATGTCTTACAGCCTTCCACCTTATCTTCTGCCACCTTTCCTGAAACGAAACACTGAAATGCACACCTTATCTTAGACTCACCTGTGCTGTGTTCTATTACCAACTTCTTTCTTCCAGTCTTCCACCTCATCCTCTGTCACCTTCCCTAAAACGAAACACTGAAATACACACTTTATTTATCTCAGACTCACCTGTGCTGTCTTCTATCACCATCTTTTTTATTCCAGCCTTCCACCTCATCTTCTGTCACCTTTCCTGAAACGAAACACTGAAATGCACACTTTATTTCTCTCGGACTCACCTGTGCTGTCCTCTTACACCATCTTCTTTTTTCCAGCCTTCCACCTCATCTTCTGTCACCTTTCCTGAAATGAAACACTGAAATGTACACTTTATTTATCTCTGACTCACCTGTGCTGTCTTCTTTCACCCTCTTCTTTATTCCAGCCTTCCACCTCTTCTTCTGTCACCTTCCCTGAAACAAAACACTGAAATACACACTTTATTTATCTCAGACTCACCTGTGCTGTCTTCTATCACCCTCTTCTTTTTTCCAGCCTTCCACCTCATCTTCTGTCACCTTTCCTGAAATGAAACACTGAAATGCACACTTTATTTATCTCGGACTCACCTGTGCTGTCTGCTATTACCATCTTTTTTCCCAGCCTTCCACCTCATCTTTTGTCACCTTTCCTGAAATCAAACATTGAAATGCACGCTTTATTTATCTCAGACTCACCTGTGCTGTCTTCTATCACCATCTTCTTTTTTCCAGTCTTCCTCCTCATCTTCTGTCACCTTTCCTGAAACGAAACACTAAAATGCAAACTTTATTTATCTCAGACACACCTGTGCTGTGTTCTATTACCAACTTCTTTCTTCCAGTCTTCCACCTCATCCTCTGTCACCTTTCCTGAAATGAAACACTGAAATACACACTTTATTTAACTCAGACTCACCTGTGCTTTCTTCTATCACCATCTTCTTTATTCCAGCCTTCCACCTCATCTTCTGTCACCTTTCCTGAAACGAAAGACTGAAATGCACACTTTATTTATCTCGGACTCACCTGTGCTGTCTTCCATAACCATCTTCTTTTTTCCAGCCTTCCACCTCATCCTCTGTCACCTTTCCTGAAACGAAATACTGAAAAATACTGAAATACACATTTTATTTATCTCGGACTCACCTGTGCTGTCTTCCATAACCATCTTCTTTTTTCCAGCCTTCCACCTCTTCTTCTGTCACCTTTCCTGAAACAAAACACTGAAATGCACACTTTATTTATCTCGGACTCACCTGTGCTGTGCTCTATCACCATCTTACTTCTTCCAGTCTTGCACCTCATCTTCTGTCACCTTTCCTGAAACGAAACACTGAAATGCACACTTTATCTTAGACTCACCTGTGTTGTCTTCTTACACCATCTTCTTTTTTCCAGCCTTCCACCTCATCTTCTCTCACCTTTCCTGAAACGAAACACTGAAATGCACACTTTATTTCTCTCGGACTCACCTGTGCTGTCTTCTTACACCATCTTCTTTTTTCCAGCCTTCCACATCATCTTCTGTCACCTTTCCTGAAACAAAACACTGAAATGCACACTTTATCTCTGACTCACCTGTGCTGTGTTCTATCACCATCTTATGTCTTACAGCCTTCCACCTCATCTTCTGTCACCTTTCCTGAAACGAAACACTGAAATGCAAACTTTATCTTAGACTCACCTGTGCTGTGTTCTATTACCAACTTCTTTCTTCCAGTCTTCCACCTCATCCTCTGTCACCTTCCCTAAAACGAAACACTGAAATACACACTTTATTTATCTCAGACTCACCTGTGCTGTCTTCTATCACCATCTTTTTTATTCCAGCCTTCCACCTCATCTTCTGTCACCTTTCCTGAAATGAAACACTGAAATGCACAATTTATTTATCTCGGATTCACCAGTGCTGTCTTCCATAACTATCTTTTTTTTTCCAGCCTTCCACCTCATCTTCTGTCACCTTTCCTGAAACGAAACACTGAAATGCACACTTTATTTATCTCTGACTCACCTGTGCTGTCTTCTTTCACCCTCTTCTTTATTCCAGCCTTCCACCTCCTCTTCTGTCACCTTCCCTGAAACGAAACACTGAAATACACACTTTATTTATCTCTGACTCACCTGTGCTGTCTTCTTTCACCCTCTTCTTTATTCCAGCCTTCCACCTCTTCTTCTGTCACCTTCCCTGAAACAAAACACTGAAATACACACTTTATTTATCTCAGACTCACCTGTGCTGTCTTCTATCACCCTCTTCTTTTTTCCAGCCTTCCACCTCATCTTCTGTCACCTTTCCTGAAACGAAACACTGAAATGCACACTTTATTTATCTCGGACTCACCTGTGCTGTCTGCTATTACCATCTTTTTTCCCAGCCTTCCACCTCATCTTTTGTCACCTTTCCTGAAATCAAACATTGAAATGCACGCTTTATTTATCTCAGACTCACCTGTGCTGTCTTCTATCACCATCTTCTTTTTTCCAGTCTTCCTCCTCATCTTCTGTCACCTTTCCTGAAACGAAACACTAAAATGCAAACTTTATTTATCTCAGACTCACCTGTGCTGTGTTCTATTACCAACTTCTTTCTTCCAGTCTTCCACCTCATCCTCTGTCACCTTTCCTGAAATGAAACACCGAAATACACACTTTATTTAACTCAGACTCACCTGTTCTTTCTTCTATCACTATCTTCTTTATTCCAGCCTTCCACCTCATCTTCTGTCACCTTTCCTGAAACGAAACACTGAAATGCACACTTTATTTCTCTCGGACTCACCTGTGCTGTCTCCTTACACCATCTTCTTTTTTCCAGCCTTCCACCTCATCTTCTGTCACCTTTCCTGAAATGAAACACTGAAATACAAACTTTATTTATCTCAGACTCACCTGTGCTGTGTTCTATCACCATATTATTTCTTCCAGTCTTCCACCTCATCTTCTGTCACCTTTCCTGAAACGAAACACTGAAATGCACACTTTATTTATCTCAGACTCACCTGTGCTGTGTTCTATCACCATCTTATTTCTTCCAGTCTTGCACCTCATCTTCTGTCACCTTTCCTAAAATGAAACACTGAAATGCACACTTTATTTTTCTCAGACTCACTTGTGCTGTCTTCCATAACCATCTTCTTTTTCCAGCCTTCCACCTCACCTTCTGTCACCTTTCCTGAAATAAAATACTGAAATGCACACTTTATTAATCTCAGACTCACCTGTGCTGTCTTCTTACACCATCTTCTTTTTTCCAGCCTTCCACATCATCTTCTGTCACTTTTCCTGAAACAAAACACTGAAATGCACACTTTATTTATCTCTGACTCACCTGTGCTGTGTTCTATCACCATCTTACGTCTTACAGCCTTCCACCTAATCTTCTGTCACCTTTCCTGAAACGAAACACTGAAATGCACACTTTATTTATCTCTGACTCACCTGTGCTGTGCTCTATCACCATCTTACTTCTTCCAGTCTTGCACCTCATCTTCTGTCACCTTTCCTGAAACGAAACACTGAAATGCACACTTTATTTCTCTCGGACTCACCTGTGCTGTCTTCTTACACCATCTTCTTTTTTCCAGCCTTCCACATCATCTTCTGTCACCTTTCCTGAAACAAAACACTGAAATGCACACTTTATCTCAGACTCACCTGTGCTGTGTTCTATCACCATCTTATGTCTTACAGCCTTCCACCTTATCTTCTGCCACCTTTCCTGAAACGAAACACTGAAATGCACACCTTATCTTAGACTCACCTGTGCTGTGTTCTATTACCAACTTCTTTCTTCCAGTCTTCCACCTCATCCTCTGTCACCTTCCCTAAAACGAAACACTGAAATACACACTTTATTTATCTCAGACTCACCTGTGCTGTCTTCTATCACCATCTTTTTTATTCCAGCCTTCCACCTCATCTTCTGTCACCTTTCCTGAAACGAAACACTGAAATGCACACTTTATTTCTCTCGGACTCACCTGTGCTGTCCTCTTACACCATCTTCTTTTTTCCAGCCTTCCACCTCATCTTCTGTCACCTTTCCTGAAATGAAACACTGAAATGTACACTTTATTTATCTCTGACTCACCTGTGCTGTCTTCTTTCACCCTCTTCTTTATTCCAGCCTTCCACCTCTTCTTCTGTCACCTTCCCTGAAACAAAACACTGAAATACACACTTTATTTATCTCAGACTCACCTGTGCTGTCTTCTATCACCCTCTTCTTTTTTCCAGCCTTCCACCTCATCTTCTGTCACCTTTCCTGAAATGAAACACTGAAATGCACACTTTATTTATCTCGGACTCACCTGTGCTGTCTGCTATTACCATCTTTTTTCCCAGCCTTCCACCTCATCTTTTGTCACCTTTCCTGAAATCAAACATTGAAATGCACGCTTTATTTATCTCAGACTCACCTGTGCTGTCTTCTATCACCATCTTCTTTTTTCCAGTCTTCCTCCTCATCTTCTGTCACCTTTCCTGAAACAAAACACTAAAATGCAAACTTTATTTATCTCAGACACACCTGTGCTGTGTTCTATTACCAACTTCTTTCTTCCAGTCTTCCACCTCATCCTCTGTCACCTTTCCTGAAATGAAACACTGAAATACACACTTTATTTAACTCAGACTCACCTGTGCTTTCTTCTATCACCATCTTCTTTATTCCAGCCTTCCACCTCATCTTCTGTCACCTTTCCTGAAACGAAAGACTGAAATGCACACTTTATTTATCTCGGACTCACCTGTGCTGTCTTCCATAACCATCTTCTTTTTTCCAGCCTTCCACCTCATCCTCTGTCACCTTTCCTGAAACGAAATACTGAAAAATACTGAAATACACATTTTATTTATCTCGGACTCACCTGTGCTGTCTTCCATAACCATCTTCTTTTTTCCAGCCTTCCACCTCTTCTTCTGTCACCTTTCCTGAAACAAAACACTGAAATGCACACTTTATTTATCTCGGACTCACCTGTGCTGTGCTCTATCACCATCTTACTTCTTCCAGTCTTGCACCTCATCTTCTGTCACCTTTCCTGAAACGAAACACTGAAATGCACACTTTATCTTAGACTCACCTGTGTTGTCTTCTTACACCATCTTCTTTTTTCCAGCCTTCCACCTCATCTTCTCTCACCTTTCCTGAAACGAAACACTGAAATGCACACTTTATTTCTCTCGGACTCACCTGTGCTGTCTTCTTACACCATCTTCTTTTTTCCAGCCTTCCACATCATCTTCTGTCACCTTTCCTGAAACAAAACACTGAAATGCACACTTTATCTCTGACTCACCTGTGCTGTGTTCTATCACCATCTTATGTCTTACAGCCTTCCACCTCATCTTCTGTCACCTTTCCTGAAACGAAACACTGAAATGCAAACTTTATCTTAGACTCACCTGTGCTGTGTTCTATTACCAACTTCTTTCTTCCAGTCTTCCACCTCATCCTCTGTCACCTTCCCTAAAACGAAACACTGAAATACACACTTTATTTATCTCAGACTCACCTGTGCTGTCTTCTATCACCATCTTTTTTATTCCAGCCTTCCACCTCATCTTCTGTCACCTTTCCTGAAATGAAACACTGAAATGCACAATTTATTTATCTCGGATTCACCAGTGCTGTCTTCCATAACCATCTTTTTTTTCCAGCCTTCCACCTCATCTTCTGTCACCTTTCCTGAAACGAAACACTGAAATGCACACTTTATTTATCTCTGACTCACCTGTGCTGTCTTCTTTCACCCTCTTCTTTATTCCAGCCTTCCACCTCCTCTTCTGTCACCTTCCCTGAAACGAAACACTGAAATACACACTTTATTTATCTCTGACTCACCTGTGCTGTCTTCTTTCACCCTCTTCTTTATTCCAGCCTTCCACCTCTTCTTCTGTCACCTTCCCTGAAACAAAACACTGAAATACACACTTTATTTATCTCTGACTCACCTGTGCTGTCTTCTTTCACCCTCTTCTTTATTCCAGCCTTCCACCTCTTCTTCTGTCACCTTCCCTGAAACAAAACACTGAAATACACACTTTATTTATCTCAGACTCACCTGTGCTGTCTTCTATCACCCTCTTCTTTTTTCCAGCCTTCCACCTCATCTTCTGTCACCTTTCCTGAAACGAAACACTGAAATGCACACTTTATTTATCTCGGACTCACCTGTGCTGTCTGCTATTACCATCTTTTTTCCCAGCCTTCCACCTCATCTTTTGTCACCTTTCCTGAAATCAAACATTGAAATGCACGCTTTATTTATCTCAGACTCACCTGTGCTGTCTTCTATCACCATCTTCTTTTTTCCAGTCTTCCTCCTCATCTTCTGTCACCTTTCCTGAAACGAAACACTAAAATGCAAACTTTATTTATCTCAGACTCACCTGTGCTGTGTTCTATTACCAACTTCTTTCTTCCAGTCTTCCACCTCATCCTCTGTCACCTTTCCTGAAATGAAACACCGAAATACACACTTTATTTAACTCAGACTCACCTGTTCTTTCTTCTATCACTATCTTCTTTATTCCAGCCTTCCACCTCATCTTCTGTCACCTTTCCTGAAACGAAACACTGAAATGCACACTTTATTTCTCTCGGACTCACCTGTGCTGTCTCCTTACACCATCTTCTTTTTTCCAGCCTTCCACCTCATCTTCTGTCACCTTTCCTGAAATGAAACACTGAAATACAAACTTTATTTATCTCAGACTCACCTGTGCTGTGTTCTATCACCATATTATTTCTTCCAGTCTTCCACCTCATCTTCTGTCACCTTTCCTGAAACGAAACACTGAAATGCACACTTTATTTATCTCAGACTCACCTGTGCTGTGTTCTATCACCATCTTACTTCTTCCAGTCTTGCACCTCATCTTCTGTCACCTTTCCTGAAACGAAACACTGAAATGCACACTTTATTTCTCTCGGACTCACCTGTGCTGTCTTCTTACACCATCTTCTTTTTTCCAGCCTTCCACATCATCTTCTGTCACCTTTCCTGAAACAAAACACTGAAATGCACACTTTATCTCAGACTCACCTGTGCTGTGTTCTATCACCATCTTATGTCTTACAGCCTTCCACCTTATCTTCTGTCACCTTTCCTGAAACGAAACACTGAAATGCACACCTTATCTTAGACTCACCTGTGCTGTGTTCTATTACCAACTTCTTTCTTCCAGTCTTCCACCTCATCCTCTGTCACCTTCCCTAAAACGAAACACTGAAATACACACTTTATTTATCTCAGACTCACCTGTGCTGTCTTCTATCACCATCTTTTTTATTCCAGCCTTCCACCTCATCTTCTGTCACCTTTCCTGAAACGAAACACTGAAATGCACACTTTATTTCTCTCGGACTCACCTGTGCTGTCCTCTTACACCATCTTCTTTTTTCCAGCCTTCCACCTCATCTTATGTCACCTTTCCTGAAATGAAACACTGAAATGTACACTTTATTTATCTCTGACTCACCTGTGCTGTCTTCTTTCACCCTCTTCTTTATTCCAGCCTTCCACCTCTTCTTCTGTCACCTTCCCTGAAACAAAACACTGAAATACACACTTTATTTATCTCAGACTCACCTGTGCTGTCTTCTATCACCCTCTTCTTTTTTCCAGCCTTCCACCTCATCTTCTGTCACCTTTCCTGAAATGAAACACTGAAATGCACACTTTATTTATCTCGGACTCACCTGTGCTGTCTGCTATTACCATCTTTTTTCCCAGCCTTCCACCTCATCTTTTGTCACCTTTCCTGAAATCAAACATTGAAATGCACGCTTTATTTATCTCAGACTCACCTGTGCTGTCTTCTATCACCATCTTCTTTTTTCCAGTCTTCCTCCTCATCTTCTGTCACCTTTCCTGAAACGAAACACTAAAATGCAAACTTTATTTATCTCAGACACACCTGTGCTGTGTTCTATTACCAACTTCTTTCTTCCAGTCTTCCACCTCATCCTCTGTCACCTTTCCTGAAATGAAACACTGAAATACACACTTTATTTAACTCAGACTCACCTGTGCTTTCTTCTATCACCATCTTCTTTATTCCAGCCTTCCACCTCATCTTCTGTCACCTTTCCTGAAACGAAAGACTGAAATGCACACTTTATTTATCTCGGACTCACCTGTGCTGTCTTCCATAACCATCTTCTTTTTTCCAGCCTTCCACCTCATCTTCTGTCACCTTTCCTGAAACGAAATACTGAAAAATACTGAAATACACATTTTATTTATCTCGGACTCACCTGTGCTGTCTTCCATAACAATCTTCTTTTTTCCAGCCTTCCACCTCTTCTTCTGTCACCTTTCCTGAAACAAAACACTGAAATGCACACTTTATTTATCTCGGACTCACCTGTGCTGTGCTCTATCACCATCTTACTTCTTCCAGTCTTGCACCTCATCTTCTGTCACCTTTCCTGAAACGAAACACTGAAATGCACACTTTATCCTAGACTCACCTGTGTTGTCTTCTTACACCATCTTCTTTTTTCCAGCCTTCCACCTCATCTTCTCTCACCTTTCCTGAAACGAAACACTGAAATGCACACTTTATTTCTCTCGGACTCACCTGTGCTGTCTTCTTCCACCATCTTCTTTTTTCCAGCCTTCCACATCATCTTCTGTCACCTTTCCTGAAACAAAACACTGAAATGCACACTTTATCTCTGACTCACCTGTGCTGTGTTCTATCACCATCTTATGTCTTACAGCCTTCCACCTCATCTTCTGTCACCTTTCCTGAAACGAAACACTGAAATGCAAACTTTATCTTAGACTCACCTGTGCTGTGTTCTATTACCAACTTCTTTCTTCCAGTCTTCCACCTCATCCTCTGTCACCTTCCCTAAAACGAAACACTGAAATACACACTTTATTTATCTCAGACTCACCTGTGCTGTCTTCTATCACCATCTTTTTTATTCCAGCCTTCCACCTCATCTTCTGTCACCTTTCCTGAAATGAAACACTGAAATGCACAATTTATTTATCTCGGATTCACCAGTGCTGTCTTCCATAACCATCTTCTTTTTTCCAGCCTTCCACCTCATCTTCTGTCACCTTTCCTGAAACGAAACACTGAAATGCACACTTTATTTATCTCTGACTCACCTGTGCTGTCTTCTTTCACCCTCTTCTTTATTCCAGCCTTCCACCTCCTCTTCTGTCACCTTCCCTGAAACAAAACACTGAAATACACACTTTATTTATCTCAGACTCACCTGTGCTGTCTTCTATCACCCTCTTCTTTTTTCCAGCCTTCCACCTCATCTTCTGTCACCTTTCCTAAAACGAAACACTGAAATGCACACTTTATTTATCTCGGACTCACCTGTGCTGTCTGCTATTACCATCTTTTTTCCCAGCCTTCCACCTCATCTTTTGTCACCTTTCCTGAAATCAAACATTGAAATGCACGCTTTATTTATCTCAGACTCACCTGTGCTGTCTTCTATCACCATCTTCTTTTTTCCAGTCTTCCTCCTCATCTTCTGTCACCTTTCCTGAAACGAAAGACTGAAATGCACACTTTATTTATCTCGGACTCACCTGTGCTGTCTTCCATAACCATCTTCTTTTTTCCAGCCTTCCACCTCATCTTCTGTCACCTTTCCTGAAACAAAACACTGAAATGCACACTTTATTTATCTCGGACTCACCTGTGCTGTGTTCTATTACCAACTTCTTTCTTCCAGTCTTCCACCTCATCCTCTGTCACCTTCCCTGAAACGAAACACTGAAATACACACTTTATTTATCTCAGACTCACCTGTGCTGTCTTCCATAACCATCTTCTTTTTTCCAGCCTTCCACCTCATCTTCTGTCACCTTTCCTGAAATAAAACACTGAAATGTACACTTTATTTATCTCAGACTCACCTGTGCTGTCTTCTTACACCATCTTCTTTTTTCCAGCCTTCCACCTCATCTTCTGTCACCTTTCCTGAAATGAATCACTGAAATAAACACTTTATTTATCTCAGACTCACCTGTGCTGTCTTCCATAACCATCTTCTTTTTTCCAGCCTTCCACCTCATCTTCTGTCACCTTTCCTGAAATGAAACACTGAAATGTACACTTTATTTATCTCAGACTCACCTGTACTGTCTTCTTACACAATCTTCTTTTTTCCAGCCTTCCACCTCATCTTCTTTCACCTTTCCTGAAACGAAACACTGAAATAAACACTTTATCTCAGACTCACCTGTGCTGTGTTCTATCACCATATTATTTCTTTCAGTCTTCCACCTCATCTTCTGTCACCTTTCCTGAAACGAAACACTGAAATACACACTTTATTCATCTCTGACTCACCTGTGCTGTCTTCTTTCACCCTCTTCTTTATTCCAGCCTTCCACCTCCTCTTCTGTCACCTTCCCTGAAACGAAACACTGAAATACACACTTTATTTATCTCTGACTCACCTGTGCTGTCTTCTATCACCCTCTTCTTTATTCCAGCCTTCCACCTCATCTTCTGTCATCTTTCCTGAAATCAAACACTGAAATGCACACTTTATTTATCTCAGACTCACCTGTGCTGTGTTCTAACACCATCTTACTTCTTCCAGTCTTGCACCTCATCTTCTGTCACCTTTCCTGAAACGAAACACTGAAATGCACACTTTATTTATCTCAGACTCACCTGTGCTGTCTTCTATTACCGTCTTCTTTGTTCCAGTCTTCCACCTCATCTTCTGTCACCTTTCCTGAAACGAAACACTGAAATACACACTTTATTTATCTCAGACTCACCTGTGCTGTGTTCTATCACCATGTTGTTTATTTCCAGCCTTCCACCTCATCTTCTGTCACCGTTCCTGAAACGAGATTACTGAAATGCACACTTTATTTATCTCGGACTCACCTGTGCTGTGTTCTATCACCATCTTATTTCTTCCAGTCTTGCTCCTTATCTTCTGTCACCTTTCCTAAAATGAAACACTGAAATGCACACTTTTCTATCTCAGACTCACCTGTGCTGTCTTCTTACACCATCTTCTTTTTTCCAGCCTTCCACCTCATCTTCTGTCACCTTCCCTGAAACAAAACACTGAAATGCACACTTTATTTCTCTCTGACTCACCTGTGCTGTCTTCCATAACCATCTTCTTTTTTCCAGCCTTCCACCTCATCTTCTGTCACCTTTCCTGAAATAAAATACTGAAATGCACACTTTATCTTAGACTCACCTGTGCTGTCTTCTTACACCATCTTCTTTTTTCCAGCCTTCCACCTCATCTTCGGTCACCTTTCCTGAAACGAAACACTGAAATGCACACTTTATTTCTCTCTGACTCACCTGTGCTGTCTTCTTACACCATCTTCTTTTTTCCAGCCTTCCACCTCATCTTCTGTCACCTTTCCTGAAACGAAACACTGAAATGCACACTTTATTTATCTCTGACTCACCTGTGCTGTGTTCTATCACCATCTTACTTCTTCCAGTCTTGCACCTCATCTTCTGTCACCTTTCCTGAAACGAAACACTGAAACGCACACTTTATTTCTCTCGGACTCACCTGTGCTGTCTTCTATCACCATCTTTTTTATTCCAGCCTTCCACCTCATCTTCTGTCACCTTTCCTGAAATAAAATACTGAAATGCACACTTTATTTCTCTCTGACTCACCTGTGCTGTCTTCTTACACCATCTTCTTTTTTCCAGCCTTCCACCTCATCTTCGGTCACCTTTCCTGAAACGAAACACTGAAATGCACACTTTATTTCTCTCTGACTCACCTGTGCTGTCTTCTTACACCATCTTCTTTTTTCCAGCCTTCCACCTCATCTTCTGTCACCTTTCCTGAAACGAAACACTGAAATGCACACTTTATCTTAGACTCACCTGTGCTGTGTTCTATTACCAACTTCTTTCTTCCAGTCTTCCACCTCATCCTCTGTCACCTTCCCTAAAACGAAACACTGAAATACACACTTTATTTATCTCAGACTCACCTGTGCTGTCTTCTATCACCATCTTTTTTATTCCAGCCTTCCAGCTCATCTTCTGTCACCTTTCCTGAAATGAAAAACTGAAATGCACAATTTATTTATCTCGGATTCACCTGTGCTGTCTTCCATAACCATCTTCTTTTTTCCAGTCTTCCACCTCATCTTCTGTCACCTTTCCTGAAACGAAACACTGAAATGCACACTTTATTTATCTCAGACTCACCTATGCTGTCTTCTTACACCATCTTCTTTTTTCCAGCCTTCCACCTCATCTTCTGTCACCTTTCCTGAAACGAAACACTGAAATGCACACTTTATTTCTCTCTGACTCACCTGTGCTGTCCTCTTACACCATCTTCTTTTTTTCCAGCTTTCCACCTCATCTTCTGTCACCTTTCCTGAAATGAAACACTGAAATGCACACTTTATTTATCTCTGACTCACCTGTGCTGTCTTCTTTCACCCTCTTCTTTATTCCAGCCTTCCACCTCCTCTTCTGTCACCTTCCCTGAAACGAAACACTGAAATGCACACTTTATTTATCTCTGACTCACCTGTGCTGTGTTCTATCACCATCTTACTTCTTCCAGTTTTGCACCTCATCTTCTGTCACCTTTCCTGAAACGAAACACTGAAATGCACACTTTATTTATCTCGGACTCACCTGTGCTGTCTGCTATTACCATCTTTTTTCTCTGCCTTCCACCTCATCTTCTGTCACCTTTCCTGAAATCAAACACTGAAATGCACACTTTATTTATCTCAGACTCACCTGTGCTGTCTTCTATCACCATCTTCTTTTTTCCAGTCTTCCACCTCATCTTCTGTCACCTTTCCTAAAACGAAACGCTGAAATACACACTTTATTTATCTCAGACTCACCTGTGCTGTGTTCTATCACCATGTTGTTTATTTCCAGCCTTCCACCTCATCTTCTGTCACCTTTCCTGAAACGAGATTACTGAAATGCACACTTTATTTATCTCAGACTCACCTGTGCTGTGTTCTATCACCATATTATTTCTTCCAGTCTTCCACCTCATCTTCTGTCACCTTTCCTGAAACGAAAAACTGAAATACACACTTTATTTATCTCAGACTCACCTGTGCTGTCTTCTTACACCATCTTCTTTTTTCCAGCCTTCCACCTCACCTTCTGTCACCTTTCCTGAAATGAAACACTGAAATGCACACTTTATTTCTCTCGGACTCACCTGTGCTGTCTTCTTACACCATCTTTTTTTTCCCAGCCTTCCACGTCATCTTCTGTCACCTTTCCTGAAACGAAACACTGAAATGCACACTTTATCTCAGACTCACCTGTGCTGTGTTCTATTACCAACTTCTTTCTTCCAGTTTTCCACCTCATCCTCTGTCACCTTCCCTAAAACGAAACACTGAAATACACACTTTATTTATCTCAGACTCACCTGTGCTGTCTTCTATCACCCTCTTCTTTTTTCCAGCCTTCCACCTCATCTTCTGTCACCTTTCCTGAAATGAAACACTGAAATGCACACTTTATCTCAGACTCACCTGTGCTGTCTTCTTACACCATCTTCTTTTTTCCAGCCTTCCACCTCATCTTCTGTCACCTTTCCTGAAACGAAACACTGAAATGCACACTTTATTTCTCTCGGACTCACCTGTGCTGTCTTCTTACACCATCTTCTTTTTTCCAGCCTTCCACCTCATCTTCTGTCACCTTTCCTGAAATGAAACACTGAAATACAAACTTTATTTACCTCAGACTCACCTGTGCTGTGTTCTATCACCATATTATTTCTTCCAGTCTTCCACCTCATCTTCTGTCACCTTTCCTGAAACGAAACACTGAAATGCATACTTTATTTATCTGAGACTCACCTGTGCTGTGTTCTATCACCATCTTATTTCTTCCAGTCTTGCACCTTATCTTCTGTCACCTTTCCTGAAACGAAACACTGAAATGCACACTTTATCTCAGACTCACCTCTGCTGTGTTCTATTACCAACTTCTTTCTTCCAGTTTTCCACCTCATCCTCTGTCACCTTCCCTAAAACGAAACACTGAAATACACAGTTTATTTATCTCAGACTCACCTGTGCTGTCTTCTATGTCCATCTTTTTTATTCCAGCCTTCCACCTCATCTTCTGTCACCTTTCATGAAATGGAACACTGAAATGCACACTTTATTTATCTCAGACTCACCTGTGCTGTCTTCTTACACCATCTTCTTTTTTTTAGCCTTCCACCTCATCTTCTGTCACCTTTCCTGAAACGAAACACTGAAATGCACACTTTATTTCTCTCGGACTCACCTGTGCTGTCTCCTTACACCATCTTCTTTTTTCCAGCCTTCCACCTCATCTTCTGTCACCTTTCCTGAAATGAAACACTGAAATACAAACTTTATTTATCTCAGACTCACCTGTGCTGTGTTCTATCACCATATTATTTCTTCCAGTCTTCCACCTCATCTTCTGTCACCTTTCCTGACACGAAACACTGAAATGCACACTTTATTTATCTCAGACTCACCTGTGCTGTGTTCTATCACCATCTTATTTCTTCCAGTCTTGCACCTCATCTTCTGTCACCTTTCCTAAAATGAAACACTGAAATGCACACTTTATTTTTCTCAGACTCACTTGTGCTGTCTTCCATAACCATCTTCTTTTTCCAGCCTTCCACCTCACCTTCTGTCACCTTTCCTGAAATAAAATACTGAAATGCACACTTTATTAATCTCAGACTCACCTGTGCTGTCTTCTTACACCATCTTCTTTTTTCCAGCCTTCCACATCATCTTCTGTCACTTTTCCTGAAACAAAACACTGAAATGCACACTTTATTTATCTCGGACTCACCTGTGCTGTCTGCTATTACCATCTTTTTTCTCTGCCTTCCACCTCATCTTCTGTCACCTTTCCTGAAATCAAACACTGAAATGCACACTTTATTTATCTCAGACTCACCTGTGCTGTCTTCTATCACCATCTTCTTTTTTCCAGTCTTCCACCTCATCTTCTGTCACCTTTCCTAAAACGAAACGCTGAAATACACACTTTATTTATCTCAGACTCACCTGTGCTGTGTTCTATCACCATGTTGTTTATTTCCAGCCTTCCACCTCATCTTCTGTCACCTTTCCTGAAACGAGATTACTGAAATGCACACTTTATTTATCTCGGACTCACCTGTGCTGTCTTCTTACATCATCTTCTTTTATCAAGCCTTCCACCTCATCTTCTGTCACCTTTCCTGAAATGAAACACTGAAATACACACTTCATTTATCTCAGACTCACCTGTGCTGTGTTCTATCACCATATTATTTCTTCCAGTCTTCCACCTCATCTTCTGTCACCTTTCCTGAAACGAAAAACTGAAATACACACTTTATTTATCTCAGACTCACCTGTGCTGTCTTCTTACACCATCTTCTTTTTTCCAGCCTTCCACCTCACCTTCTGTCACCTTTCCTGAAATGAAACACTGAAATGCACACTTTATTTCTCTCGGACTCACCTGTGCTGTCTTCTTACACCATCTTTTTTTTTCCAGCCTTCCACGTCATCTTCTGTCACCTTTCCTGAAACGAAACACTGAAATGCACACTTTATCTCAGACTCACCTGTGCTGTGTTCTATTACCAACTTCTTTCTTCCAGTTTTCCACCTCATCCTCTGTCACCTTCCCTAAAACGAAACACTGAAATACACACTTTATTTATCTCAGACTCACCTGTGCTGTCTTCTATCACCCTCTTCTTTTTTCCAGCCTTCCACCTCATCTTCTGTCACCTTTCCTGAAATGAAACACTGAAATGCACACTTTATCTCAGACTCACCTGTGCTGTCTTCTTACACCATCTTCTTTTTTCCAGCCTTCCACCTCATCTTCTGTCACCTTTCCTGAAACGAAACACTGAAATGCACACTTTATTTCTCTCGGACTCACCTGTGCTGTCTTCTTACACCATCTTCTTTTTTCCAGCCTTCCACCTCATCTTCTGTCACCTTTCCTGAAATGAAACACTGAAATACAAACTTTATTTACCTCAGACTCACCTGTGCTGTGTTCTATCACCATATTATTTCTTCCAGTCTTCCACCTCATCTTCTGTCACCTTTCCTGAAACGAAACACTGAAATGCATACTTTATTTATCTGAGACTCACCTGTGCTGTGTTCTATCACCATCTTATTTCTTCCAGTCTTGCACCTTATCTTCTGTCACCTTTCCTGAAACGAAACACTGAAATGCACACTTTATCTCAGACTCACCTCTGCTGTGTTCTATTACCAACTTCTTTCTTCCAGTTTTCCACCTCATCCTCTGTCACCTTCCCTAAAACGAAACACTGAAATACACAGTTTATTTATCTCAGACTCACCTGTGCTGTCTTCTATGTCCATCTTTTTTATTCCAGCCTTCCACCTCATCTTCTGTCACCTTTCATGAAATGGAACACTGAAATGCACACTTTATTTATCTCAGACTCACCTGTGCTGTCTTCTTACACCATCTTCTTTTTTTTAGCCTTCCACCTCATCTTCTGTCACCTTTCCTGAAACGAAACACTGAAATGCACACTTTATTTCTCTCGGACTCACCTGTGCTGTCTCCTTACACCATCTTCTTTTTTCCAGCCTTCCACCTCATCTTCTGTCACCTTTCCTGAAATGAAACACTGAAATACAAACTTTATTTATCTCAGACTCACCTGTGCTGTGTTCTATCACCATATTATTTCTTCCAGTCTTCCACCTCATCTTCTGTCACCTTTCCTGACACGAAACACTGAAATGCACACTTTATTTATCTCAGACTCACCTGTGCTGTGTTCTATCACCATCTTATTTCTTCCAGTCTTGCACCTCATCTTCTGTCACCTTTCCTAAAATGAAACACTGAAATGCACACTTTATTTTTCTCAGACTCACTTGTGCTGTCTTCCATAACCATCTTCTTTTTCCAGCCTTCCACCTCACCTTCTGTCACCTTTCCTGAAATAAAATACTGAAATGCACACTTTATTAATCTCAGACTCACCTGTGCTGTCTTCTTACACCATCTTCTTTTTTCCAGCCTTCCACATCATCTTCTGTCACTTTTCCTGAAACAAAACACTGAAATGCACACTTTATTTATCTCTGACTCACCTGTGCTGTGTTCTATCACCATCTTACGTCTTACAGCCTTCCACCTAATCTTCTGTCACCTTTCCTGAAACGAAACACTGAAATGCACACTTTATTTATCTCTGACTCACCTGTGCTGTGCTCTATTACCATCTTACTTCTTCCAGTCTTGCACCTCATCTTCTGTCACCTTTCCTGAAACGAAACACTGAAATGCACACTTTATTTCTCTCGGACTCACCTGTGCTGTCTTCTTACACCATCTTCTTTTTTCCAGCCTTCCACATCATCTTCTGTCACCTTTCCTGAAACAAAACACTGAAATGCACACTTTATCTCAGACTCACCTGTGCTGTGTTCTATCACCATCTTATGTCTTACAGCCTTCCACCTTATCTTCTGTCACCTTTCCTGAAACGAAACACTGATATGCACACTTTATCTTAGACTCACCTGTGCTGTGTTCTATTACCAACTTCTTTCTTCCAGTCTTCCACCTCATCCTCTGTCACCTTCCCTAAAACGAAACACTGAAATACACACTTTATTTATCTCAGACTCACCTGTGCTGTCTTCTATCACCATCTTTTTTATTCCAGCCTTCCACCTCATCTTCTGTCACCTTTCCTGAAATGAAACACTGAAATGCACAATTTATTTATCTCGGAATTACCTGTGCTGTCTTCCATAACCATCTTCTTTTTTCTAGCCTTCCACCTCATCTTCTGTCACCTTTCCTGAAACGAAACACTGAAATGCACACTTTATTTCTCTCTGACTCACCTGTGCTGTCCTCTTACACCATCTTCTTTTTTCCAGCCTTCCACCTCATCTTCTGTCACCTTTCCTGAAATGAAACACTGAAATGCACACTTTATTTATCTCTGACTCACCTGTGCTGTCTTCTTTCACCCTCTTCTTTATTCCAGCCTTCCACCTCTTCTTCTGTCACCTTCCCTGAAACAAAACACTGAAATACACACTTTATTTATCTCAGACTCACCTGTGCTGTCTTCTATCACCCTCTTCTTTTTTCCAGCCTTCCACCTCATCTTCTGTCACCTTTCCTGAAACGAAACACTGAAATGCACACTTTATTTATCTCGGACTCACCTGTGCTGTCTGCTATTACCATCTTTTTTCCCAGCCTTCCACCTCATCTTTTGTCACCTTTCCTGAAATCAAACATTGAAATGCACGCTTTATTTATCTCAGACTCACCTGTGCTGTCTTCTATCACCATCTTCTTTTTTCCAGTCTTCCTCCTCATCTTCTGTCACCTTTCCTGAAACGAAACACTAAAATGCAAACTTTATTTATCTCAGACACACCTGTGCTGTCTTCCATAACCATCTTCTTTTTTCCAGCCTTCCACCTCATCTTCTGTCACCTTTCCTGAAACGAAATACTGAAATACACATTTTATTTATCTCGGACTCACCTGTGCTGTCTTCCATAACCATCTTCTTTTTTCCAGCCTTCCACCTCTTCTTCTGTCACCTTTCCTGAAACAAAACACTGAAATGCACACTTATTTATCTCGGACTCACCTGTGCTGTGCTCTATCACCATCTTACTTCTTCCAGTCTTGCACTTCATCTTCTGTCACCTTTCCTGAAACGAAACACTGAAATGCACACTTTATCTTAGACTCACCTGTGTTGTCTTCTTACACCATCTTCTTTTTTCCAGCCTTCCACCTCATCTTCTGTCACCTTTCCTGAAACGAAACACTGAAATGCACACTTTATTTCTCTCGGACTCACCTGTGCTGTCTTCTTACACCATCTTCTTTTTTCCAGCCTTCCACATCATCTTCTGTCACCTTTCCTGAAACAAAACACTGAAATGCACACTTTATCTCTGACTCACCTGTGCTGTGTTCTATCACCATCTTATGTCTTACAGCCTTCCACCTCATCTTCTGTCACCTTTCCTGAAACGAAACACTGAAATGCAAACTTTATCTTAGACTCACCTGTGCTGTGTTCTATTACCAACTTCTTTCTTCCAGTCTTCCACCTCATCCTCTGTCACCTTCCCTAAAACGAAACACTGAAATACACACTTTATTTATCTCAGACTCACCTGTGCTGTCTTCTATCACCATCTTTTTTATTCCAGCCTTCCACCTCATCTTCTGTCACCTTTCCTGAAATGAAACACTGAAATGCACAATTTATTTATCTCGGATTCACCAGTGCTGTCTTCCATAACCATCTTCTTTTTTCCAGCCTTCCACCTCATCTTCTGTCACCTTTCCTGAAACGAAACACTGAAATGCACACTTTATTTATCTCTGACTCACCTGTGCTGTCTTCTTTCACCCTCTTCTTTATTCCAGCCTTCCACCTCCTCTTCTGTCACCTTCCCTGAAACGAAACACTGAAATACACACTTTATTTATCTCTGACTCACCTGTGCTGTCTTCTTTCACCCTCTTCTTTATTCCAGCCTTCCACCTCTTCTTCTGTCACCTTCCCTGAAACAAAACACTGAAATACACACTTTATTTATCTCAGACTCACCTGTGCTGTCTTCTATCACCCTCTTCTTTTTTCCAGCCTTCCACCTCATCTTCTGTCACCTTTCCTGAAACGAAACACTGAAATGCACACTTTATTTATCTCGGACTCACCTGTGCTGTCTGCTATTACCATCTTTTTTCCCAGCCTTCCACCTCATCTTTTGTCACCTTTCCTGAAATCAAACATTGAAATGCACGCTTTATTTATCTCAGACTCACCTGTGCTGTCTTCTATCACCATCTTCTTTTTTCCAGTCTTCCTCCTCATCTTCTGTCACCTTTCCTGAAACGAAACACTAAAATGCAAACTTTATTTATCTCAGACTCACCTGTGCTGTGTTCTATTACCAACTTCTTTCTTCCAGTCTTCCACCTCATCCTCTGTCACCTTTCCTGAAATGAAACACCGAAATACACACTTTATTTAACTCAGACTCACCTGTTCTTTCTTCTATCACTATCTTCTTTATTCCAGCCTTCCACCTCATCTTCTGTCACCTTTCCTGAAACGAAACACTGAAATGCACACTTTATTTCTCTCGGACTCACCTGTGCTGTCTCCTTACACCATCTTCTTTTTTCCAGCCTTCCACCTCATCTTCTGTCACCTTTCCTGAAATGAAACACTGAAATACAAACTTTATTTATCTCAGACTCACCTGTGCTGTGTTCTATCACCATATTATTTCTTCCAGTCTTCCACCTCATCTTCTGTCACCTTTCCTGAAACGAAACACTGAAATGCACACTTTATTTATCTCAGACTCACCTGTGCTGTGTTCTATCACCATCTTATTTCTTCCAGTCTTGCACCTCATCTTCTGTCACCTTTCCTAAAATGAAACACTGAAATGCACACTTTATTTTTCTCAGACTCACTTGTGCTGTCTTCCATAACCATCTTCTTTTTCCAGCCTTCCACCTCACCTTCTGTCACCTTTCCTGAAATAAAATACTGAAATGCACACTTTATTAATCTCAGACTCACCTGTGCTGTCTTCTTACACCATCTTCTTTTTTCCAGCCTTCCACATCATCTTCTGTCACTTTTCCTGAAACAAAACACTGAAATGCACACTTTATTTATCTCTGACTCACCTGTGCTGTGTTCTATCACCATCTTACGTCTTACAGCCTTCCACCTAATCTTCTGTCACCTTTCCTGAAACGAAACACTGAAATGCACACTTTATTTATCTCTGACTCACCTGTGCTGTCTTCTTTCACCCTCTTCTTTATTCCAGCCTTCCACCTCCTCTTCTGTCACCTTCCCTGAAACAAAACACTGAAATACACACTTTATTTATCTCAGACTCACCTGTGCTGTCTTCTATCACCCTCTTCTTTTTTCCAGCCTTCCACCTCATCTTCTGTCACCTTTCCTGAAACGAAACACTGAAATGCACACTTTATTTATCTCGGACTCACCTGTGCTGTCTGCTATTACCATCTTTTTTCCCAGCCTTCCACCTCATCTTTTGTCACCTTTCCTGAAATCAAACATTGAAATGCACGCTTTATTTATCTCAGACTCACCTGTGCTGTCTTCTATCACCATCTTCTTTTTTCCAGTCTTCCTCCTCATCTTCTGTCACCTTTCCTGAAACGAAAGACTGAAATGCACACTTTATTTATCTCGGACTCACCTGTGCTGTCTTCCATAACCATCTTCTTTTTTCCAGCCTTCCACCTCATCTTCTGTCACCTTTCCTGAAACAAAACACTGAAATGCACACTTTATTTATCTCGGACTCACCTGTGCTGTGTTCTATTACCAACTTCTTTCTTCCAGTCTTCCACCTCATCCTCTGTCACCTTCCCTGAAACGAAACACTGAAATACACACTTTATTTATCTCAGACTCACCTGTGCTGTCTTCCATAACCATCTTCTTTTTTCCAGCCTTCCACCTCATCTTCTGTCACCTTTCCTGAAATAAAACACTGAAATGTACACTTTATTTATCTCAGACTCACCTGTGCTGTCTTCTTACACCATCTTCTTTTTTCCAGCCTTCCACCTCATCTTCTGTCACCTTTCCTGAAATGAATCACTGAAATAAACACTTTATTTATCTCAGACTCACCTGTGCTGTCTTCCATAACCATCTTCTTTTTTCCAGCCTTCCACCTCATCTTCTGTCACCTTTCCTGAAATGAAACACTGAAATGTACACTTTATTTATCTCAGACTCACCTGTACTGTCTTCTTACACTATCTTCTTTTTTCCAGCCTTCCACCTCATCTTCTTTCACCTTTCCTGAAACGAAACACTGAAATAAACACTTTATCTCAGACTCACCTGTGCTGTGTTCTATCACCATATTATTTCTTTCAGTCTTCCACCTCATCTTCTGTCACCTTTCCTGAAACGAAACACTGAAATACACACTTTATTCATCTCTGACTCACCTGTGCTGTCTTCTTTCACCCTCTTCTTTATTCCAGCCTTCCACCTCCTCTTCTGTCACCTTCCCTGAAACGAAACACTGAAATACACACTTTATTTATCTCTGACTCACCTGTGCTGTCTTCTATCACCCTCTTCTTTATTCCAGCCTTCCACCTCATCTTCTGTCATCTTTCCTGAAATCAAACACTGAAATGCACACTTTATTTATCTCAGACTCACCTGTGCTGTGTTCTAACACCATCTTACTTCTTCCAGTCTTGCACCTCATCTTCTGTCACCTTTCCTGAAACGAAACACTGAAATGCACACTTTATTTATCTCAGACTCACCTGTGCTGTCTTCTATCACCGTCTTCTTTGTTCCAGTCTTCCACCTCATCTTCTGTCACCTTTCCTGAAACGAAACACTGAAATACACACTTTATTTATCTCAGACTCACCTGTGCTGTGTTCTATCACCATGTTGTTTATTTCCAGCCTTCCACCTCATCTTCTGTCACCGTTCCTGAAACGAGATTACTGAAATGCACACTTTATTTATCTCGGACTCACCTGTGCTGTGTTCTATCACCATCTTATTTCTTCCAGTCTTGCTCCTTATCTTCTGTCACCTTTCCTAAAATGAAACACTGAAATGCACACTTTTTTTATCTCAGACTCACCTGTGCTGTCTTCTTACACCATCTTCTTTTTTCCAGCCTTCCACCTCATCTTCTGTCACCTTCCCTGAAACAAAACACTGAAATGCACACTTTATTTCTCTCTGACTCACCTGTGCTGTCTTCCATAACCATCTTCTTTTTTCCAGCCTTCCACCTCATCTTCTGTCACCTTTCCTGAAATAAAATACTGAAATGCACACTTTATCTTAGACTCACCTGTGCTGTCTTCTTACACCATCTTCTTTTTTCCAGCCTTCCACCTCATCTTCTGTCACCTTTCCTGAAACGAAACACTGAAATGCACACTTTATTTCTCTCTGACTCACCTGTGCTGTCTTCTTACACCATCTTCTTTTTTCCAGCCTTCCACCTCATCTTCTGTCACCTTTCCTGCAACGAAACACTGAAATGCACACTTTATTTATCTCTGACTCACCTGTGCTGTGTTCTATCACCATCTTACTTCTTCCAGTCTTGCACCTCATCTTCTGTCACCTTTCCTGAAACGAAACACTGAAACGCACACTTTATTTCTCTCGGACTCACCTGTGCTGTCTTCTATCACCATCTTTTTTATTCCAGCCTTCCACCTCATCTTCTGTCACCTTTCCTGAAATAAAATACTGAAATGCACACTTTATTTCTCTCTGACTCACCTGTGCTGTCTTCTTACACCATCTTCTTTTTTCCAGCCTTCCACCTCATCTTCGGTCACCTTTCCTGAAACGAAACACTGAAATGCACACTTTATTTCTCTCTGACTCACCTGTGCTGTCTTCTTACACCATCTTCTTTTTTCCAGCCTTCCACCTCATCTTCTGTCACCTTTCCTGAAACGAAACACTGAAATGCACACTTTATTTATCTCTGACTCACCTGTGCTGTCTTCTTACACCATCTTCTTTTTTCAAGCCTTCCACCTCATCTTCTGTCACCTTTCCTGAAATGAAACACTGAAATACACACTTTATTTATCTCAGACTCACCTGTGCTGTGTTCTATCACCATATTATTTCTTCCAGTCTTCCACCTCATCTTCTGTCACCTTTCCTGAAACGAAAAACTGAAATACACACTTTATTTATCTCAGACTCACCTGTGCTGTCTTCTATCACCATCTTTTTTATTCCAGCCTTCCACCTCATCTTCTGTCACCTTTCCTGAAATAAAATACTGAAATGCACACTTTATTTATCTCAGACTCACCTGTGCTGTCTTCTTACACCATCTTCTTTTTTCCAGCCTTCCACCTCATCTTCTGTCACCTTTCCTGAAACGAAACACTGAAATGCACACTTTATTTCTCTTGGCCTCACCTGTGCTGTGTTCTTACACCATCTTCTTTTTTCCAGCCTTCCACCTCATCTTCTGTCACCTTTCCTGAAACGAAACACTGAAATGCACACTTTATCTCAGACTCACCTGTGCTGTGTTCTATTACCAACTTCTTTCTTCCAGTTTTCCACCTCATCCTCTGTCACCTTCCCTAAAACAAAACACTGAAATACACACTTTAATTATCTCAGACTCACCTGTGCTGTCTTCTTACACCATCTTTTTTATTCCAGCCTTCCGCCTCATCTTCTGTCACCTTTCCTGAAATGAAACACTGAAATGCACACTTTATTTATCTCAGACTCACCTGCGCTGTCTTCTTACACCATCTACTTTTTTCCAGCCTTCCACCTCATCTTCGGTCACCTTTCCTGAAACGAAACACTGAAATGCACACTTTATTTCTCTCTGACTCACCTGTGCTGTCTTCTTACACCATCTTCTTTTTTCCAGCCTTCCACCTCATCTTCTGTCACCTTTCCTGAAACGAAACACTGAAATGCACACTTTATCTTAGACTCACCTGTGCTGTGTTCTATTACCAACTTCTTTCTTCCAGTCTTCCACCTCATCCTCTGTCACCTTCCCTAAAACGAAACACTGAAATACACACTTTATTTATCTCAGACTCACCTGTGCTGTCTTCTATCACCATCTTTTTTATTCCAGCCTTCCACCTCATCTTCTGTCACCTTTCCTGAAATGAAAAACTGAAATGCACAATTTATTTATCTCGGATTCACCTGTGCTGTCTTCCATAACCATCTTCTTTTTTCCAGTCTTCCACCTCATCTTCTGTCACCTTTCCTGAAACGAAACACTGAAATGCACACTTTATTTATCTCAGACTCACCTATGCTGTCTTCTTACACCATCTTCTTTTTTCCAGCCTTCCACCTCATCTTCTGTCACCTTTCCTGAAACGAAACACTGAAATGCACACTTTATTTCTCTCTGACTCACCTGTGCTGTCCTCTTACACCATCTTCTTTTTTTCCAGCTTTCCACCTCATCTTCTGTCACCTTCCCTGAAATGAAACACTGAAATGCACACTTTATTTATCTCTGACTCACCTGTGCTGTCTTCTTTCACCCTCTTCTTTATTCCAGCCTTCCACCTTCTCTTCTGTCACCTTCCCTGAAACGAAACACTGAAATGCACACTTTATTTATCTCTGACTCACCTGTGCTGTGTTCTATCACCATCTTACTTCTTCCAGTTTTGCACCTCATCTTCTGTCACCTTTCCTGAAACGAAACACTGAAATGCACACTTTATTTATCTCGGACTCACCTGTGCTGTCTGCTATTACCATCTTTTTTCTCTGCCTTCCACCTCATCTTCTGTCACCTTTCCTGAAATCAAACACTGAAATGCACACTTTATTTATCTCAGACTCACCTGTGCTGTCTTCTATCACCATCTTCTTTTTTCAGTCTTCCACCTCATCTTCTGTCACCTTTCCTAAAACGAAACGCTGAAATACACACTTTATTTATCTCAGACTCACCTGTGCTGTGTTCTATCACCATGTTGTTTATTTCCAGCCTTCCACCTCATCTTCTGTCACCTTTCCTGAAACGAGATTACTGAAATGCACACTTTATTTATCTCGGACTCACCTGTGCTGTCTTCTTACATCATCTTCTTTTATCAAGCCTTCCACCTCATCTTCTGTCACCTTTCCTGAAATGAAACACTGAAATACACACTTCATTTATCTCAGACTCACCTGTGCTGTGTTCTATCACCATATTATTTCTTCCAGTCTTCCACCTCATCTTCTGTCACCTTTCCTGAAACGAAAAACTGAAATACACACTTTATTTATCTCAGACTCACCTGTGCTGTCTTCTTACACCATCTTCTTTTTTCCAGCCTTCCACCTCACCTTCTGTCACCTTTCCTGAAATGAAACACTGAAATGCACACTTTATTTCTCTCGGACTCACCTGTGCTGTCTTCTTACACCATCTTTTTTTTTCCAGCCTTCCACGTCATCTTCTGTCACCTTTCCTGAAACGAAACACTGAAATGCACACTTTATCTCAGACTCACCTGTGCTGTGTTCTATTACCAACTTCTTTCTTCCAGTTTTCCACCTCATCCTCTGTCACCTTCCCTAAAACGAAACACTGAAATACACACTTTATTTATCTCAGACTCACCTGTGCTGTCTTCTATCACCCTCTTCTTTTTTCCAGCCTTCCACCTCATCTTCTGTCACCTTTCCTGAAATGAAACACTGAAATGCACACTTTATCTCAGACTCACCTGTGCTGTGTTCTATTACCAACTTCTTTCTTCCAGTTTTCCACCTCATCCTCTGTCACCTTCCCTAAAACGAAACACTGAAATACACAGTTTATTTATCTCAGACTCACCTGTGCTGTCTTCTATGTCCATCTTTTTTATTCCAGCCTTCCACCTCATCTTCTGTCACCTTTCATGAAATGGAACACTGAAATGCACACTTTATTTATCTCAGACTCACCTGTGCTGTCTTCTTACACCATCTTCTTTTTTTCAGCCTTCCACCTCATCTTCTGTCACCTTTCCTGAAACGAAACACTGAAATGCACACTTTATTTCTCTCGGACTCACCTGTGCTGTCTCCTTACACCATCTTCTTTTTTCCAGCCTTCCACCTCATCTTCTGTCACCTTTCCTGAAATGAAACACTGAAATACAAACTTTATTTATCTCAGACTCACCTGTGCTGTGTTCTATCACCATATTATTTCTTCCAGTCTTCCACCTCATCTTCTGTCACCTTTCCTGACACGAAACACTGAAATGCACACTTTATTTATCTCAGACTCACCTGTGCTGTGTTCTATCACCATCTTATTTCTTCCAGTCTTGCACCTCATCTTCTGTCACCTTTCCTAAAATGAAACACTGAAATGCACACTTTATTTTTCTCAGACTCACTTGTGCTGTCTTCCATAACCATCTTCTTTTTCCAGCCTTCCACCTCACCTTCTGTCACCTTTCCTGAAATAAAATACTGAAATGCACACTTTATTAATCTCAGACTCACCTGTGCTGTCTTCTTACACCATCTTCTTTTTTCCAGCCTTCCACATCATCTTCTGTCACTTTTCCTGAAACAAAACACTGAAATGCACACTTTATTTATCTCTGACTCACCTGTGCTGTGTTCTATCACCATCTTACGTCTTACAGCCTTCCACCTAATCTTCTGTCACCTTTCCTGAAACGAAACACTGAAATGCACACTTTATTTATCTCTGACTCACCTGTGCTGTGCTCTATTACCATCTTACTTCTTCCAGTCTTGCACCTCATCTTCTGTCACCTTTCCTGAAACGAAACACTGAAATGCACACTTTATTTCTCTCGGACTCACCTGTGCTGTCTTCTTACACCATCTTTTTTATTCCAGCCTTCCACCTCATCTTCTGTCACCTTTCCTGAAATGAAACACTGAAATGCACAATTTATTTATCTCGGAATTACCTGTGCTGTCTTCCATAACCATCTTCTTTTTTCTAGCCTTCCACCTCATCTTCTGTCACCTTTCCTGAAACGAAACACTGAAATGCACACTTTATTTCTCTCTGACTCACCTGTGCTGTCCTCTTACACCATCTTCTTTTTTCCAGCCTTCCACCTCATCTTCTGTCACCTTTCCTGAAATGAAACACTGAAATGCACACTTTATTTATCTCTGACTCACCTGTGCTGTCTTCTTTCACCCTCTTCTTTATTCCAGCCTTCCACCTCTTCTTCTGTCACCTTCCCTGAAACAAAACACTGAAATACACACTTTATTTATCTCAGACTCACCTGTGCTGTCTTCTATCACCCTCTTCTTTTTTCCAGCCTTCCACCTCATCTTCTGTCACCTTTCCTGAAACGAAACACTGAAATGCACACTTTATTTATCTCGGACTCACCTGTGCTGTCTGCTATTACCATCTTTTTTCCCAGCCTTCCACCTCATCTTTTGTCACCTTTCCTGAAATCAAACATTGAAATGCACGCTTTATTTATCTCAGACTCACCTGTGCTGTCTTCTATCACCATCTTCTTTTTTCCAGTCTTCCTCCTCATCTTCTGTCACCTTTCCTGAAACGAAACACTAAAATGCAAACTTTATTTATCTCAGACACACCTGTGCTGTCTTCCATAACCATCTTCTTTTTTCCAGCCTTCCACCTCATCTTCTGTCACCTTTCCTGAAACGAAATACTGAAATACACACTTTATTTATCTCAGACTCACCTGTGCTGTCTTCTATCACCCTCTTCTTTTTTCCAGCCTTCCACCTCATCTTCTGTCACCTTTCCTGAAACGAAACACTGAAATGCACACTTTATTTATCTCGGACTCACCTGTGCTGTCTGCTATTACCATCTTTTTTCCCAGCCTTCCACCTCATCTTTTGTCACCTTTCCTGAAATCAAACATTGAAATGCACGCTTTATTTATCTCAGACTCACCTGTGCTGTCTTCTATCACCATCTTCTTTTTTCCAGTCTTCCTCCTCATCTTCTGTCACCTTTCCTGAAACGAAAGACTGAAATGCACACTTTATTTATCTCGGACTCACCTGTGCTGTCTTCCATAACCATCTTCTTTTTTCCAGCCTTCCACCTCATCTTCTGTCACCTTTCCTGAAACAAAACACTGAAATGCACACTTTATTTATCTCGGACTCACCTGTGCTGTGTTCTATTACCAACTTCTTTCTTCCAGTCTTCCACCTCATCCTCTGTCACCTTCCCTGAAACGAAACACTGAAATACACACTTTATTTATCTCAGACTCACCTGTGCTGTCTTCCATAACCATCTTCTTTTTTTCCAGCCTTCCACCTCATCTTCTGTCACCTTTCCTGAAATGAAACACTGAAATGTACACTTTATTTATCTCAGACTCACCTGTGCTGTCTTCTTACACCATCTTCTTTTTTCCAGCCTTCCACCTCATCTTCTGTCACCTTTCCTGAAATGAATCACTGAAATAAACACTTCATTTATCTCAGACTCACCTGTGCTGTCTTCCATAACCATCTTCTTTTTTCCAGCCTTCCACCTCATCTTCTGTCACCTTTCCTGAAATGAAACACTGAAATGTACACTTTATTTATCTCAGACTCACCTGTACTGTCTTCTTACACAATCTTCTTTTTTCCAGCCTTCCACCTCATCTTCTTTCACCTTTCCTGAAACGAAACACTGAAATAAACACTTTATCTCAGACTCACCTGTGCTGTGTTCTATCACCATATTATTTCTTTCAGTCTTCCACCTCATCTTCTGTCACCTTTCCTGAAACGAAACACTGAAATACACACTTTATTCATCTCTGACTCACCTGTGCTGTCTTCTTTCACCCTCTTCTTTATTCCAGCCTTCCACCTCCTCTTCTGTCACCTTCCCTGAAACGAAACACTGAAATACACACTTTATTTATCTCTGACTCACCTGTGCTGTCTTCTATCACCCTCTTCTTTATTCCAGCCTTCCACCTCATCTTCTGTCATCTTTCCTGAAATCAAACACTGAAATGCACACTTTATTTATCTCAGACTCACCTGTGCTGTGTTCTAACACCATCTTACTTCTTCCAGTCTTGCACCTCATCTTCTGTCACCTTTCCTGAAACGAAACACTGAAATGCACACTTTATTTATCTCAGACTCACCTGTGCTGTCTTCTATCACCGTCTTCTTTGTTCCAGTCTTCCACCTCATCTTCTGTCACCTTTCCTGAAACGAAACACTGAATTACACACTTTATTTATCTCAGACTCACCTGTGCTGTGTTCTATCACCATGTTGTTTATTTCCAGCCTTCCACCTCATCTTCTGTCACCGTTCCTGAAACGAGATTACTGAAATGCACACTTTATTTATCTCGGACTCACCTGTGCTGTGTTCTATCACCATCTTATTTCTTCCAGTCTTGCTCCTTATCTTCTGTCACCTTTCCTAAAATGAAACACTGAAATGCACACTTTTTTATCTCAGACTCACCTGTGCTGTCTTCTTACACCATCTTCTTTTTTCCAGCCTTCCACCTCATCTTCTGTCACCTTCCCTGAAACAAAACACTGAAATGCACACTTTATTTCTCTCTGACTCACCTGTGCTGTCTTCCATAACCATCTTCTTTTTTCCAGCCTTCCACCTCATCTTCTGTCACCTTTCCTGAAATAAAATACTGAAATGCACACTTTATCTTAGACTCACCTGTGCTGTCTTCTTACACCATCTTCTTTTTTCCAGCCTTCCACCTCATCTTCGGTCACCTTTCCTGAAACGAAACACTGAAATGCACACTTTATTTCTCTCTGACTCACCTGTGCTGTCTTCTTACACCATCTTCTTTTTTCCAGCCTTCCACCTCATCTTCTGTCACCTTTCCTGCAACGAAACACTGAAATGCACACTTTATTTATCTCTGACTCACCTGTGCTGTGTTCTATCACCATCTTACTTCTTCCAGTCTTGCACCTCATCTTCTGTCACCTTTCCTGAAACGAAACACTGAAACGCACACTTTATTTCTCTCGGACTCACCTGTGCTGTCTTCTATCACCATCTTTTTTATTCCAGCCTTCCACCTCATCTTCTGTCACCTTTCCTGAAATAAAATACTGAAATGCACACTTTATTTCTCTCTGACTCACCTGTGCTGTCTTCTTACACCATCTTCTTTTTTCCAGCCTTCCACCTCATCTTCGGTCACCTTTCCTGAAACGAAACACTGAAATGCACACTTTATTTCTCTCTGACTCACCTGTGCTGTCTTCTTACACCATCTTCTTTTTTCAAGCCTTCCACCTCATCTTCTGTCACCTTTCCTGAAATGAAACACTGAAATACACACTTTATTTATCTCAGACTCACCTGTGCTGTGTTCTATCACCATATTATTTCTTCCAGTCTTCCACCTCATCTTCTGTCACCTTTCCTGAAACGAAAAACTGAAATACACACTTTATTTATCTCAGACTCACCTGTGCTGTCTTCTATCACCATCTTTTTTATTCCAGCCTTCCACCTCATCTTCTGTCACCTTTCCTGAAATAAAATACTGAAATGCACACTTTATTTATCTCAGACTCACCTGTGCTGTCTTCTTACACCATCTTCTTTTTTCCAGCCTTCCACCTCATCTTCTGTCACCTTTCCTGAAACGAAACACTGAAATGCACACTTTATTTCTCTTGGCCTCACCTGTGCTGTGTTCTTACACCATCTTCTTTTTTCCAGCCTTCCACCTCATCTTCTGTCACCTTTCCTGAAACGAAACACTGAAATGCACACTTTATCTCAGACTCACCTGTGCTGTGTTCTATTACCAACTTCTTTCTTCCAGTTTTCCACCTCATCCTCTGTCACCTTCCCTAAAACAAAACACTGAAATATACACTTTAATTATCTCAGACTCACCTGTGCTGTCTTCTTACACCATCTTTTTTATTCCAGCCTTCCGCCTCATCTTCTGTCACCTTTCCTGAAATGAAACACTGAAATGCACACTTTATTTATCTCAGACTCACCTGCGCTGTCTTCTTACACCATCTACTTTTTTCCAGCCTTCCACCTCATCTTCTGTCACCTTTCCTGAAATGAAACACTGAAATACAAACTTTATTTATCTCAGACTCACCTGTGCTGTGTTCTATCACCATCTTATTTCTTCCAGTCTTGCACCTTATCTTCTGTCACCTTTCCTAAAATGAAACACTGAAATGCACACTTTTTTTTTCTCAGACTCACTTGTGCTGTCTTCCATAACCATCTTCTTTTTTCCAGCCTTCCACATCATCTTCTGTCACCTTTCCTGAAACAAAACACTGAAATGCACACTTTATTTATCTCTGACTCACCTGTGCTGTGTTCTATCACCATCTTACTTCTTCCAGTCTTGCACCTCATCTTCTGTCACCTTTCCTGAAACAAAACACTGAAATGCACACTTTATTTATCTCTGACTCACCTGTGCTGTGTTCTATCACCATCTTACTTCTTCCAGTCTTGCACCTCATCTTCTGTCACCTTTCCTGAAACGAAACACTGAAATGCACACTTTATCTTAGACTCACCTGTGTTGTCTTCTTACACCATCTTCTTTTTTCCAGCCTTCCACCTCATCTTCTCTCACCTTTCCTGAAACGAAACACTGAAATGCACACTTTATTTCTCTCGGACTCACCTGTGCTGTCTTCTTACACCATCTTCTTTTTTCCAGCCTTCCACATCATCTTCTGTCACCTTTCCTGAAACAAAACACTGAAATGCACACTTTATCTCTGACTCACCTGTGCTGTGTTCTATCACCATCTTATGTCTTACAGCCTTCCACCTCATCTTCTGTCACCTTTCCTGAAACGAAACACTGAAATGCACACTTTATCTCAGACTCACCTGTGCTGTGTTCTATTACCAACTTCTTTCTTCCAGTTTTCCACCTCATCCTCTGTCACCTTCCCTAAAACAAAACACTGAAATACACACTTTAATTATCTCAGACTCACCTGTGCTGTCTTCTTACACCATCTTTTTTATTCCAGCCTTCCGCCTCATCTTCTGTCACCTTTCCTGAAATGAAACACTGAAATGCACACTTTATTTATCTCAGACTCACCTGCGCTGTCTTCTTACACCATCTACTTTTTTCCAGCCTTCCACCTCATCTTCTGTCACCTTTCCTGAAATGAAACACTGAAATACAAACTTTATTTATCTCAGACTCACCTGTGCTGTGTTCTATCACCATCTTATTTCTTCCAGTCTTGCACCTTATCTTCTGTCACCTTTCCTAAAATGAAACACTGAAATGCACACTTTTTTTTTCTCAGACTCACTTGTGCTGTCTTCCATAACCATCTTCTTTTTTCCAGCCTTCCACATCATCTTCTGTCACCTTTCCTGAAACAAAACACTGAAATGCACACTTTATTTATCTCTGACTCACCTGTGCTGTGTTCTATCACCATCTTACTTCTTCCAGTCTTGCACCTCATCTTCTGTCACCTTTCCTGAAACAAAACACTGAAATGCACACTTTATTTATCTCTGACTCACCTGTGCTGTGTTCTATCACCATCTTACTTCTTCCAGTCTTGCACCTCATCTTCTGTCACCTTTCCTGAAACGAAACACTGAAATGCACACTTTATCTTAGACTCACCTGTGTTGTCTTCTTACACCATCTTCTTTTTTCCAGCCTTCCACCTCATCTTCTCTCACCTTTCCTGAAACGAAACACTGAAATGCACACTTTATTTCTCTCGGACTCACCTGTGCTGTCTTCTTACACCATCTTCTTTTTTCCAGCCTTCCACATCATCTTCTGTCACCTTTCCTGAAACAAAACACTGAAATGCACACTTTATCTCTGACTCACCTGTGCTGTGTTCTATCACCATCTTATGTCTTACAGCCTTCCACCTCATCTTCTGTCACCTTTCCTGAAACGAAACACTGAAATGCAAACTTTATCTTAGACTCACCTGTGCTGTGTTCTATTACCAACTTCTTTCTTCCAGTCTTCCACCTCATCCTCTGTCACCTTCCCTAAAACGAAACACTGAAATACACACTTTATTTATCTCAGACTCACCTGTGCTGTCTTCTATCACCATCTTTTTTATTCCAGCCTTCCACCTCATCTTCTGTCACCTTTAATGAAATGAAACACTGAAATGCACAATTTATTTATCTCGGATTCACCAGTGCTGTCTTCCATAACCATCTTCTTTTTTCCAGCCTTCCACCTCATCTTCTGTCACCTTTCCTGAAACGAAACACTGAAATGCACACTTTATTTATCTCTGACTCACCTGTGCTGTCTTCTTTCACCCTCTTCTTTATTCCAGCCTTCCACCTCCTCTTCTGTCACCTTCCCTGAAACGAAACACTGAAAAATACACACTTTATTTATCTCAGACTCACCTGTGCTGTCTTCTATCACCCTCTTCTTTTTTCCAGCCTTCCACCTCATCTTCTGTCACCTTTCCTGAAACGAAACACTGAAATGCACACTTTATTTATCTCGGACTCACCAGTGCTGTCTGATATTACCATCTTTTTTCCCAGCCTTCCACCTCATCTTTTGTCACCTTTCCTGAAATCAAACATTGAAATGCACGCTTTATTTATCTCAGACTCACCTGTGCTGTCTTCTATCACCATCTTCTTTTTTCCAGTCTTCCTCCTCATCTTCTGTCACCTTTCCTGAAACGAAAGACTGAAATGCACACTTTATTTATCTCGGACTCACCTGTGCTGTCTTCCATAACCATCTTCTTTTTTCCAGCCTTCCACCTCATCTTCTGTCACCTTTCCTGAAACAAAACACTGAAATGCACACTTTATTTATCTCGGACTCACCTGTGCTGTGTTCTATTACCAACTTCTTTCTTCCAGTCTTCCACCTCATCCTCTGTCACCTTCCCTGAAACGAAACACTGAAATACACACTTTATTTATCTCAGACTCACCTGTGCTGTCTTCCATAACCATCTTCTTTTTTCCAGCCTTCCACCTCATCTTCTGTCACCTTTCCTGAAATGAAACACTGAAATGTACACTTTATTTATCTCAGACTCACCTGTGCTGTCTTCTTACACCATCTTCTTTTTTCCAGCCTTCCACCTCATCTTCTGTCACCTTTCCTGAAATGAATCACTGAAATAAACACTTTATTTATCTCAGACTCACCTGTGCTGTCTTCCATAACCATCTTCTTTTTTCCAGCCTTCCACCTCATCTTCTGTCACCTTTCCTGAAATGAAACACTGAAATGTACACTTTATTTATCTCAGACTCACCTGTACTGTCTTCTTACACAATCTTCTTTTTTCCAGCCTTCCACCGAATCTTCTTTCACCTTTCCTGAAACGAAACACTGAAATAAACACTTTATCTCAGACTCACCTGTGCTGTGTTCTATCACCATATTATTTCTTTCAGTCTTCCACCTCATCCTCTGTCACCTTCCCTGAAACGAAACACTGAAATACACACTTTATTTATCTCTGACTCACCTGTGCTGTCTTCTATCACCCTCTTCTTTATTCCAGCCTTCCACCTCATCTTCTGTCATCTTTCCTGAAATCAAACACTGAAATGCACACTTTATTTATCTCAGACTCACCTGTGCTGTGTTCTAACACCATCTTACTTCTTCCAGTCTTGCACCTCATCTTCTGTCACCTTTCCTGAAACGAAACACTGAAATGCACACTTTATTTATCTCAGACTCACCTGTGCTGTCTTCTATCACCGTCTTCTTTGTTCCAGTCTTCCACCTCATCTTCTGTCACCTTTCCTGAAACGAAACACTGAAATACACACTTTATTTATCTCAGACTCACCTGTGCTGTGTTCTATCACCATGTTGTTTATTTCCAGCCTTCCACCTCATCTTCTGTCACCGTTCCTGAAACGAGATTACTGAAATGCACACTTTATTTATCTCGGACTCACCTGTGCTGTGTTCTATCACCATCTTATTTCTTCCAGTCTTGCTCCTTATCTTCTGTCACCTTTCCTAAAATGAAACACTGAAATGCACACTTTTTTATCTCAGACTCACCTGTGCTGTCTTCTTACACCATCTTCTTTTTTCCAGCCTTCCACCTCATCTTCTGTCACCTTCCCTGAAACAAAACACTGAAATGCACACTTTATTTCTCTCTGACTCACCTGTGCTGTCTTCCATAACCATCTTCTTTTTTCCAGCCTTCCACCTCATCTTCTGTCACCTTTCCTGAAATAAAATACTGAAATGCACACTTTATCTTAGACTCACCTGTGCTGTCTTCTTACACCATCTTCTTTTTTCCAGCCTTCCACCTCATCTTCGGTCACCTTTCCTGAAACGAAACACTGAAATGCACACTTTATTTCTCTCTGACTCACCTGTGCTGTCTTCTTACACCATCTTCTTTTTTCCAGCCTTCCACCTCATCTTCTGTCACCTTTCCTGCAACGAAACACTGAAATGCACACTTTATTTATCTCTGACTCACCTGTGCTGTGTTCTATCACCATCTTACTTCTTCCAGTCTTGCACCTCATCTTCTGTCACCTTTCCTGAAACGAAACACTGAAACGCACACTTTATTTCTCTCTGACTCACCTGTGCTGTCTTCTATCACCATCTTTTTTATTCCAGCCTTCCACCTCATCTTCTGTCACCTTTCCTGAAATAAAATACTGAAATGCACACTTTATTTCTCTCTGACTCACCTGTGCTGTCTTCTTACACCATCTTCTTTTTTCCAGCCTTCCACCTCATCTTCGGTCACCTTTCCTGAAACGAAACACTGAAATGCACACTTTATTTCTCTCTGACTCACCTGTGCTGTCTTCTTACACCATCTTCTTTTTTCCAGCCTTCCACCTCATCTTCTGTCACCTTTCCTGAAACGAAACACTGAAATGCACACTTTATTTATCTCTGACTCACCTGTGCTGTCTTCTTACACCATCTTCTTTTTTCAAGCCTTCCACCTCATCTTCTGTCACCTTTCCTGAAATGAAACACTGAAATACACACTTTATTTATCTCAGACTCACCTGTGCTGTGTTCTATCACCATATTATTTCTTCCAGTCTTCCACCTCATCTTCTGTCACCTTTCCTGAAACGAAAAACTGAAATACACACTTTATTTATCTCAGACTCACCTGTGCTGTCTTCTATCACCATCTTTTTTATTCCAGCCTTCCACCTCATCTTCTGTCACCTTTCCTGAAATAAAATACTGAAATGCACACTTTATTTATCTCAGACTCACCTGTGCTGTCTTCTTACACCATCTTCTTTTTTCCAGCCTTCCACCTCATCTTCTGTCACCTTTCCTGAAACGAAACACTGAAATGCACACTTTATTTCTCTTGGCCTCACCTGTGCTGTGTTCTTACACCATCTTCTTTTTTCCAGCCTTCCACCTCATCTTCTGTCACCTTTCCTGAAACGAAACACTGAAATGCACACTTTATCTCAGACTCACCTGTGCTGTGTTCTATTACCAACTTCTTTCTTCCAGTTTTCCACCTCATCCTCTGTCACCTTCCCTAAAACAAAACACTGAAATACACACTTTAATTATCTCAGACTCACCTGTGCTGTCTTCTTACACCATCTTTTTTATTCCAGCCTTCCGCCTCATCTTCTGTCACCTTTCCTGAAATGAAACACTGAAATGCACACTTTATTTATCTCAGACTCACCTGCGCTGTCTTCTTACACCATCTACTTTTTTCCAGCCTTCCACCTCATCTTCTGTCACCTTTCCTGAAATGAAACACTGAAATACAAACTTTATTTATCTCAGACTCACCTGTGCTGTGTTCTATCACCATCTTATTTCTTCCAGTCTTGCACCTTATCTTCTGTCACCTTTCCTAAAATGAAACACTGAAATGCACACTTTTTTTTTCTCAGACTCACTTGTGCTGTCTTCCATAACCATCTTCTTTTTTCCAGCCTTCCACATCATCTTCTGTCACCTTTCCTGAAACAAAACACTGAAATGCACACTTTATTTATCTCTGACTCACCTGTGCTGTGTTCTATCACCATCTTACTTCTTCCAGTCTTGCACCTCATCTTCTGTCACCTTTCCTGAAACAAAACACTGAAATGCACACTTTATTTATCTCTGACTCACCTCTGCTGTGTTCTATCACCATCTTACTTCTTCCAGTCTTGCACCTCATCTTCTGTCACCTTTCCTGAAACGAAACACTGAAATGCACACTTTATCTTAGACTCACCTGTGTTGTCTTCTTACACCATCTTCTTTTTTCCAGCCTTCCACCTCATCTTCTCTCACCTTTCCTGAAACGAAACACTGAAATGCACACTTTATTTCTCTCGGACTCACCTGTGCTGTCTTCTTACACCATCTTCTTTTTTCCAGCCTTCCACATCATCTTCTGTCACCTTTCCTGAAACAAAACACTGAAATGCACACTTTATCTCTGACTCACCTGTGCTGTGTTCTATCACCATCTTATGTCTTACAGCCTTCCACCTCATCTTCTGTCACCTTTCCTGAAACGAAACACTGAAATGCAAACTTTATCTTAGACTCACCTGTGCTGTGTTCTATTACCAACTTCTTTCTTCCAGTCTTCCACCTCATCCTCTGTCACCTTCCCTAAAACGAAACACTGAAATACACACTTTATTTATCTCAGACTCACCTGTGCTGTCTTCTATCACCATCTTTTTTATTCCAGCCTTCCACCTCATCTTCTGTCACCTTTAATGAAATGAAACACTGAAATGCACAATTTATTTATCTCGGATTCACCAGTGCTGTCTTCCATAACCATCTTCTTTTTTCCAGCCTTCCACCTCATCTTCTGTCACCTTTCCTGAAACGAAACACTGAAATGCACACTTTATTTATCTCTGACTCACCTGTGCTGTCTTCTTTCACCCTCTTCTTTATTCCAGCCTTCCACCTCCTCTTCTGTCACCTTCCCTGAAACGAAACACTGAAAAATACACACTTTATTTATCTCAGACTCACCTGTGCTGTCTTCTATCACCCTCTTCTTTTTTCCAGCCTTCCACCTCATCTTCTGTCACCTTTCCTGAAACGAAACACTGAAATGCACACTTTATTTATCTCGGACTCACCTGTGCTGTCTGCTATTACCATCTTTTTTCCCAGCCTTCCACCTCATCTTTTGTCACCTTTCCTGAAATCAAACATTGAAATGCACGCTTTATTTATCTCAGACTCACCTGTGCTGTCTTCTATCACCATCTTCTTTTTTCCAGTCTTCCTCCTCATCTTCTGTCACCTTTCCTGAAACGAAAGACTGAAATGCACACTTTATTTATCTCGGACTCACCTGTGCTGTCTTCCATAACCATCTTCTTTTTTCCAGCCTTCCACCTCATCTTCTGTCACCTTTCCTGAAACAAAACACTGAAATGCACACTTTATTTATCTCGGACTCACCTGTGCTGTGTTCTATTACCAACTTCTTTCTTCCAGTCTTCCACCTCATCCTCTGTCACCTTCCCTGAAACGAAACACTGAAATACACACTTTATTTATCTCAGACTCACCTGTGCTGTCTTCCATAACCATCTTCTTTTTTCCAGCCTTCCACCTCATCTTCTGTCACCTTTCCTGAAATGAAACACTGAAATGTACACTTTATTTATCTCAGACTCACCTGTGCTGTCTTCTTACACCATCTTCTTTTTTCCAGCCTTCCACCTCATCTTCTGTCACCTTTCCTAAAATGAATCACTGAAATAAACACTTTATTTATCTCAGACTCACCTGTGCTGTCTTCCATAACCATCTTCTTTTTTCCAGCCTTCCACCTCATCTTCTGTCACCTTTCCTGAAATGAAACACTGAAATGTACACTTTATTTATCTCAGACTCACCTGTACTGTCTTCTTACACAATCTTCTTTTTTCCAGCCTTCCACCGAATCTTCTTTCACCTTTCCTGAAACGAAACACTGAAATAAACACTTTATCTCAGACTCACCTGTGCTGTGTTCTATCACCATATTATTTCTTTCAGTCTTCCACCTCATCTTCTGTCACCTTTCCTGAAACGAAACACTGAAATACACACTTTATTCATCTCTGACTCACCTGTGCTGTCTTCTTTCACCCTCTTCTTTATTCCAGCCTTCCACCTCCTCTTCTGTCACCTTCCCTGAAACGAAACACTGAAATACACACTTTATTTATCTCTGACTCACCTGTGCTGTCTTCTATCACCCTCTTCTTTATTCCAGCCTTCCACCTCATCTTCTGTCATCTTTCCTGAAATCAAACACTGAAATGCACACTTTATTTATCTCAGACTCACCTGTGCTGTGTTCTAACACCATCTTACTTCTTCCAGTCTTGCACCTCATCTTCTGTCACCTTTCCTGAAACGAAACACTGAAATGCACACTTTATTTATCTCAGACTCACCTGTGCTGTCTTCTATCACCGTCTTCTTTGTTCCAGTCTTCCACCTCATCTTCTGTCACCTTTCCTGAAACGAAACACTGAAATACACACTTTATTTATCTCAGACTCACCTGTGCTGTGTTCTATCACCATGTTGTTTATTTCCAGCCTTCCACCTCATCTTCTGTCACCGTTCCTGAAACGAGATTACTGAAATGCACACTTTATTTATCTCGGACTCACCTGTGCTGTGTTCTATCACCATCTTATTTCTTCCAGTCTTGCTCCTTATCTTCTGTCACCTTTCCTAAAATGAAACACTGAAATGCACACTTTTTTATCTCAGACTCACCTGTGCTGTCTTCTTACACCATCTTCTTTTTTCCAGCCTTCCACCTCATCTTCTGTCACCTTCCCTGAAACAAAACACTGAAATGCACACTTTATTTCTCTCTGACTCACCTGTGCTGTCTTCCATAACCATCTTCTTTTTTCCAGCCTTCCACCTCATCTTCTGTCACCTTTCCTGAAATAAAATACTGAAATGCACACTTTATCTTAGACTCACCTGTGCTGTCTTCTTACACCATCTTCTTTTTTCCAGCCTTCCACCTCATCTTCGGTCACCTTTCCTGAAACGAAACACTGAAATGCACACTTTATTTCTCTCTGACTCACCTGTGCTGTCTTCTTACACCATCTTCTTTTTTCCAGCCTTCCACCTCATCTTCTGTCACCTTTCCTGAAACGAAACACTGAAATGCACACTTTATTTATCTCTGACTCACCTGTGCTGTGTTCTATCACCATCTTACTTCTTCCAGTCTTGCACCTCATCTTCTGTCACCTTTCCTGAAACGAAACACTGAAACGCACACTTTATTTCTCTCGGACTCACCTGTGCTGTCTTCTATCACCATGTTTTTTATTCCAGCCTTCCACCTCATCTTCTGTCACCTTTCCTGAAATAAAATACTGAAATGCACACTTTATTTCTCTCTGACTCACCTGTGCTGTCTTCTTACACCATCTTCTTTTTTCCAGCCTTCCACCTCATCTTCGGTCACCTTTCCTGAAACGAAACACTGAAATGCACACTTTATTTCTCTCGGACTCACCTGTGCTGTCTTCTTACACCATCTTCTTTTTTCCAGCCTTCCACCTCATCTTCTGTCACCTTTCCTGAAACGAAACACTGAAATGCACACTTTATTTATCTCTGACTCACCTGTGCTGTCTTCTTACACCATCTTCTTTTTTCAAGCCTTCCACCTCATCTTCTGTCACCTTTCCTGAAATGAAACACTGAAATACACACTTTATTTATCTCACACTCACCTGTGCTGTGTTCTATCACCATATTATTTCTTCCAGTCTTCCACCTCATCTTCTGTCACCTTTCCTGAAACGAAAAACTGAAATACACACTTTATTTATCTCAGACTCACCTGTGCTGTCTTCTATCACCATCTTTTTTATTCCAGCCTTCCACCTCATCTTCTGTCACCTTTCCTGAAATAAAATACTGAAATGCACACTTTATTTATCTCAGACTCACCTGTGCTGTCTTCTTACACCATCTTCTTTTTTCCAGCCTTCCACCTCATCTTCTGTCACCTTTCCTGAAACGAAACACTGAAATGCACACTTTATTTCTCTTGGCCTCACCTGTGCTGTGTTCTTACACCATCTTCTTTTTTCCAGCCTTCCACCTCATCTTCTGTCACCTTTCCTGAAACGAAACACTGAAATGCACACTTTATCTCAGACTCACCTGTGCTGTGTTCTATTACCAACTTCTTTCTTTCAGTTTTCCACCTCATCCTCTGTCACCTTCCCTAAAACGAAACACTGAAATACACACTTTAATTATCTCAGACTCACCTGCGCTGTCTTCTTACACCATCTTCTTTTTTCCAGCCTTCCACCTCATCTTCTGTCACCTTTCCTGAAATGAAACACTGAAATACAAACTTTATTTATCTCAGACTCACCTGTGCTGTGTTCTATCACCATCTTATTTCTTCCAGTCTTGCACCTTATCTTCTGTCACCTTTCCTAAAATGAAACACTGAAATGCACACTTTTTTTTTCTCAGACTCACTTGTGCTGTCTTCCATAACCATCTTCTTTTTTCCAGCCTTCCACATCATCTTCTGTCACCTTTCCTGAAACAAAACACTGAAATGCACACTTTATTTATCTCTGACTCACCTGTGCTGTGTTCTATCACCATCTTACTTCTTCCAGTCTTGCACCTCATCTTCTGTCACCTTTCCTGAAACAAAACACTGAAATGCACACTTTATTTATCTCTGACTCACCTGTGCTGTGTTCTATCACCATCTTACTTCTTCCAGTCTTGCACCTCATCTTCTGTCACCTTTCCTGAAACGAAACACTGAAATGCACACTTTATCTTAGACTCACCTGTGCTGTCTTCTTACACCATCTTCTTTTTTCCAGCCTTCCACCTCATCTTCTGTCACCTTTCCTGAAACAAAACACTGAAATGCACACTTTATTTCTCTCGGACTCACCTGTGCTGTGTTCTATCACCATCTTATGTCTTACAGCCTTCCACCTCATCTTCTGTCACCTTTCCTCAAACGAAACACTGAAATGCACACTTTATCTCAGACTCACCTGTGCTGTGTTCTATTACCAACTTCTTTCTTCCAGTCTTCCACCTCATCCTCTGTCACCTTCCCTAAAACGAAACACTGAAATACACACTTTATTTATCTCAGACTCACCTGTGCTGTCTTCTATCACCATCTTTTTTATTCCAGCCTTCCACCTCATCTTCTGTCACCTTTCCTGAAATGAAACACTGAAATGCACAATTTATTTATCTCGGACTCACCTGTGCTGTCTTCTATATCCATCTTCTTTTTTCCAGTCTTCCACCTCATCTTCTGTCACCGTTCCTGAAACGAAACACTGAAATGCACACTTTATTTATGTCAGACTCACCTGTGCTGTCTTCTTACACCATCTTCTTTTTTCCGGCCTTCCACCTCATCTTCTGTCACCTTTCCTGAAACGAAACACTGAAATGCACACTTTATTTATCTCAGACTCACCTGTGCTGTGTTCTATCACCATATTATTTCTTCCAGTCTTCCACCTCATCTTCTGTCACCTTTCCTGAAACGAAACACTGAAATGCACACTTTATTTATCTCAGACTCACCTGTGCTGTCTTCTATCACCATCTTCTTTTTTCCAGTCTTCCACCTCATCTTCTGTCACCTTTCCTGAAACGAAACACTGAAATACACACTTTATTTATCTCAGACTCACCTGTGCTGTCTTCTATCACCCTCTTCTTTTTTCCTGCCTTCCACCTCATCTTCTGTCACCTTTCCTGAAACGAAACACTGAAATGCACACTTTATTTATCTCAGACTCACCTGTGCTGTCTGCTATTACCATCTTTTTCCCCAGCCTTCCACCTCATCTTCTGTCACCTTTCCTGAAATCAAACATTGAAATGCACACTTTATTTATCTCAGACTCACCTGTGCTGTCTTCTATCACCATCTTCTTTTTTCCAGTCTTCCTCCTCATCTTCTGTCACCTTTCCTGAAACGAAACACTAAAATGCAAACTTTATTTATCTCAGACTCACCTGTGCTGTCTTCCATAACCATCTTCTTTTTTCCAGTCTTCCTCCTCATCTTCTGTCACCTTTCCTGAAACGAAATACTGAAAAATACTGAAATACACACTTTATTTATCTCGGACTCACCTGTGCTGTCTTCCATAACCATCTTCTTTTTTCCAGCCTTCCACTTCATCTTCTGTCACCTTTCCTGAAACAAAACACTGAAATGCACACTTTATTTATCTCAGAATCACCTGTGCTGTCTTCTATCACCATCTTCTTTATTCCAGCTTTCCACCTCATCTTCTGTCACCTTTCCTGAAACGAAAGACTGAAATGCACACTTTATTTATCTCAGACTCACCTGTGCTGTCTTCCATAACCATCTTCTTTTTTCCAGCCTTCCACCTCATCTTCTGTCACCTTTCCTGAAATGAAACACTGAAATGTACACTTTATTTATCTTAGACTCACCTGTGCTGTCTTCTTACACCATCTTCTTTTTTCCAGCCTTCCACCTCATCTTCTGTCACCTTTCCTGAAATGAAACACTGAAATACACATTTTATTTATCTCAGACTCACCTGTGCTGTCTTCTATCACCATCTTCTTTATTCCAGCTTTCCACCTCATCTTCTGTCACTTTTCCTGAAACGAAAGACTGAAATGCACACTTTATTTATCTCAGACTCACCTGTGCTGTCTTCCATAACCATCTTCTTTTTTCCAGCCTTCCACCTCATCTTCTGTCACCTTTCTTGAAATGAAACACTGAAATGTACACTTTATTTATCTCAGACTCACCTGTGCTATCTTCCATAACCATCTTCTTTTTTCCAGCCTTCCACCTCATCTTCTGTCACCTTTCCTGAAATGAAACACTGAGATGCACACTATATTTATCTCTGACTCACTTGTGCTATGTTCTATCACCATCTTCTGTCTTCCAGGCTTCCACCTCATCTTCTGTCACCTTTCCTGAAACGAAACTCTGAAATGCACACTTTATTTATCTCGGACTCACCTGTGCTGTGTTCTATTACCAACTTTTTTTCTTCCAGTCTTCCACCTCATCCTCTGTCACCTTTCCTGAAACACTGAAATGTACACTTTATTTATCTCAGACTCACCTGTGCTGTCTTCTTTCACCCTCTTCTTTATTCCAGACTTCCACCTCCTCTTCTGTCACCTTTCCTGAAATGAAACGCTGAAATAAACACTTTATTTATCTTAGACTCACCTGTGCTGTGTTCTATCACCATCTTACTTCTTCCAGTCTTCCACCTCATCTTCTGTCACCTTTCCTGAAATCAAACACTGAAATGCACACTTTATTTATCTCAGACTCACCTGTGCTGTCTTCTATCACCATGTTGTTTATTTCCAGCCTTCCACCTCATCTTCTGTCACCTTTCCTGAAATCAAACACTGAAATGCACACTTTATTTATCTCAGACTCACCTGTGCTGTCTTCTATCACCATGTTGTTTATTTCCAGCCTTCCACCTCATCTTCTGTCACCTTTCCTGAAACAAGATTACTGAAATGCACACTTTATTTATCTCGGACTCACCTGTGCTGTGCTCTAACACCATCTTATTTCTTCCAGTCTTCCACCTCATCTTCTGTCACCTTTCCTGAAACGAAACACTGAAATGCACACTTTATTTATCTTAGACTCACCTGTGCTGTCTTCCATAACTATCTTCTTTTTTCCAGTCTTCCACCTCATCTTCTGTCATCTGTCTTGAAACGAAACACTTAAATGCACATTTAATTTATCTCGGACTCACCCGTGCCGTGTTCTATTACCAACTTCTTTTTTCCAGCCTTCCACCTTATCTTCTGTCACCTTTCCTGAAACGAAACACTGAAGTGCACACTTTATTTATCTCAGACTCACCTGTGCTGTCTTCTATCACCATCCTCTTTTTTTCCAGTCTTCCACCTCATCTTCTGTCACCATTCCTGAAACGAAACACTGAAGTGCACACTTTATTTATCTCAGACTCACCTGTGCTGTCTTCTATCACCATTCTCTTTTTTTCCAGTCTTCCACCTCATCTTCTGTCACCTTTCCTGAAATGACATACTGAAATGCTTCCCCCACCCGAGGTGAGTACTCCCCATGGGAGGTTTTTTTTGTTACAGTTTTGCTGTAAGCCTCATCTACACGGTACAATTTTCCATCAGATAGACAGGTCTATTAAATATATCTAATAAGAAATTGCATTGTGTGTAGATTTGCAAATTGTTTCAGATCAAAATTTAACGCAATCAGACTTGAAATTATTTAATAGATCCGTCCTGACAGAAAATTGTACTGTGTAAATGAGGCTTTAACCCTCTAATCAGATTAGCACTGTACAAAGTTATTTTTCAGTCTCAATTAACCACCTTACGACCGCCTAACGCCAATTGGCTGTTGCAAGGTGGCTCCCCCTGGACCGCGTAATGCCAATTGGCATTAAGTCCTTGGGGAGTGGTTCGCAGGGGATCGCGCACACATCCCCGCTTGAATGATGGAGCAGAGTCTGCCAGCGGCTATCAGACTGTGATCTACAGCAGCGCTGTACTGGGGACTGCCGTGTCACTCGGCTGTCCCTTGGGGAGACTCAGAGAGCAATCGGCTCTCATAAGCTGATGCCTATGAAAGCTGATCGCTGTGATTGGCTGTTGGCGGGGAGGGAAAATGAAATAAAAAATACAAATTTTTATTTAAAATCAAATAACATATAAACTAATAAAAAAAAATCCAGCAGCAGCGATCAGAGCCCACCAACAGAAAGCTCTGTTGGTGGGCAGAAAAGGGGGGTTCATATCTGTGCTGCATTATATGGCTCTGAAGCTGCAGAGGACTTAATTGTAAAAAAATCGACTTGATGCTGTGGTCTGGCTGGCGGTGATGCTGAGCTGGCCTGGCTTTGCTGGGTGCTGGGCCTAGCACTTTGCTGAGCTTGGCAATTTGCCTGGGGCTTTGCTGGGGTGAGGGCTTTACTGGGCTGGGGGCATTTTTGGACGCTTTGTTGGCTGGGGGCTTCATTAGCCTTTGCTGAGCTGGAGGCTTTGCTTGGATCTTTGCTTTGCTGGGGCCCGGGAGCTTTGCTTTGCTAGGGCCCAGGGGCTTTGCTGGTCTGGGGGCTTTGCATTGGCAAAGGGGCTTTGCTGAGGCCCGGGGGCTTTTCTAGAATGGACTGGGTGCTTTTCAGGGCTGGAGGCTTTGCTGGTCTGGGGTCTTGGCTAGGCCCCGGGGTCTTGGCTTTGCTGGGCCGGGGGGCTTTGCTTTGCTGGGGGCTTTGCTAGGCTGGGCTTGGGGCTTTCCTGGGCTAGGGGCTTTGCTTTGCTGGGCCCTGGGGCTTTTCTTTGCTGATCTGGGGCCCAGGATCTTTGCTTTGAAGGGGGCTTTGCTAGGCTGGGGACTTTGCTTTGCTGTGCCTTTGCTGGTCTGGGGGCTTTGCTGGGTGGGAGGGCCGTTAGCAGCCCTACAGACCTCAGATCACAGTGACTGGGGAAGGCAGAGCAAGACACATACAGGATGTGACTAGTGACGTCACTTCCGCATTTGAAGTGCGTCCTGTTCTGCCTTCCCCATAGCTCCCAACTGTCCCTCTTTTGGAGGGACAGTCCCTCTTTGGGAGCCCTGTCCCTCTGTCCTCCTCATGTGTCCCTCTTTCAGGACTTTGTCCCTCTTTCTATTTAAATATATATATATGTATCTACTAAAAAATGTGTTTGACTCTAAACTTTATTCCCATCCTTTAAATTGATACATTACTAATTTTAAAATGTTAATATGAAGGAAAATGCACCATGATAGAAAGGACCAGTGTTGTTTGAATTATAAATCAAAATATTTTTCTTATGAAATGTTTATGGTATTCGTGACTAGGGGTGTGACAGTGGCGTGATCAGGGGTGTAGCTTACGTGTCCCTCTTTCTCATCTCAAAAAGTTGGGAGGTACGCTTCCCTAGTCGCCACGATCTGAGGTCATATCATGGCAGGAGCGGGGAGCCGGCACACTACGGGGGGAGGGATGCTCACGGGGAACCCGACAATATTGCATCCGGGGTACCATGGCAACAGGTTCGTGGGCGGTGCCCCCAGGGACGGATCTAAACCAAGTTGCGACTGGGGCAAGGTCAGGTTTTGGCGCCTAAAGGTCAGGTTTTGGCGCCTAAAGGTCAGGTTTTGGCGCCTAAACTGCCATTCATTTTGCCGCCTTTTTAAGAATTCAACAAACTGCGCCTGGGGAAAGATACCCGCCTGCCCCCCCCCCCCCCCCCCCCAGATCCGTCCCTGGGTGCCCCAGATAAAAACCCCTAGCGACGTACCTGAGTTAATTCCATTTCAGCTTTTCTATAGAGATTAAAGGGATACTGTAGGGGGGGGTCAGGGGAAAATGAGTTGAACTTACCCGGGGCTTTTAACGGTCCCCCACAGACATCCTGTGTTGGCGCAGCCACTCACTGATGCTCCGGCCCCTTCTCCGGTTCACAATTCTGGAATTTCAGACTTTAAAGTCTGAAAACCACTGCGCCTGCGTTGCCGTGTACTCGATCCCGCTGATGTCATCAAGAGCGCACAGCGCAGGCCCAGTATGGTCTGTGTCTGCGCAGTACACTCCTGGTGACATCAGCGGGAGCGAGGACACGGGCGTGCAGGCGCAGTGGTTTTCTGACTTTAAAGTCAGAAATTCCAGAAGTGAACTGGAGGCGGGGCCGGAGCATCGGTGAGTGGCTGCGCCAACACAGGATGTCTGCGGGGGACCATTAGAAGCCCCGTGTAAGTTCAGCTCATTTTCCCCCGACCCCCTACAGTATCCCTTTAAGTCTAAATTCAATTTAGCAGTATTTCTTTCAGGGCCCGTTTCCACTACAGGGAATCTGCATGCGTTTTCTGCATGCAGATTCGCATAAATAATGTAACTAAACGGGCTTGTTTCCACTAGCCCAAAAATCTGTGCGGTTTGTTGTGCAGAAAAAATCTGCACATCAGAACCATCAGAATTTACTCGCCGCTAATGTAACTAATTGGAAAATCGCAAGCGTTTTACTCTTGCAATTTTCCATGCGTTTTCGATCAAAACCTATGTCAATGCTTACCAGCATTGACATAGTTAAAATCGCATATCGCAAACCGCGTGCGTTTTCACGTGAAAAAAAAACGCATAGAAACACGAACGAATCCGCAACTGCATGCGGATTCGTTCACACATTTTCCGCACTGGAATCGCGCCGGACAAGTGGAAACGAGCCTTCAAACATACCCTTGTCTCTACCCTGCTGTTACTGCTTTACCCAACAGTCACCTTTTTTATGATTAAACCCCCCATTGTATGCAGGACACATTTATTTATATAAGTAGACTGTCATTTGCAGCAGCAGCGCCCCTGATCACCTGCAGCTCTGTATGCAGCGCTGCCATTACAGCTGCCCTATATTCCTTCCTGTTCAGCAGCCTTACATACGGCATTTCTCACGTGCAGAAATCAGACTCAGAATACACTCTCTTCCTCTGATTGAACTGGCTTCTATCGCTTTTTATTTTCATCTTCAAAAAAATCCAACACAACACTGTCACAGTAAGATTGCTTTATAACGGCCACAAGGGGGAGCTCCGCACACTACTAATGCTTTCCTCTCGGCTTGGGAAGTTCGGATCTTTTCAATGATCCGGATGATTCGAATCGGATCATTGAAGAGATCCGGATCTTTGATCCGAATCTCGGATCATTTTACTACCTGAAGCATTCGGGGGTGAAATGAACAGCAGGACAGGTCTGTGGACAGGAGAAGGGGAGGGGGTGGACACAGAGAAGGGGAGAAGATGGACAGAGGGCAGGGAGTGGACAGAGAAGGGAGGAGGGACGAGCAGAGAGCAGAAATGTTTGCACGTAATACCCACATGCTGAAGTCATATGCTTTACATATATTTCACCTATATGTTCATCTGTACACTTTGAAAGAAAAGGTCGCACAGTGAAAGAAAGCATTCCCAGAAGATAAGTGCAGCTGTTTAGTGCCGAGTGCAGGAGGATTATATTGCCTTTCAATCACAGTGTCTGCAAAGTTACTGAGCTGTGCTGAGCCAAAAGCTTCCCATGTGATCACTGTGCAGCACTACGGAACAGACAGCCTATAATGAGCAGCACATGGCAGCCAGTATGTGTGCTCTACACATATCTGGCAGTGGCACCCATGTCCCCTCTCTCTCATCTACCTGTCTCCCTGCAAGGCTGCCTCCCATCCAACAGAGCGATCCATCTCTGCTCTGCTTCCAAGACCCCGCTGCCCGCTGAGAGGGGGCGTGTCGCTCCTGACCCCGCCCCTTTTGCGATCCGAATCGTTCATTTTGATGATTCGGATGATCGACTCATAAAATAGATTCGGATCAAAGATCCGAATCGTTCATGATCCGGACAACACTATTGTGTACATGAGTATTCTGGTTCCTGGCTGCTCAGTGTTGATGCCTCTAGCAGGCTCCCCGTCTGCTGTCAGCTTGTGTACAGCAGTCATATGACTCCCGTGCAGCGCAGAGACTCCTTTGCCCGTACATTGCACGTGTCTCCGCTGAGCAGCAGCTGTTGTGAGGTCATGTTGTGGATGCTCGAGCCTGTGACACGAGCACTCCTGGCCAATGGCTTAATACAGTATTTATTCTATGATTTCACACACTTTACGACTAGATGTACAAACAAATGACACATATCAAAAATGGGGGCTGCATTTATCACATTGGACATGTATCCCTATGGCTGCTGGTGCTTATTGTTGCTGTAGTAGTAGGAGGAGGAGTGCTCTGGGGAGGATCATACAGAGGCGAGCAGCAGACACAAGCTGCATGTTACAGCCGGTCTCTCTCTCGCTGCCGTCTGCTCTGCTTCCAGTGCAGTGCTGCTCGGGGGTGTATCACCTCTCCGTCTCCTGCTGGATGTGACAGTGTGCTCTGATTACCTGCTGGCTGGGAGAAGGAGAGCAAGAGCCGGGGGGAGTGATCTATGCTGCTGCCTCGCTAAACAGGTTTACATATAGACTAATGGTCACCTTACTGACGGCCACACGGTGGCGCTCTGTAGAGGAAGTTGTCTGACATGCGCACTGCTGATCCATCGGTCCTCCCCTCCGTGAGACGCTTGTAGTAGGCGGCTCTTGTCACACAGAGATGTATGTATGGTGGGGAGAGTCCGGAGATGCGTCAGCCTCCTCTGCTCGTACCGCCGCTAGTGTGTCCGCACTCCGCACATGATGTTTACCACGCAACCCACATGGCACGCTTCCTGCAGAGCGGGAGATGGTCGCATGACTGCGGGAGACACGCAGGAGACGGTGCGGGTGACGCGCGGCGTCCCATCACTTGCTACTCGCACATACTTGTTATTTACCTAGATTTGAATAAATTAATGATTTCTGTGCCTTTGACACCTCCAGCACATTCCGCTCACACATAAGAGCACCTGTCATGTCTGCATAGCCTGTCATTTCTGCTTCAGCTGCAGCAGACATTGTTTCTGATTGTTAGTGTGTTGCTGTTACACTCTGCACATAAATGACTATTGTAAAAAATGGATTTTGAAAGTCTAGTTCCACGCTTTCCTCTGTACTGGCTGATATTATATTGACGCAGTTGCTATTGGGCAGCATTTCTACTTTCGTTTGCTGCACTGCCACATGCATTATGTTCCCAAAGGATAAATCTCCAGCTTTGCAGATCAAACCGATCTTCTAATTATAAAGTCACAACACACTGCCAAAAGCAACCTGTGCTATCACAGTAGGAATACAGCATTCCAGATAAGGGGGATTTTATAATGTGTGCTGGCTTGTCTGATCCTCTGTCTACAGGGATTTCCAGCAGCAAACTATGCTAGTGCTGGGCATACAGGGGGGGGTTCTCTTATCAATCGAGCCGCTGATGGCTCGATTGATAATTTCCGACAGATCCGATGACCCGTCGGATCGATACCAGGTATCTATCCGGGTGGCCGCAAGGACGCGGCGGGAGTCGATCCGGCGGCTAATCGAGCCGCCGGATCGCTCCATGTATGCCCATGGAGCGATCCTGCGGCTCGATTAGCAGCCGGATCGACTCCCGCCGCGTCCGCCCGGATCGATTCCCACGGGCGCCTCCTTATCTTCCGCTCGAATCCCCACTATTGTCCGCTAGCGGGGAGTCGATCCGGCGGGTCATCGGACCTGTCGGAAATTATCAATCGAACCATCAGCAGCTCGATTGATGAGGGAAAAAAACCCTGTGTATGCCCAGCATAAGACTCTACCTATTAATTAAAGACAGGAGAGCAACAAGCTCCTTTCAAACAGCTGATGCGACAATATGCATCCTTAAGTATCTGGCTGCCTCAGCTTCCTCAATGCTCATGAAAGATTCAACACTATGATGAAAGGAATAGAGAATATACTAATCTATGTAGATATTGAACACTTAGCAACAATTGTGGGTAGTTATCCGTTAGCCGGGCGCATACGGCAGGTGGCGACAAAACTCCACCAGAGTTACAGCTTTACCTACTATCCATGTCGGCCTGGAGGGGGAATAGTAATTAGCGCCACCTGCCGGATGCGCCCGGCTAACGGATAAGTACCCAATTGTGTTTTTGAGCAGCACAAATAAACACATAGGGCTTGATTCACAAAGCGGTGCTAACCCAATTAGCACGCCTAAAAACCCAAGGCACTAACTCGGTTAGCACCGCTGTGTATAGCCTGATTGCGCACAAAGTCAGTCGCGCAAAGTTTTGCGCACGCACGGCGCAGGTGCACGCGAAACGTCGCATTGCGGTGCGATTTTAACTGCGCACCAGATGTATTTATAAGGTTGCATGGGGTGCAACTTTAATGGCGCATGATGCGACGTTAAAGTCGCACCCCATGCGACCTTATAAGGGCATCGGGTGCGTCGTTAAAGTTGCACCGCGATGCGACGTTACGCGCGCACCGCGTTGTGCGCGCTTTTGCACGCGAGTGTTAATTATCGTGACAAAGGGCTTTTCAATGAAATTCCTCCTCAGCACAATCTGCTATGTGTGGCTACCTGATCCAGCCACTGGACACATCACTGCACTTACATAAAAAAAAATCTGTTAACCTTATTGAGAGGGTTTTAACACTTCACTGCTGGGAGGCGCTCAGAGCTCAATTATTACTAGTGGTTGCCAAGTAGATGCAAATAACTTTGAGTTTATGCAAATGTTTGTGCAAACTTATGCAGCTTGAAAATGAACCAATCAAATTTTACCTCAGCAGGATTTGATTGGTTCATTTTCAAGCTGCATAAATTTGCATCAACTCAAAGTTATTTGCATCTACTTGCCCATCACTAATTATTACTGCTACAGGCACATCATTGACTTGAGGAAGTGGGATTGTAGCCCACGAAACGCATTATCTTTTTGTGCAATAGAAACACTTTCTGCATATACCGGCCTAGACCTTGATCTGTGGGTGGGTAAGCGATCCTTATCCTTTTCCTTTTATTATTGTTCTCTATTATCTTCACACATTGGGCGCCTCTCATTCCCTGTATCATTGTCCAGATGTCTTTCATCTTTCAGAAATATTGCCCCCCGTCGTGGTCTCTTCCAGGTAAATGAAATTAGGGACATCACCAGCGTTTCTTTTCATGGTTGTTTCAATTACTTTGGTTACAAATATAAACATGAATGAGGATAGTTTTGCTTCACTTGCACAGAAGAAGCAGCGGTGTAACTATAAATCATGGAGGGCCCCAGAAAACTATGATGGGGCGCCACAATGTTCACACTATTTCCTTTGCAAACCCCGGGTGATCCTCACAGCCTGGAGAGTAATCTTGCAAGGACCTTAAAGAGAATCTGTATTGTTAAAATCACACAAAAGTAAACATACCAGTGCGTTAGGGGACATCTCCTATTACCCTCTGTCACAATTTCGCCGCTCCCCGCCGCATTAAAAGTGGTTAAAAACTGTTTTAAAAAGTTTGTTTATAAACAAACAAAATGGCCACCAAAACAGGAAGTAGGTTGATGTACAGTATGTCCACACATAGAAAATACATCCATACACAAGCAGGCTGTATACAGCCTTTCTTTTGAATCTCAAGAGATCATTTGTGTGTTTCTTTCCCCCTGCATCTCTCATGCACTGAAGTTTCAGGCTGCTCTTTTCTTCCTGCAAACAGCTTTGCCCTTGTCTGTAATTCCTCACTATGTGAAAGCCCAGCCAGCTCAGAGGACGATTTATCCAGCTTGTAAAAGATAAGAGAGAAGAGAGAAGCTGCTCTAATCTAAATAACACATAGGCAGTGTGCAGAGAGGAGCCTGGAAGGGGGAGTTCATAGCAGAACCACAACACTGAAGAACTTGGCAGCCTTCCAGACACAGGCTGACAAGTCTGACAAGAGAGAGATAAGTTGATTTATTACAGAGACTGTGATAGTACAAAGTGCTGCAGTAAGCCAGAACACATTAGAATAGCTTTTGGAACTTGTAGGATGATAAAAAACAGGATGTAATTTTTGTTACGGAGTCTCTTTAAAACAGAATTTAAAACACATTGTTGTTGAATATTTTGTCAGTTTTAAACCGTTTTAATAGCCCCCCCCCCCCCCCCCGCAAAAATATTAGCATGTGGCCCCCTTGTTCCCCAAACCCCATGTGGGTCACGTGATCAGGAGTCGGTGAAGGGCGGCGGCAGAGAGTGCTCTACTGTGAAGCAGGAAAACATTACACACACTCCTGCACATGGTTTTTGTGAGTGAACAAGGAGGTGTTTTTGCTAATTGGCTGCACTAGCAGTTGGGGAGAAAGAGGAGGAGGGGCCCCCAAAGTCTCTGGGCCCCCCTGCAATGGCAGGGGTCACAGGGGTGACTGCTACGTCCATGTCTAGCGGGCCCCGACCCTTCGTCACCACCAGCCTGGATCTCCTGTGGTGACTTTTTTTTGCAACTTTATAAGATTTTGCAATCCGTTGCATTAATCTATATGTATACATATCAGAAAGTGAAACCCAACCATTGACTTTAATGTATTAGTGTCAAAAAATGCAACCCAACCTAACCCTATTCTCATACAGAACCCTCCTCTGGCGGGCAACTAATAACCCCCCGGAGGGAATTAATAACGACCCCTTGCGGGAAACTAATAACCCTCCACTTGGCAGGCAACGGTGGGCAACTAAGAATACGCCCTGGAGGGCAACTAATACCCCCTTGGCGGGCAATTAGTAACTCCCCCCGGAGTGAACTAATAACCCCCCCCCCCCTTCCGGTGGGAAATAAACCCCGGAGGTTGCAGAATCTTACTGCCGGGATAAGGGAAAGATGCGCTGCACATGCCCTGTACAGGAAGTTGCAAAATGTTATGAGTTGCAAAATCTTTCATCACACTGCATTGGCACTACTATAGTTGGTCTGTCTAATGTACTTTTACTACAGCAAACATTGCCATAAGCTTTCATAGATATAAATACTGTATAGTCAAGTAACAGCCACGGCAAACAGAGGTCCAGTTATGGTCTTCCCCTCCCCATCAGCGCACTGTGGTGGGCTTCTCTCATTACTTGCTCCTGAATCTAGGCAAGGGACATTGATGAGGTGAGGGCTGTGGCGCGGGTCCACTGCACAGGAACAGGCTGTCCAATAGTGATGGGCTTACGAGTACATTACTAGCCAAATTTGTGATTCTAATGAGGCTTAATAGCCTCAGGTGTGCATCTGGGAGAGAGGGAGTTAATTACCCAGATGTCCGGTGCTTCTATGCGTATCACACGCTCACACGCACTTAATACTGAGCACTTCCTCCTTCCGGCCGGAAGGAGGTCGTGCGTGGTATTGAGTCGTGGAACGCTTCCCATTGGACACGAGGGAGCGTGTTTTACGCATAGAAGCGCCGGACATCTGGGTAATTAACCCCCTCTCTCCAGGCCGCACACCAGAGGTTATTAACCACTTGAGGACAGCAGTTTTAAAACCCCTAAAGACCAGGCCATTTTCTGTAAATTGGCCACTGCAGCTTTAAGGGCCGCACAAGTCAGCACACAAGTGATTTCCCCTCCCCCTTTTCTCCCCATCAACAGAGCTCTCTGTTGGTGGGGTCTGATCGCTCCCCCAATGTTTTTTTTTTTGTAAATATTTGTTTGATTATTTTGTTAATAAATTTCTCTTTTTTTGTCCTAAGCCCTCCCTCCCTCCCCCCGCCAGCCAATCAGCGTGATCGGCTGTCATAGGCTTCAGGATTGTGATCGGTTTCATGCTGAAATTGATTCACAATCTGTTTGCAGTAAAGGCAGCCATACGATCCCTCTCTGATCAGAGAGGGATCTATCTGTTGGTCGAATCTGATGGCAAATCGACCAGTGTATGGCTACCTTTTCACAGGTGAGGTAATTAGTGTCTCAGCAGAGCTGATTAACTGCCTCTGTGGATTTCCACAAAACATGCCTTGTGCAAACAGCTGGCTGCCTTTACTTGTACTACAAGTGGTACAACTGCACTAACAGTGGTTACATCATCCTACACAAATACAATCATGATACTGTTTTTGTTTAGGCCCGGTTCACATTGGCGTTTCCAGCCAAAAGGATCCACTGAGCGGATCCGGTCTCCGCTTCAACGGATCCGGATGGCTCTGTCCGCGACCCTGATCAATGATTGATCGAATCCGTTTTCACTCAAGTTTTGCCGCAAATACATACCTAATCTTCTGTAGCAGCAGGCGGTAGAGGTTCCTCTTCTTCCGCTGTGACTAGTCACATGACGCGGAAGAAGACAGAAGCCTCTACCGCCGGCTGCTGTAAGTATGTATAAACCCTCCCTCACCCACCCGCCTGGCTGCTGCACCCTCCCTCACCCTCCCGTCACTCAAGTTTGCGTCGTCGCATGCCCCCATCCCCCGTGGAATGGTCCTTTTCTTCACTAGTGTGAAATGTTCCGTTTTCCATTGCCCAAATGCTGCAGCAGTTTTTGTCCGGATCCGATCCGCTGGGCAGAACGGTCCGGAAAATTACGGCCTGCAGCAATTTTTAGATCCGGGGACCGGAACGTACGGAATGTATCCGTACCAACGGACGCATGTGAATGGATCCATAGGTTAACATTGGATCCATTTACATCTGTTCCATTTGTACAGTATACGTTCCGGGTTCCGATCCGCAAAAAAACGCTAATGTGAACCGGGCCTTAAGCAGACTTTTATAAAAGACCTGAAAGAAGCACAACTTAAAAGTAGATCAAGCGAAACAAGTTGAAGAAGATTGCTACAGGTTAGAGATGTCGCGAACGGTTCGCCTGCGAACGGTTCCAGGCGAACTTTGGTGATTAATTTTACGGAAGTTCGATTCGCCCCATAATGCATTATGAGGGTCAAAGTTGACCCTCTGCACCACAGTCAGCAGGCACATTGTAGCCATTCAGGCTACACTAAGCCCTGGAGCCCCCCCCCCCCCCCTTATATAAGGCAGGCTCGCTGGCCATGACACTCACTCGTGTGCCTGCTGCAAATAGACAGACTAGGGAGAGCTGCTGCAGATTTTTTCTCCTAGGGAAAGATTAATTAGGCTCCTGGCTTGCTCCTGGCTGATTGTTATTGCTAAAATAGCACCCCTCAACAGCTCTTTTGAGAGCTAATGTTTTCCTGATGTGTTTTTTTTTGTGTGTGTGTGTGTGTTGCTCACTGACATTATACAGCCCTATCTGTTGCAGCTGGACCTTGGTAATTGTTATTACTGTGCCAGCCAGGCCCTGCCTAACTATCTATACTGGGACACCTACCTAACTACTGGGGCACCTACCTACCTATACTAGGGGACCTACCTATGCCTACCTACCTATACTGGGACTCCTACCTATGCCTACCTAACTACTGGGGCACCTACTTACCTATACGGGGACACCTACCTACCTATACTAGGGGACCTACCTATGCCTACCTACCTATACTGGGACTCCTACCTATGCCTACCTAACTACTGGGACACCTACCTATGCCTACCTACGTATACTAGGTCTCCTACCTATGCCTAGCTAACTACTGAGGCACCTACCTATGCCTACCTACCTACCTATACTGGGACTCCTACCTATGCCTACCTACCTATACTGGGTCTCCTACCTATGCCTAGCTAACTACTGAGGCACCTACCTACCTATACTGGGACTCCTACCTATGCTTACCTACCTATACTGGGTCTCCTACCTATGCCTAGCTAACTACTGGGACACCTACCTATGCCTACCTACCTATACTGAGATTCCTACCTATGCTTACCTACCTATACTGGGTCTCCTACCTATGCCTAGCTAACCACTGGGACACCTACCTATGCCTACCTACCTATACTGGGTCTCCTACCTATGCCTAGCTAACTACTGAGGCACCTGCCTACCTATACTGGAACTCCTACCTATGCCTACCTACCTACCTATACTGGGTCTCCTACCTATGCCTAGCTAACTACTGAGGCACCAACCTACCTATACTGGGACTCCTACCTATGCTTACCTACCTATACTGGGTCTCCTACCTATGCCTAGCTAACTACTGGGACACCTACCTATGCCTACCTACCTATACTGGGTCTCCTACCTATGCCTAGCTAACTACTGAGGCGCCTGCCCACCTATACTGGAACTCCTACATATGCCTACCTACCTACCTATACTGGGTCTCCTACCTATGCCTAGCTAACTACTGAGGCACCTACCTATACTGGGACTCCTACCTATGCTTACCTACCTATACTGGGTCTCCTACCTATGCCTAGCTAACTACTGGGACACCTACCTATGCCTACCTACCTATACTGGGTCTCCTACCTATGCCTAGCTAACTACTGAAGCACCTACCTATGCCTACCTACCTATACTGGAACTCCTACCTATGCCTACCTATACTGGATCTCCTACCTATGCCTAGCTAACTACTGGGACACCTACCTATGCCTACCTACCTATACTGGGTCTCCAACCTATGCCTAGCTAACTACTGAGGCACCTACCTATGCCTACCTACCTATACTGGAACTCCTACCTATGCCTGCCTACCTACCTATACTGGGACTCCTACCTATGCCTACCTACATACCAGAAGATAATAGGGTCGTTGCTTCATTGTGGACAGACCAAATTTGATCAGCTTGACAGTCACTGTTGTTCTATCATTGAGCTACCACAGCCCGGCGACCATATGGGCTGGAAAACTGCCACAGCCTGCACTCTGGCCATGTAGCGCCTAGGTTCTCAACGTGTGGTACGTGTACCCTAGGGGGTACTTCTGATGGTTCCAGGGGGTACTCGGGCTTGACATACTCAACCAAGAATAACACATTTAGGCCTCAATTCACTAAGATCATGCTGGAGATAATAAGGCAAGTAAGAGAGTTATCTTATCTCTTCATTCCTTACGTTACCTCTTCTGTAGTTAATTTACCACCTCTGTAGTTAATTTACCTCCTCTGTAGTTATTTTCACACGCAGTTAATGAACAGCCTGTCTTTAACTCTGGAGTTATTTTAAGGATTAAAGAGTTAACTTAAAGACAGAAGAGTTAACTTTAGGTTTGCCTGAGGTAAAATGTTTCCTGAATACTACATGCCTTATCACCATGGTAACAACTCTAGAAGAGTTATTAAAGACAGGAGATAAGCTTAGTGAATTGAGGCCTTAGAGTTTTAGAAAATGCTAAATATTATTTAAAACAATACCAAATTAGTGTTTTAACTAATTAAAAGCAATAGTAAATGCTTGGAAATTGTTTAGACCCAATTATCACGTACTACGATTAAACTTATATTTGTCAAGGGGTACTTGTGATAATGTTTACTATGCTAAGGGGTACTTGGTGAGTACAGGGTTTTAAAAGGGGTACACACCAATAAAATGTTGAGAAACACTGATGTAGCGCACCAGTCCAGCACGGCCGTCACTACGCAAACAGCTGTTTGCTGTGCGTTACACAGTGAGTTTGGTGTGTCAGTGTGAAGCAGTGCTCTAATTACACTCCCTGATTGATGTATACACATGCAAGATGTTTGAAAGCACTTTAGGCCTGCAATTTAGCATTCAATGTGATTTCTGCCCTTAAAACGCTGCTTTGCGTCAAATCCAGATTTTTCCCCAGGACTTTTGGTGTCTATCCCACTCCGCCACCTGGGGGTCCAGGTGTTAGACCCCTTGAAACATGTTTTCCATCACTTTTCTGGCCAGCATAATTTTTTTTTTATTTTTCAAAAGTTCGCATCCCCATTGAAGTCTATTGCGGTTCGTGAACTTTTACGCGAACCGAGCCTTCTGCGGAAGTTCACGAACGGAAAATCTGAGGTTCGCAACATCACTACTACAGGGCTGTCACATGTTTGGCAAAAAGAGCTGGCAGCACACCATATTACAGCCCTGTTTGCATGATTTCTTGGGCTGTGGCCAAATTGGTTACCTAATTCAGCTCGCAGGGGTGGAGCTTTTTGTATATAAGTTGTCCTCATTTGAGCTTGGCGATCTATGACTAAGGACCTGCGTGTCTGAAATGTGTCAACTGCCTTTCTTCTTCTTGTGAATGTGTAAATAAAAGTTTATGAATTTTACTCAGTGGCGTAGTTTAGGAGCTATGGGACCTCTGTGCACGTTTTACATGCCCCCCCCCCCCCCCCCCAAGCACTCTATACATAACAATTGATACAGCGCACCACAACCTGCCAATGACAACCAGTGTCAGAGGTGCAAGAAGGGGATGGGAACAGTTTGTTAATGATTACTACTATTTAAAGCATCTATAGAAGTGATTATTACCAACACAGGGACAATAGAGAGCTAATACTGTGCTTGAGAGAGGCTCCCTTGGGACCCCTCTAACCCAAGGGCCCTGATGCAGTCGCTACCTCTGCAACCCCTATTGCTACGCCACTGATTTTACTGCAACATGGTGTGTTGCAGAACATGAAAGAGATAGAGCACTTTGATAAAAAAAAAAAAGGGGGGGGGGGGCGAATGGGCATCTTCTAATTTTATAAAACATCAGTGACCAAAGGTAATTGTGTATTATATTATTATTAATATTATTCTAAATCCCAACTACTACCTAACATACAAGAAATACTGTACAGAGAGAGGTACAGAACTGATAGAGAGAGCCCCTGCTGCCTCCCCACTGAGGTTTCAGGTTTGAGGTGAAATTGAGGTTTGAAAGTTTAAACGCCAACTTCACCGCTATTGGGTTATGAATCACGTGACAGGAAAAGTTGTCCGTGGCGCCTGTGCAGAATTGGGTCACGGCTGTCTGTGTGTGAATGAATGGCTACTGGAAAGTTCAGCCCTGAAAACAACTGTACATAGTTCAGACTAAATATAGCGTTATTCTGCTCATTACGGGGTTGATTATACAGACAGCCGCTGTTCGTGTCCTTCACCTGTCTGCGAGCCTGGGGTCCTTCACCTGGCTGAAATAGCTGCCCTCGCGCCTGTCTTGATTTGTGACAATAAATAAAACAAAAACGGCTATAGGAGTGTAATATCGGGTTACAGTGTTAAATACATAATTCACAGTAGGTGCTATATAGAGTTCGGAGAACAGAGTGCCTGAGGTGGGGAGGCAGCCGCCGGGGTCCTTCGCTGGCCTCCATCATCTTCAGGGTGACCGGAGTCGGGTTGACCTGAGCGATGCCGGACGACGTGGATAAGGATGTGTACCCGGAGCCTCCTCAGCGGACCCCGGTTTCAAGGAACAGGTCCGGGCTGCCTGACCCGACCACCATATTCCTGAACCTCTTCTACTACACGGTGGATAAGCCGGTCACCGCCTTCCATGGTGAGAGGACACCGTCTGCGGAGGAGGCTGGGGAACTACAAGTCCCAGCATGTTTCACAATAAGTCCTAGCATGGCGTGTTCTGTATGCTGCTGCTGTACTGCAAATCCAAGCAGGTCCTGACAGGGTACTACATGTCACATATTCAGCTGCTGCTGTGTTGCAAGCCATCAGATCGCACTACAAGTGTCAGCATGGCTCACATGTAGCTGCTGCTGTATTGCAAGCCATCAGATCGCACTACAAGTGTCAGCATCGCTCGCATGTAGCTGCTGCTGTATTACAAGCTATCAGAGAGCATTACACCTGTCAGCATGGCTCGCATGTAGCTGCTGCTGTATTACAAGCTATCAGAGAGCACTACACCTGTCAGCATGGCTCGCATGTAGCTGCTGCTGTATTGCAAGCCATCAGATAGCACTACAAGTGTCAGCATGGCTCGCATGTAGCTGCTGCTGTATTACAAGCTATCAGATAGCACTACAAGTGTCAGCATGGCTCACATGTAGCTGCTGCTGTATTGCATGCCATCAGATAGCACTACACCTGTCAGCATGCCTCGCATGTAACTGCTGCTGTATTACAAGCTATCAGAGAGCACTACACCTGTCAGCATGGCTCGCATGTAGCTGCTGCTGTATTACAAGCTATCAGAGAGCACTACACCTGTCAGCATGGCTCGCATGTAGCTGCTGCTGTATTACAAGCCATCAGATAGCACTACAAGTGTCAGCATGGCTCGCATGTAGCTGCTGCTGTATTACAAGCCATCAGATAGCACTACAAGTGTCAGCATGGCTCGCATGTAGCTGCTGCTGTATTACAAGCTATCAGATAGCACTACAAGTGTCAGCATGGCTCACATGTAGCTGCTGCTGTATTGCATGCCATCAGATAGCACTACAAGTGTCAGCATGCCTCGCATGTAACTGCTGCTGTATTACAAGCTATCAGATAGCACTACAAGTGTCAGCATGGCTCGCATGTAGCTGCTGCTGTATTACAAGCTATCAGATCGCACTACAAGTGTCAGCATGGCTCGCATGTAGCTGCTGCTGTATTACAAGCTATCAGATAGCACTACAAGTGTCAGCATGGCTCGCATGTAGCTGCTGCTGTATTGCAAGCCATCAGATAGCACTACAAGTGTCAGCATCGATCACGTGTAGCTGCTGCTATATTGCAAGCCATCAGAGAGCACTACAAGTGTCAGCATGGCTCACATGTAGCTGCTGCTGTATTACAAGCTATCAGGTAGCACTACAGGTGTCAGCATGGCTTGCATGTAGCTGCTGCTGTATTTCAAGCTATCATATAGCACTACAAGTGTCGGCATGGCTTGCATGTAGTTGCTGCTGTATTACAAGCTATCAGGTAGCACTACAAGTGCCATGGTAGCTCACAAGCAGCTGTACTGAAGGCCCTGTAGGGGAACTGCACATTCTTGCATTCATTGTCAGAAGTGGCTGTGGTACTGCAAGACCCAGAATGGCTTATCAGGAACTGTTGTGGATGTGAAAGTACAAGTCACAGCATTCACTGCAAGAGGGTACAGTGAGGAGAGGCCATGTCATGCTAGGAGCTAGTATAGTATCTCAGGTCCTGGCATAACCTGATGTGGATTTGCAGGTCATAGAATGTTTTGGAAGTACAAGATTTACAACTACAAATTTACATATTGTTACTCAACTGTTGAACGACTAATATGTTCTAGTTAGTAATAGAAGTCATTGAAAAGTGAGGTGAGAGGGATATGAAGACTGACATATTTATTTCCTTTTAAACAATGAAAGTTGCCTGGCCGTCCTGGTGCTCCACTGCCTCTAATTCTCTTAGCCATAGACCCTGAACAAGCATGCAGATCAGATGTCTGGCTAGATTAGCTTTGTGCTTGTTTCAGGTGTGTGATTCAGGCACTATTGATGCCATGAAAGATCAGCAGGACCGCCAGGCGACTGGTATTGTTTAAAAGTAAATAAAAATGGCGACCTCCATCTACCTCTCACCTCGGGTTCCTTTTAAGGAGGCTGGTAAATGGCATTTGGTGTATCTTGCATAACTTTGCTTTACTTGTACTGCAGATTGGATTGAACGTCAGCGAGCCGGTAGGAAGGTTCATTACTATCATCGCATATTTCAGCGTGTTCCTGATATATCGCAGTGTCTAGAAGACGATGCCTTGTGTATGTATGAAGCAAACATGCAGTGGAAGAGAGATGTGTAAGTCTTTTTTTTAGTAGTAGATCATTTAGACACACACAGGAAAACCTCCTACAGTAAATACAATAGACATGTCAGCATGAGACAATTGTGTGTTCCCTCCAGCAGGGGGCCTCCCCCTGTTTTACTCCCTCTGCTCCAGATAGTAGGTTACATGCTGCTGAGCTGAGACCAGCAAGCATGCCTTAACAGGGATAAAGGAGGGTTTGCCCCTGTTTTAGGAACACCACAAGAGGCAAAAGCCTTTTCCCTGGTAATGGGCAATGAAGTTCACCTGAAATAAGTGTATGGAGGCTGCCATATGTATTTCCTGTTAAACAATACCAGTTGCCTGGCTGTCCTGCTGATGTCTTTGGCTGCCGTGGTGTCTGAAACGCACAGTCAGACTTCAGTCAGAGCACCTGATCTGCTTTGCATGCTTGTTCAGGGACCGTCATTATAAGTATTAGAGGCAGAGGATCAGCAGGGCAGCCAGGGAATGTGCATGGTTTAAAAGGAAATATTTCAGGTTCCCTTTAATCCTCTTAAAGTGAAAATAAACTGATGAGATAATTGTATCTGTCGTCCTACAAAAAATGACTTTTTTTTTTTTTTTTTTTTTTTTAGAATCCTGCAGTTTTATTTTCTGTATAAACAATTACAAAGCAGTCTTGCAAATGTTTTTTATAGTCTGTGCTCAATTGCAGTGCCTCAAGAGTCCCAGAGCGAAAATTCATGAACTATTGACCTTTTTATCTTTCCCTTGCAGTCAGAAGCCTATTAACCTGCTTAGGAAAGTGTTTTATAGCTGTTAGGGCACGTTTCCACTGCACGCGGTGCAATCGCCGCACCACATTGAAACTGCATCCAATGTTAGTCAATGGGACTGTTTCCATTGACGCGAACTTCCAATCGCCATAGGATGCGGTGCGGCTAAATGTATGGATTGCATGCTGCAGTTTCCCGCAGTCCGCATGGGGATGATATTGAGCCACAACGTGGCGCGACTGGAAGTAGTTGTGGCTGTATGTAGTGCAGCGACCGCACCACACGCCGCAAATACAGCCAGTGGAAACGGGCCCTGAATTATCAATGACCTCGAATGGGTCCCAACTGGAGAAAAACTGTCAATTGCATAGCTGAATATTAAAGGACCACTATCGCGAATAAAGTAGGCAGTTCAAATCTGACAGAACTGACAGGTTTTGGGCCAGTCCATCTCCTCATGGGGGATGAGGAGGGTTTTCTTTGTTTTTAACAGCATTTCCTGAACAGCAGTTTAAGACCTTGTTGACATTATAAATCGCCAGCGTTATCGGAAGCGCTTTATTGGGTGATTTTTGAAAGCGCTTTTATAAGTGCTTTTCTAAGCGCTTTTGCAGAGCGGTTGATTTTTCACTTCGTGGCGCCAGTTAGGAAGTGAACTTTTTAACCCGGAAATGAATAATGTATTCATCAAAGCGATTGGGAAATCTCTATAGAAAGCGCTTTTTCAAGCACTTTGCGATTTCCCTGCACCTGCCATTGAGCCAAATCGTTGAGAAAATGGTACAGGAAGAGCGTTTGCGATTTTTAAAGAATTACAATGTTCAAATGTGAACACTGTCATATGAAATTATTACACAAGCGCTTTTAGAGTGATTTGCAAAATCGCCAGCGCTTAAAAAAAACAGCAAACGCTGATAGTGTGAACAAGCCCTAACTGCCAAAATAGTAAGACACCAGCCCGCCTCCCTACTCACTTGCACACTAGTTTGTCAGTTAGGTCTGGTGCACACCAGAGGAGTTTTTCTGAGCGTTTTGAATTTTTTAAATCTGCTGCTAATGTTATCCTATGTGTCTGTGCACACTGGAGCAATGAGGTTTTGTAAAAAAAAAAACCCCATAGCATTACATTGGGAAGAGCTTTGAAACCTCTAGCGTTTGGGCGCTAGAGGTTTCAAAAGCTCTTCCCAATGTAATGCTATGGGGGTTTTATACAAAACCTCATTGCTCCAGTGTGCACTGACACATAGGATCACATTAGCAGCAGATTTAAAAAATTCAAAACGCTCAGAAAAACTCCTCTGGTGTGCACCAGACCTTAGACCAGGGGTCTCAAACTCAATTTACCCGGGGGCCGCAGGAGGCAAAGTCAGGATGAGGCTGGGCCGCATAAGGGAGTTCACGTGTCCCCGCCGCAAAACGAGGGCTGCAGAGCCCCCAAATTGCCCCGGGGGCAATCCGCCGGCATTTCCTGGAAGGGGCAGAGCTTTCAGCTTCAGCTCTGCCCCTCCTGACGTCAATCGCGGCGGATCGCCGCCTCTGCCCGCCCACTCTAAACATAAAAAAAAAAATTGGGAAAATAGGAAAAAATGCCAGGAATCTTCATACAGCCATATTACGGCTGTATAGCGATACCTGGCCAAAGCGCTGCGGCTGCGTATGGACCCCCTGGAAACTCTGTCAGGAAATGTATTGCTCTTTCTTTTGATACATGTAAAATTACACTACCGTTAGGCTTGCTACTAAAAGTGACATTTACCGCATTTAAAAGTATACTATTTTCCTTCGAAACTTTAAAATCGATTTTCTCAAAAACTATAAGGTCTTTTTGAAAAATTGTTTTTTCCTCTTATTCCTAATGATCTCCTTAACATATCCTGCAAATTTAGGGTTTCTAGCATTTAAGGTGGATTTGCTATTAACCATTAAAGTCGGCGGGTTTTTAAATGTGTATTTTTTTCCTTTGCAACTTTAAAATCGATTTTCTCAAAAACTATAAGGCCGATTTGAAAAATTTTTTTTTCCTCTTGTAGCCACTGGGGGCCCCTACAAGCTCTGGGGCCTTGGGGCCACAAAATATTGTATCGCGGGCCGCAAATGGCCCGCGGGCCGCGAGTTTGAGACCCCTGCCTTAGACCTTGCAACTGCTGTTCAGGAAATGCTGTTGAAAACAAAGAAAACCTTGACAATCCCCCATGAGGAGATGGACTGGCCCAAAACCTGTTGGTTCTGTCAGATTTTAAAGAGAGTCTGAAGCCTTTTAAAATCCTCTTTTTATTAGACATTTATGTAAAGCAGTATCAGCCTAGCTAAAACGCCGTAATCCCACGGCAGAACGAGGTAATGACCCCCCCCCCCAAATCCCCGGGGCAAAATTCGGGGAGCGCTTCCATGTAGAGGCTAAGCTTGCTGTAGGTCTGCCTCTACTCGTGTCAATCCCCGCTGGTCCCCACCCCTCTGTCTTCATTCACTGAGAGGGGCGGGGAGAGGCAGAGATCCGTGCAGAGCCCAGTAACAATCACACTTTCCACACACCTTTAGGGCCCATTTCCACTTGTGCGGTGCGAATTGCCGCGGTAAAAATTCGCATGTGGATGCGAATTTTGCATGCGGGTGTATGCGTATTTTCATGCGAATTTTCATGCAAATTCGCATGGATGACGATGTATAAGAATTTAACCATGGCAGTGCTGGTGTAATTTTCCATTGTTTCTATGCGAATTCGCATACCCAAACCGCATGCGAATTTCCTATTAAAATACATTGTATGCAATTCGCATAGCGGTATGCGAATTCTGATGCCTCTGCCATGCAAATTTTTTCTGCACAGAAAAATGCAAAGGAATCATGACAAGTGGAAACAGTCCCATTTAGGGCTCGTTTCCACTATCGCGAATCTGCATGCATCCAACGCATGCGGATTCGCACATGGTATGCAAGTGAATGGGCCTGTTTCCGCTGTTGCGTTGGTGATGTGCGTTTTTTTGAGCTGTGAAAAAACGCACAAAAGAGCCAACGAATTCGCCTGAGAGTGGAATGCATGCGAATCGCATGCAATGTATTTAATAGGGAAATCGCATGCGTTTTCCCCATTCGTTTTTTGCCGCGAATTCGCATAGGTACCGATGTAAATTCACACAGGCAGTGACATGGTTAAAATCGCATATACCCTCACCTATGCGAATTCGCGGCAAAAAACGCATGGGGAATTGCATCCACATGCGATTTCATCAGCGGTGGAATCCAGGAGATTCTGCACCGCAACAGTGGAAACGAGCCCTCACTTGTATTGCTATGCGAATTTGCATGCGAAAATTCGCGATAGTGGAAATGGGCCCTCACAGGCCTATAATTCTCCAGGCCTGGAAGTCGGTGTTGAACTCCCGCAGGTAGACCACTCCTGCAACCACTTGCACTATGAATAAAAAGGAGACCGCACACAAGTAGCTTCTTCAAGTAATCTGTATTGAGACCATACAGTTACAGAGCAGACAGAGGACATGGAGATTGAGGCAGAGCTACAGCGCTAAGCTCTGCCTCCCCGGGCAGCAGAATCCATGACCTGGAAAGTTGTGGAATTTTGCCCTGGTATTTGGGGGGTTTAATTACCTCGTTCTGCAGCTGGAATGCAGTGTTTTAGCGAGGCTGATACTGCTTTACATAAATGTCTAATAAAGATGATTTTTAAAAGGCTTCAGACGCTAACTGCCTACTTTTTTGGCAATAGTGGTCCTTTAAAGAGACACTGAAGCAAAAAAAAATAAAAAAAAATGATGTAATGAATTGGTTGTGTAGTACAGATAATTACTAGAACATTAGTAGCAAAGAAAATATTCTCATATATTCAGTTATATAGTGTTTTTATAACATTGCATCATTCTTTAATATTTGCAGTTTACACACCACTCAGCATTCTAAATGATTTTACAGAGCAGGCTAGTGAACTAACTCCTCTGCAGAGAAAAAAACAATACAGTGCCAGACACTTGAGCTCATAAGCTCCAGAAGACAGAGTTCTCTGCCACTTTGAAAGTTGTGGAGCTCAATGGCTCTTTTGCATAGATAACTCTGGTTTCTTAACTCTTCCTGTACTCGACTTGTGTCTCTGCTCCTAATGTTTTATTTCTTAGCTGTACTACACATAGAAATGATTATATCATTTTTTTTTTCGCTTCAGTGTCTCTTTAAGGCTTTTTTTCAGGCAGGGGAAAAAGAAAAGGAGCACAGCATAGGTATTGAGACCATACAGTTACAGAGCAGACAGAGGACATGGAGATTGAGGCAGAGCTACAGTGATATGCTTGCCACCATATATACACGTCATCTCATTTCTTGAATTCAGAGATTAAAGCGTGAAGAAAACTGCCCCTGATATTTGATTTGTTTTGTTTCTGTAAAGGAAAGTTGACCAGGAAATAGTGGGCATTATGCGTGAGCGATTAATAGCATGCAGGACCAGAGAAGGGGACAGCGCTGATCAGAACTGCGCAGGAGTGTTCGAACAATACACCAAAGTCTGCGCTGCTTACAGATCCAGATGTAAGTTCATGTTTTCACTTTCACCTTGATATTAAAGAGCCTAATTTTTATTATGAATCCTGTTTTCCCAGCGACAGAAAATGGCAGATGGCAACCATTTAACGACCACTCCACACCAGTTGGCATGGACGCGGCAGTAGCCCCAGGACCGCTTAACGCCAATTGGTGTGAAGTCCTGGGGTGGGGTTTTGCAAGAGATTGCGCGCACATCTCCGCTCCGTCATCAATCTCCCAGTGGCGATCACCGCTAGGAGACTGTCAGATGGTGAAACCGCCATCCGTCTATTTATACTGACGTTTGCCCCCCTGGGAGACAGGAGAGCTATCGGCTGGCGGGGGGAAGGTGGGCGCGGTTTCTACAAACATATATATATATATATATATATATATATATATATATATATATATATATATATATATATATATATATATATATATATATATATATATATATATATATATATATATATATATATATATATATATATATATATATATATATATATATATATATATATATATATATATATATATATATATATATTATTTTTATTATTATTTATTTATTTTTTTTTAATAGAGATTTATTAAGAAAAAAAAAAACATGCCGGCGGGGATCAGACAACAAAAAGCTCTGTTGGTGAGCAGAAAAGGGGGGGGGGGGGGGGGGGAATCACTTGTGTGCCGAGTTGCAAGGCTCTGCAGTGAGCCCTTAAAGCTGCAGTGGCCTAATTTTGTGAAAAGTAGCCTGGTCACTAGGGGCCCACCTGTGGTCCTTAAGAGGTTAAATAATGGCTTGGTTTCAAACTATGCACCCCAATCCACAAAAGGCATTTAGGTTACGCTCACAGTCGGGCGTTGCACTTCCTGCTGAAGCAGGTTTGGAACGGAGGAGAAAAGTTACATTGAATGGTAGTAGCAGGGCATTTCGGGCTCTTTTAGGTCCACTGCTCACCAAAAATCACTAGAATAATTGCAAACGCTAAGCGTGTTTGTTGATTTTTTCCAATGCGATTCCAGGCATGTGCTTAACGATTTTGGGAGCGTTTTGGTGTAGCAATTTTTTTAAATTTTTTTTGTTGGAAGTGAACAGCTTTTGCGCAAAAAAAGAAAAAAAAATTACGCTTGAAAAATCGCACTGTGTTTTAGAGCGATTTTCGACCTTTCTTATACTTAACATTGAGGCAGAATCGCCTAAGAAATGCGTTTGGGAACAAAATCACATCGCTCTGGTGTGATCCCATTCAAATTCATTAGCCAAGCGCTTTGCAAAGCACTAGTGTTTTTTAAAAGTGCTCAGAAGCGCTCTTGGTGTGCACCAGCCCTTAGGCCTCTTTCACATTAGAATGTTGCGGTTTGATGCGCCGTTAAAGACGCAACGCAAAATTACAACTCAACGCCCCCAAAAAAGTTGCAACGCAATTTAATGCCCCGCTATTGTTGCATACAGTAGATCATACAGGCAATGAAAAGTATGCTTGCAAGTCATTACTGAGCATGTGCAAACAGTCCAACACAGCTAATAACGTGTATAACGCACTGCATGCAGCACTTTCACTTAATGTGCAGAGTTAGTCACCAACGCAACGTGTGCACTGTGAATGGGGCATTTGATTTTTAATTGCAGTGAGTTATTCTGCGTTTAAATGTTTTAACATCGCACTGTGAAAGAGGCCTTAGTCCCATATAGTTTATAGACACCTGAGGAAGGGCTATGCCCGAAACATGTTGTGTGCTCTGTCTGCTGTATGTTGTTAACCTTCCTGGCGGTAAGCCCGCGCTGAGCTCGGGCTATGCCGTGCAGGAGGATTTCTCAGGCCCTGCTGGGCCGATTTGCATATTTCTTTTTTTTTTCCGGTACATGCAGCTAGCCCTTTGCTAGCTGTGTGTACTGCCCCCCCCCCCCCCGACCCCATACGCTGCCTGGCCAATCAGTGCCAGGCAGCGCTGAGGGGTGGATCGGGACTCCCTTTGACGTCACGACGTCGATGACATCATCCCGCCCGTCGCCATGGTGACGGGGGAAGCCCTAATGGAAATCCCGTTCAGAACGGGATTTCCGGACGGGCTAGATTGCAAAGAGGGTAGGGGGATGCCTCTGCACAGCAGCTGTCATGTAGCTAGCGCTAGGCTACCTACACGATTTAAAAAAAAATAATAAAAAAATAGTGCTGCGCTGCCTCCTGGCGGTTTTTAATTGACCGCCAGGAGGGTTAATACAGTTTACGTGAAGAAGCTATCTGTGTACCTTCTCCTTTGTGATATAGTTTACGGGGACGTGCAGGAGTGGTGTACCTGGAAGAGTCAGACACCGGCTTCCAGGTCTATAGTCAGAGGCCTGTATGGTGACAATAGTGTGGTCTCCATATAGTTTCCTAGTGGTTTTGGGTCACCCTGAGCTGCTCCGGTATTCTGTTATACGTACGGTGTAAAGCAGGCGGTACATACAAAGTATGCGTCGCTGTAATGTGCACAATATGCCAACAATTCAGAGGGAACGTGCCATTTCAATATAATTGCATCTGGGTAGCAGTGCAATTATATTGTCCAATGCACCACTGTGAAGGTTGCCTTCTTTATATATAATACATAGTTTAGCAGTCAAAGTGCTGTGATATGAAGCTGCTGCAATTAAAGGACAACTGTAGTGAGATGTATATGGAGGCTGCCATATTGATTTCCTTTTAAGCAATACCAGTTACCTGGCAGCCCTGCTGATCTATTTGGCTGCAGTAGTGCCTGAATCACACCAGAAACAAGCATGCAGCTAGTCTTGTCAGATCTGACAATAATGTCAGAAACCCCTGCTCTGCTGCATGCATGTTCAGGGTCTAGGGCTAAAAGTATTAGAGGCAGAGGATCAGCAGGGCTGCCAGGTAACTGGTATTGCTTAAAAGGAAACAAATATGGCAGCCTCCATAAATCACTCACTACAGTTGCCTTTTAAAGTGGACCCAAATTAAAAATACAAGATTTCAGAAATAACATCATTTTCTTAATAATAATAAATAGCAGCCTTTTTTAGTTGCATGATGACAAATATAAAATATTTTACATTTATTGGAGGAACCCCTCCCTTCCTTTCATATTGCCGGGACAGAATCCGGCAGACTGGTGGAGGAGATAAAATACAAAAACAAAACACAGGCTGCTACTGATGATGTCACAGGAGAGGTGATCTCAGCTTCTGTGAGATTTCACATAGATGTCGCCCCTGTGAGGGAGGGTAGCTGATGACAAACACACCCATGATCTAAAACCTCCTACTAAGCTCAGAAGTAATGGCTGCCACCTGTATAGCCCTAGTTATGAAAAGAGAAGGGTGAAAACCATGCACTGAAATGCTCATAAGCTTGAAGGAGTGTTTATCTTTGTATGTGTCAGTGGTGCAACTAAATATTTTGAATTAAAATGTTTGGTTTGGGTCCGGAAATAAATATGGCATCCTCCACGTACCTCTCACTACAGTTGCCATTTAACCTCCCTGGCAGTATGATCATTTCCAGATTTAGGGTCCAAAAGCTGCGAAGGAGGTTAAGCAAAAAAGGATTTAGTGTGATGCTGGTAGGTGCTGGCTTTCTGTAGTACCGTAATTCTGATATTGCATTTCAGATGGGGATCTCGGAGCCAATGGCAACGCTCGTAAATGTCTCATGAAGCAGAAAAATAGAATGATTGAGGAGAGGAAAGCTGCAGCGGCCTCCACCAACGAGGCCTGAGGAAATGGGATTACGCTTCCTTCCTGTCTATGAACATTGTCCTGTTATAATGTCTTGTGTTTCAGAATGGAACATTTAACCCTGTAATAAAAAGATCTGTGGATCGGCTTCTTTATATTGTCAGCTGGTTTGTAATGTGTAGATTTGAAGATTACGCCTACAGTTCTTAGAACCATAGTACAGCCTCCTGGGCTTCTCAGCTTTAGTAAAGCTAAATGAAGGTCTGTTATTCACTTTGCTATCATATTTGATGCAGCTGCGCTCGACAATTTATCTTTGGAAAAGTCAGTCATGTGATTCAGGGATCTGTGCACTAAGTATAGAGTTGCCAGCAGAGCGGGAGTTTCCTCTGCAGAGCCATCACCTGACCCAGGAAGAGTGGGGTTTAATTTACCCATGCTGCTGCTGTTAAGACTGCCTCAATTCACTAAGCTTTAACAAACACTTTATCGAACGTTTGATAATTTACCTCATGGGTAAAATCGAATTTTGAATTCACTAAGGTGTTATATATTTATCGAATGTTTTATCGATAAAACGTCCAATAAATCTATGACACCTTAGTGAATTCAAAATTAGATTTTACCCATGAGGTAAATTATCAAACGTTCGATAAAGTGTTTGATAAAGCTTAGTGAATTGAGGCCATATGTGCTTCATTCGCTTCCCATGTTGCTCTCATACTTCCTCCTTCAACCTAGAATGAGGAAACATGGGAGTGACATGGAAATTGAATGGAGAGCATTGTCTAATACTGGGCATACACGGGTCGTTTGTGCGCCGGAATCGAGCCGCTGGCTTGATCCCGGCACATCCCCGCTCGCGCCCGGATCGATTCCCGCTTGAGCACACCGGATATTATCAATCGAGCCATCAGCGGCACGACTGATCATAAAAAACAAGCCGTGTATGCCCAGCTTAACAGCCGTGGCATAGGTAAGTTAACCAACACTCCCTTCCCCCAAAATGTAGAGCATTTTCAAGCAGCACAAATATTGCAACAAAAACAGTAAATATTAGGAGGATGACCCTGCTCTTGCGAGCTTACAATCTAAAGGGGGAACTGTGCTTTAAGTCAGGAGGGAAGGCTCTTCCTAATGAGCCTGCCCTCCCCTCTCCCGGTGCAGCGATGTCCTCGGGAGCAGTATTTGACTAATTTGGTCAAATACTGCTCGCTAGACTGGCGGAGGTGACTGCGGGAGTCTAGTGCCCTCTTGCGCGCTCTGGTGCTGCCTGTCTCCTGGGGGGGGCTCGACTTGTGAAGTCCCCCGTGGCAGGGGATTCAAATACGGGAGCCAGCGCTACACAGAGGGCACTGGAGGAGGAGAGGGAAGGCTCATTAGGACCCAGAGCCTTCCTTCTCAAAGTGGAACCGAGATGAACTTTTACTCATTGCATAATTGTGTTTCTTTCCAATAGTTTATAGGGCATTCCTCAAGCCAAATACTTTTTTTTTTTTTCTTTTGTTTTAATACTCTAATTCCCTATAAACTAAACAAGCCTCTCCCACAGTTTACCAGAGAGCCAAGGCAATCTCAGCCTTAGTAGCAAGGGCTTATGGGAGCTCAGTCTGGGCAGGAGGAGGAGGTTACAAGCCAGAGATTTCAGAGGCGGAGAGGGGAGTGGGAAATACAGATCAGCTTGCCTGTGTGTAATGTGACAAACAGAACATGGCTGCCCTCATTGTATCACAGGAATAAATAATCAAACTGCTAAAGCTGTTTGCAGCTGGATTATAGTTAGTTTTTCATCGCAGATCTGCTTTAAGTATCTTTTTTTTTTTTTTTTTTTTACTACTCCCGTTAGCGTTAACTTCACATTTCTCACTTTTAAAGTTGAAGTACACCTGAATCCGGGAGTCTACTGATTTAAGCGAACGGTGGGCTTGATTAGCTCTTATTGTCCTGGCGCTGCTAATTGTCCTTGGTCTCTTATCTCCACAAACTCCCAGAAGTTCCTCCGAGGCCTAGAGTGATTTTTGAACTACGCAGGCTCGCATTTCAAAGTGTGCTTGCACAGTAAGACAGCTTATGGGTAAGCACTTGCTTTCGCTGTGCTTGTGCAATTTGGAAATTGTGCCTGCCCAGTTGACACGGGCCGCCGCTAGGGGGGGGGGGGCTTTCCTTCTAGTATTACGCTGGAAAATTTGTTGGATATGAAGCGGGATGGGGGACAACAAGCAGTGATGGGACACTGAAGTGGCTTATACACTGGTCAATTTCAGCTATTGAATTATCCGATCGATTTGCAGCAGATTGCTATCGATTTGATATGACAAGATGGAAAATTTAGGTCAATTTACTGTTGGCAGCAGATCTATGGCCCATAGTTGCATTGGATCTAATGGTGCAATAATGCATTTAGATCGATTTTCAATAGATTGGAAATCTGTTCCTAGTGTGTGGCACATCAGATTCGACTCGACAGGCATCTGATGGTCAAATCTGTTGCAAATCCATCAGTGTATGTCCACTTTAAAGGAAACATCCGAGCACGAAAAAAAAACAAAATCCACTTACCTGGGGCTTCCTCCAGTCCCTGGCTGCCATCCTGTGCCCTCGCCGCAGCTCAGGTGGCTACCGGTGTCCTTTGCTGCAGAAGCCGACCTCGCCAGGTCGGCTTCCAGGTCTGGCTTCTTGTGCGCTCCATGTGGTCCAGCTGACGTCAGGTCTGTACTGCGCCAACGCAGTAGTTCTGCGCCTGCGCAGTACAGACCTTATTTCAGCTGGACCACGTGACCTGCGCCGTGAAGTGTACAGGAAGTTGGCCTGGCGAGGTTGGCTTCTGCAGTGCAGGACACACGGGAGCCACTTGAGCTGTGGCGAGGGCACATGATGGCAGCCAGGGGCTGGAGGAAGCCCCAGGTAAGTGGATTGTTTTTTTTTTTTGTGCTTGGATGTTTCCTTTTAAGGAGTTAATCTAGCCCACTATTTAGTCTTTGGTGCAAGGGTACTTTAGTAAACTATATATTTTATTTTTTAAGTTAATTTGCACAGCAACTTCAATGGCAAGTGTTTCATGTCTAATTTACTACACATGACAGTACTGTTATACATGCTGGAATAGCCATTTATATAAGCACAATATCTATCTATGGAGCTGTAATCCCTCAAACATGCATTTTATCTTAGTGGTTTACAAAAGTATTCAGCCCCTTTGTTGCAATAATGTGACAAAATGTGGAAAACTTCAAACAAATTAATTTTATTGGAATTCCACGTGTAGGACCAATACAAAGTGGTGTACACGTGAGAAGTGGAACGAAAATCACACGATTCCAAACATTTTTTTTTACAAATAACTGCAAAGTGGGGTGTAATTATTCCAGCCCCCTTTCCTCTGAGTGCAGTCAGTTGCACATAGACATTGCATGATGAGTGCTAATGACTTTAATAGAGTGTACCTGTGTGTAATCTAATGTCAGTACAAATACAGCTGCTCTGTGACGGCCTCAGGGCTCGTGTCTACTATCGCGAATCCGCATGCGTCCAACGCATGTGGATTCGCACACGGTATACAAGTGAATGAGCCTGTTTCCACTGTTGCGTTGGTGATGTGTGTTTTTTGAGCGGTGAAAAAACGCACAAAAGAGCCAACTAATTCGCCTGAGAGTGGAATGCATGCGAATCGCATGCGTTTCCTGCAAATTCGCATAGGTACCGATGTAAATTCACACAGGCAGTGACAGGGTTAAAATCGCATATACCCTCACCTATGCGAATTCGCGGCAAAAATCGCATGGGGAATTGCATCCGCATGCGATTTCATCAGCGGTGGAATCCAGGCGATTCTGCACCGCGATAGTGGAAACGAGCCCTCAGAGAATATTGGGAGCAACAACACCGTGAAGTCCAAACAACACACCAGACAGGTCAGGGATAAAGTTATTGAGAAGTTTAAAGCAGGCTTAGGATACAAAGATTTCCAAAGCCTTGAACATCCCACGGAGCACTGTTCAAGCGATCATTCAGAAATGGAAGGCGTATGGCACAACTGTAAAGGTTATTCACCTAAACTCACAGGCTGAACAAGGAGACCGCTGATCAGAAATGCAGTCAAGAGGCCCATGGTGACTCTGGATGAGCTGCAGAGATCTACAGCTCAGGTGGGGGAATCTGTCCATAGGACAACTATTAGTCATGCACTGTACAAAGTTGGCCTTTATGGAAGAGTGGCAAGAAGAAAGCCATTGTTAACAGAAACGCATAAGAAGTCCTGTTTACAGTTTGTCACAAGCCATGTGGGAGACACAGCAAACGTGGAAGAAGGTGCTCTGGTCAGATGAGACCAAAATGCAAAACACTGTGTGGCAGAAAACTAACACTGCACATCACTCTGAACACACCATCCCCACTGTCAAATATGGTGGTGGCAGCATCATGCTCTGGGGATGAGTCTCTTCAGCAGGTACAGGGAATCTGGTCAGAGTTGATGAGAAGATGGATGGAGCCAAATACAGGATAATCTTGGAAGCAAACTTCTTGGAGTCTGCAAAAGACTTGAGACTGGGGCAGAGGTTCACCTTCCAGCAGGACAACAACCCTAAAGTTAAAGCCAGTGCAACAATAGAATGGTTTAAAACAAAACATATCCATGTGTTAAAATGGCCCAGTCTAGGTCCAGATCTAAACCCAATCGAGAATCTGTGGCAAGATCTGAAAACAGCTGTTCAAACGCTGTCCATCTAATCTGACTTTCAGTCTCTAGATGTGCAAAGCTGGTAGAGACATACCCTAAAAAAGACTGGCATCTGTAATTGCAGCAAAATGTGGATCTACAAAGTAATAACTCAGGGGGCTGAATAGTTACACACCCCATTTTGCAGTTTAAAAAAATATGTTTGGAATCATGTATGATTTTCGTTCCACATGTGTACACCACTTTGTATCTGTCTTTTTTTATGTGGAATTCCAATAAAATGAATTCATGTTTGTTGCAGTAATATGACAAAATGGAAAACTTTAAGGGGGCTGAATACTTTTGCAAGCCACTGCATAGGCTGTGAAGGCAGCCCATTACTGCTGAAGCTATAGCAGCAGACAGGGTGGATGCTGGATTCGTTTGATACCACCGAGGATGTGATCTTTGACTTTCCATGCCAATCTGCTCCATTTTTCCTCTGAAAAGCAAGGCACACCACCGCTGATAAAGTGATGCTCTTATCTATGGAAAGAACTGGGATGGAAGATTGGCAGAATATAGGAAGGTTGTTTCATATGTTCTTAGAGGCTGCTCCATAAGCAGCAATGGAACATACCAGTTACCTGCTAGATTGTGGCACACCTAGTGTAAGGGAGTAAGTGCACCAACCCAAAGACATCACCTGGGTTTTTAGTTTCCCTTGGCCCCTACAAGGGAAACTCCTACACAAAATACAAATTTTAGTCGATGCGATGAGTGTCATTTCACAGTGCTGTTAGTCAGGGCAGCTTCTAGGCTGTGTAGCACTCAGGGTAAGGGTGTAAAATTGGTGCCTCCCAAAGACTATTACAATTTGATGCGGTAGCCAGAGGAGCATCCACTATTAGGTAGCAAGATACAGCCTACCCCCCCCCCCCCCCCCCATATACGTAGCTACTAGCCAGATGCAGCCCCCTCCCAGTATAGGTAGCAAAAGAACTCCACCCCCCACTTTCCTTTGTAGAGGTAGCCAGTGAACTTCCACCTACCCTTTGTATAGGGAGCCCCCACAATATAGGTACCCAGCAATCCTCCCTGAGAAGGTAACATCCCTCAGTGATCCACACGCTGCATATCTTCTTCTTCCTTGGTATCCTTATTGGCAACATAAGAGCATGTCATCACAGGGAGCACAGTTACCAATTGAACAGGCAGGAGGAAGGGGATGTGCAGCGTGTGATCACAGAGGGGCGAGTTACCACTCCCTGTACACTTTTCTGCACGAATTTACAGCTTGCAGGAAAGACATGCAAACAGTGAATGTCAACATGGGTCTTAATTCCGTTGGAAATGTTTTTGACATTTGGTTATTGCATGCGATAACTCATTGTTAATAGAGCCCACAGTGCTAATCTAGTACAAATTAGAGACTTCAAATCAAACATAAAAAAAATTGCTTAATACATTTTTGGATTTAACTGGACTTAACTCCCATTACAGCCTATGGCGACACCTGGTGCACCCAAATTTCCTGCACTGTTTATGCCAGACTTGATTGAGACTGTAGTAAGATGCACAGTATATGAAATTCTTGATGAATGAAAGGACATTCATTAAAAAAAAAAAAGTGGTTGTGCCATTACAGATTAATAAACCAAACCCAAGTGGCCCGCATTACACAAGCACAATCACGGCCTGCACACTAGCATGGAGCTGCTCATGAGCACAAAACCTAGCAAGCCTGTATGATAGTTCCAGAGGGTCATAGCTTTGGAATGGGAAGCTCAAGGTGGCCAGGGGAAACACCTGGATTACCCAGCATCTTCCCCATACAAAAGGTAAGTAACTTTATTAAGTGTATTCTCTTCAGGTACACTGTAAATTACCTTAGGGCTACCATACACTGGTCAATAGCCAACAGATAGATCTCGCTCTCATCACAGAGGGATCTATTGGCTGCCCATACACTGCACACAGATTTGAATCTATTTTAGATGTCTCGCTGCCCCCCAGGTCATTCCTGCTCCCCCAACGAACAGCAATAACATCACCTGTACGGGATCTGTGCTGTCACTTCTTCCGGCTGGCCTTCTCCATATCCTCTTCACTTCCTGTCCCATCCTGTGGCAAGCGGATGTTTAAACAGAGGGTGCTCTACCGTTTGAACTTCAGCCTGTCACAGGACGCAACAGGAAGTGAAGAGGACATGGAGAAGGCCAGCCGGAAGAAGTGACAGCACGGACCCCAGGGACTCCCGCCAGCCAGACAGGTGAGGTTATTGCTGCGTCTGTTGTCAGCGAAATCAAATACCGCTATCGATATGCTCCCAAACCACCGGCAATCAAGTAAAGCTTTTCTGTCCCAAACAATCGACCGATGTCGTCTGGCAATCGGTTAGCGTTTTGGTTAAAGATTTCACAGCAGGTTTGATCAGTGATCGAATCTGTTTTATATCAGCAGGAATTCGAGCCAGTGTATGGGTAGCTTTACATGATGTGTCCGATACCTTCACTATGCAAGTGATCAGCATGCAGAGCTGAGTAGTGGAGGCAGCAGTCCCACTTCTAATGATTACTCACATGAATGGTGGATGGAGATCTCCACTAGGCCTGAACGATTTATCGTTTTGATATCGAAATCACGATCACGGAAACGACGATTCCGTGATCGCCACAGTGGCGATTTTTGCCGATATTCTGCAGACCTGTGCCCTCCCGCTGTGCGCAGCTGTGTGTAAAATAGCAGTGACTTTCACTCCCCGCGGCAGCTTATCTTTCTCTCTGCCTAGTTCCTCCTCCTCCTCCCCTCCTACGTCATCAGCCCTGCTGCGAGAGCGGCTCAGGCTCTCGCTAATGTGAACAAACACTTTCCTCCACAGATTGTTTAATTCTGCAGACCACGGCTATTTAGCTAATGTCTGGCTGACTTTTCCTCCCCCCTTATTCAACAGTTCCCATGAAAGCAGGGAGCAGAGAAGGAATTCCCTCCCCCTTCATTGCCGAGAAAAACAAAAGTTTGCCTTCATTGCCGAAGTACAGGAGAAGAGAGCATGTGGATGGAGCTGCACAGCATGGGGGAGTTTGAGTAAGCAAGACTGAGTGCATGACTGTGTGCGTTTCAGTATGTGTGTATCAGTGAGTGCTAGAGAAGTTTGATTGTGTGTGTGTGCGCTGCAGGATGTGTGTATCAGATATGCTGCAGGATCATCTGTGTGTATCAGTGAGTGCTGCAAGATGGAGAAGTGTGTGTGTGTGGGGTGTGTGTAAGTGCTGAGTGCGAGATGGATGTGTATCAGCGCAACCCCCCACGGCTTACCTTTACGCTACCTATCCCACACTTGACATTAACCATCCCCACGGCCTCTGTGACATGGCTTTTATCCCAAGCACACACCCCAAGCATAGTAATATGTACTGCATGGGGAATCAAGGGACAGTGGCATGATAACTCCCCACCCCCTCGACTTGGTCTAATTTTTTTTTTTACTTTTGACCTACTGTCTATTTGTTTGGGTTTAAGATTTATCACAGCTCTGCTCCGCCTCCTTTGCGCAGACGAATAGGCACATGCTTAAGCTCGATTTTGAAGAAATCGTGAATCGAATCGAAATTTGACAGAAATTGTGCGATTAAATCTTTTCTCAAAATCGTTCAGGCCTAATCTCCACCCTTTAAAATGCATTACATTTTATCCTGATCATGTTATTAAATACAGAATTTACAAAGCATCACCTGCCTCAATATGGTCCAGTACTGAACAGTGTATCTAGAAAAATAAAAAAAAGTCACACAGCTTTACAGGTGTACACTATGTTTATTTTCTGTGACAGAAGGTTTAGGAGGTGGCAGGAACAGCGGCAGCCTGGGTCCTCTGCACAGACACTCTGGTGTGGGTCTTGGCAAGATGGTCAGTGTACTCCTAAAAAGGAAGAGAGTCCACAGTGAGTAACAATCCTAAAACATGAACGTTATTTATGAGTTCTTAGGCTCTTTTCACACTATACACATTTATGCACACTAAAGACCCAGTGAATTAAATGGGTCCTTTTACTACTGCTCTGGTGCATACATGCCTATCTGACAGCTCACACATCTGCCGTTCACGACTATGAATGGTAATCATGCTGCATAAGAAAAAGTTTGTAATGCAGCATACAAATATAGTGGGAAAGGGCTAACCCAATCACAGCACCTTTTCAAAGAAAGCTCATATGTCCCTAAAGAAGGAGATGTGGGTACATTTTGATACATAAGGCTTGTATACACTAGATTTAAAAAAGTTGGCTCCTCCTTCAACCCACCTGCCACCCCCCTACTGCAACAGAACACACCGTTAGCCTGCAGGCTATCTATGCATCTGTTCAGCCCAGCCATGTCAATCCAAGGTATTGGGTCTTGAACCCCGTCAGGCGACACCCATCTAGCCTGTGTTTGGGCCTTTGATCTAATTTTCACTTCAGATCCTATTCCAGTGAGTGATCAGAAAGTCAATTGAAAGGACATACACAGGGATCGATAGCCAGTATATCTATCAATATTTTCCAGCATGTCTGATCTACATCCGATCAAGATAGATTTTAACTTGGTATTCATTAGTTGATGGCAATCAGAAGGCTGTGTATTTTTCTTTGAATGGTTGTGTACCAAGCCTAGCATCACTACTGAACGGAATTTTGGCTCTAAGCAGTTTTTCAGAAGATACAATATGAAGGCAATTCTACAGCTTGTAACATGAGGGGAAAAATACAGTTACAAAACTATTTAAACCTGACACATACATGTCAAACTCCAGCCCATGGCCCAAATCTGGCCCACAGAGCCATGAAATTTGGCCCTCAAGTGGTTTCCCCACTTTGCATTATGTTTGGCCTATAGTGGTTAGACCATCAGGGAAGCTGTAATGGAGGCAAAGCTCTACAGCACCAGGGGGCGTGAAAGCACTAGACACTGGGGATAATGGATAGGGCAGGGAGGACCAATAAACACCAGGGAACTGTATAAGGGAGAAAGGTTGTGGTTGGCCTGCTACCTGGTCCCAGTGCTCTATAACAAAACAAAACAAAAAACACAAAAAAAAAAAAAGGCTGCCGATGGTGGCTTCTAATCTGTTGGAGTCATCACAACCGTATGTATGCATGTATACCTGGTATGGAGACTTGGTGAAGATTGTCTCCTTCCACAAATCTGGAGTCAGGTAGCTGTAGGTCTTGGAGATAGCATCAAACGTGGCTTTAGCTGTGGGTAGAAGAGATTGGTGGAATTAATTTCAACCGTTGCCTCATTTGGAATTATCAGAAACTAAAATTTATTATAAAAAAAAAAAAAAAAAAAAATGAATACACCTACAAAACTAATTATGGGGCCTTACGGAATGGTTATAGTGATCATAAAGTAAGCCTAACAAATACAACAGAAAACACGATAAAATACATAATCTGTGGCTACAGTCATTGAAGGTTGCAAAACTAGGCCATCTTTGTTCTACAAATATTGTATATCATGGAGAACGAGCGTCAGGAGGAAAAGCCTGTATTTTTTGGTGCAGGCTTCAGGACTATTCTGGGCAGGTGTAGTTATATGGGCTTCAGCTCATCTTTGTTTGGATTTTGCTCTGTACACTTTTATGCACTGATGTGGAGGTTTAAAGCGGAACTGTAAAAGTGTTTTTAACTACTTTGGCTTCCTGGACGTACTAGCTACAACCAGGAGGCCATGTGCGCGTCCGCGCGCTCCAGCGGCCGTGCACGCGTGCTCCCGCCCGCGGTTCATTAGCCTAGCAATCAGTGAATCGGGCTATGGTGCCCGATCACTGATTCCTCTCCCCCGCTGAAAAAGCGACAGCTTCTCTTGGAAGCTTCGCTTTTTCTGGCTGTAACGTACCCCATGCATCGCTCTAAGCGTGTTACGCTTAGAGTGACGTCATGTAAACAAACTCATGGCCGCCATCTTGTGGCCAAAAAGTAAAACTACAACTAAAAGTGAAAAAAATATAAAAACCTCAAGACACATTTACATTATAAAACTATGGTTTACATCCCACCCTCCCAAAAATACCCAAATAAAATGTTTAATACAAAAAAAAAAAAAACATAAAAACATGTAAATATTTACCTAAGGGTCTAAACTTTTTAAATATCAATGTAAAGATGAAATTTCTATTTTATTTTAAACTTGTAAATGGTGATAGATGCAAAACGGAAAAAATGCACCTTTATTTCCAAATAAAATATTGTCGCCATACATTGTGATAGGGACATAATTTTAATGGTGTAATAACCGGGACATATGGGCAAATACAATAAGTGAGTTTTAATTATGGAGGCATGTATTTTAAAAACTATAATGGCTGAAAACTGAGAAATGATGATTTTTTTTCCTTTTTTTCTTATTCTTTCTGAATGCATTTACAGTAAAGTGGCTCTTAGCAAAATGTACCCCCCAAAGAAAGCCTAATTGGTGGCGGGAAAAACAAGATATAGATCAGTTCATAGTGATAAAGTTATAGGCTAATGAATGGGAGGTGAAAATTGCTCAGATGCATAAAGTGAAAACGACTGAAGGCTGAAGTGGTTAAACACATTGTTTCACTTACCTGGGGCTTCTCCAAGCCCCCAGCAGCCGTCCAGTCCCGCGCCGGTCCTGCCCGAGCCACCGTTCTCCCGCCGCCAGCTACTTTCGGTTTCGCTGCCGGGCCACTGCGCCTGCGTGGCTCTGGCCACGCGTATCCTTTCTTCGCGTCCCCTGCTATTGCAGAGGGGAACGCGATGAAAACATACGCTTGGCATGGCTGCGCTGGTGTCGACTTAGAAGTTGACGTCACCGTGGCGGGAGAACGGCGGCTCGGGCAGGACAGGACGGGCTGCTGGGGGCTTGGGAAGCCCCAGGTAAGTGAAACAATGTGTTTAAAAACACTTTACAGTTCCGCTTTAAAGCCTAGAGTACGGGAAAGTTATGGGCCAATAATCTAGAGTCCGTACAGGAGCCTTTTGAGGTCACCTAAAGCGCCGGCACACCCTACTCACCCACCTGCCAAAAGCCGGTCTGTCATGTGCCATGCGTTGTCCTTGCCCCCACCCAGATTTGGGCACTGAAAAAGCAGAAGGGCAGCAGCAGACCTTGAGCCCTGTTAAAGTAAAAGTCCAGCTCTGACCCCACTGCGACAAACATGTTGCTAACCTCTAAGCTAGTGATGTGTCTGTACAGAACTTGGAACAGTCACAATTCTTGCAGGTGACCTTACTTGTACGTGTGCACAAGGCGGTAGTCATTTTAGCAGATTTCACTGACGTTATCCTCTGAATAGTTCAGGACATGCCATTACCAAGAGGTGTTTCAGGATTGCCTTATGTGACAAGTTTACTTCAGCCCTTTATGAATATGTAGGAAGAGGTCTTCTGCACAAGTGAGGTCTCGTGTAAAAATGATATTGCAGTAAATGCCCATCGATCACTTACCGAAGTTACCCAGAGTGGCAGTGCAGCCCCTGGCGGAGGTGTAACAGTCATCAATACCAGCCATCATTAGCAGCTTCTTGGGGACGGGAGCAGACACAATGCCAGTACCTCTGGGGGCCGGGATCAGACGCACCAGTACAGAGCCACAGCGGCCTGTCACCTGCACAAACACCACAAGAAGACGTTAAGCCACAACTGACAGTTACACATACTTCTATTATCATACCAGGATTTCTAAGTTAGAAATAAAAATAAAAGAAATCCTACATATACAAACAGGGCTGTGGAGTCGGTCCAAAAATCCACCGACTCCTCAGTTTAGGATTCCTCCGACTCCTCTAATTTGCATATTACAATTTTGTTGATTAAAAGTATGTAACATGAAATTCGTCTCTTAACTGCCAACGCTTAGGAATTTTACAAGACAACTGAAGTGAGAAGGATATGTAGACTACTATATTTATTCCCTTTAGACTAAAACTAGTCCTTGGTAAGAGTACTTGTAAAAGGTACAAACCGGAACAAAGAACATCTATCAGGCCCTAGGCAATGTAAGTGTGGGTACATGTAAGAATGATGTGCAGGTACTCTGCAGGGGAATGAGGAGATTCTTCCTCTATTACACATTCTTCATGCACAATCTGAACAAGGTTTATGGGTGACAGACAACACCTCTGTTCAATGTGCACAGCATTCTCAGTGGATTCCCTGCAGCTCTGTGGGGAGTGCATATGTAGAGTTTAGTACTACTGTGTAACAAAGTAAACCTGAGAGATGAAATTAAAGTTTTATACATACCTGGGGCTTCCTCCAGCCGCCTTCAGGATAATCAGTCCCTCGTTGTCCTCCTCCACCACCTGGATCTTCTGCTATGAGTCCAGGTACTTGAGCCAGTCGGGCGTAGTGCGCATGCACACACTCCGCTGCCAGGAGCATACTACACCTGTGCAGCACTATTGCGCAGGTGTAGAATGTTCCTGGCTGTGGGAGCGGCATTTGGCCGGACAGCGCTGACTGGCTGAATTACTAGGACTCATAGCAGAAGATCCGGGTGGTGGAGGACAGCGAGGGACTGATTAGCCTGAAGGGGGCTGGAGGAAGCCCCATGTATGTATAAAACTTTACTTTTCATCCGTCTCAGGTACCCTTTAATTTGTAGTCACCAAACCAAATTTTAACAACATATCAAATTATTTGATTTCATGAGCAAAGGGAGTGCATACATTTGCATAAATCAGCATCAGTGCAGAATTATTTCCATCTCATTGACCATCTCTATTAGTGACACAGCTACACATCAGGCTTTATTCTTACAGCATAGATGTTATTTAGTATATATAAGAGATTCCTGTGTACACATCATATATACAGTCACGATCAGATATGTATATCTGACCTTAAAAATACAGGGACTGCTTTATTGAAGCAGCACAAGTAACTAATTTTGATTGGTTTATTTCATTTTTGTGGACTAAGCACAGCTATTACTGTATATATACATTATTTTTAATGACTATTATCTGAGAAATAGAACATTTTATCATATTTTCTATTTTAATTACAGTTACAAATTCATTAGGAGTCGGAGCATTTTTTCCCGACTCCGACTCCAGGCACCCAAAATTGCCCGACTCCACCTCCACAGCCCTGTATACAAATAATTTTTTTTTTTTTTTTTATGTAGAACAGAGATTACTGATGAGAGTAGAAGGGCTCACAATCTAATACCTACTATATAGCCATGTGTACTGTAGTCTAGGGCCAATTTTAGGGGGGTGCCAATTAACTTGTATGCTTTTGAGATGTGGGAAGAAAACTGGAGTGCCCGGAGAAAACCAAAAGCAGGCACGGGGAGAACATACAAACTCTGTGCAAATACTGCCCTGGCTGGGATTCAAACCGGGGACCCAGCTCTGCAAGGCAACAGTGCTAACCACTACACCACTGTGCTGTCCATCTAATTTGCTGATGTGGAAAGTTCCTCATTAGCTCGGTATTATACAATCTCTGGCAGCTCCAACAAGGGTGCTGTAATGAAGCTGCAAGATTAAACTGAATAAAACTATCCCTAATCTCAGCTTTAGGATCTTATGCCAGGGGAAGCATTGCTTTTCTGAAGCACAGAAATGAGAAGGAAATTTTACATGGCAAGCACTGAATCACCATCCCAGGATGCATTGTGTTGAGCATCAATCAGGAACAGGAAGACCACACGGAGGTCAGACTGCCGTGCATACGAAGCTCGTTGCTATGTCTCTCTTATAAGGACAAATCACACAATTGAGACGTGTAACTGATCAGAGCTGAGAGACATGGTTGGTGCCATACTATACAGGAGGACCTCCCCACTTACCTTGCAGGGCACAGTGTGTGGCTTTCCGATCTTGTTACCCCAGTAGCCTCTGCGGACAGGTACGATGGACAGCTTAGCCAGGATGATGGCACCACGGATAGCAGTGGCAACTTCCTTGGAACACTTCACACCAAGACCAACATGGCCGTTGTAGTCTCCAATGGCAACAAAAGCCTGTAAAACGTAAATACTAAAGTCAAGATACCGGCTGCTTTGTAGAACCCTCGAATAAGACTTAAGCTGGCCATACACTGGCCCGATTTGCCGCCGTTTCGACAGCAGATTCGATCACTGGGATCGAATCTGCTGCCAATCGTTCGCGCTACACACCGAATTTCGATCCATTTCGTCTGATCCCATCGATCGCTCCGTGCGGAAAATTACCGTCGATCACCTGCGGGTAGGGAGCGCGTCGCTAGCGGCGTTCGAGTACCCGACGACCGACGCAATAGAGCCGCATACATTGCCTGCTCCACCGGCATGACTACCCCCGGTCACTGCTGCCCCGTGTCCGCGCTGGTCTCTGGCATGCTTCAGTTCCTCCTGCCCGGCAGGAAGTTTAAACAGTAGAGGGCGCTCTACTGTTTAAACTTCCTGCCGGGCAGGAAGAAGTAAAGCATGCTGGACCCGGAGACCAGAGCGGAGAAGACAGCGGAGACCTGGCGGCTGGAGTCGCGCCGGCGGAGCAGGTAATGTATGCGGGCATGCGGGCGGGGGGGGAGCGGCGGCAGCACCACCACAACAGATTGTGAACGGTTTCAGGCTGAAATCGGTTCACAATCTGTTTGCAGTAAAGGTAGCCATACGATCCCTCTCTGATCAGATTCGATCAGAGAGGGATCTATCTGTTGGTCGAATCTGATGGCAAATCAACCAGTGTATGACCACCTTTACTGAACTGTTTCTGATGTCTACAATCACCATAAAGTGTTCCCATTTAGTATGTCAATGCATTTTTTAGAGCGTTTTTGTGTAGCACATTTCAAATATTGTTACAGTAAAGCTGTTACTGAACAGCTTCTGTAACAAAAACGCATGGAAAACCGATCTGATCTAGCGTTTTTCAGAGCAGTTTTCCACTTTCCTATACTTTAACATTGAGGCAGAAACACCTCAGAAATCTAAAAAACGCTGCAGCCCCCGGAGTTTGCATTTGTGGAAAAAATGAACCGCTCTGGTGTGCACCATCCCATTCACTTTTATTAGCCAAGCAGTTATCCCCCTGCAAGCGTTTTAAAGAACGCTCCAGAACCACTCTGGTGTGCACCAGTCCATACAGTCTTACCATGAAGCCACCTGAATCACGTAATTGAGGTGACAAAATCTAGGGGGCGACATTTGGACACTATCCTCCTCATCCATGCATCCCTGAATCCCCATTCTCATTCCACTGGTGGCACTTTCCGCCCTTCCCCATGACATCATAGGGCTTGCTACGTAAAACGCCATCACCGGCGAGAGATTACCATGGCTAGTCAGAGGGAAAGCTTTGGCTCGTACACTAGACTGGCCAATCACAGCCGCCCACTGCTTCTTACTAATTTGTGCCAATGGTCTCGCACATCCTCCTAAGTTTCAGGCAGTAGAAAGTCTAAAACTGGCCCTGCCTACACAACAGGAAACAGAGCACAGCAAACCCACCTTGAACCTTGTCCGCTGTCCGGCACGGGTCTGTTTCTGCACAGGCATGATCTTCAGGACCTCATCCTTCAGAGAGGAACCCAGGAAGAAGTCGATGATCTCAGACTCCTACGGGCGGAAAACAGACATGAGAAATCTGAACACCCATACATTCCCAAACATCAGTTTTAGCCATAGATCATCAGTTTTGGCCAACCATCTGCTACATGAAAGACCATTTGCCATTATTAAAACCAACCTTTTTACTGGTCAAACTCAATAGGACAAGATTCTTTCAAGTGGTACATAAGGAAAGCATTGCTTCACCGAAGAAATTTGATCACTGTAAATCGGAAAAACTACCATATTTCCCAGGGCATTAACTCAATACCAGGTGAAAATGTTGTAAGCTGAACAAAACTGACACATTAGGGTTAATCGCAAGACATGCAGAATTTTGAGCACGTTTGCACTCAATGCCGTGTGTAGTAAAGATTGTAATTTAGTAAAGCTAGTAAATTTGAAGGGTCTCTGAAGTCTCATTAAAATCAAGTTTTTATATTAAAAAATGTCTAACATGATTGCCCTAACTAAAACGCTGCATCCCAGCAGCTGAAATCTAACTAAATCCCCCCAAACCCCCGGGGCACACTGCGGGGAGCGATTCCGTGAGAGGCAGAGCCTCCAGCTGCAGCTCTGCCTCTACACGTGTCTATCAGTGCGTATCTCCGCCTCAGTCTTCTTTCACTGAGAGGGGCGGGGGAGAGGCAGAGATACACGCATGGAGGCAGAGCTGCAGCCGAAAGCTATGCCTCTCACAGAAGCGCACAGGGCAGCAAAAGCCACGACCAAGAAAGTCGTGGATTTTGCAAGGGGGATTAGGGGGGGGGGGGGGACGACTTAGTTAGAATTCAGTCGCGGGGATGTAGCGTTTTAGTTAGGGCAATCATGTTAAAGATATTTTTAATATAAAAACTAGATTTTAATGAGACTTCAGAGTCTCTTGAAATAAAGTTATTCATACTTCCTGAGTGTGTGGCTTCTGTCCGTAGCCCCGCCCCCGAACAGAAAAGGTCACAGGCGCTTCTCTGATGGTCCTAGAGAAACACCTATGACCTCTTAGGGCCCGTTCACACTGCACGTGTTTCCAGCCGCGTTTTGGAAACGCGTGCAGGAGGCAGACACGCACGGCATCAGACAGTGCATAGAGTGCACTGTGATGTTCACACTGCATGCGTTCCGGACCAGTGCGGTCCGGGAACGCATGCTGCACATGGTTTTTGCAAAAACGCGCGGCTGTCCCATTCACTTTTCAGTTATGGGATCAGCCATGCAACACATACAAACGCGGATGGCGTGCGTTCGCATGCGTGGCCGTCCGCGTTTGTAATGCGAACGGCCCCTTACACTTTGGGGTGCGGTGCTACGGACGGAAGCCAGATACCGGCACACCTGGTTAGAAAAAAAATAAATGTGCTAATCAGAACCGCTGTACAGCACTTTTAATCACTGGGAAATGCCAGCGCAATCGCTGCCCGCAGCGCTTCCTCGTGGGTTCCAGCCCTTACTGATTAATATTCCATTCTTTTGATTTAAAATGCATTCCAATTAGCCTGAGTCTTCAGCAAATAAATGAAAGTCACCACTATTACTAAATGCTCTGAGGATACAGCTGGAGAATGTTTACCTTGATGGGCAGGGAGAAGAGGTAGATCTCCTCCAGGGACTTGATCTTCATGTCCTTGACCAGGCGGCCAAGTTTGGTGACAGGAACCCACTGTGTGAATAAGACAGTTAAACTGTAGCAATAAAAACAATCTCACTCAATTAAGGCAGCTCTTTGTAAATTAGACGTTTACGCACCTCCTTGTCATCGGCCTTTCCTCCCCGGGCTCCACGTCCCCTTCCTCGGCCCCTGCCTCTACCACGTCCGCGGCCTCGGCCACCACTGCCGAAGCCCCCACGGAAACCTCCCCTGTTACCACCGGCGTCGTCCGCCATTTGCTGAAACAATAATAAAATACAAGTCAGGAATTTCAGTTTACAAAAAATTGGTTTGGAACAGAAAGTGAATATTTTTTCTGCAGCATGGAAAAGAGAAGGAAATTTTACATGGCAAGCACTGAATCTCCTTCCCAGGATGCATTGTGTTGAGCATCAATCAGGAACAGGAAGACCATACAGAGGTCAAACTGTCGTGCATACGAGGCTCGTTGTTATGTCTCTCTTATAAAGGACAATCACACAACTTAAAAATGTGTAACTAATCAGAGCTTGAGAGATATTCTATGCCGTACAATAAGGAGGAACTCCCCACTTACCTTGCAACGACCCCTCAATCTTTTAATCCTTAAAAAAAGGTGGGCAGCATTCCTACTCTAATAAATTTGGCACTAGTCTACTTTAGGGTACCCAGCAGGAAACCTCATAGGGAATTTCAGCTAATGTGATTGGGTGGACAGCATCCTCTCAAACTGCTAGGTTTTCAATGGGTTGTAGTAAGCTACGCCCACACTACTATTTGGCCAATCACAATGCTTTGTGTTGTAAGAGGGTGCTGTGATTGGAGAACTGTTCTCTATTTGGCTTCTTGAAGGGTTCCCTAAAGTAGACAAGCTCCAGCACTTTTGCCACTTCACCACAAGCCAAATGTTACTAGCCCGCATGTGGACACGCTTTCAGACAATTACTGGTAAAGATTGGCTTCCCAAACAGTGATGGGTGATCATGTAAAATCAAAGTACACATGAAAAGTTCTGATTATTTCTTTTAATCATTTGTCTCCCAATTCTCAGACAATCTAGTATTTTGATCAGATTGTATGTGAATACCAGCTTGTCTGTACTAGGCCAATTGTGAACCCACTGCCCCAACTTTAAAAAAAAAAGAGTCTGAAGTCTTTCAAAATTCAAGTTTTTTATTTTAACAATCTCTTTAATATCAATGCCCTAACTGAAACTCAGCATTCTGCAGCTGCACACTAACTGAATCACCCCAAACTGCCCGGAGCACACTGCAGGGAGCGCTTCGGTGAAGAGGCATAGCATTTGGCTGAAGCTCTGCCTCTACACGCATCCATTTGCGCAGATCTCTGCCTCTCCCCACCCATCTCAGTCTTCTTTTAATGAGAGAGGTGGGGAGAGGCAGAGATGCGCACGGATTGACACACATGGAGGCTGAGCTGCAGCTCAAAGCTCTGCCTCCCTGGGCAGCAACTTTCCCAGAAGTCTGCATGATAGTCTACACTCCATTACGCTTCATAGGCCGCATTGCACGACTCTACTGCACTTCCTCCAACCCGGAAGCACGGTAGGGAGTCATGCAGCGTGGCTCACTGTTCGCCTATGATGCATAATGGAGTGCAAACTATCTCGCATACTTCTGGGAAAGTTAAGCAGCATCACCCACGGTTACAGCTAACTAATCAGCGCTTCATTAGCATTTAAATTCCAAGTAGCCAGTTCTTTGAAATTAGTCGGAAGCCAATCTCTGCCTGTCAGTGTCTGCTGCAGGCTCAGCTTTCACACTCTTCCTCACACACATGGCTTCCGCGTATTGCATGGTGTGTGTATATGTATGTAAGGAAGAGTGCAGAGACAGAGCAAGTAAAGTATTTTTATGTACAAGGGGGAAACCATCTTCAATTAGGGGTGCAGCAGTCAGGGAGGGACATCACTAGTCCTATTCCTGAAATATTTGATGCTGAAATTGATCTGGATTCGGCCTGCGATTTATGGCCACAGATCTCTCTCGGATCAGAGAAAGATCTGTCTCCTGGTCAATCAGCTAACAAATGCACTAAATGTTTGGCCACCTTTACATACCGGCTGCTATACTAGAGACAGCTGAACATCGTTACACGGTGAAGGAAAAGCACCAGCCATAGCAACATCATCTCTATCGTTACAACAAGAATATGAACGCCAGAAAAACTCCCAGCCTCTACCCTGCCAATATAACCCCCCAACCAGCACCAAGTCATCGGGATGCCGCGGATATTCCGAGATTCCCTCCCGACCCCCTTCCAGCCCGCCGCCATCACTTACGTGATTATCAATGGATTAGAAGGCCGGAGAAGGGCGGAAGTGGGCTCATATACCCTGTTAGACATCGCGAGAGCGCATAAAGAAGGCATCACAAGCAGAGATCCAGTAAGGTGGCCGAGCAGGCGCCAGACATGGGCGTGGCCTTTATATAAGGAGCTTATGCGCCATTTTCTGTCTTTTTCTATCGCGACTGCTTTCTGGCTGGTAAGTGTGTGCGGGGAAGTGTACTGAAGGGCGGGCAGAGGGAATGGTTGCTGGTCTGGGCCGGGGTTATGTTTAGGTATATATAGTTGTAATAGCAGTGGCTAGCTAATGACGATTTGCTGTAAATTGCAGAGGTGGATTTAATTTTCTATGCACAATAGATGTCAATACATGTGCTCCATTTACATGGCAGATCATGTGATCATTGTCATTGAATATGCACGCGATCGATGTTGTGTCTGCTGGTCACTATTTTGATTTATTTTTGGCTGGAATGATTGATTATGCAGGCTTTAATCAAGATCTTGCTGAAATGGGGTAGTCTGGTGTGCAGTGGAGTGAGTTTAGGATGAAGGACAGTGTTCCGACATTTCAGCATACCTGACAGAATAGCATACAAACAACGGTCCTGTTACACACCATGCAACTTTTTGACAGATGGACTGGTCCAAATGATTATTTTCGACATGTCTGATCTGATTTATGACAGATTTTCTAATTGCAGCTATACAAAATTTGATCATTAAAAGGATCAGACTTAAAAGTGGTTCTGTAGGGGGAGGCTGAGGATAAAAACTGCCACTTACCTGGGGCTTCTATCTGCCCTATGTAGCAGTAATGTCCCCCACACTGTCCTCCTCTGATCTGGTACTGGGCAATTATTTGTCTGACAAAGCCGAATAATGCGTGCTACCGCTCGCGTCATCGGAAGCTTACTTCGCAGGCGCAGTACAAGTTTTCTTGTACTATACCTGCGCCATAAGATTCTGATGTGAGAGCGAGCAGGCATGTGGCTGCAGTTGGACAGCATGCTGCGCTTGACCGGGAATGCCGGCGGGGAAAGGTGTGGGATATTACTGCTACAGGGGGCTGATAGAAGCTCCAGGTAAGTGTTGGTTTTTATCCTCAGCCCCCCCCCCCCACTAAACTCACTTTAAAAAAGGCCTAAATAGGGGGAAACAGTTAATTACCTGCACAGCCTTTGCGTCCTCCGTGCCGATCCGCCGGGTTCCCCTGCTCGTTAGCCCCCCCCCCCCGGGCCGACACCTCCGCCCGGGTCGGGCTCCCCTGCCTCTCCCGAAATGGCCGCTTGCTATGCCCGCAGCTGCGCAGCTCTAGGGCCAACCTCCCCGATCCACGCCTTGTTTCGCTACATGAGAAAAATAAAAAAAAGGCTTTGCTGTCGTTTTGATAAACCGCCAGGAGGGTTAAAGTGACCCAGAGATGAATAAAACTTTTTTTATATATATATATACCCGGGGCTTTCTCCAGCCCCATAAGCATTGATGCGTCCCTCGCTGTCCTCCTCAGCACCGCTGTTCAGCCACAATCTGCACGCATCTGTGATTGGTTACTGACAGGGGCTGTTTGTGTAGCCCCCCTATCCTTGTGGATTCCATCCACAGCCAGTTGCTCTTCAAAGGACCTGCATCTGAAACTTGCTCCTGTCTGCAATGCATGCTGGGAGCTGTACGCCGCAATGCATGCAGGGAGCTGTAGATGTGTGTGCATCTCTCGCTGGGGATATGTATGCACTATATCTCTTATCTGTGGACTGCGTTGAAGGGTAGCAGTGGGGGCATTTTGAGCTATGCTTGCTACCACTAAAATTGGGATTTGACTTTAGCAAGTGTGGTAGGTCCATATTGGGGAGATGCCTACCTATTAATATGATCTTGATAAAAATGGATTTGTGTATGGAAGTTTTAGGCTGTGTCTCCATTGGGGAATGTTCACATTGGGCTCTATTCATAAAAACTTGTTGCGTAAAATACCGCAGCGGTATTTTACACTTCTGGGTGGTCATTCACAAAAATCTTGCCAGCTGCGATGCAAGAGCGGAGATCTCCCGCTGAAAGCTGGCGGTAAGCTGTCGGAAGGCATGCGGAAACACTTCAGCTGGCAGAGTCCCTCCGTGCACTGCTCTCTCTGGGAGGTCTGTCCCATTCACTTGTATGTAATCCGCAAAATCAGAGGAAGCGGTATTTCCCGTCCACATACCGCTTCCTCTAAGCTTTATGAATGGCCATTTTGTTACTTTTTTCTAGATAAATCTAGAAAAACGCTGGAGAAGGTGGAAATTTCTCGCTCTGCTGGGGGATTGTAGATTTTCATGCGGGAACAGCTTTTATGAATGCCCACTTTGCTAAATGGACGGGAAAATCCGCTGTTTTGAGCGGAAAACTTGCGGTAACCTTTTATGAATAGAGCCCATTGTATAGTTTTTTGCTGTATAAAACAAATGTAATTATTGTACTGTATCTGTTCTTGACTGGCGCAGGGAAATTACCCCTGGCATATTCTGTAGCCATGGGTAAGATCAGTGTGCCTACATTAATATTTGGAGTATTAAAGCTTATTACCCATAAACTTGTGTGTGCGTAATGAGACCCGTACTCCAACATTTTCAGTGCATTACTGTTTGCTATGGTATGTGGCCATGCATGAGCTGGCTAGTCTTCAGGGGAATCTGTAAAAAATAAACCGCCTCTGGGGTACTTACCTGGGGAGGGTGAAGACTCAGGATCCTAATGAGGCTTTACTCCGTCCTCTTTACCTTCTGAGATCCAGCACTGGCAGTCCTGAACACGCAATGTAAATCTTTACTGCTCCAGCGCAGTAGCGGCTTTCCCATGGGCTCAGGTGGAAACAGACGAGCCTGATCAGGTCCACGTTATGCTGCAGGCAACTTGCGCCTGTGCAGTAGAGTGGACCGGATTGGGCTTTGCTATTTCCACCTGAGCCCATTAAACCCGGGAAGGTAAATATTGCAGGCATTTTCTTGGGCTGCCAGCACTGGAGGATGAAGAGGATAGGAGTTTCAGTCGAATCCAGAGGTACTCCATGGGGCTGTTTTTGTGTGTGTGGGGTGTTTCATAGTTAGTTTAGTTTTTGCAAGTTAGTGCAGCCTGGAACGCATCCCAACTCGCCGTAATGAAAAATCAATGGGCTGTTCACAGTGCCCACGTTGCGTTACATTGTAACGCTACACGTTCAAATAAAGTACAGCATTCTATGCGTTCTACGCGGTTTTAACTGCGTTAGACTGTGTGCACATGCATGTTGTTTTCGTGGGGGGGCGGCGGGGAGAGTCCGCTAATGCGGCCAGCCACATGGCTACTTAATAGTCACTGCACTGTGGTGTTTACTTCCTGAAGCAGCCGCTGATTGGCTGGCAGGACCATGTGATGTGGAGTACTCTGATCACGTGGTCTCCGCATCGCATATCACAAAAAAAGGTGCACCAAGAGCAGCACGCAGCTCTAGGTAGCGTCCTCCTCCAACACTACCAGGTGTTGTGTTAGGGGAACGTTATGCGACCTATAACGTCCCCTAAAACGCAACGTCCTGGTGGGAAAGAGGCCTAAAGGACCGGTATCGCAAAAAAAATGTAAAATGCATGTAAACACATACAAATACGAAGCCTGTTTCTTCCAGAGTAAAATGAGCCATACGTTTCTTTTCTCCTATGTTGTTGTCACTTATAGTAGGTAGTAGAAATCTTATAGAACTGACAAGTTAGGCTAGCCCATCTCTTCATGAGGGATTCTCAGCATGGCCTTTATTCTTTATAAAGACACTCTCCGAAAAAGCCAAAAAATGAAAAGATGCTGGCCCGCCTCCCTGCTGACATCACACTTTTTTGGCAGTTGGACGGAGCAACCGCCACTCATTAAAGAGACTCTGAAGCAAGAATAAATCTCGCTTCAGAGCTTATATTCAGCAGGGGCATGTGTGCCCCTGCTAAAACGCCGCTATCCTGTGGCTAAACGGGGGTCCCTTACCTCCCAAATCCTCTCGTGGAGTCCCGGATATCTCTTCCTGGTGAGGCAGGGCTAATGGCCGCAGCCCTGCCTCCATTCGCGTCTATCAGAGCGTATCTCCGCCTCTCCCTCGCCCCTCTCAGTCTTCCTTCGCTGAGAGGGACGGGGGAGAGGCGGCGATGCCCCGCTGAGGCAGGGCTGCAGCCGTTAGCCCTGCCTTAACAGCAGCAAAACTCTACGACCAAGTTAGTCGCGGATTTTGCAGGGGGGGATTTGGGAGGTAAGGGACCCCCGTTTAGCTGCGGGATAGCAGTGTTTTAGCAGGGGCACACATGCCCCTGCTGACTATAAGCTCTGAAGCGAGATTTATTCTCTCTTCAGTGTCTCTTTAAATGCTTTTGAAAATAAAGAAAAACCTGAGAACCCTCCATGAGAAGATGGGCTACTCTAAAACATGTTGGTTTCTGTCAGATTTTTCTACTACCTACTAAAAGTGACAGCAACATAGGAGAAAAGTAATTTATGGCTCATTTTACTCTGGATGAAATGTACTTCTTTGAGTATGTATAACCTGTATTTAAAATGTTAATGATTTTCGCGATAGTGGTCCTTTTAACACATATTAAATTAGTGAGATTAAAATTGCATGCAGCTTCCAATTGGGTTAGTCAAAATTGACTTATTCAGCAGTCATGCATTGTGTGACACCTTAGAGCTCAATCCAACCTGAATAATCACAAATACCTTCTGTTTTAAGAAAGCAAACTTCTGTTTTGCATCAAAATTGACAGCAAGGTCATCTGGCTGGTGCAGTTCCAAGCTGCATATACAGAGTGGGCCATTTATATGGATACACCTTAATAAAATGGGAATGGTTGGTGATATTAGCTTCCTGTTTGTGGCACATTAGTATATGTGAGGGGGAAATCTTCAAGATGGGTGGTGGCCATTTTGAAGGTGGCCATTTTGAATCCAACTTTAGTTTTTTCGATAGGAAGAGGGTCATGTGACACATCAAACTTATTGGAAATTTCAGAAGAAATACAATGGTGTGCTTGGTTTTAACGGAACGTTATTCTTTCATGAGTGATTTACAAGTTTCTCTTTGTTTACAGCCATTGACATGTCGCCGAGGTTAACACGTGAGGAGCGGATAGAAATTGTGTTGCTGTCTGGTGAACGCAGTAACCGGGTCATTGCAGCAGATTTCAATGCAAGACACCCTACTAAACCATCCATCTCCCATGCTACAGTTAGCAAACTGCTTGCTAAGTTTCGTGAAACTGGTTCAGTGTTGGATTTGTCAAAATGTGGACGCATGAAATCTGTCACTAATGAAGAAACATCAGTGGCTGTCCTAGCTTCATTCAGCAAGAGCCCACAGCGTAGCACTCGCCGCATGTCACTGGAGAGTGGCATTAGTCGAACAACCATTCGGCGGATATTGGCTACTTAAAAACTCCAGCAGCATCTCAGCGAGGATGACCCAGATCAGCAGAATAGCCAGGCTACCAGTATTGCTTAACCACTTCACCCCATAGCGATTTTTACCCTAATGCTGGGCATACACGGGTCGGTTTTCCCTTATCAATCGAGCTGCTGATGGCTTGATTAATAATATCCGACAGGTCCAATGGCCCACCGGATCGATTTCCTGCTCGATCCCCGCGGGCGGGGAATCGAGCGAAAGACGGCGGCAGTCAAAGCCGGGTCAACCTGTGTATGCACAGCATAACTGACTAGAGCCATTTTCACCTGTCAGTGCTCTGCCCTTTTATTTGCCAGTAATTCGCAGTAATGTTGCGGTCACTTACAGTAGGTAGTAGAAATCTGACAGAACTGACAGGTTTTCAACTAGTCCAGCTCTTCATGAGGGATTCTCAGGAAGGCTTTTATATTTTATAAAGACATTCCCTGAAAAGGATTTATACAAAGATGCTGGACGGCCCTCCTGCTCACCGAACACTTTGTATAAGAAAAAAAATTCTCCGTTTTCAGCCATTATAGTTTTAACATAAAACTTTATACTGTGGATAAAATCCACACATTTTATTTGCCCATTTGTCCCAGTTATTGCAACGTGTAAAATATTTGCGCCATACATTGTACTAGGGAAATATTTTATTTAGAAATAAAGGTGCATTTTTTCAGTTTTGTGTCCATCACTAATTACAAGCACATATGGGCTCAAAGTTAATAAGGTGGATAGTAATATACATTCACAACATACATATTTAAAAAAAAAAAAAAAAATTAGTCCCTAAGGTAACTAGTGTTTTTATGTTTTTAGTTAATGCGCAGGGTGGGGAAGTAAATCAGATGTAGGATGTAGGACATTAATATGGCAGCCTCCACATTCTTTTCACTTCAGTCACCCTTTAAAAGGATACTAAAGTCAAAAATAAAAAATGATTTTTACTCACCTGGGGCATCCGTCAGCCCCTAGAAGCTGTATGGTGCCCTCGCAGCCTTGCTCTGATCCTCCTGTCCCTGCCGGCGGCTACTTCCGGGTTCGGCGACAGCCGCCGATATAGCATTATAGAGGGTGATATAGCGGCTGGGAACGCGGAGAATCGCTCGCGTTCCCAGCCTGTCGGTGGCTGTCGCTGAACCCGGAAGTAGCCGCCGGCGGGGACAGGAGGATCGGAGAGAGGCTGCGAGGGCACCATACAGTTTCAGGGGGCTGAGGGATGCCCCAGGTGAGTAAAAATCATTTTTTATTTTTGACTTAAGTATCCCTTTAAGTGTTCTCTTTAAAATATAGTGGTGATCGTTCCAAAGGTTGTTTAAACTAGTAGGCTTTATTAGAATGGGCTGGGAAGAAGCATGTGATGGTTTGTGGAGTCACTTCCACATTGTTTTTGCTCCTTTTGAAAGTTCAATAAAGTTTTTTTATAAAGTTATATACCTGTCTGATTTGTTTTTCTGCATTGCTGGTATTTGGTGCAAAGCCATGTGAAGTGATTAGCATGGCTGGTGCTGAGCTGCCCGCCCAGTGTTCAGTGTATGGCTGGCTGGCGAACAATACAGTACAATGTAAACCTGTGGCTGTGGAGCTGTATAGCCAATGACAGGCTGCCATTCCTCTGTCAGGAGCTGCTGCTGTATAATAGCTGCTGACAAGCTGGAATAGTGTGGAATGGACACTGTCACAGAAGAGCAGGCAGGCTGCACATGATTTGTACTATGAACCTACTATGGCTCTAGAAAGAGCTGAACAGCAGACAGTGGTAGGAGAAGAAGCTATGGTAAGTCTTCATGAGACATTTGTCTACATCTTACCAGGGTGTTTCAGTTTTGATACTACAGTGGTGTGAAAAAACGATTTGCCCCCTTTCTGATTTCTTATTCTTTTGCATGTTTGTCACACTTAAAGAGAACCCGAGGTGGCCTTGTATTACGTTAGTGGGGCACAGAGGCTGGTTGGGCACACTAACACCAGCCTCTGTTGCCCCATCGTGTGTCTCAAAGACCCCCCTGCTCGCCGCTATACTCCCCGCAGTGCTGGCGACACGCAGCGCGTCGCCAGCACAATGTTTACTCTAGCGCTGTCTGTCAGCGCCGCTCCCACGCCTCCTCCGCATCGCCGCTACCCGCCCTCGTCCCTTCCCTCCAATCAGCGGGAGGGAAGGGACGAGGGCGGGTAGCGGCGGAGCGGCGCTGACAGACAGCGCTAGAGTAAACATTGTGGTGGCGACACGCTGCGTGTTGCCAGCACTGCGGGGGTATAGCGGCGAGCAGGGGGGTCTTTGAGACACACTATGGGGCAACAGAGGCTGGTGTTAGTGTGACCAACCAGCCTCTGTGCCCCACTTATGTAATACAATGCCACCTCAGGTTCTCTTTAAATGTTTCTGCTCATCAAAAACCGTTAACCCTTAATCAAAGATAACCTAATTGAACACAAAATGCAGTTTTAAATGATGGTTTTTATTTAGTGAGAAAAAAACTCAAAACCTACATGGCCCTGTGTGAAAAAGAAATTGCCCACTGAACCTAATAACTGGTTGGGCCACCCTTAGCAGCAATAACTGCAATCAAGCGTTTGCGATAACTTGCAACGAGTCTATTACAGCGCTCTGGAGGAATTTTGGCCCACTCATTTTTGCAGAGTTGTTGTAATTCAGCTTTATTTGAGGGTTTTTTAGCATGAACCGCCTTTTTAAGGTCATGCCACATCTCAGTAGGATTCAGGTCAGGACTTTGACTAGGCTACTCCAAAGTCTTCCTTTTTTTGGTTTTTCTTCAGCCCTTCAGAGGTGGATTTGCTGGTGTGTTTTGGGTCATTGTCCTGCTGCAGCACCCAAGATCGCTTCAGCTTGAGTTGATGGAACAGATGGCCGGACATTCTCCTTCAGGATTTTTGGGTAGACAGTAGAATTCATAGTTCCATCTATCACAGCAAGCCTTCCAGGTCCTGTAGTGGCAAAACAACCCCAGACCATCACACCACCACCATATTTTACTGTTGGTATGATGTTCTTTTGCTGAAATGCTGTTCTACGCCAGATGTAATAAGACACGCACCTTCCAAAAAGTTCAACTTTTGTCTCGTCGGTCCACAAGGTATTTTCTCAAGTCTTGGCAATCATTGAGATGTTTTAACAAAATTGAGACGAGCCTTAATGTTTTTGCTTAAAAGTGGTTTGCGCCTTGGATATCTGCCATGCAGGCCGTTTTTGCCCAGTCTTTCTTATGGTGAAGTCGTGAACACTGACCTTAATTGAGGCAAGTGAGGCCTGCAGTTCTTTAGATGTTGTCCTCTGGTCTTTTGTGGCCTCTCTGATGAGTTTTCTCTGCACTCTTGGGGTGATTTTGGTTGGCCGGCCACTCCTGGGAAGGTTCATCACTGTTCCATGTTTTTGCCATTTGTGGATAATGGCTCTCACTGTGGTTCGCTGGAGTCCCATGGCTTTATAACCTTTACCAGACTGATAGATCTCAATTACAGTACTTTTGTTCTCATTTGTTCCTGAATTTCTTAGGATCTTGGCATGTCTAGCTTTTGAGGTGCTTTTGGTACTACTTCTGTGTCAGATAGCTTCCTATTTAAGTGATTTCTTGATTGAAACAGGTGTGGCAGTAATCAGGCCTGGGGGGACTACAGAAATTGAACTCAAGTGTGGTAAACCACAGTTAAGTTATATTTACAAGGGGGGGGCAATCACTTTTTCACACAGGGCCATGTAGATTTGGAGTTGTTTTTTTTTCTCACTAAATAATAAAAACCATCATTTAAAACTGCATTTTGCGTTCAATTATGTTATCTTTGACTAATAGTTAACGGTTTTTGATGAGCAGAAACATTTAAGTGTGACAAACATGTAAAAGAATAAGAAATCAGGAAGGGGGCAAATAGTTTTTAACACCACTGTACATGTATGGGCTGGATCTGGGGTGTCAAACTCCATTGCGTAAGGGGTCAAAATCTAAAACCTAAGTTGTGTGCTAAATTGTTTGTTAGTATTTGGCATTTACTGAACAGTCACAAGTTGTGAGTGGATCTGAACTCAGAATGTCCTCTCTGCTCTAAAAGATACACAACAGCATAATAACCTTTGAAGAGAACCTGAGGTGGGTTCTAAGAATCCTAATAGCAGACAGAGGTTGGCTGTGCATATAATCACCAGCCTCTGTTGCTATATATCGTTCCTTTCAGGGGGCCCCTGCGCTCTGCTTTGCCCCCCATAAATCACAGCCGCACAGTGTCACCAGCCGACTGTTTACAATCGCCTATCGATCTCCGCCTCCTCCTTAGCTCTGGTCCAAGTCCCTTCCCTTCAATCAGCTGGTGGGGGGAAAGGAACCGGAGCTGTGGGGGCCCAGCGGAGATTGATAGGCAATTGTAAACAGTCGGCTGCGTGTTGACAGTGCGACTGGGATTTGTGGGGGGCAGAGCGCAGGGGGGCTCTGGAGGAATGATGTATAGCAACAGAGGCTGGTGATTATATGCACAACCAGCCTTTGCTATTAGGATTCTTAGAACCCACCTCTGTTTCTCTTTAAACACAAACCTTTAGTTCTAGGATTTATCAGCTGTAAAAGTGATTAGCCACAAATGAGGGGGAATTAGTCTAAACCCTTTAAATACATACAGGGTGGATTTCTGGTTTCCTTGTGTCCTGTGCAAGAGGTCAGGTCCACTTTAAAGGAGTTCTTTTGCATCCTAAAAATCAAACAAGCGGACACCTACCTGGGGCTTCTATCAGCCCCCTGCAGCAGTAATGTCCCACGTCGTCCTGATTACGCTGCGGCCGTGCGCATGCTCGCTCCCGCGCGCGTCATCTGGTGCTTACTGTGCAAGCGGAGTACAAGAAACCTGATGATGTGGGAGCGAGCATTATTCGTCTGTTTAGATTTAATATTAAACTGGAACAGGTGATCGGAGGATGGTGCGGGACATTACAGCTGCAGGGGGCCGATAGAGGCCCCAGGTAAGTGTCGGCATGTTTGATTTTTAGAATCGCACAGAAGCCCTTTAAGTGGTGTAACTATAGCTAACAGGGGAGCTACATTTTGCAGCATGTCAGATTAATCAGTCGTCAATAGGACATGCTCTTGGTGGCACGGATTTTCACTTGATTAGAATAGTCAGAATGTCTGTTGGCTGCCAAGTCTGCTGATGTATTGCCACCTTTAGATACAGTATTACATGAGGTTTTTGTCTAGGCCCAAGTGCATTAACCTGATATGAAAGTGGCTGTATTCTATTAGTGGTGATCCAGAAAGGCTTCTTTTACACTGTTGGATTGCGCGTCCTTAATAGGATTGCAAAGATTACTGCTGCAATGTGACCTGTACTGTGCAGCATACAGTCCATGGACTTTGCACCACACAATGCCTGTTAACTCACTGCATGCTGCACGTTGTGGGAAATTGTTGCACTGCAGAGTGTGAAAGCCCCACTGAAATGTATCTGAATCGCAGAATACAATTATTGTCTGTTGTGGTGTGAAAGGAGCCTAAACTATCTACGTTCCATATGTTTGTGCGCTGCAGGTCCCCCCCCCCCCCTCCGTAGCAAACAATCTCACACTGAACATTAAATGGCTCCCAAACTGATGCCTGAGTGAGTCCTGATCCTTTCAGGTAACTAGCTATGTCTGTATACACACCTTTAAAGGAAACTTAAACTGAAAAAAACATGAGTCTCTTACCTGGGGCTTCTACCAGCCCCCTGTAGCCATCCTGTACCCTCAGTCTCACTGCTGCTCCGATCCCTAGCTGCCAGCTAGTTTGGTTTATGTGTACCTTTTTTACACATTCCCACTGGTGCAGGAAGCTATCGGGGACATTAACACGTACATTTTTACACGGTAAATGCGTAACATTTTAAGCATTGCACCTGTAATGCATAAAATGTATTTAATGTCCGTGATAACTTCCTGCACCTGTGGGAATGCGTAAAGGTACGTATGGCAGCTAGCTGGCAGCGGGGGACTGGAAGAGCCATGAGTGACTGAGGGCACAGGATGGCTGCATGGGGCTGGTAGGAGCCTCAGGTAAGTGAAACTAATTTTTTTTTCTGGTTTAGGTTTCCTTTAATCTGTATTTAATAACCATCGCTACAGTGCAATCTAAATGTAAAGCGGTTACCTCTCCACCAGGAACCAACAGAAGAGGCTCATCACAGCAAGGCCTGTACAACTGCCTCTGTCATTAATCCAGTGTGTACAGCAGCCCAATAATGGTCAGCAATACGCCAGGTGGATCAAATGGGCCAAGCGAAAGCTGATACTGGTAACTTTGTACTTGCTGTCTGCTGCGTGACATCATATCTGCATGGCTCCATTGGCCATCTGCCTAACACTTCCTCCTGGTGTGATGCAGCCATATAGTGGGGTACATAGTCTTGTAGTACCATTAAGACATGCCTCACTACCAATTTAAGTGCGCACGTTACCCAGTAATGCAAGTGTACCCACTGTTATGACTGAACCCATCAGATCGCACTACATCGTTCTTACTGATAGCTTCATAGGACAATTCTGCGTTTGAGGTCCCCTGTTGTGACACAACAGCCACAGTGGTAAATGGCTCTAAAGATCTGGCATATGGGACCTCAGGTACCTGTTGGTCAGTCTAGTATGTATGAGGCTTCAGACTCAGATAAAGAATTAAACCAGGCTTGTGGGGTAGGTCAATAAGAATGAATGGGGGAAATTTGTTACTGTGATGCCCTGTTCTCGTGTCCCGAGTCGAAGTTGGTACGGTACTTTACATATTATCACTGGCCCTCCTTCTAGATCTCGCTCATGGGTGAGTTCAAGGAGCATTCACTATTATATTACAAATCAGGTAATCCTGACGTGAGTGATTACTGAATAATTATCATCCCCTCCCTCCAAAGTTTCGTAGTACATCTATTTAGTGCTGCTGAGAAGTTATGATTCCTTCCACTCAGGCAAATAGTATAAAAAAAAAAAAAAATACTTTCCTAAGAATCCTACAGAGGCCTACCATGTCTTCCTGGCCACCCTTGTTGCTGCAAGTGGGAAAAAGGGATGGGGAAGAAACTGAGAGCCCCCTATAGTGTCTGTAAAGGCTTATTATGGGTAACCATTGAAATAATACAAGTGTGGGTTACTACTCAGGCAACCACTGTATAGGCAGGTGGGGAGATTAGACCCATCTCACTCCGGTTAAGAAGTTACTCTAGTAGTAGGAATGGGGTGACACCCTCCACCAAGGCTGAACAACAAATAGACTGGTTTAGGAATACAGGGCTCAAACCCACTAGAGCGATTTTCTGAGAGTTTAGGGAGCGATTCAAACCGCTAGCAATTTCCCTAAATGCTCAGCTGATGTTGGATCGGCTAAATTCCACTGGAGCAATTGCGATTACCAAATCGCAAAACATGCAGCATTTATCGCTTTTAGCATTAGTGTTTCTGCATTGTAAAGTATATAAATGCTGCCATAATCGCTCATCAAAACCTACACAGTGATTTTGCTAGCGTTTTGAAGTTACTGCACACTGTAACAATTGAAAGGACCAATCAGAATTAAAAATGCTAATAGCTAATCGCTACACAACCACTGGCAAATTGAATGCACTTTTTAAAATCGCTACTGAAAACGCTCATACAAAACTCTAGCTATTGCGATTAGCGATAGCGTTTTGTAGTGGGTTCCAGGCCTTAACCCCCTTGGCTGTATGCAGTTTCTGAGGCTGCATCCGCCAGGAGGTTTTTTGGCCCAAATTTTTTTAAATGCTTTAGCTAGCATAGCTAAGCGTATGTCCAAAGTTGCTCCGGTCCCAACAGCCCCCCCCCCCGCATGCCCGCCGATTTCCGGTCTGATCGGCTTCTGGTGTTGCTATTGCGACGATCGGAGATGACATCTGCAATCCTGATCGCTGTCATCGCGAAGCCTGGAGCCGATTGGGTGGCTGCGCCGGTGTGGGAACGCTGGGGGTACGTATACCGGAAGCTATTGCGAGGGACCGGAGTAACTTTGTGCATACGCTTAGCTAGCGAACCGCCTACCTTAAAGCGTATGCCACCATTTAAAAAAAAAAAAAGTCCTGGGGTCATGTGATTCTTCGCGGCGTGTGTAGAGCGGGGTTACCGCCAAGGAGGTTAAAGTGGGAGGTAGTGGAGGACTCTTTGTTGTGATGCGTTTTGTGGGACGAACCCCCCTCTTCCTCGGGCAATGGGGAAGAGTGTGGAGAGTCTCAGCAACTGGGCGCCCATTCACTGAGAGACTCTCCACAGTTACCATATATACTGGTGTATAAGGCGACTGGGCGTATAAGACGACCCCCCAACTTTTCCTCTTACAATATACAGTTTGGGGTATACTCGCCGTATAAGACTAACTCTGTGTGTGAGCGAGCATGCCGGGTGCCTGGCAGAGTTGTAAATACCGTACTTATGCTGCAGTCCCCTGGTTAATAGATCGTATTCTCAGCCTAATTGCTACTTGCGAGCAGCAGTGCCTCTTCCGTGGTCACCTGACTGGTGACGTGTGCGCTCCACTGATGACGCTCATAGAAGAGCCCGGCAATCTCTTCTATGAGCGTCATCAGTGGAGCGCACGCATCACCAGTTAGGTGACCATGGAAGAGGCACTGCTACCCGCACAAGGCGGAGAATGTGATCTATTAACCAGAATAGGAAACGCATAACGACAAAGCGGACTAAACTCCAATAAAATTGTGCTTTATACTAAAATAGAGCTATGTTGGGAGGCAAGTCCACCACTACCTCAAAATTTTAAGCTGTTTTTAGAGTATTTTACTTGGGCGCCTCTATCTTCCTAAACCAGTGCCGGCACAATAAGCCAAAGCCGCTTGCACATGAGCAGCTACAGGCTGTAAAGCCGCACTTGTGCATGAAGAGTGTCCTATGCAGCAGGAATGTAGTGAATGTTTGTGCTTTATCTCTGCCAGGGCGTAGATTGCACTAGGCTGCGTCTCCACCTGGTGGGGAAGATTCAGCTGTCATTTGATCATCCCATATATGCAGAGAAAACAACCTGTGCACTTTATTAGGAACACTGTACATTTACTTAATCATGCAATCATCTCAACAGTAAACCACAGCAATGGAATGGGTAAAATCATGCAGACACATGCTAATGTAGAGAAAAAAGTGGACCTTGGTATGATTATTGGTGAGCAACAAGCTGGTCTGAGCATTTTTGTAAGCTGCTGATCAGCTGGCATTCCCATGCACAACCCGTCTCTAGAGATTACTCAGAATACTGCAAAAAAAAAAAAAAAAAAAACGAAATCCATCCATGATGAATAGACAAATGTAGCCACATTGGTTCGAATTGACAAAAGGCCGCTTAACAGTAGAGAGCAGAAACGTCTTAAGGTGGCCATACACTTATAGATTTGCAGCAGATCCCTCCATCAGAAAGAATTGTGTTAGATTTCTGTCAAGTTGAATATGACAGGAATCTATCTGATGTGTGCCACACACTACTGGTAGGAACAGATTTCCAATAGATTGCATTCCAATAGAATGAAATCTATTGGAAATCGATCTAAATGCATTATTGCCCCATTTAATCCAATGCAACTCTATGAGCCATAGATCTGCTACCAGCAGCAGATCGACCTAGATATTACATCCTGTCAGATCAAATTGATTGAAATCAGCAACAAATCGATCGATAAATTGGTAAGAATTGATTTCCAATCGATTCTATAGAATTGATCGATCAATCGATGGCTGAAATTGACCAGTGTTTGGGCCCCTTTAGAATGCATAACGCAACAACCTACATTGGGTTCCAGTCGGGAAAAGGAAGCTGAGGCTGCAAGGGGCACACTTTAAAACAAAAACAAGGAGCGCTCCATGGTGCATTAACATAAAAACTATTTATTCTGCAATTAAAAGTTATACTCACAATGTGCAAGTAACAAGTTCGCTTGTCAGCGGTATGCCTTCCGCTTAACACTCCGGCGGCTATGACGCTCACGCTGTGGCCAGCAGCGCGGTTCCGATGGAATCCGTAGCTCGTCTCTGGAGGGGTGGGTGTGGCTTAGTCTAGGCGTGCTTGTAGCGTCATTATGCGTTTCGGCGCTATGCGCCTTCGTCATCAAGCCACAGCGTGAGCGTCATAGCCGACGGAGTGTTAAGCGGAAGGCATACCGCTGACAAGCGAACTTGTTACTTGCACATTGTGAGTATAACTTTTAATTGCAGAATAAATAGTTTTTATGTTAATGCACCATGGAGCGCTCCTTGTTTTTGTTTTAAAGTTATACACATCGGGCAGTAGGAACATAAAAGCCACAAAGAACTGTTGAACGATCTTTTTGAAAACTCAGATTGGAGCGCAGGGGTTGTTTGAATTGCAAGGGGCACACCCCTTGCAGTACCAGTTATGGACCGCTGAAGAGTTGAAAGATGCAGCTTCCCTTGTGGTCTAGTAGTTACCCGTCCCTTCCCAATAAAGTTTCCTTGGTGGTCTAGTGGTTTTCCCCATCCCTCCCCAACAAGGCTTCCCTGGTGGCCTAGTGCCTGCCCCCCCTTCCCAACAAAGCTTTACTGGTGGTCTAACACACACACACACACACACACACACACACACACACACACACACACACACACACACACACACACACACACACACACACACACACACACACACACACACACACACACACACACACACACACACACACACACACACACACACACACACACACACACACACACACACACACACACACACACACACACACACACACACACACACACACACACACACACACACACACACACACACACCTTCCCAACAAAGTTTCCTTGGTGGTCTAGTGGTTCTCCCCTTCTTCCCCAATAAACCATCCCTGGTGGTGTTGGTGGCCCAGCCTGTGTCCCGGCGCCATCCTGTGCTACCCCAGCATGAAGTGCAGAGTATGGGCGCAGCAGCGGTAGCAGCGTCTCTTACCTACTCCACCGGAGTCCAGCCTTGTGTATCCTTCTGTAGTGCTCTGCTCTCACATCTGGCATAGCTTCCTATACTCGTGTAATCACATAACATGCAGGAAGAGATGTCAGGCACTAGAGGGCGAGCACTGGTGAGAAAAAGACACATCGCTGGACTCTGGCGGAGAAGGTGAGAGAGGCGCTGCTACCGCTGCTGTGCCCCTAGTCTGCATTATATGCTGGGGGAGCATGGGACACCACCGGGACAAAGGTGGGCTTGGGACTATACTTCTCATCCAGGGATAGTCCTGAGCAAATCGGGATGGTTGGGAAGTATCATATAGCATCAACAGCCTGAATCTACAGCTATCCCACCTTATGGCAGCAGTCCTTTTTGGGATGTGACGGAACAGAATCATAGAATGAAAACGTGCAGCTTACAAATCTGCAGAATTTGTGTTATGCAATCACGTCAATGTAGAGAGCAAAGGGAAACGTGTGGGGGGGGGGGGAGGGATTACAGCTGCCCATAATCCCCCCTCAGACCAGGGCCAGTGTTATGTCTGGGGACAGGCTCGAGTTGAGACAGAATATCTGCAGGCATCCTGCAGCTCACAGCATTGCCCCCTTTCTTTCCCTGCTACAGTTGACTTTGGATAGAGCAGCAGCAGTGTGTGTGTACAGAGCATGGAGCAACTCTGGGGAACGTAATAGTCAGGTATGAGCACAGCCCTGTGCCCTGCTGTGTGAATGCTTCACTTTCCCCTTCATTACCAATGTTGGCTGTCCTCATTATCATCTGTATCCAAACTGCTCCTGATCGATCCCGTTGTTGATCGGGAGAAGATTGGATATTTAGGAAATAATTGTCAGATCCTGTCAGCCGGACGGGAAATTGCATTATGTTTACCCAGCATCATGTCCTACCATATTTTTATACTGTATTGTGCGTGGCTGAGGAAGACCTTTCAGGAATCCCCCCTTTTAAAATCCTGGGTTTGCCCCTGGAGAGAGCCCACAGACTAATAAATATTTATGTTCACTTTTCCCTAAGGGCCCGTTTCCATTGGCCACCGCGCGTGGCTGCAAGACGCGCTGCGCAACTTCCGGGTCTGTGGGTACGCAGAGGAATCCCAGAAGCTGTTCCATGCACGGCTGTGGGATTCGCTGCATCCTGTGCAACAACTGAGGGCAATGTGGCCGAATCGCGAGGGCAATCAATTAGGCCAGCGGCGCCATTACTTCCTATGGCAGAGTTGGAAACGGGCCCTAACACATATGTATCATCTGTTCTGTGTATTGTGTGATTATATAAGGCAACATAAATTAATGAGCCAAGTTCCTTCATCTGCACAGCTGTGATGTCCTTTGCTCTGGCTGCTCTGTGTTTTTTAGGGTGGTGGATATGATCTAGAGATCTTCGCTGAGCAACCAGATGATGACCTCCTGTGCTCAATCTGCCATGGTGTGCTGCGATGCCCGGTCATGGTGTCCTGTGGCCACACCTTCTGCAGGAAATGCATCTTACAGTGGCTAAAGAGGTGAGCTGCCTGATATGAGAACCAGTTTTAGGTAACTTTCACTGCAAATAGATTATAAGTATTTCCCCCAAATCATTGAAAGAGATGCTCCTTGCTCGGCTATTTCTGGCAGTTTGGCACTACAAATTGGCCTGAGGAAGTGGCCTCAGACCTACAAAATGTGTCGCCAGTGCATTACATTTCATTTTTGTATGAAGTTGTCATTATTGAGGTAAGCCACCTCCTTTTCATACCATTTTAGTTGTTTTTATCTTTATTTTATATACAGTACACCTGGGCGTCTCTTACTACCCCGTTACCACCTTCATTTAAAGGACAACTGAAGTGAGAGGAATATGGAGGCTGCCATATTTATTTCCTTTTAAACAATGCACATTGCCTGGCTGTCCTGCTAATCCTCTGCCTCTAATACAATTAGCCATAGACCCTGAACAAGCATGCAGATCAGATGTTTCTTTTCTGACTGAAGTCTGACTAGATTAGCTGCATGCTTGATTCAGGTTCATGATTCAGGGCTAGTTCACACCAAAAATCACTAAACATAATTGCAAATACATAGAAATTTTTGTAGCGATTCCCGGCATGTGCCTAGGGATTTTGGAGAATTTGCGTTTAGCAATTTTGGCTCTTCCTATTCAGTAAGGAGTTATTGGGCAAGACTCCCTAACACTGCTACTGTCTACTGGGGCACCCTAGTGGCTGCCTCTTTGAGTCCGGCAGGAGAAAAGCGCTAAACAAATACAGGTAGTCCCTGACTTACGAACGCCCGCCTTACGGACAGCATGGATTCTGTGTTTCCATGGGAACAAGTCAAAAAATTTTCAAATTGGACTTGTAGTTTTTGAGAAAATCGATTTTAAAAAAGTCAAAGAAAAAATGGCTTTTAAACTTGTATAAGCAGGTACAGAGGGCAGAGGGGGACACTGGAGGCACAGAGGAGATACAGGGGACAGAGATAGTACATTGTTCCGACTTAAGAACAGATTAAGGTTAAGAACGAACCTACAGTCCTTATCTCGTTCGTTAAACAGTGACTACCTGTATTGGAATTATTATTATTTTTAAGTCTTTGTATTTTAAATGCCATTTTTCACTGTCATTTCAGGCAGCAGTCCTGTCCCTGCTGCAGAACAGAGGTGAAAGGTAAATTATTTGTACAGATGCACAAAATGAAGAGGAAGATCAATCAACTGAAAGTCAAGGTAAGAGCACAGCCTGACAACATGCTATCACGCTATCCCATAGTGAGAGGAGTGTGGAGCAGAAAAGGATTAAGGGCCCATTCACACTAGGGAGTGATTTTCCCGTGATAAACGTGGAAAAATCACTAAACGAATTATCGTTTTGGGAGTGATAGCGATTAGCGGTTCTATACATGCCAATTGCGATCGCTCCAGATTCACTGGCAAACCGCTGCAGGTAACGCGTTTGAGATAAGCGATAATCGCAAAACGCCCGCGATTTTGTAAAACCGCTAGCGGTTAGCGGGAATCGCTCGATTCCCACTTAGATATGAATGAGAAAGAGGAGGTGTCAATGGACACTGCAGGTGCTTTATTCCATCATCAAGGATCAAACACGATACACATACAAGGTGTCATAAAAAGTCACATACCATTGAGGTGAAGTGTGGTGGTGCGGTGGGTGCTGGGCACAAGATGCCTGACAGCCGTTTCGTGCTATAAATGCGCTTCCACGGAGGCTCGTGGAAGCGCATTTACAGCACCAAACAGCCATCAGGCATCATGTACAAGTTGGTCTCCATCAACATCAGAGCACGCAGGTTGCACCACAGTATAAGAAGTGTGTGAACCCTGTCCGCACCACCCCAGTATCAACTGTCTAATGCTGCAGTGCCAACTACTTCCTTCCTTGCTTTGCACACTGCTTATAAAAACGTGGCCCAAAGTAATGTAGTATCTTTGTTCCCACCCCATAATAGTCTTTTTTTTTAAGGTGGGAATAGGGTCAAAGAACATAGCAGTCATGTCCCTTGACACCCACTAGGCCCCAGGCAACTGCCTAGGGTGCCTTGTGGATGATCCTGCTTTGATAAGGAGGCTTACATCTTTATTTCCCTCTAATAAATGCATGTTACCTGTCTGATCTGCTAACAGTCATTTGAGTCCCACATCTGGAACAAGCATTCAACCAGTGGCGTGAGAATGTTTGAAGAGGGAGAGGATCATCACAACTAGACAAGTAACATTTTATAAGAAAACCAGCAATGGTTTCTCCTGGTGGACTCAAATCACCAGAACTTCAGCCACTAAGGGGCAGTCTATAGGCAGTAGTAATGCTAGGGAGATTTGCCCAAGGACTTCACTCTGCTGGCTTACTGAACTGGAAGAGCCGAGATTCGAAACCCTGGTCTCCTGTGTCAGAGGCAGAGCCCTTAAAGGACTAATGTAGGAGGTAGGGGAAAACGAGTTGAACTTACCTGGGGCTTCTAACAGTCCCCCGCAGACGAACTGTGCCCACGCAGCCACTCATCCATGCTCCGGTCCCCGCCTCCGGTTCGGCCGCATCCTCGCTTCCCGACGTCAACGGGAGCGTACTGCGCGGGTGCAGACCATACTGGGCCTACGCCGTACACTCCAGGTGACTTCAGAGGGAGCGAGGACACGGCCGCACAGGCGCAGTGGTTTTCCGACTTTAAAGTCTGAAATTCCAGAAGTGAACCGGAGGCGTGGAACAGAGCATCAGTGAGTGGCTGCACGGGCACAGGATGTCTGTGGGGGACCATTAGAAGCTCATGGTAAGTTCAACTATTTTCCCCCTACCCCCTACAATACTCTTTTAACCAGCCCTTACACTATCCAGCCACTGCCACTTCTCCTCCATCCTCACCTAAACCTGCAGTTGTGCTGAAATGATAGAAACATGATTGCATTGCAGTGTGATCGCGCATGCAAGCGTGTTTCTTAATAGAAAAGGGCCCTTCAATAACAGTAGCCAGTAATGTCCTGCAGTATTTCATGTGGGCTGGTGTGGCCTCAACTGTCAGACTCCCACACTGTGCAGAAAACAGCCTGGCCATCCTGACTGAAGAAGAGGATGCTGTTACCACATGGCCATGACATGGCCTCAATTCACTAAGCAGTTTAGACTAGTCTAGACTAGTCTACTGACGGTTTGGTGTAATGTTTTTAGACCTGGTCTAAAACATTTGGTAATTAAGTCAGTAAAGTAGGGGAAATGATCAAAAGATGCAGGTTTAAAACATTTGGTAATTATTAGTGAATATCCTTTTGATGCAACTGATTTACACCAAACGATCAGTAGACTAGTCTAAACTGCTTGGTAAATTGAGGCCAATGGGCCATATGCAATTCACTTTTTCACCTGAGTTCTCTCCTCAGGGATATTTTAAAACTTTTCAATAAAATCCCTTGTAAACCACCAGCAAGCAAAAAAATACTCAAAATTGTTTTGATCGTACTCTTTACCTACTTTTTGATACTTTTTTCCATTGCAAAGTACTAAAAAGTTATTTTAAATCAAAGATGAAAAATGTTCTCCTACGAGAAAACTAGGGTGAAAAAGTGAATTGCATATGGGCCAATGTGCTCTACAATGGCCTCAATTCACTAAGCAGTACTGCATTCAGCAATGCAGAAAACAGCTGATTTTGCCAATCACCTTGCCAAATGCAAATTCACTTAACCTATTACCGCACAGCAAAATTACTGACTAGTGAGGTAAATTACCGACTTGTGCGGTAAATACCTCAAGAAATGTCAAGAAACTGAAATTCACAAAGATTAAAGCATTCAGTAAGCCAACCAAAAGTGTTCAATATTTACCTCCAGCTCTGACCAGCCAATAACTAACAATCTCTATGCGGTAACATATTGACAGATATAGCAGGCAGCCAATAGAGAGAGCCACACAGTCTTGCTTCTCACTTAATTTAGTCCGATACCTTAGAGGTCGGGACTTCAGTGCCGCAGAGCAGGGGGAGGAGACATTTTATAAGGCTTTTCAGCATCCCTTTAGATGTGAATATCTGTATACTCTTATACAAAATGATCCCCCTGGTGGCTTTGGCACGTCTAAAGGGATGCCGGGGATGCACTGGACAGAAATACCCGAATCATTAACACAGACTCATAGCTTCCTGCCTGACCGCTGACCTGCTCCACAGCTGGTAAGTGAGACTTACCAAGCAGGGCTTAGTGAATTGAAGCATGTTTGTTTGGTAAATTACCGAACTTCTACCAATCTTAGTGAATTTGGAAAAAAAAGTTTAAAACACCGAATGGGGTATTTTACCAACCTAAATTATTTTACCAAACTGCCCTTAGTAAATTGAAGCCAATATGTTATGAAAGAATGGTGGAAGATTTGGGGGGGAAGTGGGCTCAGTTGGAATATTTTAAAAAAATCCGAAGCTGAGAGAAAGCCCACAAAATAAAGACTGCGCTACTGAAACTGTTTCTACCTGTAAGATAACATGTCCACATCTCTAATCTTTGCCAACAGTGCCCTAACGAGCCTAATGGCTGCCCCGCCATCTTCCCTCTCTCCCGGAGTGAGGAGCATGCAGAGACCTGTGCCTTTGCCGTGGTTTGTTGCTCCAATGACGGCTGTCCTGTGGAGGTCTTGCGGAAGGACATCTGTGAGCACAGCCAGTGCTGCCAGCATTGGCGGGACATGTGTCACATGGGCTGTGGAACCCTGCTAACACCTGACAACCGCGATGAGCACAACTGCTACATGGAGCTGAAAGAGCTTTACAACAAGCAACTGCACAAGCTGCGCCAGAAGGCCCGGCGAATAGAAAGCCTGACCTCCCAGATGACCCGGCAGATACAGTTGCTTAGCGAGGGTCTGGAGGGGGTACAAGCTGCCACCAGTACCCATGAACCCCAATAATGTATGCCAAGCTGACTGTTCAGGAATGACAAGTCATCGCTCCTAGAACATAGGAAAAGTATCTCTATTGCTGATAGCAAACTATTTAGCTTGTGTTTCCTAATCTTAGCTTGAAAAATTAAGTCAGTTCCAGTTACTGCTCCGTTGTTTCCATACAATGTAAACATATGCATAAAATAATATTTAAAGACATTTCCTGTGTATAAAAGTTTATTTTCAATGCAGAGAGCAGTACAGGCTTGCTTATCACTGGTTCATCGGCAAATGTAATCATTGCCAGCAAGAATCTCTCTGCCCGTGTCTTCACTCTGCCCCCCCCCCCCCCCCTCTTTTCTGCTGCAGTGACTCAGCAGTTGCCAGGTTGATGTGTCTGTTCAGCAGAGAGAGAGGGGAGAATCAAGACACAGGCAGAGAGTGTCTCCTGGCCAGCAAGAATCACATTTGCCAATTATCCACAGATAAGCAAGCCTGTACTGCTCTTTGCAGTAAAAGTAAACATTTTTATATACAGGAAATGTTTGGAAATTCTTTCTTTTTTTTATGGATCTAAGAGTAGTTACTGAAGTTTTGGTTATGGGAACATGATCCCATTTTCAAAAGGATCCTAACTTCCTCCTCAGCAGCGCCCATCTGCCTGCTCATTCCACCTTCCTAGTTTGACTGAGCGTCTTTAGACAAATGGGCATGCAGGGGGGAGAGTGACTGCATGGTCAGTCACGCCTACCTACTGACTGATAGCCTATCATAGTTGTCAGCCTCTACTAGGGAGGTTTGGCTTCAGACTGACTGAGTGGGGCGAGGTGTCAGGTAGATGTAGATCCCTGTGGATGACAGGAGTATCTATGAATTGGTGCAGCAGGTATTTTCCACTTTTGTCTGTAGCAAAATCTTTTTTTTTTTTTTAGGCAAACACTACAGAAATATTTCTCTTTGCTGCTGTGAATTATGCAAGTGTTTAAAGATTCAGTATGCAGAAAACAAAAGTATTATTATTTTATATAAATTCAATTAATTCATTTGTATGACTGTTAATCCTGCATTATGACGCTTTGTAATAAATCTAATGATTATTGCAGTTGGCCTGCCAGCGTGTTTCATTTCTGTAAATATACTGTATGTATACAGTAGAATCACTTTATTGTGCACTCCAAGGGACCTGGCCATGTAGATTGCTATATCAGAATTCATCATTCATTGTATATTCCATACAGGGACATGGCCGGGACCTGCGGACTGCGTTTACTATAGCCAGTGGTTTACTATAGCAGCGTTTACTATAACGAGATTCTACTGTATAGTTGCCACTAACAGAGGCTCACTTTTATATGATGCAGAACAGATTTAGGAATTTAAAGGGTACCGAAACTGAGGTGTGACATGATGAGATAAACATGTGATACCGTAGTACCAATCCCACTTACAACTGTGCCTGTGTGTTTTCTTTTTATTTCTATTATTACAAGAGTTAAAGAGACACTGAAGTCTCTTAAAAATCTTCTTTTTATTACAAAATCCTGTATAACATTACTGTCCTAACTAAAACGCTGCATCCCCACGGCTGTAATCTCACTAAATCCCCCCTAACTCCCGCCTCCCTCTCCCCCGCAAAATCCACGACTTTCTTGGTCGTGGATTTTGCTGCTGTTGGAGGCAGAGCTTCCAGCCGCAGCTCTGCCTCCTTATGCGTCTATCAGCGGCGGATCTCCGCCTCTCCCCCGCCTCTCTCAGTGAAGGAAGACTGAGAGGGGTGGGGGAGAGGCGGCGATCCAGGCTAATAGAAGCGCTGAGATGCAGAGCTGCAGTTCATAGCTCTGCCTCTCACGGAAGCGCTGCCCGGATAACCCCCCGGGAGTTTGAAAGGATTTAGATAGATTACAGCGGCGAGATGCGGCGGTTTAGGTAGGGCAATAATGTTAAACGCGATTTTGTAATAAAAAGAGGATTTTTAAGAGACTTTTGAGTCTCTTTAACAACTTCAGCCTAACTGGACGAAAATTTTCGTCCAGTTAGGCTGTGCGCACTCCCGCGGGTCGTGCGCCCCCGCTGCTGGCCATTAGCCCATCGATCAATGAAAGGGATTATAAATCCCTTTCACTGATCGGACCCCCCGGAGAAAAGCCGACAGCGTCTCTTCAGACGCTGCGGCTTTTCTGAGCTCTGGTCTTCTTTCTTCTTCCTGGGAGCGAGATCGATCGCTCCCAGGACTTTTTGACTGTGGCCATCTTGTGGCCAAATAGCAAACTACACCAAAAACACACTTTGTATTAAATAAATACATTTTTAAACATGAAAAATCCCCTGTTTACCTCCCACACCAAAAAATACCCACATATAAGTTTTAATTTAAAAAAAAAAAAAAAAAACATAAATAGTTACCTAAGGGTTTGAACTTTTTAAATATTCATGTCAAAGGAGTATATCAATATGATTTATTAAATTATGGGCTTCTAAATAATGAACGCAAATTGAAAAAATGCACCTTTATTTCCAAATTGAATATCGGCGCTATACATTGTGATAGGGACATAATTTAAATGGTGTAATAAGCGGGACAAATTGGTAAATAAAGTACATAGGTTTTAATTATGGTAGCATGTATTAATTTTAAACTATAATGGCCAAAAGCTGGGGAATAATTATTTTTTTCCATTTCTTTCTTAATATTCCTGTTAAAATGGATTTACAATAAATTAATTCTCAGCAAAATGTATCACCCACAGAAAGCCTAATTGGTGGCGGAAAAAACAAGATATAGATCCATTCATTGTGCCGAGTAGTGATAAAGTTATTAGCAAATGAATGGGAGGTGAAAGTTGCTCAGATGCAAAAAAATTTCAACCTTGTAAGCTTTATTTGTGCAGTCCGAGGCAGTGCTCTAACAAAAGGTTTTAATAGGTCATCATGTTTCTATGTGGGAGATAAATAAACAGCAGCCATGTCAGTGTGACCTTAAAGAGATACTGAAGCGAAAAAAAGTTATGATATAATGATTTGTATGTGTAGTACAGCTAAGAAATAAAACATTAGGAGCAGAGACATAAGTCTAATATTGTTTCCAGTACAGGAAGAGTTAAAACAACTCCAGTTGTTATCTATGCAAAAGAGCCATTGAGCTCCATGACTTTCAAAGTCTCAGAGAGCTCTGTCTTCTGAAGCTTGTTATCTCAACTGTCAGTCACCGTATTGTTTTTTTCTCTGCAGAGGACAGTTAAAAAGTTCACTATGCTGCTCTGTAAAATCATTTGGAATGCTCAGTAGTGTGTAAACTGCAAATATAAGAGAATGATGCAATGTTATAAGAAAAACTATATAAATGAAAATAAAAATATGAGAATATTTTCTTTGCTACTAATGTTCTAGTAATTATCCGTACTACACAACCAATTCATTATATCATAATTTTTTTTTCCGCTTCAGTGTCTCTTTATATCTGGTGCAATCTTAACATAGATTTTCAACCCTTAACATGAAAATAATAGGATAGGAATCCAAGGAAGTGATATTTAGGGTCCCTTTAGACTAGAAATCTGATAGGACCTATCGGAAATTATCGATTCGATCAGTCGATCTGAAGGAAAATGGCATGGTGTGTGCCAGGCAGTACGTATACTGTACACTGTGTAAATGCATGCGTAGCCCTATACGGTTAGATTTTAACACGACCAATAAAGTATTGTAGTGTACCTGTAGGTGTAGCTGTGTTAGATGGGTCCTGCTCTTGTCTAACTTTAGTGACACCCACCACCTCCAGTGATCCAGTGATACACATAAACCAGCAGTATAATGCTAAGCAATTTTATTGGATCCGCAGACCCAGTAATACAGATAAAATTAATAATTTACCTTCTAGCAATATGTTCTAATAGATAGGTCAAAACATCTGAACTCACAGTTATGGCAATAATTGAATACCAACAGTTGCCTGCAAAGGAATGCAATAGAGAATGACACCTCCAAAGTCTCTGGAAAGGGTTTGGCCCAAAAAAACACCAAAAACTCCAGAGATGTCACATCCCCAAAAAATCACAGTAAATCACTAAGTGCACTTTAAATGACAAATGTATAAACCGTCTGTTATAAACAAACTCAGATAAACATTTAAGCTAATTTCCCCTAACACTGGACAGTGTTAATCTAAGTAGTAGGTCGGCAGTTGGAGCTCATATATAAAACAGTGTTTGTAATCCACAAGTAGCTTCACTCAGAAGAGCAGCAGCAGGAAGATGACACAAGTTGGATTATTAGATATATATTAATGATCCTCTTCAGATAGGCCTCGACACCTCATAACAGTTTGTTAGGCCAATACAGTTCAGTCTCTAGTCCAAACTACAAACTGCGTTGCATAAGACCCTGGGAGGCCTGATTATGTGAAAGTTACAATCCACAGAAAATCAGTCACTGAAAACTGGCCTTGTGAATCTGTAGGCAGATGATAAAACATACCAACAAACTGGATTCAATACCAACAGGTCACTGTAGTAATAAAGTAGCTTGGTTACAGTTCCTTCAGATGAGGCAGAATGAAGCAGCCATGTGAAGTAGTCTGTCACACTCCTTCAGAAAGGATGCAGTCACAAGACACTGTGGAGGAAGAATTTCAGCTCACAGACAGCTCAGTTCTGTGAGTGGAACACTGTGTATTACCCCAGATCTCTCTCAGTTCTGTCTCTGCTCTCATCTCACTCAACCCAGTTTCTAGCAAATTCTCTGTTCTCAGAGCTAAGACTTTGACTTTGGGTTGGTGCACACCAGAGCGGTTCTGGAACGATTTTAAAAACGCTTGCAGGCTGAAAACTGCTTGGGTAATTTATTTCAATGGGCTGGTGCACACCAGAGCGGTTTGTTTTTCCACAAACGCAAACTCAGGGGCTGCAGCATTTTTTAGATTTCTGAGGCGTTTCTGTCTCAATGTAAAGTATAGGAAAGTGGAAAACCGTTCTGAAAAACGCTAGATCAGAGCGGTTTTCCAGGTGTTTTTGTTACAGAAGCTGTTCAGTAACAGCTTTATTATAACAATATATGAAATCTGCTACACAAAAACGCTCCAAAAAACGCTAGGCATGTTTAGAAAACCTCTCTAAACATGCCTAGAATCACTCTGAAAATCTGCTTCAAAAACCTCTAGCGTTTTGCGGTTCTGCTAGAGGTTTTTGGTGTGCACTGGTGCTTCCTCTCATTGGCTACAAAATCTCCACAGTATAAAAGCTGCTCTCCTATTGGTGAGAGGAATTCTCCATCTAGATGTAGGAGGGAAAACTGCAAATAGCAAACTATGCAAGTAACAGTTTCAGAGTTGATTTCTTAGAACTACGAATCCCAGATCTGATTACACAGAGAATACACTTTGCACAGGCACTGAATAGCCATGCTGGCAGGATGGCTACACAATGTTTGAGGTAGGCAGGGCTAGGGGCAAACTTAGGAACTCCCCCTCCCAGAAAAAGTCAGCCCCCTCCAATGGTCTCTACCCAAGCGCTGCAGGGCCCTGCCAAGTGGTCTTTCCTCACTTCTCCTCGGGGCCAATGCACATGACATCATGTAGCTGCAGATTAATTACTCACCTGTCCTGGCGCTGCTCCATCCGTGCTGTCTCCAGCCATGCTACCTTCCTCTTCTCTATGACCCGGCACAGGTTACACATAACATGTTCTGGATGGAGAAGAAACAGGCAGCGTGGCTGGAGACAGCAAGGATGGAGCAGTCCCGGGAGAGGTGAGAGATTAATCTGCAGCTACATGTAATGTGCAGGGGGCACGGGGAGCAGTGAGGGAGACCACTTTGTGGAGTCTGTAGTCTGTCAGTGCGGGGGCCCTGGGCAATTGCCCCCTGTGCCTGAATGGCAGCCCCGGCCCTGAAGATAGATTTGGTCCTAGGTTGACCCAGTGTATCTGTATCCAGTTGTGTAACTAAGGAGCTTGGGGACCCAGTGCAAGTTTTACATGGGGCCTCAAGCACTATTGATATTGAGCGCCAAAACTTAGCAAGGGCAGCTGCAGTGTCAGAGAGGTGTATTTAGAGTAAGGTGTATTAAACAGTATACAGAGGCGCCAAAAGGTTTATAAATATATATTTTATATATATATATATATATATATATATATATGTATATATATATATATATATATATATATATATATATATATATATATATATATATATATATATATATATATATATATTTAAAATTATAAAAACAAGGGGAAGTAACATTTACCTCCCCAATGACGAGTTTTAGTCAATGTCATCAAAAAATATTTAATATGTACACCAAAATGTTGTAACGCGACTTGTGGGTTGCAGTCCACTTCTTCAAGCAATAAGATCAGGAGCAGCTTAGATCAAACTCATAGCCAGTGTGGCAATTCCTATTTAGAGTAAGGAAACAGTTTGTTAAGGATTACTACTTTGTAATGCACATAAAGAGGTGTTCATTACCAACATAGCACCAATGAAAAGCTAACAAGATGGATGAAAGTTCACTAACCATATAGAGAGACACAGGAAAAGCAATTGACTGTTGCTGTGCACATCTACGTCGAGCGCTGTAATCACAGCACAGGAGACTTGGGCGCACACTGAGTAACTTCAGCACCCTCAGAAGACAGAGCGCAGAAGTTACATTTTAAAACACTACAATTCGGCCTCTAGCAATAGCTGGAAGCCGAATTATATCATTCCCCACGTGGACCTAGAGGGGGAATAGTAATTAACATCGCCGGGACTTGTGCTGCAGCAGGATAAGCCATATACTGGCTGTATAGTGGGCCCAAGTCTCCCGGCGGCGATTACATATATACGCCTCTACGAGGTCAGTGTAATGACTGGCTGTTACCATGTCACCCGCGTGTGTGTTCCCCTATGTGGTCAGTGTAATAATTACCTGTTCCTTTGTCCCCCTACATGGCCAGTATAATGATTGGTTGGTCTTGTGTCCCCTTATGTGGTCAATGTAATAAAAGAGGGTCTCTAGTGGGCTCCTCTGGTCCAGGGGCACCAGTGCGGTCGCAACATCTGCATCCACTATTACTATGCCACTATCACATAGGCAGCACAGTGGTATAGTGAATGGCACGCTTGCCTTTCAGTGCTGGCCTGGATCCCTGTTTGCACCCCAGTCAGGGTGCAAAAAATGCAACTGAACAGAACTTGAATGTTGCATGTCTGCATGGGTTCCTTTCCAGACCCCAAAATCATACTGATCCCCTCAATGAGCGCTAGACTACAATAGACATATGACTATGGTAGGAATTAGACTGTTAGGGACAAGTAGTGACAAGACTACATTCTGCCAGCGCTATATAAATACGTATATTATAGAATAATAATATATAAATAAAATATATAGAATAATATCCAGTTCAGAGTCGACGTATTATGTACTTGTTACTTTAGTTCAGACAGCTATCAGCAGTCTCTCATTTCTGCACAGGGCAGTCTGTGTATATATGCAATGCAACATGGATGAAATTATAGCAACATAAGTTGCACACATATTATCACTGAGAGCTAGTCCTGGGTGTAGCAAGATGGCTCAGTTATACCTCCCTGGCCCTGCACAGTGCACAGTGCACATAGCGTGACGTCGAAGCTAAGCGCCGGAAGTGCCGACTGCTGAAGGGAACACATGTGTTGTTGCTGTTCGCATGTTTGAAGATTAGGGGGAACCGGGAGAAGACCGGGGCAGGAGACCATGGCGCCCCCCACTGTGCAGTTTAAGACCAAGTAAGGAAAAAGGCATGAGGAGACGCGCTGAGCTGCGTAACAACAGAGGGTCTCCATTGCTTGTGGAACTACAACTCCCAGCATTGTGCGGAAAGCACATAATGTGGACTGGAGCTGAAAACCACCTATGCTGGGTTTTGTGTTTCCTCTATGGGAGACATCTATAAGCTTGCGTACTCATCCTGCATTTAATCCTTGTACATCCCATGATTGTCCTTGTACATCCCATGATTGTGCAAAACTTTTTGTAAAAAAAAAAATTAAAAAAAAAAAATCCAAAAAACTTTTGTGTAGTACAGAAATAGCATTATATGGCCATTTATTAATAAATTGTTAGCAATTACTTGTTGTTTCTTGATTATTATTTTTTAGTATTATTTATATCTGCAGCTATGTACAGAGTATATTGTCTTGTCACTTAAAGGGGTTCTCTGGGCGGAGCAGTGCTTTTCAGCGCTGCTAGATTTGGGAGCAGCCAGCGCCGCCATAGACTATAAAGGGATTCAGTCTATAGCGGCGCTCAGTGAGTAACATCGGCGCCGTCAGAAGACGGAGCCGAGGTTGCTTAAAAATCATAATAATTCGGCCGAATTATTTCATTCCCCCACTATCCATGGCAGCCTGGAGGGGGAATAGTAATTAATTCGGCCCGGACTTGTGCAGAAACAGGACCAGCCATATAACAGCTGGATCCTGCGCCCAAGTCTACCGGCGCCAAATTCAAATGTACTCTCTCTGGGGGGGGGGGGGGGGGGGGGGGTTTGAAAATAAAATCTGACACTTAACCTGGGGCTTCTGTCAGCCCCCTGTAGCTGTCATGTCCCGTGCCGTCCTCTGATCACCCGTTCCCTCGCCACCAGCACTGGGCAATTATTCGTATAACAAGACGAATAATCAAGAAGCTTTAAATCCGCATGATACCATTTATTGGCTAACTAAAAATGAATAAAAATGAGCAAGCTTTCGACCTTGCAGCCTTCGTCGGGCTTATATCCTGTTAGTTTGCAGGCTGGTGGTACAGACAGCTTATATACATGCAACATCAAAAGGGAAAACAGATATTTTTTTCAAGCATAAATACATGTCATTAAGATGCCTTAATTCAAACAGACCATCTGAATGGGGTTAGAGGTTATTAGCTAAGATAAGAATAAGACGAATAATGCGCATCATCGGGAGCTTACTGCGCAGGCGCAATACAAATTTTTCTTGTACTGCGCTTGCGCAGTAAGCTTCCGATGACGCACCGGAACGAACACGCGTATGGCCGCGCAGCTGCAGTTGTATGAGATGCCGCATTAGACTGGGGCCGGCGGCAGGGAAACGGCGGATCGTTGGAGGGCGGCGTGGGACATTACAGCTTCAGGGGGCCGGTACAAGCCCGTTTTTAATTTCACCCCCCCCCAATCCCAGAGAACCCTTTTAACTGTCCCTCACAATCTAATGTCTATGTATGTATCATGTAGTGTAATTAGCGTGGTCCAGGTCCAATTTAGGTGGAAACTAATTAACTTATCTGTATGTTTTTGGGATGTGGTAGGAAACTGGAGTGCCTGAAGGAAACCCACACAGACACGGGGAGAACATACAAACTCCATGTAGATAGTGCCCTGGCTGGGATTCGAACCAGGGACCCAGCGAAAGCTAACCACTTCACCACTGTAATTTGTGGTGCTTTATAAATCAATAATAATCTGTCACAATCCTCCAACCTAGAATATAATACTAACTTTACCCTTTATATACCTACCCTTATCTATACTCCTACCATAGGCCCTACTGTAACTTCTAAACATTCAGTCTAAACTACTATCCCTACACTAAATACCCATACACTTAGCACTGTCTTGCCACTCTGCCAATGAAAAACCACCATTCATGATTGTTTAGCTGGAAGCCCTGTGACAATCCTAGAAACTTGACCTGGAGCATGTATGGAGGTATGAGAGAATGGGAAAGCAGGAGAATCTCTGTTGTGTCACAAAAATGTTCTGCCATTTGATCATCTCCATATTAGAAGGGCACAGAAGTTGAGCAATACCAGTACAGACATTGGACTGTTGGCTAAAATGTACACAAACACAATTATTTTCACCTGTAATGTTGGGCATACACTGTTCGTTTCTGCCACTCGATTCTCCTCTCGATCGTCTTTGCTGCTCGATTCTACAGTTGATTCTCTTATCTTCTGCTCGTTTTTCGTATCTTTTTCCATTCACTTCTATCACAAATCGAGCGGCGAAACGACAGAACGGGGGACCGGACATGTCAGAAATTATCTAACCATCTATCTGCCTCAAAAACGAACTGTGTATTCCCAGCATTAGGGTCAGGACTCATTTCATCAGGCAATAATTTGTTGCTGAGTTCAGTAGACCGTAACAAGCCTGCAGGCTAGCCATGTGTTCTGTTGCTATGGAGAGGGGCGGTGGGACCGCGGCAAAATTGATCGATAGAGGTAAGGAGGAAGAACGATGGACTTGGCTGGCACTCGGACTAATTAATTTGGCAGTCTGGATTTCACATCAACACATTTAGTGGGGGATTGGTGGGGCCACTTTATAAATAATAGATTCTTGGTAAAGGTGCTTCCTAAATCATCTAGCTTGTGTATACGGTTTTTATTTGGAAGTGATTATTATCTTTAAATTGGTGTCCTGTTCATTAAAGGGAACCTAAACTGAGAGGCATATGGATGTTTCCTTTTAATCAATACCAGTTGCCTGGCAGTCCTGGTGATCTCTTTGGCTGCAGTAGTGACTGAATCGCACACCTGAAACAAGCATGCAGCTAATCCGGTTTGACTTCAGTCAGGGCACCTGATCTGCATGCTTGTTCAGGGGCTGTGGCTAAAAGTATTAGAGACACAGGATCAGCAGTAGAGTCAGGCAACTGGTATTATTTTAAAAGGAAAAATCCAAATCCTTCTCAGTTTAGGTTCCCTTTAGACCAGCGAACTTGCATTAATGACTGGTCTAAGGCTACACGTATTCTTATGCAGCCAGCAATGATGTGCTGTGTTCTGCCATTTTTCTCTCATGGGCAGCCATACGTGTTTTTTGGGGGGGGGGTTTCAGTACTTTTTTTACTACAATCGTTCCTCTGTGGGATTGTATACACGAGGTAAAGCAGACACCTCCTGCTTAGAAAAATAATCTTTATTGCTTCCAAAAAAGCAACAATGAATCAATGTTTCAAGCTCACACAGGGTCTCTTTTTCAAGGCAACATACCAGTAGTAATCTCAATGGCAGTAACAAATGTTCACAGTTAGGAACTTTAAGACCACATGGAGTTGCCTCTAAGCACTCGCTTGAGCAGTGATGGCCTAAACGGCTGCTGCATAGTGCAAGTAAAGACTTGTCTGTTAAGTTACAACTTGTTCTGAGTTTTGTTTGTTTAAATAAAAATTCAGGTTTGGTTCGTCACTTTTTGTATTGCTGATGGATGTGTTTGGAGATCTCTGGATCAGTTAATCAGGTTGGTGGGATTTGAGCCTAGGACTCTATAGCACTAGCCCCCTAACCATGTTGTTGTCAGCAGGCTGTGGGACGAAGATCCTGGGGCATTTGCCTCCAAATGTGACTCCCTTAACCTATTGGCAACTTCAAAGGAATTAATCTTGTTTGAGATAAGTGCACTGCTTTTGACCTCAGCCGTAGAACTTGTTGAGCTGTAAATTCTTGGAATGCTTTGATGTCTCTCTGCTAGCAGAGGATATATAGAAACTGAAAGTCATCTGCTATTGTCTCACACTGCCCCCTAGTGACATGTGGCCATAAATACGCATTACAGCAGTACTAATAAGTAGCAAGGAGATGTAACAAATAAGAAATAAATAAAAATGTGCTAAAATAAATTTGCCTGGAGCACTTGCAATTCTGTAAATTGGCTTCTAAAGGGTTAAATGTCATCTGAACTGGGCCTACATTTTGAATTGTGGTTAACTTACAATCACGCAAAATGTGCAGTCATATACTGTATATAGTCACGTATAAGCCTAATTTTTCAGCACAAAAAATTTGCTGAAAAGTTACCCCCTCTGCTTTTATGCGAGTCAGCGGAGCAGAACTGATGGTGGAGCAGGCTTTGTAACTGGCAGAGGAGTGTAAGGATCGTGCACTAGTGATCCTGCTCTTATCAACTTGCGCCCTGCTGTGTCTGTGCCACCATTCCTGCAACATGGTGTGCAGAGTGCGCTGTTCAAGACTACCTGTGTCCCCTGGCTTGTGAATCGGAAGCGTGCAAGCAACATGTCAGTGGTGCAATGATCAGGGATTCTTCCTGTGTGGCAATCGCTGTCTCTCATATCTAGGAAGCCATCTGGTGTTGTCTGACACAGCTGTATCATCCTTTGGGCACATCTGGCTATGGAGAGGGGGGCTGACTTGTACTGGGGGAACATCTGGCTACTGTGGAGGGGGCTATACTGGGGAGGGGGCTTATACACAGGTCAATCACTTTTTCCTGCTTTCTGTCAGAAAAGTGGGTACCTCGGCTTATACACGGGTCTGCTTATATGCGAGTATATACAGGTAATTTGTCTGTACTGTATTCGGTAACTGTAATGTTTCTCTTTTCCAGTTATGCCGTGGAGAGGAAAATTGAAGCTTTCTATAAAGGTGGAAAAGTTCAGGTAATGGAAGGAATGCTTTTGTCCATCAGCTGAGACTTGGGAGAGTTACATGCTGCTCTGAGAGTTTTCTACATGTTTTTTTTTTTCCTTTTTCCTGCAGGTCAATAAAGATGGGACCCACCTGTTTTGTACCTGTGGGAATAAAGTCAATATTTTAGAACTTGTGACCGGTACAGTTGTGCGCTCCATAGAACAGGTAATGTATATGAATTCTGAAATTAAAAGAGAGCTCTGGCCTCAGCCACAGATGTCAGACTAGTAGTTTATATGATGCCACAAAACGTCTGTGAGGACCTTGGACTGGATACAAGTTTAAGGAACAATTGACCCAAATGAATACCATAAAAATAAACATATTAGCATAATACCCTCTGCAGATTATTTTTGCCATCTTCTTTCCTCCCTCCTTTCCCTGTTCGGCCGTGGCTCTGCTATGAAAACCAGCACCTTTTAAGGCAAAATGGCACAGACTGCAGAAGAACTTCACGATCAATGCTTCTTCTGCCCAATGTGGATGTGCACAGATTACATGGGAAGGCACCAGGGCTGTGGAGTCGGTACAAATATCATCTGGCTTCTCTGGTTATGAAAACCTCCAACTCCAGGTACCCAAAATTGCTCTGACTCTCCGACTCCACAGCCCTGGAAGGCACTTATTGGGATGGTCAGGGGGCAGGGAAGGGACGAAGTAACGTCACAAGCCAGCCTTTTCCTCTTTCAAAGTTCAACTTTCTCTGAAAATCAAAGTTTTCTGTCTGTAATCATAGAGACTGGGGGAGCGCACCAGTATATACAACCCTCAGTGCTTATTTTATATTATGTAGTTTGGATCAGGTACTACATAAGTCACAATACTAAAGCTTGGTACACACCATGCAATTTCCTGTCGGATAGATGGGTCGAATAGATAATTTCCTGACAGGTCACATCTGATCGGATCTGTCAGAAATGATCTATCGACCCATCTATCTGATGGAAAATTGCATGGTGTGTACCTGGTTTTACTCTGCTGGTCAGTAAAATTACACTTGCATTTCTTTTGGCATTAAAGGGACACTGTAGAAGGGTCAGGGGAAAATGAGTTGAAGTTACCAGGGGCTTCTAATGGTCCCCCACAGACATCCTGTTCCCGCGCAGCCACTCGCCGGTGCTCCAGCCCCGCCTCCGGTTCACTTCTGGAATTTCAGACTTTAAAGTCTGAAATCCACTGCGCCTGCGTTGCCGTGTCCTCACTCCCGCTGATGGCACCAGGAGTGTATAGCACAAGCCCTGTATGGTCTGTGCCTGCGCAGTACACTCCTGGTGACATCAGGGGAAGCGAGGACACTGCAAAGCAGGTGCAGTGGTTTTCAGACTTTAAAGTCTGAAATTCCAAAAGTGAACTGGAGGCGGGGCAGGAGCATCGGTGAGTGGCTGCACTGGCACAGGATGTCTGCGGGGGACCATTAGAAGCCCCGGGTAAGTTCAACTCCTTTTCCCCTGACACCCCCCCCCCCCCCCCCACAGTGTCCCTTTAAGTACCAAGAGAGAACCAGTATGTCCTTTAATATATGCTAGGATTTTTTCTATGTATTTGTTGATACGTTAGGATGTCCTGGCCATGTTTCGCTGTGAGGGTTAGTGATGTGTGACGTTCTTTGTAAAGTGATGAACGTTGGCATCATAGAAATGAAAAATAATGATTCCTCCTAAATATGATCTTGAACAATGGCTTGTCTATGGCTGTTGCGATAGCCATTGGGCTTACTTCATTTAGCAGCGCAGGTTAAAATGTCAGCACGCATGCAATGAGCGGTATTGCTGCGTAGCGTGCACTGGTAACTTACGCACGCTCCTTTTAAATAACTCCTTTAATCCTGCCCTGAGGCCTGTCGGGTTCAGTGGCTTTTCTATGACGTAATCCCTGCACTTTGATTAGCCCAATAGGCTGCCTGTCACTTGACCTTTATGTGGCCCAGGAGTAGGTCGGGAACAATTTTTGTTTCGTTAAAGGACAACTGAAGTTAGAGGTATATGGGGCCTGCCATATTTATTTCCTTTTAAACAATACCAGTTGCCTGGCAGCCCTGCTGATCTATTTGGCTGCAGTAGTGTCTGAATCACACCAGATACAACAATAATGTCAGAAACATCTGATCTGCTGCATGCTTGTTCAGGGTCTATGGCTATAAGTATAATGCTAGGAACACATGATGACAGATTTACTGTCAGATCAATTATTTCCAACATGCCCGATCTGATTTTCTGATCGATTTTTTTTTTTCAATTTACCATGCTTTTTTTTCTTCTTTTTTTTCCTTTTTTTTTTTTTTTTTTATGAAAAATCGATCAGAAATCAGATTTGACATGTTCGAAATAATCAATCTGACAGTGAATCTGTCAGAAAATTGCATTGTGTGTACCTAGCATTCGAGGCAGAGGATCAGCAGGATAGCCAAGAAACTGGTATTGCTTAAAAGGAAATAAATATGGCAGCCTCCATATCCCTCTTGCTTCGGTTGTCCTTTAACCAATACTTTAAAGGAGAGATGCAAGGTGATTAAAACCCAAAAATCTATTTACCCGGGCTTTCCTCCAGCCCCCGGCAGCCAGACTGTGCCCTCACCGCAGCTCCGATCCCAGCCGCAGGTTCACCTCCAGTGCAGATGCCAACAGGAATCTACTGCGCCTGCGCAAAAGCCACTCGCGGTCGTGGTGATATCATCTGGAGTGGTCTGTGCAGAACTACTGTGCCTGCGCAGTACACTCCACACCACGTCAGTGGAACCGCGAGCGGCTCTCGCGTATGCTCAGGAGATGCCAACCTGGTGAGGCCGGCATATGCACCGGATTTTTTTTTTAATTACCTCGGACCTTCCCTTTTTAAGTATCCCTCTCACTCTGTGATCACGAGGCCTGTGACCTCCTCCATGCACACAATGCTTTGTATGTGAATATACAGTATGTTGCTATATCTAGTTTAACCGATGATTGATGTTATTGCTCAATGAAGCCTAGCGTGAAGCCTCAAGTTTTGTAGCGATGCCTCTGGCTCCATGAAATGGAAATAACCCTAAAGCTGTGTTCTAGTCAGCTTTACTTACCAAGATGCAAGGCTGCCAGGATCCTTAAAATATTCTGTCCTGCTCCCCAGCTAGTCTTCTGTAGATGCATCTTTAGACAAGCGAGTCAGCCAGGGCTGGATTTACAATAAGGCACTGTAGGCACGTGCCTAGAGGCCCCTGATGATGGAAAGGCGGCTAACTCCCTTCCCCTGGTGCCTCCTTCCCTATGCAGAGACCTGAGCAGAGAGTAAATTAGAGGTTAATTGCCCAGCTCTCGGCATTCCTCTGATGAGATCTACTTTGTCGGGGGCACCACTAGCCACTTACATTAAGTAGCTAGAGGTACCTCAGCATTAAGGGACAGTCGTAGCTATGATGGGCAAAGGTGAAGTGACACCTGGGCCAGGCAGCACACTTGTGGTGCAGTTAGGCGGGGGTTTGTAGGCTCATGGAGGGCGAAGTCTAAGGTGCCAGGAAATCTGTGTCTATAGCAGGGGTCTCAAACTCAATTTACCTGGGGGCCGCAGGAGTCAAAGTCAGGTTGAGGCTGGGCCGCATAAGGGATTTCACGTGTCCCCGCCGTAAAACGAGGGCTGCAGAGCCCCCAAATCGCCCGGGGGGCAATCCGCCGGCATTTCCTGGAAGGGGCAGAGCTTTCAGCTTCAGCTCTGCCCCTCCTGAAGTCAATCGCGGCGGATTGCCGCCTCTGCCCGCCCCTCCCACTCTTCCTTCACAGAGAGGGGCGGGGAGAGGCGGCGATCCGTGCGGCGATTGACGTCAGGAGGGGCAGAGCTACATCTGGAAGCTCTGCCCCTCAGTGCATTCGTGGATGTTTGCCCGGGGGATTTGGGGGCTCTGCAGCCCTCGTTTAGCGGCGGGGATGCGGCGGATTACTTGGGAGCACTGAAGCGAACTATAAGGTAAAATAAGCAAAAATAGTTTGCTTCCGTGTCTTTTACTTTTGCCAGCAGGGCCACAAAATATTGTATCGAGGGCCGCAAATGGCCCGTGGGCCGCGAGTTTGAGACCCCCTAGTCTATAGGCTCCTGTGATGTAAATCCGGGCCTGGAGTCAGCAGATGCCAAGCCTTATGAGACCATGTTCAGACCTCTACATTGGTGCAGAGGTTATCGTGTAACGTGAGTGAGGGCGGTGCCCTCACTCAAAATAAGGTGCAGGCAATTACAACACTTACCAGTGCTCAGTGTAGTGGTGTAACAATAGCCCCCAAGATCCCCGCTATCGCAGGGGGGCTAAGGGGGCTCATTTTTGTGGTCGGATGCATAGCGTGGCAGCGGAATTGTCATATATTACTTATTGTTAGGAGATCTAGCAACAGGTCCTCTTAACTTCTCCACATCCGCACCTTACAATGTAACTCCTTACGGCTCTCGTCTCTCTGTGTCATGTGATGTGCATCAGGCACCACAAGGAGTTACACTGTACAGCGCAACTGAAGAGAGCGGTGAAAAGGACTTGTCACTAACTCTGCTGACCACAGGTAAAGTATGCCGCTGGGGGTGCAGGAGCCCAGACAAAATTTAACTTGTACTTGAATAATCCTAGTTTACTGGAAATAATAACCAACTGTATCTTTTTCTCAGGATGACCAGGAAGACATCACATGCTTTGTTCTTAGCCCTGATGATGAGGTGAGTGTAATTCTACTTTCTTTAAACCTCTCGCTCTCTCTCTCTCGTTACTGATTGGGATGAAGTTCAATCCTTGGTTATGGTTTCTCTTTAAAGCCTCATCTACACTGTACAATTTTCCAGCAGATCCAGATCTATTAGATCTTATAAGAAATTGCATAGTGTAGATGTCCAAATAGTTTAAGATTCAATTTCCAATAGATTTTGCTTTAAATACCCAAAATCTGTTACAACCGTAACATGTAAAAATTCACTTGTTGATGGCTTCCTGCACCAGCAGGAATGCGTAAAAATGTACGCATGGCGGCTGGCCAACTCCCAGTCAGCAAAAACAAAACTAGCTGGCAGTGGGAGACCAGAGGAACCATGAGTGACTACGAGGGCACAGGATGGCTGCAGGGGGCTGGTAGATGCCCCAGGTAAGTAAAACTCATTTATTTATTTATTTTAGAGTTAAGGTTCCGTTTAAGACTTTACTGGACTGATAGCCTGGTTGTGTCTTCCACAGATCCTGGTAACAGGTAGCCGCGCTTTGCTGCTAAAGCAGTGGTGTTGGCAGGATGGTACCTGTTCCCGCACGTGGAAAGCCATTCATACCGCTCCAGTGGCCAGCATGACCTTTGACCCCACATCTACTTTGCTGGTTACAGGTAAGTCCAGCATTAGAAAAAGATTGCAGCTGCTCTGTCAATTTATAACGCTGCAGAAAGGTGGCATAATGGCAGGATAATATACAAGTGTGAAATCAACTCTTGCCCATCATGTTTGTTCTTTTTTTTTTTTTTTTATCTGAAATGTGGTCTGTTTGCTGTTTGTCTTTTGCAGGATGAGCAGGACACGGCTTTAAAAATCTCTGAAATATTCAATTTATTTAAAAAAAAAAATGTAAATACAAATAGCTGTATACAGCTTACAGATGACTGCTGTTCTGTCTCATGTGAGAGAGCAGCTGAAAGAAGAACTGTCTGTGTTGTATGTTTGTAACCTGTACTACGTTAAAGGTGGATGTAACATCCATAAATAAAAAAATTGTCAGAAAATAGTTAGCGCCCCAAAAATATATATATATTTTTTTCTAAAATAGTTTCCCTTATGTCTTCTTACCTGGTCTGGGTAACTTTGCCTAAGTACAGGAACTGTGCAGTGCCAGCGGGATTGAGGGAAGTTTTTTTTTTTTTTTGGTAACTAGCTTTGTATTTTGGATAAGACTAAGACACTATGACCAGAAAATAATTGAATTCACCCTCCTTTTGAAGAGTTTACAGTGATGTGTGCTGTGGGTGGGGACAGCAAGCTGTGGCAGAAGGGATGGAAACTTAGCACTGAGATGGATTGATTAAAAAAGGAAAGGGGGAGATACCTAAAGAGAGGGAAGCCTCAGGAACCTATTGAGGCTTCCCTTGGTGTTCTGATGTCTGCTTTCGCATTCTAATGTCTCCCCAAGGCATTCTTGCTAGTCATATCGGGGCCGCAATCCTCTTCCTGTAGCGTGGCTGCGCATGTGCAGTAAGCCGGAGCCCTCCTTTTTCGAGCAGCTCTGCGCAGCGGTGCTCACGTGGCTACTGCACAGCTCGTAACAGAGGAGGAGCGCGGCCCCGATCTGGAGGGCAGCTGCGCTCTGACGGGGGATATCAGAATAACAAGGAAAGCCTCAATAGGATTCTGAGGCTTGCCTCTCTTTAGGTAAGTTTCTCATTTTGATTCCGAGCTTTGGCTCTGGATCACTTTAACCACCCTGGCGTTCTGATTAAATCGCCAGGGTGGCTGCGGGAGGGTTTTTTTTAAATAAAAAAAAAACTATTTCATGCAGCCAACTGAAAGTTGGCTGCATGAAAGCCCACTAGAGGGCGCTCCGGAGGCGATCTTCCGATCGCCTCCGGCGGCAAGAGATAACACGGAAGGCCGCAATGAGCGGCCCTCCGTGTTTCGCTTCCCTCGTCGCCATGGCGACGAGCGGAGTGACGTCATGGACGTCAGCCGACGTCTTGACGTCAGCCGCCTCCGATCCAGCCCTTAGCGCTGGCCGGAACTGTTTGTTCCGGCTACGCTGGGCTCGGGCGGCTGGGGGGACCCTCTTTCGCCGCTGCACGCGGCGGATCGCCGCGCTGCAGCGGCGATCAGGCAGCACACGCGGCTGGCAAAGTGCCGGCTGCGTGTGCTGCTTTTTATTTGGTGCAAATCGGCCCAGCAGGGCCTGAGCGGCAGCCTCTGGCGGTGTTGGACGAGCTGAGCTCGTCCAGACCGCTCAGCAGGTTAAAGCACACCAGAGGCAAAAATAACCTAATGAAATAAACGCATCTATCTTCCTTCTCCTAAAAATGACTTTTTAAGATATTCCAGTTTTATTTGATGTTGAAATCTACTTTTTACAGTTTTTTATTGTTTTTGCTCATTGACACATTCTTTGAACTGTACCAAAGCCTTAAATCTATGAACTATTGACCTTTTTATCTCTTTCCTACTCTCAGAAGCCATTTTCTGCTAGGAAAGTGTTATATAGTTTGAATTTCTTATCAGTTAGGGTCACACTGTAGTCACTTCCTGTCTGAGTCAGGACTGAGTCAGCCACTTACATACCTGATATTTGAAGGATACCCGAGGTGACGTGACATGATGAGATAGATATGGGTATGTACAGTACCTAGCACACAAATAACTATGCTGTGTTCCTTTTTTTTTCTTTCTCTGCCTGAAAGAGTTAAATTTAAATTAGGTGCTTGCACACTGCTACACTGCTACAATTGCACAGCTGTTATGTCGCTCATATTGTAGCAATCCTGACTATGGTGTGGTATGACCCAGCCTGGAATTGCAGAATCATACAGGATCCCCACTCTTCTGTAACCTTAGTAAACCAGGCCCTCTGTATTTTGGGGTTCCTCTAAAATGTCTCTCATTTATGTTCCCTGTAATGTAACTGATTATAGCTCGTAGACTTTGGCTTATGACATTCATTTGTATATTGTGTGTTTGTACCAACAGGAGGCTGTGACAGCACCATCAAGATCTGGGATGTACTGAAACAATACTGCACCCACAACCTCAAGGGCTCATCCGGAGTCGTCCAGTATGTTGTCTTGTCATTGTGAAATAACACAATTTAAATGGAAATACCTTTAAAAGTACACCTGTCACATGTTTACACAAAGTTAAAGGGTAACTTAACTGAGAGGGATATGGACGTTTCCTTTTAAACAATACCAGTTGCTTGTCAGTCCTGCTGATCTCTTTGGCTGCAATAGTGGCTGAATCACACATTTGAAACAAGCAAGCAGCTAATCCAGTCTGACTTCAGTCAGAGCACCTGATCTGCATGTTTGTTGAGGGGCTGTGGCTAAACGTATTAGAGACACAGGATCAGCAGGGGAGTCAGGCAACTGGTATTATTTTAAAAGGAAAAATCCATATCCTTCTCAGTTTAGGTTCTCTTTAAAGAGGAACTGAACTCTTGCAAAGAACAGAAGTAAAACATATAGAAATGCACCCTGTGTGTATTTAGAGGTTAATCTGTCTAATTCCTCCTCCTTTGTCACTGTAATTTGATCTCAGCTGTGTCTGCTCAGGAATCTCCTCTGCCGAGGCAGAGCAGCTAATTTGAAAACACAGGATCTCAACAATATGTCTGCTTCCATGAAAGCAGGAAGTAGACACACTGCAGATTTATCACAGGATTTATAGCCACTGTAATAAAGAAATGTTTTTCTTGAGTTTATTATGCTGTTGCATATCTTTTAGAGCAGATGGGAAGTTCTGAGTTCAGGTCTGCTATAAAGTGGTCCTGATATTTTCCACAGGACAGAAGGAAAAAATAGAGAAATGCACCCTGTATGTATTTAAAGAGTTTAGCTTTTCTTCCTTCTCCCCTGTGACTAACAACAACTGTAATTTGATCTATCTGCTGTGTCATCTGGCTGCCTCAGCAGAGCAGCTAATTTGTAAGCACAGGATGTTAACCCTATGTCTGCTTCCATAAAAGCAGGAAGTAGACTTCAAATTTATTGCCGGAGTTGTATCAGCTGTAACAAAGACATTTTTATCTTTAAAGGTCATTATGCTGTTGCTTATCATTTAGAGCAGAGAGGAAGTTCTGAGTTCAGGTCCGCTTTTAAAGAAGCTTCTGTCAGGCAGAGCTTTTGTCTTTAGAGAGAGCTCTTCCCAGCCATACTCCAAATAATCTGTTTTCCGCTTATATCCAGAACCCTTTAAATGGGCTAGTTAGCCTGCCAAAATTACACATTCTATTCCTGTTGATCACCCAATCCAATATTACTTTATGGAATGAGAAAAAGAGAGAACACCAAGAGCCCAGTATAGTGTAGTATGTACTGGTAATGTATAATTGGAAGAGTAATAATATTTAATACTCACAAACCAGGGTTACCATCCAGGCAACCACTGTCAAGGCAGGTGGGGAGATTGTCCTGACCCCACTCAGGAATAAAAAGTCGCTCTCTGTAGTAGGAGGAAGGAAGGGTACAACCCTCCACCATGGGTGGACTTGATGTACATAATCGGATAACAGAGGCACCAACAGAAAAACTACTAAAAGAACTTAAAAACCCATTTTGGTAATAGGAGGTAGTGATGGACTAACCTCCTCCAAGCAGAACATACAACTGTAGATTTTCAGTCAAAACAATTTGATTGGATTGGATACAAACCCGCTTCATCAGGCAATAATAGATAGGAGTAATCAGCATCTGCCAGTATCATCAACGCTGAGCGCCTGTCTTACTTTATGGAATGCTTCATTAACCCAGTTGGCTCAAATAGCTCAAAGAAAAACTGAAGTTTTATTAAATCTTCTTGTACTGGAAACATTAGACTCTCTTCTTTGCTATTTATGTTCTATTTCTTAGCTGTACTACACATACAATTCATTAACTCATAAGTTTATTTTTGCTTCAGGTTCAGGATCCGAGATAAACTTTTACTCATTGCATAATTGTGTTCCTTTCATATAGTTTATAGGCCCAATAAACTACAGTATATGAAAGGATAATATTGGGCATTCCTCAAGCCAAATATTTTATTTTGTTTTAACACTCTAATTCCCTATAAACTAAACAAGCCTCGCCCACAGTTCCTTCAGCGCCTAGGCACTCTCAGACTCGTGTAGCAAGGGCTTATAGGAGCTCAGTCTGGCCAAGAGGAGGAGGAGGTTACTAGCCAGAGATTGCAGAGGGGAGGAGGAGAGGAGTGAATTTACACACAGGCAAGCTGATAGCATCTCCAGCCCTCAGCCTGTGACAATGTGACAAACAGAATATGGGTGCCCTCGTTGTATCACAGGACGAAATAATCATAAACCGTTGAAGCTGTTCGCAGCTAGATTTGTTGTGGAAACTATCTAAACTTTTTAGATAAGATATATGGAAAAGTTACTTGCTTTAGTTAGTTTTTCATCTCGGATCCGCATTAAGTCTGTGTTGTAAACATGCTAAAAAATGGAAAACCTATTTTTCCCCTCATTTTTTGCAGTGGTAGAACTACATTTGTTGCAGCTGTCCAGTAGTGTAATGAATGGATTTGGCGTCTAACTCTTCCTGTTCTCTCTGCAGCTTGGTGCAGTTCCATCCTGACATCTCCCGCCTACAGCTCTTCTCCTCTTCCATGGATTATAAGATCCGCATCTGGGACCTGAAGTCCAGCAAGTGCCTGTCTATACTGGAGGCCCACTACAGCGCTGTCACCTCCCTCTGCTTCTCTCCTGATGGAAACACCATGATCAGGTAACGTACCTCTGACATTACTGAGAGTGGATGATAAGACCACCATAGCCATTGAAGCAAACCAATCACCTTTCAGAATTTCAGAGCGCTAGCGCCAGTAGAAGGGGACTATTGATTGGTCCTTTATTAGCCATTAAAAATTGATTTCATAAATTCTTATAGAGTTAATCTAAAGACATTTGTAGTGATGACCCATCCTCATAACTGGGGACATGGGTAGTTATGAAGAGCTACCAAGCCGCTTTCTTGGCAGACAGCGCTGGAATAATGTGCCAGGTGGAGGTACAGGAAGGCTTTATGCTATCCAGAGTCTTTCCCTCTGCTCAGGTAAGTATCAAACCTGACGTGAATTTTCTCACTTCAGGTTTGCTTCAAAGAAAATCTGAAGTGGAAAAAAAAAGTTAGATACAGCAAAGTCCCTGGTATCCAGCACCGGCGGGCATCGCCTGGTGCCGGGTACATGTTAACCACTTGCCGACCGCACACTCATACCGTGCGGCGGCAAAGTGGTAGCTGGAGGACCAGCGACGCACATCTGCGTCGCCAGGTACCGCCCTAATTAATCAGGAAAGCCCGCTCGCGCGAGCGACCGTTTCCTGTTAGATCACGGAGCGGGTCTCCGTGAATAGCCTGCGAGCCGCTGATCGTGGCTCGCAGACTAAATGTAAATGCAGGAGACGTTTGTCTCCTTTGTTTTCATTGAACGGCGCTGCTGCTACAGCAGCGCCGTAAGGCAGATCGGCAATCCCCGGCCAATCAGCGCCCCCCCCCCCCCGCAACATGCTCTGCCTGCAACCTGATCTGTGCTGGGGGCTGCAGAGCCCACCAGTAAGAAGATCGGGAATGCCTTTGTACGCTTTCAATGTCTCATAAATGTATTTCAAATTCACTGTAAAAGTTTACCGGAGGCACAGCAAGGAGTATAATAAAACACAGTTGCATAAGAAGAGGGACGCCTCTGGTCTGGATCGCTTCCCTCACCATTTTCCAGGACACTGTTGACACTAGCAGACCCTCAAAAGAAATCTGATAAGAGCATTCGGATTTCTGGTCGTGCCCACGCTTCTCTTCATGCATGAGCACGGCCATACTACTCTTGTGCTTGTACGGCCGTGCCTGTTCAGTAAACCGCTTATGCACTAGCTGCTTCATGCTACTGTGCAGGCCCACCGCGCATAAAGAGGAGTTCAGTCACGATCTTCAGGAGGCTCCCGGACAGTGGCAGTAGGGGCAAGGTGGTCATGGGAAGCCTTTTCTTAGGCAAGTATCAGTGTTTTAACCTTAGCTCGTCAGTCTGAAGTACAATTTAAGCAAAAAGTTCCTCCCTAGTTATTTTAAGCAATTAGGAATTGTTATATATATAAAAAAATAAAAAGCCAGATACTTAAGGAGAGGAAAGGCTCTGGGTCCTATAGAGCCTTCCTTCTCCTCTCCCGGTACCCTCATTGCAGAGGCAGCTCCTCTGTTTTAATACCCCGCTGCGGGGCACTTCGAAAGTCTTTGGGAGCAGAGTCCAGGCGGTTCCATACTGCGCATGCGTGAAAGAGGGTGCTCTCGTGTGCACAGTATGGAGCGGCCCGTCTTCGGGAGCACTCTGGCACTATCCTTTGTGGCAGGGAGAGAGAGAACAGTATTTGACCAAATTGGTCGAATACTGCTACCGGGGAGCCATCGCAGAAACGGAGACCGAGAGAGGAGTAGGAGGGTTCTATAGGCCCCAAAGCCTTCCCTCTCCTTAGGTAAGTATCTGGCTTATTTTTTTAAATTTTTTTTATAACTATTCCCATTCACTTTAAAGGACACCTGAACAGCGAGGGATATGGAGGCGGCCATATTTGTTTACTTTTAAATTATACAAGTTGCCCACCATTCCTGCTGATCTATGGCTGCAGCAGAATCTGAATCGCAGACCTGAAATAAGCATGGCACTAATCAAGTCGGACTTCAGTCAGAGAATTTGATCTGCATGCTTGTTCTGGGTCTGTAGCTAAAAGTATTAGAGAGAGAGAGGATCAGCAGGGCAGACAGGCATTATGCGTTGTTTAAAAGACAACTGAAGTGAGAGGGATATGGAGGTTGCCATGTTTATTTCCTTTTAAGCAATACCAGTTGCCTGGCAGCCCTGCTGGTCCTCTGCCTCTAATATTTTCAGCCATAAACCCTGAACAAGCATGCAACAGATCAGGTGTTTCTTACATTGTCAGATCTGACAGATTAGCTGCATGGTTGTTTCTGGTGTAATTCAGACACTTGTCGCATTGCGTTGAGCCGCTTGTGCCCGATCCACCATCAAGCCGCCACAAATTCAGCAGCGCGTTACCGGCCAACTTCCACAGTGACGCAGCAGCGGTGGAAGTAATGTGAGTCAGTGGGCCAAGCAGGAATTTAAAAAATATCAGCGATGCGCGAGCATGCACAGGATGGGAATATACGTCACTGAGTGAGGGGCATGGGGGGCGGTGCTATGCATATGACCCTGTCTGTGCACTCGGCCACAGGGTCATATGTTTGTCATTTTGTTCAGTGCGTCGAGGGCGGGACATCGCAACGCAAGCACACATCTCATGTGTAAAACAGGTGTTGCAACATATCTTTCAATACTGTTTTTCCCTTGATTATGGGAAGCTTTGTATTATTCCTAAAAATAAGTATTCCTGCTAATACAAAACTATATATAACTTGTAGTGAGTTTAAATTGCTTTTTAGATTGCAAACTAACCATGTTTTGTTCTGGGTTTTCCAGCTCAGGGAGAGACAAGATTTGCTCTGTGTGGGATTTGGAGACAAATACTTCTAAAAGGACAGTGGCCGTCTATGAGGTGAGAAAGTCTTGTGTGAGTGTGAATACTGGGGTGTCCTGGCAGCCGCTGCTGAAACAGCACAATTTGGGTAAAGAGGCGCCCTAGTGGGAATAAAATTGGATTAAAAACAAATTAAAATCGGAAAAAAAACGAGGTGACTTACCTCAATGAAGAAATCTTTGTATATATCAGAGATATTTATTTAGCACAGGCAACGCGTTTCACGGGTCTAAGCTCGCTTCCTCAGGCCAATAACAGTGCCAGTTGCAAATAGTTGATCAGCAAAGGGAACCTTTTGAGAGATAGGTTATACTGCAGGGAAGTTTAAACGGTCAAAATTTCGGCCTGTATGGTTTTAAAATTGCAAATATGACAGAATGATGCAATGTTATAAAAAAAAGTAGCTACTGGTGTATAACTGGAAATAAAAATGACTTTTCTTTACTATTAACGTTCTTTTCATTATCTGTACTAAATCGGTTTTTTTTTTCTGCTTCCGTTTTGGTTTAAATGTATTCTTACCCAAGGCAACAAACTATATTTGTGTTTTTGTTATTAGAGTGTGGAGGTGGTGTTGCTTCTCCCAGAATCCTCTGGTGTGATTAGCAGAGAAGATGATGACACATCGCTGCTCTTAATTACGGCTGGCAGTAAAGGTGAGCTCCTGGGACAGTTTAGATTTGTGAAACTTGTCACTGTTCAGTAGGGATGATCAATGAGATGCAAATATTTGAGTTTATGCAAACTTTTATGCAAATATATCCAGCTTGAAAATGGACCAATCAATTTAAACCTGGGTGGGACTTGATCTATTTTCAAGCTGCATGTATTTGCATATAAATTTGCAAAAACGCATAAGTATTTGCATATCATTGATCACCCCTACTGTTTAACTCAGGGCTGTGGAGTCGGAGCAATTTTGGGTACCTTGAAGTCGGAGTCGGTAGTTTCAGTAAACTGAGTCGTGGGATGATTTTTGTACCAAATCCACAGCCCTGGTAAGTATTAGACTAACCAGTCGAGGAGTTGGAGCAATTTGGGGTACCTGGAGTCGGAGTCGTGATTTCATAAACTAAGTCTGAGTTGGATGATTTTTGTACCGACTCCACAGCCCTGGTTCAGCTACACACAATTTGTCAGGAGAATTAAATTTGCTTGATGAAAAGGGGACTGGTGCAGGTTACCAATTTATACCAGGTAGATTGCATGGTGAAACTGCTGGCACTATGAGTATACAGGCTTACGCTGACAGCCGTGGTTCACCTTTTCTGTGCTATTATAACAGGTATTTTGCGGGTGTGGAATGCTGCCACCTCCAGTTGTGTCTACAGTCAGAGCTTACCGCACACCAGCAAGTTGACATCAGAGGAAGAGGCAGATGAGCACAGCCTGACCCACTGCCTGCTCCTGGCCAATCAGAGGAAGATCCTTACTGTCACAGCTGAACACAACATCCTTATATATGATCTGCAGGACCTGCAGCTGGAGAAACAGGTACAGCCAGGGAATTGTATGCAATTCAATCAAAACAATTCTATTCTTACAACATTCAAATCCTGTTTCCAGGCATCAATTTTGACATGTATGTTTATTTGTAAACTGAAGTGAGAGTGATATGGAGGCTGCCATATTTATTTATTTTTAAACTGGTTGTCCTGCTGATCCTCTGCCTCTAATCCTTTTAGTCATAGACCCTGAACAAGCATGCAGATCAGATATTTGACTGCATTTGTCACATGCCTGATTCAGGCGTGTGATTCAGACACTACTGATGTATGAATGATCACCAGGATGCCAGGGAACTGGTGTTTAACCACTTCCCGACCGCCTAACGCACAGAGGCGGCCGGGAAGTGGAGCCCTGAAGGACCAGCTCATGCCCAAAGGCGGCGGTCCATTTAAGGGCATGGGCGGAGCGATCGCGTCATCCGTGACGCGATCCTCCGCCGGCGCCTGTCACCGCTCGCCCGCCGCAACATCCCGCCGGCTATACGGAAGCGCCGGCGGGATGTTAACCCCGCGATCGCCGCATACAAAGTGTATAATACACTTTGTAATGTTTACAAAGTGTATTATACAGGCTGCCTCCTGCCCTGGTGGTCCCAGTGTCCGAGGGACCACCAGGGCAGGCTGCAGCCACCCTAGTCTGCACCCAAGCACACTGATTTCTCCCCCCCCTGCCCCAGATCGCCCACAGCACCCCTCAGACCCCCCCCTGCCCACCCCCCAGACCCCTGTTTGCACCCAATCACCCCCCTAATCACCCATCAATCACTCCCTGTCACTATCTGTCAACGCTATTTTTTTTTTATCCCCCCCCTGCCCCCTGCTCTCTCCTGATCACCCCCCCACCCCTCAGATTATCCCCAGCCCCCCCCCCCCCTCAGACCCCCCCCCCCCATGTACTGTATGCATCTATCCCCCCTGATCACCTGTCAATCACCTGTCAATCTCCCGTCAATCACCCGCCAATCACCCCCTGTCACTGCCACCCATCAATCAGCCCCTAACCTCCCCCTTGCGGGCAATCTGATCACCCCCCCACACCAATAGATTGCCCGCAGATCCGACATCAGATCACCTCCCAAATCCATTGTTTACATCTATTCTCTCCTCTAAACACCCACTAATTACCCATCAATCACCCATCAATCACCCCCTATCACCACCTGTCACTTTTACCTATCAGATCAGACCCTAATCTGCCCCTTGCGGGCACCCAATCACCCGCCCACACGCTCAGATTGCCCTCAGACCCCCCCCCCTTATCAATTCACTAGTGCATTAATTACATCTGTTCTTCCCTGTAATAACCCACTGATCACCTGTCAATCACCTGCCAATCACCTATCACCCATCAATCACCCCCTGTCACTGCCACCTATCAATCAGCCCCTAACCTGCCCCTTGCGGGCAATCTGATCACCCACCCACACCAATAGATCGCCCGCAGATCCGACATCAGATCACCACCCAAGCGCAGCGTTTACATCTATTCTCTCCTCTAAACACCCACTAATTACCCATCAATCACCCATCAATCACCCCCTATCACCACCTGTCACTGTTACCCATCAGATCAGACCCTAATCTGCCCCTTGCGGGCACCCAATCACCCGCCTACACGCACAGATTGCCCTCAGACCCCCCCCCCCTTATCAATTCGCCAGTGCAATATTTACATCCGTTCTCCCCTGTAATAACCCACTGATTACCTGTCAATCACCCATCAATCACCCCCTGTCACTGCCACCCATCAATCACCCCCTGTCACTGCCACCCATCAATCACCCGCTGTCACTGCCACCCATCAATCAGCCCCTAACCTGCCCATTGCGGGCAATCTGATCACCCACCCACACCAATAGATCGCCCGCAGATCCGACGTCCGATCACCTCCCAAGTGCAGTGTTTACATCTGTTCTCTACCCTAAACACCAACTAATTACCCATCAATCACCCCCTGTCACTGCTACCTATCAGATTAGACCCCTATCTGCCCCTAGGGCACTCAATCACCCGCCCACACCCTCAGAATGCCCTCAGACCCCAGCCCTGATCACCTCGCCAGTGCATTGCTTGCATCTATTCCCCCCTCTAATAACACCTTGAGACACCCATCAATCACCTCCTGTCACCCCCTAGCACACCTACCCATCAGATCAGGCCCTAATTTGCCCCGTGTGGGCTCCTGATCACTCGGCCAAACCCTCAGACCCCCTTCCGATCACCTCCCCAGTGCATTGATTGCATCTATTTTCCCCTCTAACCACCCCCTGAGACACCCATCAATCACCTCCTGTCACCCCCCTAGCACTCCTATCCATCAGATCAGGCCCAATACAACCTGTCATCTAAAAGGCCACCCTGCTTATGACCGGTTCCACAAAATTCGCCCCCTCATAGACCACCTGTCATCAAAATTTGCAGATGCTTATACCCCTGAACAGTCATTTTGAGACATTTGGTTTCCAGACTACTCACGGTTTTGGGCCCGTAAAATGCTAGGGTGGTATAGGAACCCCACAAGTGACCCCATTTTAGAAAAAAAGACACCCCAAGGTATTCTGTTAGGTGTATGACGAGTTCATAGAAGATTTTATTTTTTGTCAAAAGTTAGCGGAAATTGATTTTTATTGGTTTTTTTTCACAAAGTGTCATTTTTCACTAACTTGTGACAAAAAATAAAATCTTCTATGAACTCGCCATACACCTAACGGAATACCTTGGGGTGTCTTCTTTCTAAAATGGGGTCACTTGTGGGGTTCCTATACTGCCCTGGCATTTTAGGGGCCCTAAACCGCGAGGAGTAGTCTAGAAAACAAATGCCTCAAAATGACCTGTGAATAGGACGTTGGGCCCCTTAGCGCACCTAGGCTGCAAAAAAGTGTCACACATGTGGTACCGCCGTACTCAGGAAAAGTAGTATAATGTGTTTTGGGGTGTATTTTTACACATACCCATGCTGGGTGGGAGACATTTCTATGTAAATGGACAATTGTGTGTAAAAAAATCAAACAATTGTCATTTACAGAGATATTTCTCCCACTTAGCATGGGTATGTGTAAAAATACACCCCAAAACGCATTATACTACTTCTCCTGAGTACGGCGGTACCACATGTGTGGCACTTTTTTACACCCTAAGTACGCTAAGGGGCCCAAAGTCCAATGAGTACCTTTAGGATTTCACAGGTCATTTTGCGACATTTGGTTTCAAGACTACTCCTCACGGTTTAGGGCCCCTAAAATGCCAGGGCAGTATAGGAACCCCACAAATGACCCCATTCTAGAAAGAAGACACCCAAAGGTATTCCGTACGGAGTATGGTGAGTTCATAGAAGATTTTATTTTTTGTCACAAGTTAGCGGAAAATGACACTTTGTGAAAAAAACAATTAAAATCAATTTCCGCTAACTTGTGACAAAAAAATAAAAACTTCTATGAACTCACCATACTCCTAACGGAATACCTTGGGGTGTCTTCTTTCTAAAATGGGGTCATTAGTGGGGTTCCTATACTGCCCTGGCATTTTAGGGGCCCTAAACCGTGAGGAGTAGTCTTGAAACAAAAATGACCTGTGAAATCCTAAAGGTACTCATTGGACTTTGGGCCCCTTAGTGCAGTTAGGGTGCAAAAAAGTGCCACACATGTGGTATCGCCGTACTCGGGAGAAGTAGTATAATGTGTTTTGGGGTGTATTTTTACACATACCCATGCTGGGTGGGAGAAATACCTCTATAAATGACAATCTTTTGATTTTTTTACACACAATTGTCCATTTACAGAGGTATTTCTCCCACCCAGCATGGGTATGTGTAAAAATACACCCCAAAACACATTGTACTACTTCTCCCGAGTACAGCGATACCACATGTGGCACTTTTTTGCACCCTAACTGCGCTAAAGGGTCCAAAGTCCAATGAGTACCTTTAGGATTTCACAGGTCATTTTGAGAAATTTCGTTTCAAGACTACTCCTCACGGTTTAGGGCCCCTAAAATGCCAGGGCAGTATAGGAACCCCACAAATGACCCCATTTTAGAAAGAAGACACCCCAAGGTATTCCGTTAGTAGTATAGCGAGTTCATAGAAGATTTTATTTTTTGTCACAAGTTAGCGGAAATTGATTTTAATTGTGTTTTTTCACAAAGTGTCATTTTCCGCTAACTTGTGACAAAAAATAAAATCTTCTATGAACTCACCATACTCCTAACGGAATACCTTGGGGTGTCTTCTTTCTAAAATGGGGTCATTTGTGGGGTTCCTATACTGCCCTGGCATTTTAGGGGCCCTAAACCGTGAGGAGTAGTCTTGAAACGAAATTTCTTAAAATGACCTGTGAAATCCTAAAGGTACTCATTGGACTTTGGGCCCTTTAGTGCAGTTAGGGTGCAAAAAAGTGCCACACATGTGGTATCGCCGTACTCAGGAGGAGTAGTATAATGTGTTTTGGGGTGTATTTTTACACATACCCATGCTGAGTGGGAGAAAGATCTCTGTAAATGGACAATTGTGTGTAAAAAAAATTAAAAAATTGTCATTTACAGAGATATTTCTTCCACCCAGCATGGGTATGTGTAAAAATACACCCCAAAACACATTATACTACTTCTCCTGAGTATGGCAATACCACATGTGTGGCACTTTTTTGCAGCCTAACTGCGCTAAGGGGTCCAAAGTTCAATGAGCACCTTTAGGCTTTACAGGGGTGCTTACAATTTAGCACCCCCCAAAATGTCAGGACAGTAAACACACCCCACAAATAACCCATTTTGGAAAGTAGACCCTTCAAGGTATTCAGAGAGGGGCATGGTGAGTCCGTGGCAGATTTCATTTTTTTTTGTCGCAAGTTAGAAGAAATGGAAACTTTTTTTTTTTTTTTTTTTTTTTTTTTGGTCACAAAGTGTCATTTTCCGCTTACTTGTGACAAAAAATAATATCTTCTATGAACTCATTATGCCTCTCAGTGAATACTTTGGGATGTCTTCTTTCCAAAATAGGGTCATTTGGGGGGTATTTATACTATCCTGGAATTTTAGCCCCTCATGAAACATGACAGGTGGTCAGAAAAGTCAGAGATGCTTGAAAATGGGAAAATTCACTTTTTGCACCATAGTTTGTAAACGCTATAACTTTTACCCAAACCAATAAATATACACTGAATGGGGTTTTTTTTATCCAAAACATGTTTGTCCACATTTTCCGCGCTGCATGTATACAGAAATTTTACTTTATTTGAAAACTGTCAGCACAGAAAGTTAAAAAAATCATTTTTTTGCCAAAATTCATGTCTTTTTTGATGAATATAATAAAAAGTAAAAATTGCAGGAGCAATCAAATAGCACCAAAAGAAAGCTTTATTAGTGACAAGAAAAGGAGCCAAAATTCATTTAGGTGGTAGGTTGTATGAGCGAGCAATAAACCGTGAAAGCTGCAGTGGTCTGAATGGAAAAAAAGTGGCCGGTCCTTAAGGGGTAGAAAGCCCTAGGTCCTCAAGTGGTTAAAAGGAAATCAACATGGAAGCCTCCATGTGCCACTCACGTCCGTTGTCTTTTAAAGCCCCAGCTCTTAATTTGCAATGCATGAGGCTTTGTGCATTCCACTTAAAGGGAATGTCCAAGCAAAATAAAAAAATGAGTTTCACTTACCTGGGGCTTCTACCAGCCCCATGCAGCCATCCTGTGCCCTCCTAGTCACTCACTGCTGCTCCAGTCCCCCGCTGGCAGTTTGCCGACCTCGGAGGTCGGAGAGACACATTGCGTACATTTTTACGCATTCCCACTAGTGCAGGAACATTAACACATACAATTTTACGCATTACTGGTTCAATGCGTAAAAATGTACGCATTGAACCAGTAACGCGTAAAAATGTATGTGTTAATGATCCTGCACTAGCGGGAATGCGTAAAAATGTACGCAATGCGGCCCGCCGACCTCCGAGGTCGGAAAGCTGCCAGCGGGGGACTGGAGCAGCAGTGAGTGACTGCGAGGGCACAGGATGGCTGCATGGGGCTGGTAGAAGCCCCAGGTAAGTGAAACTCATTTTTTTTATTTTGCTTGAACCTTCCCTTTAAACCATTTTTTGTTTATTGATATTTTTTACTACCTGGCTTACTGAGAGTACAAAATTTGCTTTCCTGTGCCAAAGATGGATTTTGCTTGGCTTACCAGAAAGCAGTCAATCAGCTGTCCAAAATCCTCCTCCTTTCTGCATCGTCACTCAATTGAGGTAGACAGGGAGGAGCTAAAAGGGGGATCCTTTCAGTCTTTCACTGTTGGCACAGAACCAATCACCTGACTCCTCCCATCAACAGGTCAACCAATTAAAATCACTTAAAATACAGGCTACCTTTTGGAGCGCTCCCATAGGCTCACACATCTCCACTGTACATGCACTCCAAATTCACCCACTCTGGTACCGGTACCATGTGATATGACAGTGTCATCTGGAGGGGGAGAGAGTTGCAGGCAGTGTAAACCGATGCAGTTGTAGATGTAATGAGGCTTTCAGATTTGTGGATAAATTCAAGTGCACTTAGTCTCACCAGTGTCCATTAGCAAATTATGCCTCACTTCCCATCTAGGAGTTCTGAAATTTCGCCGAGTGGGAACCAGCCAGTCTTTCACTGCCTACACAGAACCAATCACCTGACTCCTCCCAATGACAGTGTTTCTGTGTCTCCGAAAGCTAAAATGTATAAACTGTTGACCTTTTATTTATCTATCCCCTGCACTCAGAAGCCATTCTCTGCCAAGAAAGTGTTTTATGGCTGGAATTCCTTATCAGGGTTAGTCCGACTGGGTCCCGACTGGAGAGAAACTGTCACTTGCATAATTGAATGTTAAATCTTTGACAGAAGAACACAGCCTAGTTATTTGTATCCTTGGCTCCTGTGCATATACAGTGGTGTGAAAAACTATTTGCCCCCTTCCTGATTTCTTATTCTTTTGCATGTTTGTCACACTTAAATGTTTCTGCTCATCAAAAACTGTTAACTATTAGTCAAAGATAACATTATTTAACACAAAATGCAGTTTTAAATGATGGTTTTTATTATTTAGTGAGAAAAAAACCTCAAAACCTACATGGCCCTGTGTGAAAAAGAAATTGCCCCCTGAATCTAATAACTAGTTGGGCCACCCTTAGCAGCAATAAGTGCAATCAAGCGTTTGCGATAACTTGCAACAAGTCTTTTACAGCGCTCTGGAGGAATTTTGGCCCACTCATCTTTGCAGAATTGTTGTAATTCAGCTTTATTTGAGGGTTTTCTAGTCATGCCACAACATCTCAATAGGATTCAGGTCAGGACTTTGACTAGGCCACTCCAAAGTCTTCATTTTGTTTTTCTTCAGCCATTCAGAGGTGGATTTGCTGGTGTGTTTTGGGTCATTGTCCTGCTGCAGCACCCAAGATCGCTTCAGCTTGAGTTGACGAACAGATGGCTGGACATTCTCCTTCAGGATTTTTTGGTAGACCGTAGAATTCATGGTTCCATCTATCACAGCAAGCCTTCCAGGTCCTGAAGCAGCAAAACAAACCCAGACCATCACACTACCACCACCATATTTTACTGTTGGTATGATGTTCTTTTGCTGAAATGCTGTGTTACTTCTACGCCAGATGTAATGGGACACGCAACTTCCAAAAAGTTCAACTTTTGTCTCGTCGGTCCACAAGGTATTTTCCAAAAAGTCTTGGCAATCATTGAGATGTTTTTTAGCAAAATTGAGACGAGTCTTAATGTTCTTTTTGCTTAAAAATGGTTTGCGCCTTGGATATCTGCCATGCAGGCCGTTTTTGCCCAGTCTCTTTCTTGTGGTGGAGTCGTGAACACTGACCTTAATTGAGGCAAGTGAGGCCTGCAGCTCTTTAGATGTTGTCCTGGGGTCTTTTGCGGCCTCTCGGATGAGTTTTCTCCGCGCTCTTGGGGTAATTTTGGTCGGCTGGCCACTCCTGGGAAGGTTCTTCACTGTTCCATGTTTTTGCCATTTGTGGATAATGGCTCTCACTGTGGTTCGCTGGAGTCCCAAAGCTTTAGAAATGGCTTTATAACCTTTACCAGACTGATAGATCTCAATTACAGTACTTTTGTTCTCATTTGTTCCTGAATTTCTTTGGATCTTGGCATGATGTCTAGCTTTTGAGGTGATTTTGGTCTACTTCTGTGGCCTCAATTCACGGAGCATTATCAAACGTTTATCAAACACTTTATCAAACGTTTGATAATTTACCTCATGGGTAAAATCTCATTTTGAATTCACTAAGGTGTTATATACTTGTTGAACGTTTTATCGGTAAAACATTCGATAAATATATAACACCTTAGTGAATTTAAAATGAGATTTTACCCATGAGGTAAATTATCAAACGTTTGATAAAGTGTTTGATAAACGTTTGATAATGCTCCGTGAATTGAGGCCTCTGTGTCAGATATCTCCTATTTAAGTGATTTCTTGATTGAAACAGGTGTGGCAGTAATTAGGCCTGGGGCTGACTACAGAAATTGAACTCAGGTGTGATAAACCACAGTTAAGTTATTTTTTTAACAAGGGGGGCAATCACTTTTTCACACAGGGCCATGTAGGTTTTGAGTTTTTTTTCTCACTAAATAATAAAAACCATCATTTAAAACTGCATTTTGTGTTCAATTATGTTATCTTTGACTACCGTATTTTTCGGACTATAAGACGCTCCGGACCATAAGACGCACCTGGGTTTAGAGGACAAAAAACAGGAAAAAAAATACTAAACCTGGTGTGTCCATGGTATCTATCTAATTATATCTATCAGCATGTAAGTGCATGATGGGCAGCAGATCTCTAGGCTGTGGTATGTTGGCTAGTATGTGGTGGTGGAACTGGTGAGCCTGCTGCAGGATGCCAAGGAGGTCCACACTGTACTTGTGGACTGGTGGTGCCATTTCAGTCTGAAGACAACATGTTACAGTAAATTGACCTGAACTTTTGCACAGGACAGGAGGAAAACTGAGATAAATGCACCCTGTATGTATTTACAGAGTTTAGCATGTCTAATTTCCCCTAATTTGTGTCTAATCACAAGTTGTAATCTGATCTCACCCCCCCCCCCCCCCCCCCCCCCCCAGGTCAGCAGACTGCCATGGCAGATAAGCTCATTTGAAAGCAATTTTGTAAACAATATGTCTGCTTCCATGAAAGCAGGAAGAAGAAACAGTGCAGAGTTAATGCAGGATTTGTATCAGCTACAACAAAGTAATATAAATCTGTAAAGGCTATTATGCTGTTGTGCATCTTTTAGAGAAGAGAGGAAGTTCTGAGTTTAGGTCCGCCTGAGACAACATTGCTGTGGAGACTAGGAGAGAGGAAGCAGGGAAATTACACTGCTCAAACGCTGCAGGCAGAGTGCAGGGGATTCATGGCAACGGGCTGAGTGATCCAGAGCCGTCTCAGCTGAAGAGTGTGTTACTTTGCAGGGAGACTGGATCAGAACGTCAGCCTCTCTTCTTTCTCTCTGGCTGGTTACATGTATCAGAGGGCTGTTTGAAGCAGCCGAGGGCTTCAGGTCACTCACCCCTGTCACGCTACTTGCCTGCTTTATGTCTGGTCACGCTTCACGTCCCTTCCCTCCGATGTATATACAGAAGCACATAGCGTCACTGACGCTGATTTCTAATAGAAGGACAGCGGCTCTGCTTCTGTATATACATCGGAAGGAAGGGACGTGAAGCGTGACCAGACATAAAGCAGGCAAGTAGCGTGACAGGGGTGAGTGACCTGAAGCCCTCGGCTGCTTCAAACAGCTCTCTGATACATGTAACCAGCCAGAGAGAGAACGACAGGCTGACGTTATGATCCAGTCTCCCTGCAAAGTAACACACTATTCAGCTGAGTCGGCTCTGGATCACTCAGCCCCTTGCCGTGAATCCTCTGCACTCTGCCCGCAGCGTTTGGACTTTTCCCTGCCTCCTCTCTCGCAATGGAAGTGGGGATCGTGAAAGACCATCCACATTCAGCAGATCTGTGAGGAGCGCGCTTTGAGGAAAAGCTGGTAGTTTTAAAATGCTTTTATTTGACTGGACCCGATGGTCTCGGAGGCGGGACCATGGCTCTGTCATTGGGCCAATCACTGTGCAGTGACTGCACAGTGATTGGCCCAATGACAGAGCCATCATCCTGCCTCAGAGACCATCGGGCCAGTCAAATAAAAGCATTTTAAATTACTGGCTCTTCCGCATAGCGGGATGCACTGAATCACCACTGAAATTTGCTATAATTAAGTAATAAAGCCTCCTCCAGTGCCGCTTCAGACTCAGCACTATGTGCTGATAATAGCCTATTGAAAAGCTGGGCATTCCGGACCCTACCCATGCTACATTTGGACCATAAGACGCAGTTACTTTTTTCCTCCACTTTTGGGAGAGAAAAAGTGCGTCTTATGGTCCGAAAAATACGGTAATAGTTAACGGTTTTTGATGAGCAGAAACATTTAAGTGTGACAAACATGCAAAGGAATAAGAAATCAGGAAGGGGGCAAATAGTTTTTCACACCACTGTACATGTCTATCTCATCATGTCGCTTGTTACTTAAAGTGGACCCAAATTAAAAATACAAGATTTCAGAAATAAAATCTATTTTCTAAATTATAATAATAAATAGCAGCCTTTTTTCAGCTGCATGATGACAAATATAAAATATTTTACATTTATTGGAGGAACTCCTCCCTTACTTTCAAATTGCCGGGATTTTTCCGGCAAACTGGTGGAGTAGATGGTGTCTGGCAATGGAGGAATTGCTAATGGCTGCCACCAGTATAACCCTAGTTATGCAAAGAGAAGGGTGAAAAGCATGCACTGAAATGCTCATAGGATTGAAGGAGTGTTTATTTATCTTTGTATGTGTCAGAGTGGTGCAACTAAATATTTTTAATAAAAAAAATGTTTGGTTTGGGTCCGCTTTAAGCACTTTAATGTCCTGTTCTCCCCCAGTTCGCAGGTTATAATGATGAAGTCTTGGAAGTGAAATTTCTTGGCCCGTCCGACTCTCACATCGTAGTGGCTACAAACAGCCCTCAGATTAAAGTTTTTGAGTTGGCAACCTCCAACTGTCAGATTCTGTATGGCCACACAGGTATGAAGCCTTTCTGTATTGTCGAGTCTTGTTGTTTTTCTGTAAGTCTTCCCTGTTTAAAAACCTTCAGCCAGAGTTGCATTAATGCACACAACTTTTATAAACCTTTTAGATAAAGTCTGGGATCTTGTGACCACATTGACCATTGCTCAGTGTAGAAATGTGGCTTGGAAGAGGCGTGTTATCCAGGTTAGAGAGATTTGACATGTACTAAATCAGAAGCGCAAGAAAAAGAGAAAAAAACCTTTAAAGCGGACCTGAACTCCAAACTTCCATTCTGCTCTAAAAGATAAGCGATAGCATAATAACCTGTACAGAAAACGTATCCTATTACATTTTATAGATCTCCTTCAGAGATGCTGCAGTGTAATTAGTTCCTGGTTTGCTGAGAGCACAGAAAGGGTTAAACTCCTGTGTTTACATATGAGCTCTCAACTGGGCTGACAGCTTGGAGCTACAGTTACACTAGGTTATTACTTTCTGAAAAGGGAGAATTAGACATGCTGTTCTCTAGAAACACTGGAGAAAAACTCCTATGCAAGATTTAAAAGAAAGGAACAACACAATCGAGAGCCCCCAATATTGTATTATTGATGATCAAGGAATGCCAAGGTAGCAGCAATTAGAAATATACTCACCAGTATGGGTTGCCAGGTTCAGGCAACCACTTAAAGCGGAATATAACCCAGCATTTCATCTTTGTTCTAAAACATTATTTACAGCATATTATATGCAACCAGCATTTTTTTTTTTTTACTAGACCAGCATTCGGAGGGTTTCATACAGAGCTTAAAAGTTCAGTGCAGTGAAATGTGGACTCCTCCAAAGTTGTAGATTGTTATCTTGTGTTTACTTCAATGTATCTAGTGAGGAATGTGACACATTCTCTGACTGTGCAGAAGCTTCTGGACACAGAAAGACACTCAAAGCATGTCTGCCTTCAATACATAATGAATAAAACCAGTTATTAATAAAATGCAAAGTCAGCTCACAAACCAAAAAACTGTACTTTTGGGAACCTATAATTTCTAAATGAATACTAATACTTGTGCACAAATGCAAATATGATAACTGTATGGCATATAAAAAGTAGGAAAACATGTTTTTATTGAATATTATGTCAGGGTTTTAAACCGCTTTAAAGCACTTATGGGGATGTTAGGCCTGTCCCCACTCAGGCTAAAAATTCACTCTCTGTAGAAGGAAAGAAGGGGGTGTTCACCCATCCACTAGGTGGATAACAATAATTGAAGTGGAAACAGAGGCACCAGCAGAGTAAAAATTTATCATAGGTAAAAACAGATAAAAGTTGGGGGGCAAGGATGGACTTACCTCCCCAAAACCAAACACAACCACTATGTATGGTTTAAACAAGATTTAATTTGTACTCCAGAATAAATGCAATGCGTTTCGCGGGTCTCTAGCCAAGAACACAACAGAGGCGCTGTACTGGGCAACACAACTTCTGAGTTACTCCTATCTGTAGTATTGCCTGAGGAAGCGTGCTAGAGACTCACGAAACGCATTGCATTTGTTCTGGAGTACGAATTAAATCTTATTTAAACCATACATAGTGGTTGTGTTTGGTTTTGGGGAGGGAAGTCCATCCTTGCCCCCCAACTTTTATCTGTTTTTACCTATGATCAGTTTTTACTCTGCTGGTGCCTCTGTTTCCATTGCAACTCCTGTGCAAGAATTCAGGTCTGCTTTAAAACTTGATCTTAATTTCTGGTAGTGCTGTAGTTTGGGTTCAGGTCGACCTGCACCCTAGTAACCTGTTTTCTTCTATTGATGCTTTAAACTGGCAAATCCTGTGCTTTTTTTTCCTCAGCTTTTTTGCATAAGAATTTGTGCGTTCCTTTGACTATGCCAGCTGTTCTTTGTGTTCAACCTGAACATTCACATTAAGAACCCAAGCAACAACTCTAGTCCCTGGCCTACCTCATTCCAGCTTCTGCATAGCGATTGGATGGGAGATTTGACCAGGGAGTAGGGGGAGGTTAGGGAAGACCAGTCTTCAGCAGCTTCTTTTTCTGTTCTGTTGCCGTTTATCAGCATTGGCTGCTAAGCGGCAATACACACGCCAGATTAAATTTGTCTTCAGATCTTAGGTGAAGTCTGACACCTGACCAACCCCCAAGCACACTGTTCTCCTACACGGCTCATCTTCTGGAAGCAATTCCGCCTCTCGCTTTGTGTCATTCCCCCTCCTCATCCTTCCAACAACAGATGTGTCGCTACCTTTTATGGTAGCAATAAGAACCTGAATGTTTACACATGCGGACGGCAGCAGGGGGTGTTAACTCTCCCTTGTAGCTACTTCTCTGGCCACTGTGTTCCAGGTCATGTTTCTGCACTCATATACTTCCTCCTTCACTCATATACTTCCTTTTTCTGGCTGTGAAGTAGGAAGTATGGAAGAACTGGGATGTGACGTGGAGCGCAGTGGCCAGATCTTGTGACAAGGGTGAGTTAACACCCCTTTCTGCAGTCCACATGTGTAAAGATTCAGGTTCTAATTGGAGGAATTCAGAATAAGGTTCTGAATTTGAACAAGTTGAAACTGTCAACACTACTTTATCTATAGAGAGGAGTGTGACCTATTTATACAGGATATATATTACATTTCATGAGTTTACTTGTTTTGTAGAAGTAACTGTGCAATTCTTTAGGTACATCAATAAATTACTGTCATTTTCCGTTTGTTTGATTATCTGCTGGCTTGTTGACACCCACTGGTGGCTGTTTTTCTATTTTATTTTTATTTCAGTAAATAGTTTAAAGAAAACCTGAAGCGTAAAAAAAGTATGAAATAATGAATTGTATGTGCAGTACGGATAATTCATAGAACATTAGTAGCAAAGAAATAAGTCTCATATTTTTATTTTCAGTTATATAGCTTTTTTTTTTTTATAACCTTGCATCATTCTGTCACAGTTGCAGTTTAGAAACCACACTGTCTTTTAAGCTATAAAACAAAGATGAAATAATGATTCTTTGAACTTTCCTGCAGTGAAACCTTATCTCAAGTTGTCGCTCACTGTTCCTTTGCTGTTTAAGTGATTCACAGAACAGAACTGTATTGGACCCAGTGGGTTAAAGAGCTCAGCTAAGCTCTTTTGCAAGATAACATTTTTTTTAACTCTTCCTGTACTGGAAAACAATATGAGACTCTCTTCCTTGCTACTAATGTTATAGCTCTTAGCTGTACTACACATACAATTCATTTCCTCATAAGTTTATTTTTGCTTCTGGTTTGCTTTAAAGAGACTCTGTAACACATTTTTCAGCCTTAGTTCTTCTATCCTATAAGTTCCTATGCCTGTTCTAATGTGCTCTGGCTTACTGCAGCCTTTCCTAATTGCACTGTCTCTGTAATAAATCTTATCTCCTTTCCTCTGTCGTGTCTGTCGGGCTAAGGCTTGAATGTGTGGAATGTGCAGGGCTGCTTGTGATTGAATAGAAGCGATACACACCCTCTGCAGGCCCCCTGCACGCTCTGTAGGACTCACACACTCTGTTTATGTGAGCCTATCACAAGCTGGTTAGTTTGTTTGTAAACACTGCCTAAAACTGTTAATTACAAGCCAGGATTGCAGCAGAGAGTGGCAGAAACAGCACAGAGGGGCCCAGGAGAAAATAAGGAATAGAATGGTATGCTTTTTAGTGTAAGAATATTAGAGTACAGATTCTCTCTAACTGTCACTAAATGTCACTGTCTGCTATGACCACAAGGTGGAGGCACATCACTTTGGAATCAAATCACTCTATCATTCTACTACAGTGCCCAAATAAAATCATGAACCATGGGAACCTCTGTGATGTTTAGATCTTTTGATATGCTTTTGATATGCTTTAGATACCTTTTTGATATGCTTTTGATATATTTTCTGATATCTTTCTGCTCCATGTTGTGCAGTCTTCAGTTTTTGTCAGTACAGTTAAGGTACACAGTACATCAGTGTAGTGGTGTTGTCACCACCATGGGCCCCCATTACAAGTGTTACACTTACCCCGCCCCAGTACTGTATTGCATGATGTAGAGCGCCAAAAGCACATCCACTGTGTGAACAAAGTGCTGGCATAGGACAAGCAATGCGTGTACCCCCAACCTGTCACCAGGAGCATTCTGCGAACCACAGCGACGAGATGGGGGCCGGCCCACGCATGCGCAGTGCACACTGACTGGCTCAACTAGAGCCTTAAAACTGGGCAGACTAAGGGAGTGGCCGGGGAGGACAGCGAGGGAGGCAAAGGTGTACATGTTCCTGATGAAACTAGACTTAGTAAAACCAGTCGAGTGTGGCGTTCTTTGCTGCTGGATTGGACGGCACTCTGCATCTTATTGAAACGCTGTTTATTCATTTGGGTCCCTGTAAAAAGGGCCCATATGTGAGTATTTGTTCATTTTTTGGGGATTTTATGAATATTAAACCATTGCGTTAGAGAGATACGCTTAGATCTGTTTATTATATTTTTAACTTGGTTTGAACTGCTGGAATCTGCTGTGTGGAGACTGACACATTGCTTGCTAATGTGGGGGAGGCCAAGCAGGAAATTGACCAGCTGCAGGCCCATTTAAGCGACACATAGACCCTGTAATCAAGGTCTATGCCCCTCTGGTAAGCGTGATCTTTGAATTCATTGGTGATGGTGGAAGGTTTTTCTCTAAAGAACAGCGCTGAAGTATTTGTTTGAAGTTTACAAAGCATTGCTGGAATTGCTGGACTTTTAGCTGCTGTTTAGATTGTGATTTGTACTTGAGCGCTGATATTTTTGGGATTAAAGGTGTACATGGGGCTGGTGGAAGCACCAGGTGAGTATCGGTTCTTGTAATTACTCCATCTCAGGTTCTCTTTAACCATTTTTCATAGAATATGAATAACACAAAAACTTTTCTTTCACTCATGGTTAGTAGTTGGCTGACACCATTTATTGTCAAACAACTGCTTTTACTATTTTTAAATTATAATCACCACACAAACTACCCAAATGACCCTGATCAAAAGTTTACATACCCCAGTTCTTAATACTGCGTATTGCCCCTTTTAACATCAGTGATAGCTTGAAGTCTTTTGTGGTAGTCGTTACTTTACTTACGTATTTGTCACATTGCTACTTGTATTTTTTAGAGACTGTTCTTGCACTGGATGTGTTCAAGAAAGGACTTCTGTTTGTCAGCTGTGGTAAGGTAAGTTCTCCAGACTTAAGGGCTGCAGCTGTACCTTTCACATGAGTTTGATGTGTTATTTCCCACATGGGAGTTCAGCTAGAGAGCTGCGTCTATTTATCACTAGCAGGTATTCAGCTCTCTTTGTACTTCATTAAATCAAAGCTAAGTTTCTGGATGTTGGTCACCTGTGCTTTGCCAACCAGGACTGCGAAGTTGCTGCAGCACATGCACGATTTCACTGTCCTGTTGTTGCTCGGGAGTCCCTCTTCTGATTCTCAGAGGGACTTTTATGGTCCTGTGTAAGAGGGTTGTCCAGAAAATAACAGCTGTTTTTCACCATGGGCAGCATAGTGGATAGCACTCATGTTCAAATCCCAGCCAGGGCACTATCTGCACGGACTTTATGTTCTCCCTGTGTCTGTGTGAGTTTTCTCCAGGCACTCTGAGTTTCCTCCCACAACCCAAAAACAGACAGATAAGGGAACCCCTTCTTAAGGACCAGAGACTGCTGGTACAACAAAACGGTACTTACCGGTTAACCGGCGCACATACCTGCCACTATCGCCAATCTCGCCACTCTGTACCCGCCGCAAGCCCCTCTCTCTGCCATTGTTATGCAGGAGCGTGCAGTGGGGAAGAGAAAATCTACGTCCTGTCTAAGCCGCAAAGCAACCTGCGAGATGTCGCTTTCAACCAACACGGTCTGGGAGCGGTTAAACAGCCTATTCAGTGTAAAACAAGCATTCTATGCATCCTCTCCCAAGCCCTGTGTCCCCGTCTTCTGGCACTTAGCCCTGCCCCTTAACAAAGAAGTGCCATGGCACTCTCTCTATCTTAAAAAGCGTGCCATGGAAGTGCCACAGCTGGGGGCGGAGCTATGCACTGGAAGTTGGTGTCCAAAAAGTGAGTTGGAGGAAAACGACCCTGCAAGTAATTATAGGTTTTATGAGAAGAGGATGCATAGAATGTTTGTTTTACACGGAATAGGCTCTTGGTGGATTACGGCTGTCATATGACTATGATAGGGACATTGGCAAAGGTAGGGATTCGATTTTGAGCCCCTCTGAGGACAGTCAGTGACAAGACAATATACTCTGTACAGCACTGTGGAAGATGTCGGTGCTATATAAATACTAAATAATTAATTAAGGAAACATTATATTTATTTTTAGACATAGTGTATCTTATGATTATTTCTCCACATAATCTCCTCCTTTATTTAAGCATTTATCATATCTTTTTAAAAGGTTTACAATGCCTTTGTAGCAGCATCAAACTCCTCCTTCATGTTAATGCTGCTAAACAAACAGTTACTGGCATTCTGCAGTCTAGTGACGCAGGAAGAGAAAAGCTTGACTGACAGATGCAAGTTAAATTACACTGAAGTAAAATAGCTGTTACTTTCTGGATGACCCTCATAGATTCTGGATCCAAACTACAAATTTTCCCTGACTTGGAGCAAAGCCAGGAACTGACAGTATTAATCCAGTGCCCACCATCCAGCTATGACTGACCACTGATGCTTTGTGGAGCGTTAGTACTGTTCTGTAGAATGGCAGGTAACACAGTGCTAAAGTTTGGCAATATTGTTAATTTGGTCACTATTGCAATCTGGCAGGTTGTCTCTAAGGGCCCGTTCAGATCAGAAATGCGGATGGCCATGCGTGCGGACCGCAACGCGTACGAACGCATGGCCATCCACGTTTGTGTGCGTTGCGTGGCTGATCCCATCACTGAAAAGTGAATGGGACAGCCACGCGTTTTTGCAAAATCTGCGTGCAGCATGCGTTCCCGGACCGCACAGGTCCGGAACGCATGCAGTGTGAACATCAGACATTGCACTCTATGCAATGTCTGATGTCGTGCGTTTTGGCCACCTGCACGCGTTTCCAAAACGCGGCTGGAAACGCGTGCAGTGTGAACGGGCCCTAAAACAAAAGTCAGCTTCTACCATATTTAGAATCTCTTAATGTTTTCTGACTTTTCAGGACCGCACTGTTAGAGTTTGGAAGATGTCAAAGACAACTGGAAAAGTGACCTGTGTTGGAATGGGAGGAGGCCATGCTAACGGCATTGGGTCAATTTCTTGTTCAAGGTAAGCAGTTCCATTCCAGAGGTCTCAGACCTCTTCATATGCTGCTCAGCTCTACAAGCCTCCAGGGGGGCGTGTGCACTTAGCTACTATGTTGCTGTCCTGTGATTTGGGCTTTGAGATACAGAAGGTGACTGGAGACAGAGTAATATTTGGGAGCATTAGCACAAGCACAGAAGGCAGTAGTCCACACAGCAGATTTTTATTTTTGTTCATTTTCTTCTGCCAGGTGGAAGGAATCTTTCCTAGTGAGCGGCAGCCAGGATTTGACATTGAAGATCTGGAAACTCCCGGAATCCATCACTAACAAGAAGACTAAAGGCCAGCTGGCAGAGATGCAAAGCCTGCATGCTGCGTGTACAGAGAAGGCCCATGACAAGGTGAGGTGTCCCTTTCAGATACCAGACGGATGTGGACATCTGGTATTCAGCTACGTCCCTGGGCCCCAGCAGAGCCAGATCCATGGGGGTGCAGAGAACAGTGCTGGGCCGAAATTACGCATTAGCGTAATTACGCATCGTAATTCACTACAAATGCACCGTAAGCGTTACGTGTAAGGTTACGGTATTACGCGTAATTAATTACGCGTAGACCGTGGGTTACGTTTTACGCGTAACAAATTACGCGTAAGACAGTAAACTCCCATTGAAATTACACAGTCTGCCGTAATCGCGTAATATTACGCTCCCGTATAATATAAAAAAGCCTCCGACTTTAAGGGTTAATAGCAAAGCCCCCTTAAGTGCTAAGAGCCTCAAATTTGGAGAATATATTAAGGAGATCAGAAGGAATAAGAGGAAAAAAATTTTTTTCAAAAAGACTTTATAGTTTTTGAGAAAATCGATGTTAAAGTTTCAAAGGAAAAATAGATACATTTAAAAACCCGCCGACTTTAACGGTTAATAGCAAAGCCTGCTTAAAATTTAGAAACACCAAATTTACAGGGTATATTAAGGGGATCAGTGGGAATAAGAGGAAAAAAATTTTTTTCAAAAAGACCTTATAGTTTTTGAGAAAATCGATTTTTAAGTTTCAAGGGCAAAAATGTCTTTTAAATGCGGAAAATGTCAGTTTTTTTTGCACAGGTAACAATAGTGTTTTATTTTCATAGATTCCCCCAAGTGGGAAGAGTTTTACTTACTTCGTTCTGAGTGTGGGAAATATTAAAAAAAAAACGACGTGGGGTCCCCCCTCCCAGACCTCTTTAACCCCTTGTCCCCCATGCAGACTGGGATAGCCAGAATGCGGAGCACCGGCCGCGTGGGGCTCCGCACCCTGACTATACCAGCCCGCATGGTCCATGGATTGGGGGGTCTCGGAAGGGGAGGGGCAGCCAAGCTTTCCCCTCCCCCTCCGAGCCCTTGTCCAATCCAAGGACAAGGGGCTCTTCTCCACCTCCGATGGGCGGTGGAGGTGGAGGCCGCGATTTCCTGGGGGGGAGGTTCATGGTGGCATCTGGGAGTCCCCTTTAAAAAGGGGTCCCCCAGATGCCCACCCCCCCTCCCAGGAGAAATGAGTATAGAGGTACTTGTACCCCTTACCCATTTCCTTTAAGAGTTAAAAGTAAATAAACACACAGACACTTTGAAAAAGTATTTTAATTGAACAAAAAACATAACCACGAAAAAAGTCCTTTAATATTCTTAATTAACCATTAATACTTACCTGTCCCTTTAAAAGCCAGTTCCCACGCAATATCCTCGGAAATATACTAATCAGTTACAATGTAACAAAGCTATTACAATGTAACAACTTTGTTACTTTGTAACACCACCGCACCCGACGTCACTCGCCGCCACCGCCGCGTCTGCGCTGACCCGACAGAGCTCTGAGCTATATAGCTCAGAGCTCCCTAAGCATCTTTGTATTTGGGCTCCAAGGAGCCCCATTGGTCCTTAGCAGACCAATGGGGCTCCTTGGAGCCCAAATACAAAGATGCTAAGAGAGCTCTGAGCTATATAGCTCAGAGCTCTGTCGGGTCAGTGCGGGACGCTAAGTCCCCGCCGCCTCCCGCTGTCAGCCCCGCCCACATCTGTCACCCACATGTCACCCACATGTGGGTGACATGTGGGTGACATGTGGAAGAGGCGGGGAGGACAGCGGGAGGCGGCGGGGACTTAGCGTCCCGCACGGACCCGACAGAGCTCTGAGCTATATAGCTCAGAGCTCTCTTAGCATCTTTGTATTTGGGCTCCAAGGAGCCCCATTGGTCCTTAGCAGACCAATGGGGTTCCTTCTGATTTAAAGGAACCCCATTGGTCTGCTAAGGACCAATGGGGCTCCTTGGAGCCCAAATACAAAGATGCTTAGGGAGCTCTGAGCTATATAGCTCAGAGCTCTGTCGGGTCAGCGCAGACGCGGCGGCGGTGGCGGCGAGTGACGTCGGGTGCGGTGGTGTTACAAAGTAACAAAGTTGTTACATTGTAATAGCTTTGTTACATTGTAACTGATTAGTATATTTCCGAGGATATTGCGTGGGAACTGGCTTTTAAAGGGACAGGTAAGTATTAATGGTTAATTAAGAATATTAAAGGACTTTTTTCGTGGTTATGTTTTTTGTTCAATTAAAATACTTTTTCAAAGTGTCTGTGTGTTTATTTACTTTTAACTCTTAAAGGAAATGGGTAAGGGGTACAAGTACCTCTATACTCATTTCTCCTGGGAGGGGGGGTGGGCATCTTGGGGACCCCTTTTTAAAGGGGACTCCCAGATGCCACCATGAACCTCCCCCCCAGGAAATCGCGGCCTCCACCTCCACCGCCCATCGGAGGTGGAGAAGAGCCCCTTGTCCTTGGATTGGACAAGGGCTCGGAGGGGGAGGGGAAAGCTTGGCTGCCCCTCCCCTTCCGAGACCCCCCAATCCATGGACCATGCGGGCTGGTATAGTCAGGGTGCGGAGCCCCACGCGGCCGGTGCTCCGCATTCTGGCTATCCCAGTCTGCATGGGGGACAAGGGTTTAAAGAGGTCTGGGAGGGGGGACCCCACGTCGTTTTTTTTTTAAATATTTCCCACACTCAGAACGAAGTAAGTAAAACTCTTCCCACTTGGGGGAATCTATGAAAATAAAACACTATTGTTACCTGTGCAAAAAAAACTGACATTTTCCGCATTTAAAAGACATTTTTGCCCTTGAAACTTAAAAATCGATTTTCTCAAAAACTATAAGGTCTTTTTGAAAAAAAAATTTTTCCTCTTATTCCCACTGATCCAATTAATATACCCTGTAAATTTGGTGTTTCTAAATTTTAAGCAGGCTTTGCTATTAACCGTTAAAGTCGGCGGGTTTTTAAATGTATCTATTTTTCCTTTGAAACTTTAACATCGATTTTCTCAAAAACTATAAGGTCTTTTTGAAAAAAAATTTTTCCCTCTTATTCCTTCTGATCTCCTTAATATATTCTCCAAATTTGAGGCTCTTAGCACTTAAGGGGGCTTTGCTATTAACCCTTAAAGTCGGCGGCTACCTAACATTGATCCATGCGTCAACTTTTCCGCTTGGCAGCATGACCTTACGCATTAATTGCTAGTAGGAATTTACGCGTAAGCCTATAACGTAACAACTTGAATTACGGTATTCTTACGCGTAATTGCGTAAGGTCAATGCGTAATTACAGACATGTACCGAAATTGAATGTCTATGCCGTAAGCGTAATTTCGTAATGCGTAATAGCGTAAAATTACGCGTAATGATCCGTAAGCGTAGCTTTTTCCATTACGATCAGCACTGGCAGAGAAGCCAGCCAGGTCCCAGACAGCAGATATGTAATGATGCTTTACATACCAGATGGTGATACACTCTTCATTAGTTGGGAGACAGTAGACATGGGTAGAGGTGTGTGTGCGTGCGTGCGTGCGTGCGTGCGTGCGCGCGCTCATACACACCAGTCCTAGTCTTATACTCCTGCCATATTCTAAAGCCAATTCTTGGGGAGATGCCATTTAAAGCGGACTTGAACTCCAAACTTCCTCTCTGCTCTAAAAGATAAGCAACAACATAATAACTTTTGAAGAAAAACATTTCTTTGTAACCGCTCCTAGAAATACTGCAATAAATCTGCAATGTGTCTACTTCCTGCTTTCATGGAAGCAGACATAGGGTTAACATCCTGTGTTTACAAATGAGCTGCTCTGCCGAGGCAGTCAGCTGAGAGATCAGATTGCATTTGAGGGGGAATAAGACAGGCTAAACTCTAATACATACAGGGTGCACCATGGTGCAGAGTGAAGTTTTTTTTCTTCTGTCCTGTGCCGGAGTTTAGGACCACTTTAACCTACTAGTTACTTTTGGGATGCGAGAGAAAAGTTCAATGTCTGAAAAAATTTAAAGGAGAACATAAACCACAGTACTAGATAGCCTTCAGGTCAGGAGTCTAACCTCAGACAAGAGGGATAAGCAGTACGCCACAACTAAATAGCCAAAGCAGACAGCAGTCCCTGACAATTGTTATTACAACTTCAAAGCTTTGATTCAGGTAAAATGCCTGGTTTATGGCAGGTTCTCTTTACACTACATAAATCTATGCATACTGAATATGTAATTCTTGTTGATTATCAAGACTTCATGTTTTTTTTAATGATTTTTTTTTATGACCAGAAGTTAGCGGTATATGGCGGCTGCCATATATAGTTCCTTTTAAGCAATGCAAGTTGCCCGGCAGCCCTGCTGATCATCTGCCTCTAATGCTGGGGATACAAGGTACGTTTCTGTACTGTGCATCGACCAGCTGATCCGGCCAGCTAATAATATTCAGCTGGCCCGATCAAGCTGCTCAACCTGCGCCCGCTCGACCCCCGCCGGCGGACAATGGCAGGGAATCGAGCGCTGATAAGGAAGCGCCGGTGGCAACCAACGGTAATCGATACGAGCGGGGACGCGGCTGGGGTCGATCCGGCGGACGGATCGACCCGTGTATTCCCAGCATAAGACTCTGAACAAGCATGCAACAGATCAGATACTGACTGAAGTGTGGCTGGATTAGCCACATGCTTGTTTCAGATGTGTGCTTCAGGTATTACTGATGCTTTAATGATCAGTAGGGCTGCCAGGCAACTGTTATTGTTTAACCACCCTGGCGTTCTATTGAGATCGCCAGGGCGGCTGTGGGAGGGTTTTTTTTAAATTAAAAAAAACTATTTCATGCAGCCAGCTGAAAGTTGGCTGCATGAAAGCCCACTAGTGGGCGCTCCGAATGCGTTCTTCTGATCGCCTCCGGCAATCAGAAGTAACAAGGAAGGCTGCAATGAGCAGCCTTCCTTGTTTGGCTTTCCTCGTCGCCATGGCGACGAGCGGAGTGACGTCAGCCGACGTCCTGACGTCAGCCGCCTCCGATCCAGCCCTTAGCGCTGGCCGGAACTACTTGTTCCGGCTGCGCAGGGCTCGGGCGGCTGGGGGGACCCTCTTTCGCCGCTGCACACGGCGGATCGCCGCAGAGCGGCGGCGATCAGGTAGCACACGCGGCTGGCAAAGTGCCGGCTGCGTGTGCTGCTTTTTATTTTATCAAAATCGGCCCAGCAGGGCCTGAGCGGCATCCTCTGGCGGTAATGGACGAGCTCAGCTTGTCCATACCGCTAAGGTGGTTAAAAGGAAATAAATATGGCAGCCTCCATATCCCTCTCACATCAGGTGTCCTGTAATGGGCCTGATTCATGTAGTGCCTGCGCACTGCAATATTGATGGTACTAACAGCAGCACATTGTCCATTAAGAAAAACATTGTGAACTGCTCCAGGGTGGTTGTCATCTTGTCTTCCTGACTGGCATGGATCCTCATTGCTGTTTTCTGCACACAGGACATAAACAGTGTGACTGTATCTCCCAATGACAAGCTGATCGTCTCCGGCTCCCAGGACAAAACGGCCAAGCTGTGGTCAGCAGCAGACCTGTCTCTGATGGGGGTTTTCAGAGGACACAAAAGGGGCATCTGGAGTGTCCAGTTTTCCCCAGTAGACCAAGTGGTAGCCACATCTTCTGCAGATGGAACACTCAAGCTCTGGGGACTGCAAGACTTCAGCTGCCTGAAGGTAAATATGAGCTGTGCTAGTTACTCTAGGCTTGGAGTCAGTACCTATTTAGTAAAGAGTCCTTGGGCAAAACTCTTTAACCACTTAAGGTTTACTGTCCAATTAAGTTCCCTTTCTGCATGGTTACACTGACCGTTTTTCTACATACTTTTTTTTAATTTATTTTTTTTATGTGTTTGTGTGCAATTTTTCGTGTACCTTTTTAATGAAAGTTAATGGGAAATTGTATGCTTGTTTACACTTTTATTTGATACTATTTTACCATAACTGTTTTAGATTGTGGAACGAATTGACTGGGTTTCGATTAATTCTTATGGGGAAATTCGCTTTGATATAAGAGGGCTTTGGGTGTGGAGTCAGAGTGGAGGAGCAATTTTGTGTACCTGGAGTCGGAGTCAGTGGTTTCATAAACTGAGGAGTCAGAGTAGCATGGTTTTTGTACCAAATCCACAGCCCTGCTAAGTATTTGGCTAAGGAGTCGGAGCAATTTTGGGTACCCAGAGTCTGAGTCGGTGATTTCATAAATGTTTTTTTAGGGGAAACCAGAGAGCCAAAATATATCTTATGCCACTCCGTGAGGAGGAGCCTGCCTGGTCCAAATCATTATTATCCAAAACGCTCCACCAGGGTTTTCGATTTCATAAACTGAGGAGTCCGAGTTGGATAATTTTTGTACCCACTCCACAGCCCTGCATGTTTCTGAAATGAAATGTGCTCGCAAACCAAGGTTCCACTGTAAACTGGTTACAGGGGAACACGTTCTAATTGACTTACCTGGGGCTTCTTCCACCCCCTGGAAGTCTTGCTGGTCACTTAGTTTCCACCCATTGCATTCAGTAGATCAGCTGTGATGCTCTGAAAGATCGCCCATCACGGGCTACTACCCATTTGTGGCCCGGGTACTTCTCGCTTCTGACTGGTCAGCAAACTTTTGAAAAAATAAAAAATTCAGCTCTTAATTAGACAATCATTAAAATTATATTTTCGACAGCCCACCATTTCATGGCAGGCTGTCAACAATGTAATTTTAATGATTTTTCCAATAGAGTTGAAATTTTTAAGTGGTGCTGGCCCCTGTGGACCAGTGGTAAGAAAATTATAACTTTTTTCCCATGACAGGTACACTTCAAGGACAAATAACTGGTGGTCACAGAAATCCGGCTAATGACAAACTGGGGCCCTAATGGCACCTGGATCCCCATAACTGCCACTATGGTTACCATGGGACTATTACTACACCTCTAAGCAGAGATGTGTTGTCTCTGTTTGTATTTCTTCTGTCAACTCAAAAAAAACAAACTACTGATGGGTACATAGCTTCACACCCCTCCCACTTCCCCTTTCCTGTCCCAAAAGTATACCTAAACAGTGGTAAAGGCAATGAATTGTGAGCTCCTCTGAGAAACAGTTAGGCACCATTCACACTTGCGTTTTGCCTTGCAAACGGACCGGATCCTGATCGGATCAGGACCTGATCCTGATCGGAACCATACGGTTGCGATCAGGGTTGCCAACCCAATTTCTCATTTTTCCTGGACAAAATGGTCAAAAAATCTGGACAGCCCAAATTTTGGCCGGACAGGGGGCGGAGTCAGGGGCGGGGTCAGTAGCTGGCTTTTTAGGGAACTTCTTGTGAATTTCGGGAGGAAAGAAACATACTGTAGCTGGAGCAGGTGATTACTGCATATGGCTCATGTGAAACAGCCCACCTGAACTGAGAAGGCTTGTTTCCCGATAAAAGAAACATGATGTCCGTACTATATAAATACATAATAATAATAATATGGTAGGCCATTAGACTATGACTATGGTAGGATTAGATTGTGAGCACCTCTGAGGACAGTCAGTGACATGACTATGTACACTGTAAAGTGCTGCAGAAGATGTCAGTGCTATATAAATACATAATAATAATATGGTGGGACATTACACTATGACTATGGTGGGATTAGACTGTGAGCTCCTCTGAGGACAGTCAGTGACATGACTATGTACTCTGTAATGTGCTGCAGAAGATGCCAGATCCTCTGGTCCCCTGCAGCGCCTCACTTTTGGTTCCGGCACTCAGCACGTTAATAGTCACTGACTGCACCTGTACGACACTGTCTGGCTGCACAGGCCCAGTGGCCCATTTACCCGCTGAGTCGCTGGAACCAAAAGTGGGGCGCTGCAGGGGACCAGAGGATCTGTTTGTGACCGCGCGGACTGAGTCGGGCAGAGAGCGGCTGGAGGGAGGGGGCCAGTAAAAGCCCCAGATAAGTTACTCTTGCTTTTTTTAGGTTCCCTTTCAAGCAGACCTTAACTCAGAACTTCCTCTATGCTCTGAAAGATAAGCAACAGCATAATAACCTTTAAAGAAAAAACATTTCTTTGTTACAGCTAATACAAATCCTACAATAATTCTGGAGCGTATCTACTTCCTGCTTTCTTGGAAGCAAACATATTGTTAACATACTGTGGTTTAAAATGAGCTTATCTGCCATGGCAGTCAGGTGACACAGGGAGAGATCAAATTACAAATTGTGGACAGCATAGTGGCGTAGTGGTTGCAGCGCTGGGTCCCTGGTTCCATTCCCAGCCATGGGAAAGAGTTTGTATTATCTCAGTGTGACTGCGTGGGTTTCCTCCAGACACTCTGGTTTTCTCCTACACCCCAAAAACATACAGATAACTAAAAATTGGCTTCCCCTAAAATTGGCCTATTGTATTGACATACACGATGGAGGACACATAACTACAGTTGGGATTAGAGTGCGAGCTCCTCTGAGGACAGTTAAATGGCATGACTATGTACTCTGTACAGTGCTGCAGAAGATGTCACGCTACAGCAATACTAAATAATAATAAATAGACACAAATGAAGAGGAATTAAACAGGCTAAATTCTCTAAATACATATGGGTGTATTTCTCCACACTTCCCTTCTGTCTTGTTCAGGTCACACAAACACTTTTAGGAATGTAAGAACTACGTTGCCCTCCTCACCTCACAGTGCAGTAGAAAGCTGAAGCTGTCCCTTCCCTCTGCATCGCCTGCTGTCTGAATACAGGCATGATGCATGAATGAACTTTGTGACCTGGTGGCCAGTGGTCACAATCAGCCAGCTGTCAGACCGGAGCGAGGTGAGCCCTAATGAAACATGAGATGAGGGAAAGCTATTGCACAGCCTACTGCCGCCATGGAGTTCAGCGAGCCTGGGACTGTCTTTTCCTTACCTGTTAACTGGGATGGCATGTGCTCGGTCGGCTGCTGCTGATCTGCTCCTGCTCGGCTCTGCTGCGTGGCTCGGCGGCTGTGTCTGTGTGACTGAGTGCTGTGCTGTCTATGCTGCGACCTCAGCTCCGACCTGGCTGCCGCCCGTGTGACACTCTCCTCGCTGGCTCCTCCACGTGACATTCGTCTCGCTGCTGTGCTCAGTGGGCTGGGCCGGCACACTGCATCTCTTATTGGACAGCGAGTCACCGGCTCCAACTGAGGTTAGCTGATTGGAGGGGACACCCAGGGAGGAGAGGGCAGCTGAGGGGAGACTCAGGGAGGGGGGAAAAGAGCGCGCATAGCGAAAGGCGCATGCGCAGAATAGATTTTAATAATTTATGCACTTTTGGACGGACGACTGCCCAGGAAATATGGGCAGTACGGACAGCTCTATTTTAAGAGCTTCTGTACGGACAGTCCGTCTTTTGACGGACGCTTGGCAACCCTGGTTCCGATCAGGATCCGATCAGGATCCGGTCCGTTTGTATCAGGCATGCATCAGGCTGCCATCAGGATCCGTGGGCAAAAAATAGCGAAATTAAATAAAAAAATGTTGGGGTCAGCAGAAGGTGCACCTGTAGAATCAGGTTCCTCCGCTGTAGGCCTCACCTCCACCTCCGACATTCTGCCAAAACAGCTCCAGCACGTCTGTCACTGCTGATCCACTCCAGACATGCTTGGCCCATGTGTCCCCATCCGAAATGGCCGCTTGGATACGCATAGGAAGTGGGGTAGAATGTCAGGTTTTTGTAGGCAGTGTATTCTGTGCCTTCCGTTCCCCATTGGTTTCTGTGTGCCTGATGGTGCTGTCAGGCTCCGGTCAGGATGCGTGGGCCGGAGATCCGGACCCAAAAAATAGCGCATGTTGGAAAAGAGTCCGGATCCGATCCGGCTCCGGTACGTACGGAATGGACGCGTGTGAACGTCCGCATAGACATTACATTGCTATGCGGAACGTACGTTCCGTTTGTACAGTATGCGTTCCGGATCCGATCCGGAAAATCCTGAAAGCGAACGCTAATGTGAACCGGGCCTTAGTGATACTTCTGTACCCCATAATGCACTGTAAAAATGTCAGTACTTCTTGTTGAGTGCTAATCCAGTCTTCTCTTTTGATGCGGTGTTTTTAATATTTCCAGACATTTGAAGGCCATGATGCCTCTGTTCTGAAGGTCATATTTGTCAGCCAGGGCACCCAGCTCCTTACAAGGTAAATGACAACTGCTATATCTGCTGTATGGGTTGACTGTTAATAAGACCTAATAATAACAGATGCGTGTAAAACTACCCGTAACAAAGGAGCTGTCAGGAATTCATGAATGAAAGACACTCATGAAACACTTGGTAAATATACTTTTATATTGGGATGCTTGCATGAGAATTCTCATATCACAGAAGTCATAGGAGACCCGCAGTAAATAGAAGTAGTCACATCCCGCAGTCTATATGCACTAAAGTACTAAGGACCCTTTCCCAGCAGCAGTTTTCACTGATTTTGAATACTTTGACATAAGACACTCAGGCCGTCAGTATTTTTTTTTTGGTACAGTAGAAGCAGTAGAGTATTGTACTGTGTTAGCCATCAGTAAAAGCAAGGAGTTTTGAATCAGGATGATACCATTTATTGGCTAACTTAGAGATGAGTAAACGGTGAGCTTTCGGCTTGAAAAACACTGCTTCTATGCACTGACATACAGAGGAGAAACATTCTTTAGCAAACATAAATGTAATTAGATGCCTTAACAGTTAAGGCATCTAATTACATTTATGTTTGCTAAAGAATGTTTCCCCTCTGTATGTCAGTGCATAGAAGCAGTGTTTTTCAGTTTTGGTCAGGAACCAGTCCGACGAAGGCTTTTTATAAGTCGAAAGCTCACTGTTTACTCATCTCTAAGTTAGCCAATAAATGGTATCATCCTGATTCAAAACTTCATGCTTTTTTGGGTACAAAAGGGTATTTTACATTCATTAATTGTGTTACTTATTCAGGAGAAAGGTAACTTTAGAAACTGTACATACACTTTAAAGTGGTAGGAAACTCCAGAATTATGAAAAAATTAAAAATCATCCAATAAGAAATTTACTTATTTGGCTTCCCTATCCTGTTGTTTTTAATGTTCATTGTCAGATGTAGGAGAAATGTGATATGAAAAAAAATATATTTCTGCTGCTTTCTTTGTTTCTCTGTGATGCCAAAAGGGACATCACTTCTGCCCATTTTTTCATCCCAGCTCAGTGTTATTAATTTTTCCCTCCCTACTGCCACAGCTTACTGTCCCTGTCACAACAAGCTTCACCTAGACAAAATGCTTTCATCACTATGTAAATTGTAAATACCTTATCTTATCCAAAATGGGACGCTTTCTGTTACTTGCATGCTGAGATAAACTGGTTACTCTTAACAAGGGAAAAAAAACTCGCCATCCCACTGACACAGTTCCTGCAGCTGGGCAAAAGCACCCAGACCAGGTAAAGGGGGGGGGGGGGGGAGCAATTAGGGATCTATTTTAGGGGGGGGGGAAGAGTTTACATACATTTTTGTCTCACTATTTATTTTTTTGCTTTTTTTTGGATGTTAAAACCCCCTTTAAGGATAATCCAGTGAATAGATGCTGGCACTATTGGCTGCTTGTATGTAAATTTGTGAAAGTGCTGTAATTTGCTACGCTTGGGTTGCCTGCACCATTCACATCTCATTGAGGTGAGTGGGTTATCACCCTAACTATACATTTATTCTGCTCCCAGTGGCTCAGACGGACTGCTGAAACTCTGGACCATTAAAACGAACGATTGTGTAAAGACCCTGGACTGTCATGAGGACAAAGTGTGGGGTCTGCACAGCAATAAACAGGACAATGCCCTGGTGACAGGATCTGCAGACGCCAGCATCATCTTGTGGAAGGTGAGAGAAGGGTTACATTATTGGATGAATATATCTCATACGTTACACTGAACATCCATATGAATGTTTTCAAACAAAACCTGGAAAGAGAGAAGTATGTACTTAAACCACTAATCAGGTTGCTGCTCTGTACTGTTCAACGACTTTCGAAAGGCGCCCATTAACTGTGTAATTTTATATAAACGATTCTTTCTGGTATTAACCTCCTTAACGTATGCTAAGTATAAGCAGCCAGTGAGCCTCCCCCCAAATTTAGGAAGCTAGAGTGACCCCAGTACGGGTAGCCAGAGAATGTCCCCATTATAGGTAGCCAGAGTGCTCCCCCATAGATAGCCAGGCAGAAATTGCCCCCGTTATAGGTAGCCAGGCAGTGTGTCGTATCCCCCCCCTCACCGTATAGGTAGCCAGGCAGTGTGCCGTATTTTCCCCCCACCCCATTTAGGTAGATAGGCAGAATGCCCTCCCCTGTTTTTGGTAGCCAAAGACCACCCCCCTGGTAGCCAGAGTGCCTACCCCCCATTCATTAGTGGCCACCAGTGAGATTCCCCCATACACTAAGCAGAGTGCCCAGCAAAATCTAAATCGGTCACCTCCCCGGCCACATGCTGCAGTCTTCCTCCTGTTCTCCTGGGGGCACTTTATCTCTATGCTGAGAGCGCCATCTCTCTTCATGTGACAGATGCCGATCTCCGCATAGAGGTGGGGCCCCAGGAGGGCACAGAGAAAATGGGCTGCTGGGGCTGGATCCTGGGGAGATAAGTAATCTTAAATCTCTGCTGCACACTCAGCACATGGCCCTCCTAGCGGTCTCCACCGGTGTAGCTCAGGGCTACCGCAATTTGCAATTAAAAAGTAGCCTTTAGTTACACTTGGGAATGCTGTTAAAGCGGATCATAGATGAAAAACTAGCTATAACAAGTAACTTGTCTATATAGCTCAGGGGTCCCCAAACTTTTTTAGTCAAGGGCCGGCGTCAACATACTTTAGACTGCTGGGGGGCTGGAGTGTACATAAAATCATAATATGATGTAGAAAAACATTACATTGAACCTAGGTAGTGTAAACAGCGCCTGAAACACAATCCCTTTACACGCAAAGCAATTAGTGTTCAAAATACATATTTTCAAAAGTCCCCCCAAAACAATCCTCTTTCCCCAGTAATTGCAAGGACTGCAAATTAACCACCCCTGCACACGTGTGAGCACACACTGCTTTTATATCACCTCTAACCACCGAACCCCCACTACTACCACCACCACTACTACCATAAAGTTTTTGCGCACCAGACAGTGAAGCATACCCAGGTGACAACCTGCCATACAATTGGACAACAGTGCCACCTAATGCGGAATTGGATTGGAAGCCAGCAAATTACTTCTTGCTGGCTTCCATGTGGAAATGTGGTGCCAGCACTGCTGCCGAATCTATAAGTAATACATTTTGTCTGTGGAGGGCCGGTAAAAAAGCTTCAGGGGGCCACATTAGTTTGAGGACCACTGATATAGCTTATCTAAAGTTTAGATAGTTTACTCAGCAAATCTAGCTGCAAACAGCTTCAACAGTTTATGATTATTTATTCCTGTGATACAATGAGAGCGGCCATGCTCTGTTTGTCACATTACACACAGGCAAGCTGCTGTGCATCTCCAGCCCTCAGCTTGTGCAAACTTCACTCCCCTCCTCCCCTCTGCCTCTGAAATCTCTGGCTAGTAACCTCCTCCTGCCCAGACTGAGCTCCCATATGCCCTTGCTACAAAGGCTCAGAGTGCCAAGGCACTCTGGAGAAGCTGTGGGCGAGGCTTGTTTAGTTTATAGGGAATTAGAGTATTAAAACAAAAAAAGTATTTGGCTTGAGGAATGCCCTATAAACTATATGAAAGGAACACAATTATGCAAGGAGTAAAAGTTTATCTCGGAACCACTTCAAGGAGGATAAATGTGTTTTTTCTTATGTGGTAGAGGAAGCCCCAGGTATGTATTTTTTTTGTTTTGTTCCTGCCCTATCTCAGGTGCTCTTTAAGTAAAAATAAAGCGAGCCATTTTTTTTCCAGTGGCCCATTGCTTATATTTATTACATTTGGACATCTGTGATTCCTCAGATAATAACGGAATGTGTTGCATTGTATAATGAGCACCAGAGACATATTAACCATAGAAATGTTACTTTCCTGACAGGATGTCACAGAGACTGAGTTGGCTGAAGAGCGGGAGAAGAAAGAGGGCGAGATCCTGAAGTAAGTGGTGTATTCATCTCATGTACTGTCAGATTACTATGTGTTTCCGTGCACTATAACATGGTTTGCTCCTCTGCTGCAGACAACAGGAGCTGTCTAATCTTCTGCATGAGAAGAGATTCCTGAATGCCCTGGGCCTGGCCATCTCCTTAGACCAGCCTCACACTGTACTCCGCGTTATAAAAGGTGGGCGGACACTGAAGTCTTCTTCTGTTTATAACTTGTATAGCTAGACATGTATACACTTCTATTATTTCACTGACATAGCGGGTGTGTGCTATCCTTAAAGCAAATCTGTAGTGACATTAAAAACCGTCAGATACCTATAGAGTGAGAAAGCTCTGGATCTTATACAGCGCTCCCTGTACTCTCTCAGAGAAATCGTTCTGTTGTTGTCCTCCGTTCAAATGTGCCACCTCCAGGAGCCCTCGGAAACACTCATGTACTGCTCATGCGCTAGTATGGAGCTGCCTCTATACAGAAGCACTCGGTGTGCTTCTGAGGGCTCCCAAAGGCATTCATGACCAGTTGGTCGAATACCTGGAATTGGGGTGACAGCGCTAGAAAGGGGACCAAGAGAGGACAGGGTAGGCTCTATAGGATCCAGAGCCTTTCGTCTCCATAGGTGAGTATCTGACTTTTTTATTTTGCTTCAGTGTTACTACGGTATAATTGGATAATGTATAAGATTAATGTCTGCCAAGTGATGGGGGGAGGCTTTGATCACGCAATGATTATCTATTCCCTCAAAATGTCTGTTAGATCGACTCCAGCCAGAGAGGAATCTGTCATTTTGGGTGGAAATCTATAAGAGTATGGCTTAACCTTTTCCAATCCAATTTCTGCATCACTCACGCACCCTCCCCCCCCCCCCCCCCCTCACTGCGAGGAGGGGGGGCAGAGCAAGAAGGTGATGCAGCACCAGGGGGAGGGTCTGAGGCCAGCATTCGCTCATGTGCTGCAGCTTCACCCCTTCCACATGTGCCATCGTTCTTTCTTAATCATGCAGCACAGCATGGTGCCTGACTTTGTGTGATGCTTTAATCCACATAGGGTGACATCGTGCCAGACTAGTTCAGGCAGCTGCGCCCCTTGTGAATAGCTGCAATGCGCCCATGTAATACTTTAAATTACGTGGCATAGTGGCGGAGAATGTGCCAGATTTTATCCTGCAACAGCGCCACCTAGCAGCAGCCATTTTTTCCTATGAAAGAGGAGAGAACGGGGAGGAGTCCTCATGTCCACGGCTACCCTCGTTCACCTCTGTCCCACTCCGTTCTCTCGTAAGAGCCATCAAAAACTGCTTCCAGGGTCAGCAGAAGGGCGCAAGCACTAGGCCCGGTGGCGCGTGTCATTGATTGTTCTACACATGTGCACTACATAACGACTCTTAGTGTGCATGTGCAGAGTGCTCCAGGCCATGGGAGCGCAATCAATTGATGTGCACTGCTGCCGACTTGGAAGCAGCTTCTGATGGCTCTTACAAGATAACGGAGGGGGTCAGAGGTGAGCGGTGGACATGAGGACTTCTCCCTATACATGCCTGCTGCCCCGTTTTGACAATCTTCTTCACCTTGGTTATTCTTTAAGTCATCTGACTCATTATAGAAAAATACACACATCTATATTTAAAGTGTCTGTCCTCTGAACTGACTGCATCTTACACAACATGGTCCTCTTATATCCTGTTTTAGCCATACTGCAAGAACCTCAGGGAAAAGAAGATCTGGAGAAAAACCTGCTGCGACTACGCCATGACCAGAGAGGTAGGGGGAAAAGTCATAAAATACTCTCCTAAGATGTGGGTTTTCAACATGATGGATATTGCCAAACCCCATAAAGGCAACATGGCTGACTCTACATGGCATCCGACAGCTTTGGTTCTCAATCTATGGCTACAGCCACATATAATATTCGTGTTAATGTTCTAATATGTGGGTTTCCAACACATATTATACGCATATGACATTTTTCTGTACCCTGTGAAAGTAAATATAAACTCACTCGCAGACTCTCTTCTTGTAGTGCCAAGGTACAGTGGAATCTTTATGTATTCCTGTGCCAGCTTACAAAGGCAGAGTTCTGAACTCAACCTCACCAGCACAGAAAAGCAAAGTTCCTTCCCCTTCAGTCTGTTTAAAACCCCCCTTTAACATATTCCTCCCTTTAGGCAGTCTCTTTCTGTCAGTCCAATCATTACCAGCAAGTGGTAGCTTGCACCTCCTGACTGGGTGGGCCTACTGTGTCTTTCAGGATGACCTCAGAAGAATTCCTTGTAGGATAAGTTTTAACTTTCGTTTCTTGCTTGACTTTTGATTTCTCCTTGAGAGATCTTTGTGTTGTTCAGCCACTCCAGAAAATACCAGTATAGGCCAGTTCTGTGTCTTCTTCAGGAAACTCTTGATATAAATACTGAAAGCACTACTATAGCATACTCATTTGGTCATATCATAATAATTCTTAAAACAATACAGTAATCATATTCTTAAAGCATCACTCTCGCACACTAGTTTGATTATATCAGAGCGATACTTTCAGCAGTATAGGAATATAAAAGGTATACACGCAATTAATTATAAAACCTTTATTGATTCTTTCCACAACCCCTAGAGTCCATTCTGCGATATTGCACTGTCTGGAACACAAACTCCCGGAACTGTCATGAGGCACAGTGCGTGCTGAACATTCTCCTCACCCAGGTGTCACCCGACACTCTACTTCAGTACAGCGGAATCCGAGGGAACGTGGAAGCACTTATTCCATACACAGGTGAGAACGGAATATACTAAAGAAAATCTCTGGGCATGCAGTTTAGAGCAACCTCTTCGGTTGAAAACACTATTTTACTCCCCATAGAGTCTTCCTCTAACCAATGGACCTTTTTATCCTTTAACTGGCACCTTCTCAAGGGTGCATATGATTTTTCCAGTGAGGATCTTCATATACCTCCAAGATGGCCTCTAGGTCCCACACTTTCCTGGAGGCTGCACTGTGTGACAGATAAAGGAGTCTCCTTGATTGATAGGGTGTGTATCGTTTATCAGTGACAAGCTGTGGGCAGTACGACCCTAAAGACTCTTACCTGTCCAAAGTTCACATTGGTACCGAAGAAGAAGTGGTGTCTTGAACAAAAGTGACTCCATGGAGAGGTAGAGCGTTGCTTAAAGTATACCTGTAGTGGTAAAAAGTACCCCAAATTGGTACTCCTCTCAATAGATGGAAGCCTTTGGATAATCCAGTCTTCCCCTGCCCTTCACTGGCCTATTCCAGTGCTGTGTCCTCCAGAAAACTGCTGACAAACCTTATTGATGGCTTGTGAATGCACAGTAGCACGGACCCGATCGGGCTCAACTTTCTCTGCCGTATCCCAAGCAGGTCTGTGCTACTTGGCAGTGTGGCCACACTCCTCCTCATATGGGAGTGTGGCCGTGGGAATCAGGAGGACACAGCTCTGGAAACGGCAAGGTGAAGGGAGACGGAGGAAGCCTCTGGTGGATCCAGAGGCCTCCCTCTTCCGAGGTAAGTATCTAACTTTTCGCTTAAACCCTACAGGGTTGCGTTAGGAGTTTGTGAACCCTTTAAAGTTGTCTATTTTTTACATGAACATGACTTAAAACATCATCTGATTTTCAATCAAGTCTTAAAAGTAGAGGGAGAAAAATTAGTTAAATATGTGAGTTAAAAATTGTTTAGTCAAGCATTTATTGAACAAAATTTGATCATGATTCCTTTTCAATTTTCACATTTAATTGTGACTTTGTTAAATTTGAAGATCTCCTTGAAGTGCACCTGAGATTAAAAAAAATATATATACATACTTGGAGCTTCCTTCGGCTCCCTTCAGGCTCATCGGTCCTTGGCTGTCTTCCCAAATCACCTGGATCCTCTGCTAGATAGCCAATTCAGCCAGTTGTTGCAGGCGCAGTCTGGGTGCGCTCCCCCCTCCTCGTCGCACTACCGTTGCCCAGAACGCTCCCTGCAACAAGAGCTTGATAGGGTGCATGGCTGAGCCACGCATGCGCAGTTCCCCATTACTGGCTTAATTACCGGAGGATCTAGGCGGCCTGGGAAGATGGCGAGGGACCAATGGACTTCAAAGAGGCTGGAGGATGCCCCAGGTATGTGTGTATGTATGTATATATTTCAAGCCAACCTGTAACATTAGAAACAGAATATGTTTGAAACTTATCCAAGAGTTTATTTCTTGTCCTTTTTTCCTAGAGCGACACATGCAGAGGATGGCCAGGCTACTGCAGGCTTCCATGTTTGTGGACTTTATGTGGCAGCATATGAGACTGAGTGATTTGCCAAAGGAGGAGAGCAAATCCACTTCTATTCCCAGTCTTCCTGTGACTGTGCAAGAGGATGCCAAGGCGTGATGACATCACACAGGAAGAGCCTTCCTGTGACTGTGCAAGAGGATGCCAAGGCATGATCACATAGGAAGAGGTCTCCTGTTCAAGTCCACAGCAGGCTGCTCTGTTTACTGATGCAGAGCACAGGGTTCTGGTACCACAGAAGTGGCAGCCGGATCCTCATTTCAGACCACGTTACTGAGGGCAGATAGCTACAGAAATGGCTGCAGTCTCATGTACTGGACTGACTGGTTCCTGAATTCTATAGTTATTTATCTGACTCAGCATAATGGACTAAATCAGAACCTGACTGCATCTGTTGTTGTTCTTTTGTATAGTTCCAGCCTTTATTATTCTGGCTTTTTGAATACTTGCTATGATATCTGTTTAAATAATACAGTTATTTCTTTTAGTATTTGTTGTTTGTCAGCATTATTTCAAATTATCTGTTCTAAAGTAGGGCTTGAAACAAATGTCCAAGGGAAATTCCAATTGCCATAAATCTGGATCACTGCCATGCTAGACTTTACATAATTGAATCTGATTAAAAACTATCTTCTCCGTTCAGTTTTCAGCTAGCTGAGAATTTTTAGAATTTGCAGTAAACTCAGGTTCTTGCAACCATGGCAATCGTACTGTAGCTGGCAACTTTGGCACACCTATTTAAAGTGGCACTATGGCGAAAAATTTTAAAATTTAAAATATGTGCAAACATAGACAAATAAGTATGGTTTTTCCAGAGTAAAATGAGCCATGAATTACTTTTCTCCTATGTTGCTGTCACTTACAGTAGGTAGTAGAAATCTGACAGAAGCGACAGGTTTTGGACTAGTCCATCTCTTCATAGGGGATTCTCAGCAAGGCTTTTATTCTTTATAAAGATATTCCCTTAAAAGGATTTAAACAATGACGCTGGCCAGCTACCCTGCTCACTACACAGTTTTTTGACAGTTGGACAGAGCAACTGCCATTCACGAAGTGCTTTTGAAAATAAATCCCTGAGAATCCCCTATGAAGAGATGGACTAGTCCAAAACATGTCGCTTCTGGCAGACTTCTACTACCTACTGTAAGTGACAGCAACATAGGAGAAAATTAATTTATGGCTCATTTTACTCTGGAAAAAACGTACTTCTTATTTTGTTTATGTTTGCACATATTTTCAATTTTACAATTTTTCACCATAGTGCCCCTTTAAACGTTTCTGATAGCAATACCGTAGGATGGGTGTGTTTTATATCCACATAAAAACAAAATAGGGAAAGTGAAATAATGTTTGCCAATGATCCTAGCAATATATGAAGCCAATCTGAACTGTTTATCTCCACAAAGCTGTAATGTAAAAAGGTTATACCAGCAGCTGGCTAAAGAAACAGGTGATATACAGTATGTGTCTAATCTATTAGTGAACAACAGGAATCATGTCTAGCTTGTTTTGTGATCTAAGGCAGTGTTTCTCAGCATTTTATTGGTTTGTACCCACTTTGAAAACCTGGGCTGACCAAGTACCTAGTGACATATGTAGCAATAGAGGTCACAGAGGTTGCGACTGCACTGGGGCTCTTGGGCAATAGGAGACCTGAAAGGCAGTGTTAGCTCTTTTTTGGTCCTGTGCTGTGAATGATCACTTCTATAGATGCTTTGAATAGTACAGTAGTAATTATTAACAAACTCTTCCCCATCCTCTTCTTGCACCACTGACACTGTGGTTGTCCTTGGCATGTTTTGGTGCACCGTATCAATTACTATGTATAGAATGCTTGGGGGGTTCAAAGTAAAACTTGCACTGGTGCCCAGAGCTCCTTAGCTATGCCACTGTAAGTACCCACTGGTATGGTAAGTATTATCTCAAGTACCCCTTTACAGATATAAGAAGTAGTAGTAGTAGTAGTAGTAGTAGTAGTAGTAGTAGTAGTAGTAGTAGTAGTAGTAGTAGTAGTAGTAGTAGTAGTAGTAGTAGTAGTAGTAGTAGTAGTAGTAGTAGTAGTAGTAGTAGTAGTAGTAGTAGTAGTAGTAGTAGTAGTAGTAGTAGTAGTAGTAGTAGTAGTAGTAGTAGTAGTAGTAGTAGTAGTAGTAGGTCCCAGTTATCCAGAACTCAACTAACCAGTCTCCAACCAACCAGCACAAATTGCTGCCAGTACTTACAGTGGTTAAGGCCAACCTCTTAGGCTGTGTGTGGGCTCTGCTGTGCTTGTAGACTGGGTTCCATAGCTCCCCCAACGTTTACTGTCCTTTCAATTACTGTATTTTAACATTGAATACAGAGTTCATGGTATGTATTTATATAGAGTGGGGTATTGTACTGTATGAGCTAAGCCTAGTTTTAACATCGAGTCTCAAGCAAACAGAAAGAACACCTATATAGCACCAGCCAATTCCTGTTGTTGCTGGATAACCAGGACTGTACTGTAGTTCTGAAAATGGCAGATGGCAATATTAGTACATGGAAATTGTTTCTAAATAAAGTTTACTGTTGCATTTAAATAGCTTAAAGTGGTTTGAAACTCATCGTTTCTTCTTTGCTCTAAAAGATTATTTACAGCTTTAGACCTACTGCAACAAAAGAATTTGTAGCAGAACAACACTCAAACAGTTAAACTCAACACTATGTTCTTCAGCTCTTTGCTTCAGTGGGCTGCTGCTGGCCAGGTCTGAAGAGGTGATAACATTATCTTTTGTTTACCTTCCTTTGTCAGCTACAATTAGTAAACATTAGCAAAGTTCTGAAACTGAGCTATCTCTACTTCTAGTATGTGTGCAGCTGAGAAGTGATCACTAGATTGTAATATATAAATACAGCAGCCATGCAATAAATTGCAATGGCAGCTTTCACAGCAGATAACATGTACTTTTGGAACTTTTGTAAACGGACAATATTACTTGTGCACAAAAGCAAATATGGTAACTGTATGGGTAATACAAATTAGGAAAACACATTTTTATTGAATGTTAAATCAGATTTTTTATTCCACTTTAAACACTAATATGATGCTGTTATATAGGATTTATTTGATGTATAGCCAATGAGATGCAAATTAAGTCTGAGTTGATGCAGGATTATGCTAATTGTATATGCAATATACACGGTGATCACATGGGGAAAGGGGTTAGTAGCAGAGTTCTTTGGGGACTTGCTTGGGCTCTACAGAGCCTCATATGTGTCCGCAGCCAGTGTTTAGCTAGTAAGACTGTATACAATAAAGCTTTACTGCCAGATAGAGAAATAGTGACCTGTTACAGGGCTGCCTTAAAGCATAAGTGTACATTATAGTACACATCACTCATCTGTGCAGCAGCTACAAATAACATATAACCTTTACAGATTTAGGGATTGCAACCATCAGAAACTGCAGCTGCCTGGATTATTTAATTGAGGTTCCACCATATACCACTAGAGGTCTGTTTTGGTACACAGATGGCCTATTTATTATCATACTGAATAGGTTATCTGCAACTGCCACGTATATTTAACCCCTCCCTCCGCTGGTGGGAAGGAGCAGCATCATCTTAACACTGTTGGCTGCTGTTGATGACCCCATTGCCAGAGCAAGAGCATATAAAGTGTACAGTAAGTAAACTCAGGTGCTTATTAAACCCTGCCAGAGCCACCTGGAGCTAAAATATATTTTTGGGTGAAACTTAGACTTTCCACTATTACTCCTGCTCAGGGTGAAGGTTATTTTCATACTGCTGTAAATAGAATTTTTTTTTAAATAAATAACAAAAATCATGCTTATAATAAATAATATAAAACTGTAGGTATTTGAAGTCATAGGTTGGTTAGCACTGCATCTTCATGGCTTCTTTCGTCTGCCATGCTTTCTTTGTCACAGTTGTACACTTGTGGAGTATTTCATGTCCTCTGGGTCTTTGAGGGATACAAGGGCTACCAGGAGCCAGTGGAGAATTGGTTTGTCTCGCAAGTGGCACAGCTGTGCTGGATGCCTTGCTGCTGTCCAAATCTCTTTCTTCAGCCTTCATTTGTGGCCTGTGTGGTTTTACTGGAGATTTTTTATTGTCAAAAGCTACAGAAGGGTCACTTATATTGTCTCTTTTGGGAATCTTGGTTGTATCATTCTCTTCGACGCCTGAACTTTGTACAGCTTTCTGCGCCTGATATCTTGGCTGTAGCACAGCAGGGCTGGGCTGAAAACCGTATGGTGTGGTTGAGTACAATCCGCTAATGGACCTTGACTTCCTCCTGTCCAGCTTGTTGCAGGACACCCATTCCGGATTTCCAGTGTTGGCGATGTTTGGCTCCTCCGCCGCTCTCCAAGCCTCCACAGGCCTGCTCAAGTCTAGCTGGCTGGATGCTTTGAACAAGTTGGAAGTAGATGGGAAATTTCCAGGATTCAACAGGATTTGACGCTGGTGGCAGTTCCGGTATGGCTTTAGATACATAGCTGGGACATAGCCAGTCTTTCCATTGTACCTGTGATCAGACATAAATCAGTTATTTAGATTGTTAACATACTTGAGTCTGCTTAAAATGGCTACCTGCACAGAGTTTGTAAGTTCTCTTTGTGTTTGTGTGGGAAGAGGGGGAGGGCAGGGCCCCATATTAGCTTCCCTGCACAGATCAGGAACAATTGGTACCAGTTTTCCACTACTGCACAAACTGACTGGTTGGAAGCTCTGACCCTCCCAGTACTGGCAGAGCTTGTGTGAGCAAGCATGCTGCAGCTGAGCATCTGTATTCAAATTTCATATATGTGCTACGTATTTAAAACTATGCAAAGCTTATTTTAAGAGATTATTTATTTCCATTTAAAGGTAGAATTTAAATATAGGAGCAGCAGTTTGTTTCCACAGTGCTGCAGGTGTATATATACACCTTTTTCTCCTGGTGGACTCAAAGCGCCAGAGCTGCAGTCACTAGGACGTGCTCAGTTGGCAGTAGCAGTGTTAGGGAGTCTTGCCCAAGGTCTCCTTACTGAATAGGTGCTGGCACACTGAACAGGAAGAGCTGAGATCTGAGCCCTGTTTGCCTGTGTCAGAGGTAGAGCCCTCAATCGGTACACTATCCAGCCACTTACAGGAATACATTTATAGCCAGACAGTTCAAATCCATTCAGAAGGGCAAAATCAGCATTGTATTAGAGCTGATCGGGGGCAATATGGTATACATTCACTTTCTATAGATTGTTACCTGATCAGCCACCATCCATTGTTGGATTTTTCTATGACTTCTACCAGGACTCCTCGAGAGATGGATAGTTCATCCCAGCTCATAGCTTCATAGGCCACTGCTGCATAATAGCGTATTCCTGCATGAGGAGAGGTCACATACATGTGTGAAGAAGTTGCTTAACTGGGCATAACTAAATATCAGAGGACCCCCCCAGCAAACCCTTTATGAATCCTCCTACAGTCCTATTCCCCACCTCTAGTTGCGTTCTTGCCACAGTAGCTATTCTGTAACAAATCCAGTAATATAATTCCAAGCGGGTATGGCGTTGTGTTAGTTCACATCAACCATCCAACGGTGCAGGGAAATGTTAAAGAGTAAAAAAGTATTTGATTGGATGTTTAAAAAGAATGCAATCTAACGTCCCCTTCTGCTTTAGTAAAATCACCCCTCAAGTCCACAGAAGAAACCTGTGACATGATGCATTGAAGAGACTTAAAGGGGAACTGAAGTGAGAGTTATATGGTGGCTGCCATATTTATCTCCTTTTAATCAATACCAGTTGCCCTGCTGTCCTGCTACAATAGTGTCTGAATCACACCAGAAACAAGCATGCAGCTAAGCTTGGCAGATCTGACAATAATGTCAGAAACACCTGATCTGCTGCATGCTTGTTCAGGGGCTGTGGCTAAAGGTACTGTATTAGAGGCAGAGGATTAGCAGGATAGCCAGGCAACTGGTATTGCTTAAAAGTAATAAATATGGCAGCCTACATATCCCTCTTGCTTCAGTTGCCCTTTAAACCACAGGTCCACAGCTATTCCAGTGCCTGACACCTCCCCTGCTCAGTGGATTGAACTTGGCGCATTCAAGTGGTAGCTGCAGTGGTCCAGGTCATGTGGGGGGGGGGGGGGGGGGCTATAACTGTGAGCTCCGCCCAGCCATGCCCGTCTAATGACTAACTGCCAATCCATGAAAGGAGGCATCAGGTTGTGGGGTTGGGATCTGGTGACTTGTCATCCGCTGTGGAAGGTAATTTTTTTCTTTTGTATTGCTAATGTTGTAATTAAATGCATGAAAACACAAGAGGGTAAACTAAGGTTTCAATGATATAAACTGTTCCAGTCTAGAGTCCTGTTTTACCGATGTAGGTTATTTGCAAACACTATATTAAACTTGACATACCTTCATCGTTGGAATCTGTTCCACAGTCTGCAACATCTTCTATTTCTAGCGCTTTGAGGAACGGAGCAGGAAACCAGGCCACCCTCTTTTCTTCATTCTCCACCAACCACCAGCCTGAGACAGAATACAGGACACTTGCTGTTAGTCCTGTGGGTACTAATTTCCCTCCTGCAGATGTTGCCTAGAGCCAACTTCCTAAGCTGAGAGCAGTAACGTGAATTCCACTCAGAGATAATGAGATGACCTCCAGGTAAGTGTACAGTTGTGTATTACCTGAATAGTTGTTGCTATTAGAGTAGGACATTTGAGTTATAGAAAGTCTTGATATGCCTTTCCTGCTTCTCATGCATGTGTGAAATAAGGTTTTGTATATACAGTAATTCGAATTGTAGTTTAGAGATTTATAATAATAATAATCCAAACATTTGTATAGCGCTTTTCTCCTGTCGGACTCAAAGCGCTCAAGAGCTGCAGCCATTGGGACGCGCTCAGGAGGCCACCCTACAGTGTTAGGGAGTCTTGCCTTGAACTCCTTACTGAATAGGTACTTGACCTAGCCAGGATTCGAACCCTGGTCGCCCATGTCAAAGGCGGAACTCTTAACCAGTACACTATCCAGCCACTTTTATGGCAGATTATTTAGTGCCTATCAAGAGATAGCTAAAGGGATCTCTTTATTTTGCACTAGGTCCCTCCTTGAGTGTTCCTCCCTGCTATTTGAGCTGATCAAAGGATTACCACTTTTTCTATCTGAATGAGACATTGGCAGGACCAGCCTTTGAAAAACATAACTTGATAGGCCACCTAAGGCACCATGAATACTGTCAGCACCAGCATCCTCCTAAGCAGTGCTTTATTGCCCACACGGCAACTTAGCTAGATGCGTTAGACCTGGAGGTTACCTGCTTTGGCTCTAGCCCCACCTCATCTTCCCAAAAGAAGTGGCAAGCAGGAGCCAAAATGGCTATCTTTCCTAGGAACCCATATGTCTTTAATTCATCTCTGCTCCTAAACATTTTCAGGATGCCTTACTGTGCCCCTAATGCACCCAAATCTTTACTTCTGAAAAAAGGTCAGCTTCTAATGTGGTGGTGAGAGTCTTTTCTCTAGGTTTCTGCCCTTTCATCACACATCCCCTTATGTGCAGGATGTGACTTGAAAGAGGTTTTAGATTACAGACTACAATAGTACTAAACCACATACTGGGAAGTGGTCACAATGACATCTATACTCTGCCAGCATATTTGAACTCTTCAAATTTCTTATACTAGATCTCTGTTGTTGTGTAGCGGAGTACATATGCTTACACTGCTGGTGAGTTGGATGCAGGGTAAGCCGAATGACTGCTCACCCTGCTGCCGCTGAAATTCCTGGAGGCGTAAAAAAAAAAAACGATACCCCCTCCTAGTCGTAGCAACTTAAGAGACAAGTAATTCTGGGTCCAGCGATTGCCAGAACCCCGAATTACCCTTGTGCGAGGATCATACTGTAGCATTACTGCTATAGCGGTGTCCAAATCAGGCGCCACGTGGCCGTGTGAGCGCCAAAACCACCTGTTTCGGTGTAGCAGGCCTGCTTCTGGCATGCTGTCCAATTTCGCACTAATTATTAATGCTCAAATAAATCATACTGTAAACTAATGGAGTACAGTTATCAGTACCAACCAATCGGGCAGAATTTGCAAGCTACTACCACAGCGGCTCATGGACTGGATTGGAGGAACTGATCTGTTAGTCATTAACTAAAAGAGAAAAGCGGTGTTGGGTGGAGGAAGATAAATCTTACCGGAACTCTCTTTGATCAGCACTCCCAGTCGTTCGTTGCGATTAACTTTGAAGACCCGGTTCTTGGTGTCTTTGGTCTCGTAGTCCTCAATGCACAGGTACATCTGAGACACGATGGGTTCCGAGGCTGGTGGTTGTGGGAGCTGTTTGGGTTGCTCTTTCCCCTGTTCTCTGACCTCAGAAGGCAGGATCACCAAACTGAAATCAGATACAGAACATATTACAGTCTCCGCTCATATCACAGTGTACAGAAAGACTGCCTCTAATGGCTGTTATCTATTAATTGCCTTGCTTAGAAAATTATCCCTTTCCTTTTGATTCAGAACTGCATACATTTGCCCCAAATTTTCCTGGGGTGGGGGTGATTTGCTAAGGTTGGAGAACCGTAAATGACATAGGTGATCCAGTAAACCTAGACTGAATTATTAAAATTGGTCTACTGTGAGGTGGAAAAAAGTCTGCAACCTTACTGTCATTCCCATCAGATCAGTGAGGATTCCTGAAAGTTCAATAATCTATAGTTTGTGGTCTTAAAGGAATTCTGGGGTGACGTGACATGATGACTTGGGGGCATCTGATTCAAATTATCGCTGCAAAGCGCTTTGAGTGCCATGGATGGCAGCAGATTACCCCCCCCCCCCCCCGGTCCTTCTCCGAAGTTCATCTTTTATGTATGCTTCTATCCATATAGAAGCTTTGTTTATATGCCTTTGTTGCACTGTTCTTGCCGTATGTATCTACTGTATATACCTGTATATGCTGTATGTATCTACGCCCGTATGTCCCACCACATGTGTGTGTGCCAGAAAACTGCTGTGCCAAAACCCATTCCGGGTGCAACTCACGTTGTATGTGGCGAAATTTAAATTTTATTCTGATGAGATAGATGTGTATGTACACTGTTAAGCACACAAATAACTATGCTGTGTTCCTTTTATTCTTTCTCTGCTTGAAAGAGTTAAACATCAGGAATACAAGTGACAGTTCCTATCTAGTCGAGACCTGGTTGGATTGTAAGGTAACCCTCTCTGATGAGGAGTTTTGGTTTCTGAGAGCAAGAAAGAGATGGATAAAAAGGCTCAGTAGTCCATAGATTTGAGCTCTGGCATACTTCAATGATTGTATCACTGAGCAGAGACAATAAAATAGTAAAAACTTAAAAAGTAGATTCAAAGCAGAACTGAATACTAAAAAAAAACCAAAGTGTTTCACTTACCTGGGGCTTCTGCCAGCCCCTTGCAGCCTTCCTATCCTGCGCCACTCCTCCACGATCCTCTGTTCTCCCACCGACAGCTAGTTTCGTTACTGTCGCCGCGGCAGCTGCACCTGAGCACCCCGGGCCACGCGTATCTCTCTTTGTGTTCTCGCCCTCAATAGCAAGACACTATTGCAGGCGGGAATGAAAAGAGAGATTCGTGTGGCTCGGAGCGCGCAAGCGCAATCGCCACGTCAACGGTAACAATACTAGCTGGTGGCGAGAGAACAGAGGATCGGAGCAGGACAGAAAGGCTGCAAGGGGCTGGCAGAAGCCCCAGGTAAGTGAAACACTTTGTTTTTGTTTTTTTTAGTATTCAGTTCCGCTTTAAGTATAAAACTGATAGCAAAAAAAGTCATTTTTAGGAGGCAGATAGATACAATTGTTTCTCATCAGTTTATGTTCAACCTGGTATTCCTTTAGACTTATATGTATACTTTTTTTTTGTTTCAAAAGTGATCAATTCTGAAGAACACTGGACCCCCCTACCTCTCCCCATGTGACCATAGTCCTGGATCAATCGCTCTCCCAAGTGATAACGCATACACTTTCTGTACTGGTGCTGGAGTGAGAGACACTTTGCCATAAATCCCCAATACCACACCACAAAGGATATTTTGTTGGTGTTCTGCCTCTATTGTATAGATTTTATTCCACTTGGAACTTCCTCTGATTCTGCCTATAACAGTGACAGGAAGTATATTAAGTTCTCTGTAGTAGGCATAGACGTTAATGTATATCTTATTGTCATTGAGTCAGGTGTTTAGCAAAGTGACAGGATTTTAATTGTATATTGGATGACCATCTGCTCTCTGTGGACCTCTTGTGTTTATACCCCTTTTCTAGTGTTTTATCTGTGTTGTATTATTATGGTTGCTGATTATGGAGTTTCGGTTGATATTGCTCAGGCTTGCAGCTTGGTTACTGGTTAGACCTTGAGAGGTTTTGGCAAGTAAAGCAGATAGGAACACACCTTTCTTGTGGGAAGCTTGGGTTGAGGTCACTGCTGCTGGGTGTGAAGAAGGCTATCACCACATCACAGGTGGAGATCTTCTGGTCAGCCCTGATCAGTTGCTGGCAGTAATCCTCCAGCAGTCGCAGCCTTTCCATGCAGCGGCTAATATTCCGGTTCCTCCTGAAGAGCGGCACACCTGTGGGAAGGAGGAAGTTTGAGCAACACTGGAAGAATCCCTCTAATTACAGCTGCCTGGGACCAGCCTGACAACTGTGGAGGAAGGGACAGCTGCAGACTCAATGTACAGTACAACTATTACAAGCCTGTCACAGCAAACAGCACATGTCACTAATACCTAATACTGTGCTATATATAGCCTTTGGCACTACCCATACATCTGTGCCTGCAACAACTTCCTCATAGATTAAATATGCAAAAAAGCCTTCCTAATAGCTCCAGGGTGTAAGTAAAATCAAGAAAAGGAAGGCAGCTGCAATAAACTATTAGGCCAGAAACCCACTAGGAGCGATTTTCTAAGCGCTTTGCGATTTGAAAGTTCTTGCTAATGTAATGCTATGGGTGTGATCCCACCTGAGCGATGGGATTTTATTAGTAAGAGCTTTTTCAAATCACTAGCGTTTAGAAATCGCTCCTAGTGGGTTTCTGGCCTTAAAGTGAACCGAGCATCATTTTTAACACCCAGGGCAGCTCTATAGCAAATTAAAAATGCATTCTAAAAATGTGGTTTATTATTTAAAAAAACTTTCAATTTACCTCATTTTTTTACATCTAAGGGTTAAAATAGCCGCTTTGTCCGTCCGCAAAGGACCTGCGGTCGGTCGCTGAGCAGGAGATTGTGGAACACAGATAAGAAATCACCTCATTAGACTTAACAGACCACAAACAAACCCCCATTGTACTTCGAACAGAAAACATCAGTTACAGAATTTCACACCTAGCCTGGACAATGCTAGTTGTAAAACAGCAGGGGTTGAGCTTCTGAACAATGGCAGCCCTTGCAGCTATTTGAAGCCAGGAGCTGCTTAGTTTACTTTAAGGTTGCCACACACCATACAATTTTTTTTTATTTTGACTCGATCCAAACATTCCAATACAATTTACTGATTGATCGGAAGTTTCAATCCGAATGTTCGAGGTACCACACACGTATTTTTGAGATTGCTGTAATTTCGGGATAAACGATCATGAACTCCCAAAATATTGGTTGGTTAGAAAAATCAAGAGAAAAATGTAAAATAGTGTTCCATACAATTTGTTCTGATTAAATACAATTTCACAAACCATCACACACCATACAGTTCTTGATAAAATTGGTCTGAATTTTTCAACATGTCCAATCTAAACAAAATCGGAAAAAAAACGGGAAATTCGATTGGAATTCTCGATCGAAAACAAAAAAAGCTTTCGATTTTTCAGGACAACCGGTCGTATTTTTCAAATTGGTGTTAAATTGGATCTTTTTATTGTATTCAACCAGAAAAAAAGTTGTATGTAACTATTCAGTACATTTTTCTCCCGATTTTTCAAACCAACCAATTTTTTCGAATTTTACGATCTTTTATCAGGGATCTCAAAAATATGTGTTTGTTATCTTGAACGAAACTTCCAATCAATGGGAAAATTGGATTGAAATGCTCGAATCCGATCAAAATAAAGTGTGTCCACCTTAAGACTAGTGCAGAGCAAATCAAAAATATTGTACATTTTTAAGACAAGCAGTTCATCAACCCTCTAAGAGCAGATTGCCTACTTAAAGGGACACTTAAGTCAAACAAAAAAAATGAGTTTTACTCACCTGGGGCTTCCAATAGCGCCCTGCAGCTGTCCGGTGCCCTCGCCGTCTCCCTCCGATCCTCCTGGCCCCGCCGGCAGCCACTTCCTGTTTCGGTGACAGGAGCTGACAGGCTGGGGACACGAGTGATTCTTCGCGTTCCCAGACACATTAGCACCCTCTATGCTGCTATATGGTATATGATATATCCTATAGCAGCATAGATGGCGCTGTTGTGGCCAGGAACGCGAAGAATCACTCGCGTCCTCAGCCTGTCAGCTCCTGTCACCGAAACAGGAAGTGGCTGCCGGCGGGGCCAGGAGGATCGGAGGGAGACGGCGAGGGCACCGGACAGCTGCAGGGGGCTATTGGAAGCCCCAGGTGAGTAAAACTCATTTTTTTTTGTCCCTCTTTCGTCTTAATTTGTCCCTCTTTCGTCTTAATTTGTCCCTCTTTTAGGATTGATACTCCATAGGAAATGGCGCCCGGAAACAGGACTACCCTAGTGTTAGGCACGTTACTGACCTGAGGAAGTGGTTTTTACCATGAAACGCGCTGTCAAGTGCACGAATAAATGTTTTTGAACTTTTTATCCGAATCCTGGTTTATATATCTTGAACAGGAACCCTAAAAGGTAGGACACCACATACGCTATTGTTGGATACTGCCTTTTGGAGATCTCTGTACATTTAACAACATTAGAAACGGGCGCCTCCAGTTCTTACAGTACTTAGCGTTTACCCCTTAGTTTTAGGGGGGATTGGTTTAAAAGGGTTTTCATGTGGACCACAGAATCCTTTTTTTGGAGCAGCAACCAGCATCATACCATACAAGGCCGAGTGGGGATGATATTTCCCCACAAGCACTGACGAGTGGTTGCCTCACCCAGCAACCCTTGTTTGTGAGTATACTTCTTGCCAGAGCCAGGACAAGGTCCTCCAGCACCCAAGGCTGAGCCACCAAAGTGCGCCCCTCCATCCCTCCCACCCCAGCTGTCACACACTGATTGCTATTAGACTAAGAGGCACCCAGGGCCCCCAACACCTTAATCTCTAGTTATCTGGCTTGCAGTCACTGCTATGTATCCCCTTTTCTTATTTCTTTCTGCTTCAAACACAATTAGGAATGATAGCTGAATGAATTGTGCGCCCCCTCCTACACTGCGCCCTGAGGCTGGAACCTCTCCAGCCTATGCCTCGGCCCGGCCCTGCTTCTTGCCTTTTATATACTGTCCTGGTGACCTAATGATATTACGCTAGATTGGGCTCCTGGCTCTCTCTCTGCTTTTTTTCTCCATGATTTAGCAGGGATGTACAGTATGTCATATATAGCCGCAGCCCCTTCAGTATACTGCAGTCCCCTTTTGATCTCATGTGTCCTCTTGGACAGCAGCTCCCTTCTTCCCTCTTTTTCTCCTCATTTACAGCTATGGGTGTTACAACAGCCATACGTAGTGGCCAGTAAAACCTCAAATCACCCACCCCCCAACCTTGCAGAATAGCGCAGAGAGCAGTGTAATATTTACCGGTGATTTAACCTTCTTGCCGGTTATTCCGAGCTCAGCTCGGGGTAACCTGCGCAGAAGGATTTCTCCGGCCCTGCTGGGCCGATTTTCTAAATTTTTTTTTTTCACTGCACGCAGCTAGCACTTTGCTAGCTGCGTGCATATTCCGATCGCCGCCGATTCGCCGCTACCCGCCACGCCGCTCCCCCCCTCCAGACCCCTTGCGCAGCCTGGCCAATCAGTGCCAGGCAGCGCTGAGGGGTGGATTGGGATTCCCTCTGACGTCCCGACTTCCATGACATCGGTGACGTCATCCCGCCCGGTCACCATGGCGACCAGGGAAGCCCAGCAGGAAATCCCGTTCTGAACGGGATTTCCTGCTTACCCTGATCGCCGAAGGCAATCGGAGTGGGTAGGGGGATGCCACTTGTCAGCGGCTATCATGTAAATTTTTTTTTTATTTTTTAAAAGTGCTGCGCTGTTAAGGAAGGTTTCCAATCCAACACCCAATTGCTCAAATATTCACTCAAATACTAGAGTTTAAAACATGGCTCAGAGTGGTTTGGATGAAAAAAAACACTAGACCGAAAAAGCAGAATCCATCTGCATACCAAAGCATTTAATGAGTCATGTATTTATAAAAGTAGAAAACATTTATTTTTGATGTTTTCTACTTTTATCAATACATGATTCATTGAGTGCTTTGGTATTCAGATGGGTTCTGCTTTTTCTAATATTTACCGGTTCCTAGTTGTGTTGGGTCTCCTTTCCCTCCTGGCTGCCACTCGCTCTATGCTGCATACACTGATCCCGATCACATGACTTGCATTGGGAGCCGGAGGATGGCAGTATAGAGGGAGCAGCTCCCAGGAGTAAGAAGAGATCTGACACAGCTAGGAACGGGTAAATGCTACACTGCTTCCTGCACTACTACTCAGCAAGGTGGTAGGAAGGAGAAGTGGTCCCCCCATAGACCTCCCCCCCCCCCTTGTGAGGGATATTGTCACTCCAGGTTTCATTTGCAGCAGCCATCTCTTAAAGCGTACCTGAACTCAGAACTTTCTCTGTTCTTAAAGATAAGCAACAGAATAAAAACCTTTAAAGAAAAACATCTCTTTGTTACAGCTTACAGAACTCCTGCAATAAATGTGCAGTGGGTCTACATCCTGCTTTCATGGAAGCAGACAAAGGGTTAACATCCTTGTGTATACTTATTAACTGTGTCTGCCAAATTTCTGTGCTGACACAGCTGAGAGCTCAAATTAAACTTGTGATGGGGTGGTATTAGAGAGGCTCTTTACTCTAAAAACACAGAATGTGCATGTCTCTCTGTTTTCCTTGTGTCCTGTGCAAGAGTTCAGGTCCACTTTTTCAATGCACCTCCCCTCCTTGTTTCAGCCAAGAACTACCCCAGCTTTGCAGAGCTGCAGGTCAGTGAGTTCCCAGGGCACTCAAGCAATGCATACGATGGTGGAATGCTCAGCTGATTGTTTGCTTAGGGCCACCGCTACCATTAAGGCAAGGGGGCAATTGCCCCCAGAGCCCAGGGGGCCCCCTAAGCATCTCTTATATATGATTTGTCTGGGTGCCGTGTGTGGTGCGGGTGGTAGAGGACTTGAGGCATTAGCGACAGGCAGGGCCTCCCCGAGTGCTTCCCCATCTGCAAATGTGCAGAGATGCGCAACGGAAAGCATTGGTGGAATTCGCCTGTCAACGTCGCTCGGGAAGTTCAGCAAGTCTTCTCTACTTTGCACAGTTTAGCATCTCCTTTCTGCTGCCCTCTAGTGGCGCCTCTCAGTACTGTGCGACTGGAGGAATTGGAGAGGACACGCTGTGACTATGACATGGAGAAGATTTGCTGAAGTTCACAGCAACGCTGACAGGTGAGTTGTATCTTCGCTTCTCACTGCTCTGCATGTTGGGGGGAGGGAGGGGAAAGAAACTACCTATTCATGGGATGAGGGCCCATGCCATGATATCTATCTACCTACCATGGGAGACCATCTGGCTATCTATTTGGGGGGGGGTTCTAATCATGGGTGATGCATCTGGCTATCTATACTACGAGGGGGGGGGGGGGGGCAACTAATCATGGAGTACATATCTGGCTATCTATACTGGGGGGTGGAGGGGTTACCTAATCATGGAGACACATGTTGCTATCTATACCAGGTGGGAGACTAGCTAAGGGAGAGTGGTTCCAGCAGCGGTCAGGGGTGATTAGAGGGCACCCAAGTTACATTTGCCCTGGGGCCCCACTGGGGCTAGAACCGGCCCTGTGTTTGTTTTATGGGTGGAAGGGTTATTCAGCCCTGCATGTCCAGATACCCGGCTGTGACTGTGAGGGAGGTCATCTTACCTCGGAGTTTGGGGATCATATTGTCCGATTTCCGGAGTATACCAGATTCAAGGGGGAATTTCCTCCTCAGCTCCCTCTGGGGGTAAAAAGGAGTCATATTATATAGCAGATGGGCAGACTGAAGAATAGAACAGAATGGAGTATGAGGAAGAAGAGATTGGATGGTTGGTAGAGATGGCAATGAAATGATAGTGATGATTGCTTGTGTATGACTAATTGTACTCAGCCTGTCAATGGAAAGATACATAAACAGATAAGAGATACAGATGGTGCATAGTCAGATTGGAGTATGCATTGGTTTATTCCAGCAGACTTACATTCAAGTTTTTGAAATCTTCAAACTTGCGGTAAATCACGATGTCATTGCGGTCAGACCATAGGACTGAGAAAATATTCATCTGCCAAATACAAAAAGGAGTAGCTTCAGCCATTGTCTTATTAATGTAACTCCCATTCTCATGCCAGAGGAGGCACCTCCACATGTTCTACATTTACCAACCTGGAGCTTGGAAGGGCTTGTGTTGTAAGGTGGAACCAGTGGCCTAGTAATAGGGGATGCATAGGGTGTGACTGCAGCAGGGCCCTATTGAAATAAGAGGCCTACCAGGAGCCACCCTTCAACTGCTGTACTAGCTCTTCATCAGTGCTATGCTGGTACTGGTCACCTCTCTATGTGCTCTGAATAATCCCCCCCCCCCCCCCCATCTGACCTTGGCAGGTTTTGGTGCTCCATATCAATAGTTATGAATGGAGTACTTGAGTTTTCAATGTTAAACTCACACTGTGGCCCATAGATCCTTAGGTACACCACTAGCAGGAACCTTGTCTATAAAAATGGAAGTACAGTGCCCAGGTGACTCACATCAGCTAAGCAGTCCTTCTTGGTCCCCCTTCGTGTCCTCCTTTGTCCCCCCTTTCCCTTGTGTCCTCCTTCATGTCTACCTTTGTCCCATGTTCCTGTTTGTCCCCTGTGTGCTCCTCCATTCCCCCCCATGCAGAGTTAAAAGCAGCAGAAGCCAATTTTGTCTCATCTGATCCTGGGAGCCGGTGGTGATCAGAGACCTCTCCTCTTCCTCCTAGTGCCGGTCACGTGTAATGACGCGATCAGGAAAAGCCGGCACTAGGGGAATAATGAGGGAGAGAAGAAACCGCTGATCCCCGCGGACGCCCTCAGATCAAGTGAGAGATGTGATTGGCAGGAGAAATAGAATAGGGACACGTGACTCCGAGGGCACCCCTGGGAGGTGATCGTGGCGCACCAGGGTGTTGCGGCACCCAGTTTGGGAACCTCTGGGTAAGACAATGATAGTAATTCCACAATGTTCGTTGTTTCTTCACTAAATTGTGAATCATGACAGGTTCTGTTTAGCTTTGATTTTTAAGGCAAAGCCCCTTTCCAAACTACCCTTAATTTTCTATATTGTCATGTTTGTGCATCCACTGGGGGTCTTGTATTCCCACTCATTCTGAGATCCGCTATCCACAACCAATGTCTTTCAGCCTTTCAGTTCATCCCAAGCATGAGGCATTTCAGCAATGTTACAAGTTCTTGATGGTTTTAAAAGTTTACAAGTGATTTGTCCCTACTAGGGATCGTCAATGAGATGCAAATGATTTCGAGTTGATGCAGAATTATGCAAATTTTGCATGTAAATTTATGCAGCTTGAAAATGGACGAATCAGATTTTACCTCAGCAAGATTTGATTGGTTCATTTTTAAGCTGCATTAATTTGCATACAGCATTTGCATAATGCTCCATCAACTGAAAATGACTTGCATCTCATTGACCAACCCTAGTCCCTACCACTGTTGTGTGTCTGTGGCAGGTGCTTTTCATCTCTTGGAACATTTGCATATTCTGACATAGTGTGGCAATGCAAATTAACATGAAATTGTGTCAATAGTTTCATTACAAAGGACTATATTATACATCCATTCTTCTTTACGTAAAACATGAATGTACTACAGGAGACCAAATAAATGATTTCATCCTACATATAAGAATGAATGGACTGCAAGCCCTTCCAAGACAGAGGTTATAACAACTCATTTTCTATGAGAACCCACAGCGGTGCAGGTGGTCCTGAGTAATTTCTAGGTATTGGGCAAGTGCTGCTGCATGATAATATTTTATGAAATTAGTGGCCTCCCAACTCTAATGCATGATTTTGGCTTTTATTAATGGTCGCTTATTAGCCCAAATTTATTTAAAGTGGTCTGAAACTCTGCAATTCCTCATTGCGCTAAAAGAGATTATTTGCATGCATTAGAATCTACTACCACAATAAACAATGTAGCAGAACAGCATTCAAACAGTTAAACACAGCACTTTGTTCTTCAGTGGAAAGCTCTTTGCTTCAGTGGCTACATCTGAACAAGTGATATTATATTTTGTTTACATTCCTTTGTCAGATACATTTAGTAAACATTAGCAAAGTGCAGAAACTGAGCTCTCTCTGCTTCTAGGATGTGTTCTACTGAGAAGTGATCACTAGATAGATTTTAATATATAAATACAGCAGCTACGCAATAAAATTCAATGGCAGCTTTCACAGCAGATAAACTTTGCTTTGGGAATTTGAAATTTGTAGACAGACAATATTACTAGTGCACAAAAAGCAAGTATGATAACTGTATGGGTAATAAAATTCTGCAGGGCATGCGTATCAGAATATACTACAGAAATGGGAAGGGTGCAAAAATAGTATGCCAGCCAGTGTAACAGATTCATTTTAAATTCTTGTAATTTAATGTAGTGATAATCGTAATCTGCTAATTACAATTATGCATACATTTTCACAATTACACCTATACGTAATTAGAAAATTCGTAATTCAATTGACTTTGTATAATCATTCGTAATTATGAATGAATTTACGCGTAATTTCGTGCCGACTTTGGCGGTGAATTTCAAAGCCCCCATACATGCTATAGCTACCACAAATAGTAGGTACAAGTCAAAAAAATAATTTTTGAGAAAATCGATTTTAAAAAAGAAAAGAAAAATATTTTTTAAACCCAGAAAAATGACAGTTTAAAACCCTTTTTTGTATTTTTAAAATCGTTTTCCTCAACAACTACAATGTCTTTTAAACAATTATTTTTGTAACTTGTACCCACTTTTCTTCTTAACATATGTAGCAATTTTGGTAGCAATCGCTTGTATGAGGGCTTTGCTTTTCACCACCAAAGTCGCATACATTCAAGCGTAATTATGAATGACTACGAAATGAATGACACTATTCCCCCGAAATTTCGCATTACAATTACGATGCGTAATTATGCATCGGTGTGATTTCTGCTCATCACTAAATTTTAAAGGCATGTAAAATTATGTACTTAACATACCTTAAGCCTTCTATGCTGAAGTATTCCCACAGCTCTGGACTCTAGTGGATGACGGCCAGTCCCATTCTGGTGTGCCATGGTGCTGTACTCCAGTATTGTGTTCCTGATGATGATGTTGACCGCTGTTCTTTATCCTCTCCAGTATCCCATCCTTTGTCCAATCAGAAGCCTGTGACTCAGAGAGGAAAGTCCTAGTTCTGCAGAGCTAACACCTCTTCTGTGGAGCTGTCAACAAACAGTGCCCTGGGCATTTCCTTTCAAGTCAGATTCTGTGATTTCCTCAAGAGCAAGCTCACAGCTTATTTCCATAGCTATGGGCGGAGCAAAAACATACAAACCTGATTGTTGGCATTCTTTGCTGATGACAATATTGCAATTTCCCACATCAGGAGAAGAACGGCTGATGGTATTCTAATAAACGTAATATGTAATAAACGTATGCAATAGTTATTACAAAACTCCATCTTGCCGTTCATTTTCAGTATCATTCTTTTTCCTTCTTTCTTTTTTTATTTTTATTTACTTAAAGGGTTTGCCTTATTTTTATTATTTTAATTGACTTAATTGTTTGTCTTATTTTTTGTTTTTCATTAAAAACATAGATATAAAACAGAGTTAAGGAGGCTGCATTTGTCACAACATTCTCAGGTGAGCTGTCACCTCACACCACAAAGGGTTGGTTCCTTGTTCATACAGGAAATGTTCCATGTGGGTATTTTTCATTTTTATGCTTCAGTGTAAATGTTGTGACGTGTTCTGAATGTGTAGGTGAGTACATGTTTGCAAATGGAAATCCGTGCAAAAATAGGACATCCGCGGTGAAAATAATCTAATGAGTTAAACAATTGTATCGGTTCTCCTCCTCCTAAAAATGACTTTGTAAGTTATCCCACAGTTTTATTTTATATTCAAAGGGGCACTATGGCGCAAAAATTGTGAAATGTAAAATACGTGCTAAGATAAACAAATAAGAAGTATGTTTTTTTCCAGAGTAAAATGAGCCATAAATTACTTTTCTCTTATGTTGCTGTTATTTGCAGTAGGTAGTAGAAATCTGACAAAAGTGACAGGTTTTGGACTAGCCCATCTCTTCATGGGGGATTCTCAGCAAGGCTTTTATTCTTTATAAAGATATTCCCTAAAAAGGATTTAAACAATGATGTTGGCCAGCTTCCCTGCTCGCTACACAGTTTTTTTGGCAGTTGGACGGAGCATCTGCCATTCACTAAATGCTTTTGAAAACAAATAAATCCCTGAGAATCCCCTATGAAGATATGGACTAGTCCAAAACCTGTCGCTTCTGTCAGATTTCTACTACTTACTGTAAGTGACAGCAACATAGGAGAAAAGTAATTTATGGCTCATTTTACTCTGGAAAAAAATGTACTTCTTATTTGTATATGTTTGCACATATTTTAAATTTAATTTTTTTTCGCTATATTGCCCCTGTAAGGCCTGAAACACACAGGGAGGAGTTTTTCTGAGCGTTTTGAGTTTTTAAATCTGCTGCTAAGGTTATACTATGTGTCTGTGCACACTGGAGTAATGAGGTTTTGTAAAAAAAAACATAGCATTACATTGGGAAGAGGTTTTGAAACCTCTAAAAGCTCTTCCCAATGTAATGCTATGGTGTTTTTTTACAAAACCTCATTACTCCAGTGTGCACAGACACATAGGATAACCTTAGCAGCAGATTTAAAAACTCAAAACGCTCAGAAAAACTCCTCTGGTGTGTTTCAGGCCTAAATCTACTTTTTAAGTTTTTACATTCATTAAAGTATGTCAGAGCTAAAATCTATGAACTATTGATCCTTTTTATCTCTTTCAAGCTCTCAGAAGCTATATACTGCCAGGAAAGTGTTTTAAGGCTGCAAATCCTTATCAATGAGGGTTACGCTATAGTTCAACCTGGTCTCAACCCAGACAGAAACTGTCACTTGCATACCTGATTTTTAACTCTATCGGGCAGAGAAAGGAAAAAAGGAACATAGCACAGTTATTTGTGTGCTAGGCACTGTACATACACATGTCTATCTCATCATGTCACATGTCACCTTGGATGCCCTTCTAAAGGGAGTCCAAAGTGAAAATAAACTTATAAGATAATGATTTGTATGTGTAGTAGGGGGGCAGATGAGAGGGAATATCCTGCACGCTGGTGCCCCCTGCTGGTCATATAGCCATTGTCTACATGCAACTGAAGCCCTCTCCTACTAATTGGCTGACTTGCTCAGCTTTTGCTTGATTATCACTGCAGGCTAGGTGTATTATGTGTGCATTTCTCATTGGCTTATAAGCAGCCTGCAGGCTTTATAAAGCAGCAGAGAACTGTTTGGGAGTGAGGTTCTCCAATTGTGTGTTTGGTAAGTTTTAGAGCAGTAGGAGACAGGCCTTGGAGGTGGCAGCTCCAAGGTCTTGGCTGCGCTCACATATGGTGTTAGATGCTGGTTCTGGGGCCCCGGGCAGTGAGAGTTCCCGGGGCCCCAGGCTGGCTCATGCACCATTGTTTTTAATTATTGTAGTATCCCATGCAGTTTAGTTAGGAGGGGGGCAGATGAGAGGGAATATCCTGCACGCTGGTGCCCCCTGCTGGTCATATAGCCATTGTCTATATGCAACTGAAGCCCTCTCCTACTAATTGGCTGACTTGCTCAGCTTTTGCTTGATTATCACTGCAGGCTAGGTGTATTATGTGTGCATTTCTCATTGGCTTATAAGCAGCCTGCAGGCTTTATAAAGCAGCAGAGAACTGTTTGGGAGTGAGGTTCTCCAATTGTGTGTTTGGTAAGTTTTAGAGCAGTAGGAGACAGGCCTTGGAGGTGGCAGCTCCAAGGTCTTGGCTGCGCTCACATATGGTGTTAGATGCTGGTTCTGGGGCCCCGGGCAGTGAGAGTTCCCGGGGCCCCAGGCTGGCTCATGCACCATTGTTTTTAATTATTGTAGTATCCCATGCAGTTTAGTTAGGAGGGGGGCAGATGAGAGGGAATATCCTGCACGCTGGTGCCCCCTGCTGGTCATATAGCCATTGTCTACATGCAACTGAAGCCCTCTCCTACTAATTGGCTGACTTGCTCAGCTTTTGCTTGATTATCACTGCAGGCTAGGTGTATTATGTGTGCATTTCTCATTGGCTTATAAGCAGCCTGCAGGCTTTATAAAGCAGCAGAGAACTGTTTGGGAGTGAGGTTCTCCAATTGTGTGTTTGGTAAGTTTTAGAGCAGTAGGAGACAGGCCTTGGAGGTGGCAGCTCCAAGGTCTTGGCTGCGCTCACATATGGTGTTAGATGCTGGTTCTGGGGCCCCGGGCAGTGAGAGTTCCCGGGGCCCCAGGCTGGCTCATGCACCATTGTTTTTAATTATTGTAGTATCCCATGCAGTTTAGTTAGGAGGGGGGCAGATGAGAGGGAATATCCTGCACGCTGGTGCCCCCTGCTGGTCATATAGCCATTGTCTATATGCAACTGAAGCCCTCTCCTACTAATTGGCTGACTTGCTCAGCTTTTGCTTGATTATCACTGCAGGCTAGGTGTATTATGTGTGCATTTCTCATTGGCTTATAAGCAGCCTGCAGGCTTTATAAAGCAGCAGAGAACTGTTTGGGAGTGAGGTTCTCCAATTGTGTGTTTGGTAAGTTTTAGAGCAGTAGGAGACAGGCCTTGGAGGTGGCAGCTCCAAGGTCTTGGCTGCGCTCACATATGGTGTTAGATGCTGGTTCTGGGGCCCCGGGCAGTGAGAGTTCCCGGGGCCCCAGGCTGGCTCATGCACCATTGTTTTTAATTATTGTAGTATCCCATGCAGTTTAGTTAGGAGGGGGGCAGATGAGAGGGAATATCCTGCACGCTGGTGCCCCCTGCTGGTCATATAGCCATTGTCTATATGCAACTGAAGCCCTCTCCTACTAATTGGCTGACTTGCTCAGCTTTTGCTTGATTATCACTGCAGGCTAGGTGTATTATGTGTGCATTTCTCATTGGCTTATAAGCAGCCTGCAGGCTTTATAAAGCAGCAGAGAACTGTTTGGGAGTGAGGTTCTCCAATTGTGTGTTTGGTAAGTTTTAGAGCAGTAGGAGACAGGCCTTGGAGGTGGCAGCTCCAAGGTCTTGGCTGCGCTCACATATGGTGTTAGATGCTGGTTCTGGGGCCCCGGGCAGTGAGAGTTCCCGGGGCCCCAGGCTGGCTCATGCACCATTGTTTTTAATTATTGTAGTATCCCATGCAGTTTAGTTAGGAGGGGGGCAGATGAGAGGGAATATCCTGCACGCTGGTGCCCCCTGCTGGTCATATAGCCATTGTCTATATGCAACTGAAGCCCTCTCCTACTAATTGGCTGACTTGCTCAGCTTTTGCTTGATTATCACTGCAGGCTAGGTGTATTATGTGTGCATTTCTCATTGGCTTATAAGCAGCCTGCAGGCTTTATAAAGCAGCAGAGAACTGTTTGGGAGTGAGGTTCTCCAATTGTGTGTTTGGTAAGTTTTAGAGCAGTAGGAGACAGGCCTTGGAGGTGGCAGCTCCAAGGTCTTGGCTGCGCTCACATATGGTGTTAGATGCTGGTTCTGGGGCCCCGGGCAGTGAGAGTTCCCGGGGCCCCAGGCTGGCTCATGCACCATTGTTTTTAATTATTGTAGTATCCCATGCAGTTTAGTTAGGAGGGGGGCAGATGAGAGGGAATATCCTGCACGCTGGTGCCCCCTGCTGGTCATATAGCCATTGTCTACATGCAACTGAAGCCCTCTCCTACTAATTGGCTGACTTGCTCAGCTTTTGCTTGATTATCACTGCAGGCTAGGTGTATTATGTGTGCATTTCTCATTGGCTTATAAGCAGCCTGCAGGCTTTATAAAGCAGCAGAGAACTGTTTGGGAGTGAGGTTCTCCAATTGTGTGTTTGGTAAGTTTTAGAGCAGTAGGAGACAGGCCTTGGAGGTGGCAGCTCCAAGGTCTTGGCTGCGCTCACATATGGTGTTAGATGCTGGTTCTGGGGCCCCGGGCAGTGAGAGTTCCCGGGGCCCCAGGCTGGCTCATGCACCATTGTTTTTAATTATTGTAGTATCCCATGCAGTTTAGTTAGGAGGGGGGCAGATGAGAGGGAATATCCTGCACGCTGGTGCCCCCTGCTGGTCATATAGCCATTGTCTATATGCAACTGAAGCCCTCTCCTACTAATTGGCTGACTTGCTCAGCTTTTGCTTGATTATCACTGCAGGCTAGGTGTATTATGTGTGCATTTCTCATTGGCTTATAAGCAGCCTGCAGGCTTTATAAAGCAGCAGAGAACTGTTTGGGAGTGAGGTTCTCCAATTGTGTGTTTGGTAAGTTTTAGAGCAGTAGGAGACAGGCCTTGGAGGTGGCAGCTCCAAGGTCTTGGCTGCGCTCACATATGGTGTTAGATGCTGGTTCTGGGGCCCCGGGCAGTGAGAGTTCCCGGGGCCCCAGGCTGGCTCATGCACCATTGTTTTTAATTATTGTAGTATCCCATGCAGTTTAGTTAGGAGGGGGGCAGATGAGAGGGAATATCCTGCACGCTGGTGCCCCCTGCTGGTCATATAGCCATTGTCTATATGCAACTGAAGCCCTCTCCTACTAATTGGCTGACTTGCTCAGCTTTTGCTTGATTATCACTGCAGGCTAGGTGTATTATGTGTGCATTTCTCATTGGCTTATAAGCAGCCTGCAGGCTTTATAAAGCAGCAGAGAACTGTTTGGGAGTGAGGTTCTCCAATTGTGTGTTTGGTAAGTTTTAGAGCAGTAGGAGACAGGCCTTGGAGGTGGCAGCTCCAAGGTCTTGGCTGCGCTCACATATGGTGTTAGATGCTGGTTCTGGGGCCCCGGGCAGTGAGAGTTCCCGGGGCCCCAGGCTGGCTCATGCACCATTGTTTTTAATTATTGTAGTATCCCATGCAGTTTAGTTAGGAGGGGGGCAGATGAGAGGGAATATCCTGCACGCTGGTGCCCCCTGCTGGTCATATAGCCATTGTCTATATGCAACTGAAGCCCTCTCCTACTAATTGGCTGACTTGCTCAGCTTTTGCTTGATTATCACTGCAGGCTAGGTGTATTATGTGTGCATTTCTCATTGGCTTATAAGCAGCCTGCAGGCTTTATAAAGCAGCAGAGAACTGTTTGGGAGTGAGGTTCTCCAATTGTGTGTTTGGTAAGTTTTAGAGCAGTAGGAGACAGGCCTTGGAGGTGGCAGCTCCAAGGTCTTGGCTGCGCTCACATATGGTGTTAGATGCTGGTTCTGGGGCCCCGGGCAGTGAGAGTTCCCGGGGCCCCAGGCTGGCTCATGCACCATTGTTTTTAATTATTGTAGTATCCCATGCAGTTTAGTTAGGAGGGGGGCAGATGAGAGGGAATATCCTGCACGCTGGTGCCCCCTGCTGGTCATATAGCCATTGTCTATATGCAACTGAAGCCCTCTCCTACTAATTGGCTGACTTGCTCAGCTTTTGCTTGATTATCACTGCAGGCTAGGTGTATTATGTGTGCATTTCTCATTGGCTTATAAGCAGCCTGCAGGCTTTATAAAGCAGCAGAGAACTGTTTGGGAGTGAGGTTCTCCAATTGTGTGTTTGGTAAGTTTTAGAGCAGTAGGAGACAGGCCTTGGAGGTGGCAGCTCCAAGGTCTTGGCTGCGCTCACATATGGTGTTAGATGCTGGTTCTGGGGCCCCGGGCAGTGAGAGTTCCCGGGGCCCCAGGCTGGCTCATGCACCATTGTTTTTAATTATTGTAGTATCCCATGCAGTTTAGTTAGGAGGGGGGCAGATGAGAGGGAATATCCTGCACGCTGGTGCCCCCTGCTGGTCATATAGCCATTGTCTATATGCAACTGAAGCCCTCTCCTACTAATTGGCTGACTTGCTCAGCTTTTGCTTGATTATCACTGCAGGCTAGGTGTATTATGTGTGCATTTCTCATTGGCTTATAAGCAGCCTGCAGGCTTTATAAAGCAGCAGAGAACTGTTTGGGAGTGAGGTTCTCCAATTGTGTGTTTGGTAAGTTTTAGAGCAGTAGGAGACAGGCCTTGGAGGTGGCAGCTCCAAGGTCTTGGCTGCGCTCACATATGGTGTTAGATGCTGGTTCTGGGGCCCCGGGCAGTGAGAGTTCCCGGGGCCCCAGGCTGGCTCATGCACCATTGTTTTTAATTATTGTAGTATCCCATGCAGTTTAGTTAGGAGGGGGGCAGATGAGAGGGAATATCCTGCACGCTGGTGCCCCCTGCTGGTCATATAGCCATTGTCTATATGCAACTGAAGCCCTCTCCTACTAATTGGCTGACTTGCTCAGCTTTTGCTTGATTATCACTGCAGGCTAGGTGTATTATGTGTGCATTTCTCATTGGCTTATAAGCAGCCTGCAGGCTTTATAAAGCAGCAGAGAACTGTTTGGGAGTGAGGTTCTCCAATTGTGTGTTTGGTAAGTTTTAGAGCAGTAGGAGACAGGCCTTGGAGGTGGCAGCTCCAAGGTCTTGGCTGCGCTCACATATGGTGTTAGATGCTGGTTCTGGGGCCCCGGGCAGTGAGAGTTCCCGGGGCCCCAGGCTGGCTCATGCACCATTGTTTTTAATTATTGTAGTATCCCATGCAGTTTAGTTAGGAGGGGGGCAGATGAGAGGGAATATCCTGCACGCTGGTGCCCCCTGCTGGTCATATAGCCATTGTCTATATGCAACTGAAGCCCTCTCCTACTAATTGGCTGACTTGCTCAGCTTTTGCTTGATTATCACTGCAGGCTAGGTGTATTATGTGTGCATTTCTCATTGGCTTATAAGCAGCCTGCAGGCTTTATAAAGCAGCAGAGAACTGTTTGGGAGTGAGGTTCTCCAATTGTGTGTTTGGTAAGTTTTAGAGCAGTAGGAGACAGGCCTTGGAGGTGGCAGCTCCAAGGTCTTGGCTGCGCTCACATATGGTGTTAGATGCTGGTTCTGGGGCCCCGGGCAGTGAGAGTTCCCGGGGCCCCAGGCTGGCTCATGCACCATTGTTTTTAATTATTGTAGTATCCCATGCAGTTTAGTTAGGAGGGGGGCAGATGAGAGGGAATATCCTGCACGCTGGTGCCCCCTGCTGGTCATATAGCCATTGTCTATATGCAACTGAAGCCCTCTCCTACTAATTGGCTGACTTGCTCAGCTTTTGCTTGATTATCACTGCAGGCTAGGTGTATTATGTGTGCATTTCTCATTGGCTTATAAGCAGCCTGCAGGCTTTATAAAGCAGCAGAGAACTGTTTGGGAGTGAGGTTCTCCAATTGTGTGTTTGGTAAGTTTTAGAGCAGTAGGAGACAGGCCTTGGAGGTGGCAGCTCCAAGGTCTTGGCTGCGCTCACATATGGTGTTAGATGCTGGTTCTGGGGCCCCGGGCAGTGAGAGTTCCCGGGGCCCCAGGCTGGCTCATGCACCATTGTTTTTAATTATTGTAGTATCCCATGCAGTTTAGTTAGGAGGGGGGCAGATGAGAGGGAATATCCTGCACGCTGGTGCCCCCTGCTGGTCATATAGCCATTGTCTATATGCAACTGAAGCCCTCTCCTACTAATTGGCTGACTTGCTCAGCTTTTGCTTGATTATCACTGCAGGCTAGGTGTATTATGTGTGCATTTCTCATTGGCTTATAAGCAGCCTGCAGGCTTTATAAAGCAGCAGAGAACTGTTTGGGAGTGAGGTTCTCCAATTGTGTGTTTGGTAAGTTTTAGAGCAGTAGGAGACAGGCCTTGGAGGTGGCAGCTCCAAGGTCTTGGCTGCGCTCACATATGGTGTTAGATGCTGGTTCTGGGGCCCCGGGCAGTGAGAGTTCCCGGGGCCCCAGGCTGGCTCATGCACCATTGTTTTTAATTATTGTAGTATCCCATGCAGTTTAGTTAGGAGGGGGGCAGATGAGAGGGAATATCCTGCACGCTGGTGCCCCCTGCTGGTCATATAGCCATTGTCTATATGCAACTGAAGCCCTCTCCTACTAATTGGCTGACTTGCTCAGCTTTTGCTTGATTATCACTGCAGGCTAGGTGTATTATGTGTGCATTTCTCATTGGCTTATAAGCAGCCTGCAGGCTTTATAAAGCAGCAGAGAACTGTTTGGGAGTGAGGTTCTCCAATTGTGTGTTTGGTAAGTTTTAGAGCAGTAGGAGACAGGCCTTGGAGGTGGCAGCTCCAAGGTCTTGGCTGCGCTCACATATGGTGTTAGATGCTGGTTCTGGGGCCCCGGGCAGTGAGAGTTCCCGGGGCCCCAGGCTGGCTCATGCACCATTGTTTTTAATTATTGTAGTATCCCATGCAGTTTAGTTAGGAGGGGGGCAGATGAGAGGGAATATCCTGCACGCTGGTGCCCCCTGCTGGTCATATAGCCATTGTCTATATGCAACTGAAGCCCTCTCCTACTAATTGGCTGACTTGCTCAGCTTTTGCTTGATTATCACTGCAGGCTAGGTGTATTATGTGTGCATTTCTCATTGGCTTATAAGCAGCCTGCAGGCTTTATAAAGCAGCAGAGAACTGTTTGGGAGTGAGGTTCTCCAATTGTGTGTTTGGTAAGTTTTAGAGCAGTAGGAGACAGGCCTTGGAGGTGGCAGCTCCAAGGTCTTGGCTGCGCTCACATATGGTGTTAGATGCTGGTTCTGGGGCCCCGGGCAGTGAGAGTTCCCGGGGCCCCAGGCTGGCTCATGCACCATTGTTTTTAATTATTGTAGTATCCCATGCAGTTTAGTTAGGAGGGGGGCAGATGAGAGGGAATATCCTGCACGCTGGTGCCCCCTGCTGGTCATATAGCCATTGTCTATATGCAACTGAAGCCCTCTCCTACTAATTGGCTGACTTGCTCAGCTTTTGCTTGATTATCACTGCAGGCTAGGTGTATTATGTGTGCATTTCTCATTGGCTTATAAGCAGCCTGCAGGCTTTATAAAGCAGCAGAGAACTGTTTGGGAGTGAGGTTCTCCAATTGTGTGTTTGGTAAGTTTTAGAGCAGTAGGAGACAGGCCTTGGAGGTGGCAGCTCCAAGGTCTTGGCTGCGCTCACATATGGTGTTAGATGCTGGTTCTGGGGCCCCGGGCAGTGAGAGTTCCCGGGGCCCCAGGCTGGCTCATGCACCATTGTTTTTAATTATTGTAGTATCCCATGCAGTTTAGTTAGGAGGGGGGCAGATGAGAGGGAATATCCTGCACGCTGGTGCCCCCTGCTGGTCATATAGCCATTGTCTATATGCAACTGAAGCCCTCTCCTACTAATTGGCTGACTTGCTCAGCTTTTGCTTGATTATCACTGCAGGCTAGGTGTATTATGTGTGCATTTCTCATTGGCTTATAAGCAGCCTGCAGGCTTTATAAAGCAGCAGAGAACTGTTTGGGAGTGAGGTTCTCCAATTGTGTGTTTGGTAAGTTGTATGTGTAGTACAGCTAAGAAATGGAACTTTAGTAGTAAAGATATGAGTCTCATACGGTTTCCAGTACAGGAAGAATTAAGAAACTTCACTTCTCATGCAATGTCCTCCCTTACTCTCCTCTGCCTGATTGTGTATGTATTGCCCACTCTCTTCCCAGTCTTCAGGCACTCTCACCCAGCTCTGCAATAGAAAGTGCATTGTCTCAGCATGAGAAATATTGGCCAATCAGAGAGGAACAGAGGTGTGGGAGGGGAAAACAGGAGGGAAAGAGACTTCAGCCAATCAGGCTGCATTAGTTAAGTCTGAGGGGAAAGTAGAGAAGCAAAAAAGGACAACCCAGCATGCCCTGCAATTTCCTTTGTGTGGCAAATTTACCAAACTGGGGAATGTTATCGTTTTTGATGCTCGGCCACTGCAAGAACATCACTGTGTTGTTGGCCATCTTGCGTAGTGACGTGCATCGAACCGGAAGTCATGTTAGTTCTTTGGTGCTGCACCAAATTTTAAACTGTTCACTGCATGTGTTCATGTCACGCATGCGCGGAATCGTATTTTGTCAATACACTTTCACACAATTGGCCTTTTTGGCCACAGGAAGTGAGCACTATAGAGCCACACTTCCTGTTTGGCCTGATGCCAGAACAGAGATTATCTCGTATTACTGCAGAACTCCCCGAAGGCTGTTTTTGCCGTTGCATTGCGTTGCACCACACGTGTGAAACTGGCCTTAGGGTTCCTCATGAGAAGAAGGACTGGCCCATATCCTGTCAGTAACTTGTGAGAACTGTAAGTGACAGCTACATGCAAATGAATTAATTTACATGCTATATATGTTTTAACTTTTTCCGTTATTGTCATAGTACACCTTTACCTGTAAAACTTTGATGTTATCCCTACATCACATGCCATCAAATGCCATGAAGAAAATACAGTAGTTTTATCATCGAAATCACATGAATCCTTTCTATTATCACTTGTTTTCTTTCATATTCACATTTTAAAATAAGAAATATGTCAGTTTAAAGAATAGGTATAAAGTGCAGAGTTTATTAAACACGCTATTCAGTAGAAATATACATACATGGTACATACAGCTGTACATCAATTCAGAAAGATGGACAAATGAGGGAGGAGGAGGGACGCAGGGATTTTGTTTACAAACAGGTGCTGTCTCTCCCAAAAAGTTGGAAGCTATGTTTATGGTAAAATATCTTCTAATTCCATAATGGCAAGGTAATCATATTTTAGTTATAGGCAGACGCAACAAGGTTGTATGCATGACACAAAATCATTGACAACCCTATGTAATAAAGCCTCTGTCCCAGGGGTGCCTCTAGCCGTCTTGTCACTCCAGGGGAGAAAAACCTGTGGCGCCTCCCTCACTCCCCTGTGGCGACCCCCCCATGAAAATAATCGTAATGTGGCAATGTTTCACCAAAAAATATTCGTAATGCGGCAGGGTTTCACCAGAAAATTATCGTAATGCAGCAGCAGTTCACCAGAAAATAATCGTAATGCAACAGTGTTTTACCAGAAAATGATCGTAATGCAACAGTGTTTCACCAGAAAATAATCGTAATGCGTCAGCGTTTCACCAGAAATTACACGTATTGTGGCAGCGTTTCACCAGAAAAATACTTGTAAATGCGGTAGTGTTTCACCAGAAAATACAGAATGCGAGCAGAGTTTCACCAAAAAATACACATAATTTGGGCAGCGTTTCACCAGAAAATATACATAGGCAGGGCTTCACTTTCATGAGGCACAAAGGGAGACAGAAGGAGGCAGAAAGGGGCACAGAAGGAGGCAGAGGTGGCACAGGGGGACTGAAGGAGGCACATGGAGACAGAAGGAGGCACAAAGGTGGACAGGAGGCATAAAGGGAGACAGAAGGACAAATAGGGGGTCAGACATGGCACAAGGGACTAAGGGACGCACAAGGAGACAGAAGGAGGCACAAAAGGGACAGAAGGAGGCACAAAGGGGGAGAAAAGGAGGCACAAGGCACAGAGGGAAACAGTGGCAGCTGCCTGCAACTTACGCTAAGCAGATGCAGCAGAAGCAAGTAATAGAACACCCATGGGGGTGGAGCTTAGGGGTATGGCTTAGCTTAAGGGGCAGGGCTTAATCCAGCAACATGGCGCCCCCAGGACCAGTGGCACTCCAGGCAAAGGCCTGTACTGCCTATGCCTAAAGGCGCCCCTGCTCTGTCCCTTCATTCTACTGTCCCTGTGTCGGTGAATCCCTTGTGCCTAGGTGCATGCGGGCAGACTTCCGACTGTCATGGGGGATGGGTGTGCGCAGCCATGTCAGCGCATGTTTGGGTCACGGCCATGCACACTTTGTGGGGGAAGTGGGGGGGGGGGGGGCTGTTTTTCAATAGGCGGGTCTTTTTTACTAGATCTATATAAGAAGGAGTATTCTACTGAAAAGTTCATACAGTGCTGCTGTACCGCTGTATTAAATGGTAAAACACTGACAGCACTGCTGTATTTTACAGTGTTACATTTTTTCCACTGTGAAACGCTATCGCAATCACGCTGCATTGCGATTGGGTTTTAAACTAATTTCCACTAATGTAATTGTGATTGACCTACTATATTCAGTGTAGGTGCTCAATTGCATCCAAAACGCAGCAGAGCGACAGTTGTGCTGGGGACAAAATGGCAACTTTATTGAATCGCGCTGATGGAAATGGTTACCAGGAAGTGATCTGGACATGCCATGTGTTTTTTCACCACCAGTATGGTGCTATGAAATGCACGTGTGTGTTCCACGATGCTGTATGAGGAAGTAAGAATGGGATTGCAATCGTGGGAGTGTCCAGGAAATCAGATGGAGTAATTAGAAATAGAAACGTAGTGATACAAATATTTAAAAAGGAGGTGGAATGATGGAGTGGCTATAGGAGAATGAAAATGTACAATCTATGTATTGTGTGTGTGTATATATATATATATATATATATCTATCTCAAGTAGACTAAAATTAAATGTTTTAATATGAAGTGCTTCCCCAAAAAACTGTGTAAGGGTACGGTTCCACTAGTGCGGTGTGGAATCGCCGCGTATTCCCTGCAGACGAATTCGCATGCAGGAGCGAAATCGCATGCGGATGTATGCGAATTTTACTGCAATTTCGCATACGATTTCGCATGGATGACGATGTGTGCGAATTTAACCATGGCAGTGCCTGTGTGCTTTTTCATTGATTCCATGCGAAATCGTATGCGAATTCACATGAAAATTTGCATAAAAAAACGCCATGCGAATTCCCTATTAAATACATTGTATGCGAATCGCATGTGGTTTGTGCGGTGTCCGAATTCGGATGCCTCTGCTGTGCAGATTTTTCCTGCACAAGAAAACGCTCAGTTTTCCTGACAAGTGGACACAGGCTCATTAACTTTTATTGGTTATGCGAATTTCCATGCGGGGAACGCATGCGAATTCGCGTTAGTGGAAACGTACCCTTAGGGAGCACATCAGCGCCCAAAATGTTATGATATATAGATAGTGGGTAGTGACGATAGACAAAACTGATTTTGAAATAGACACGCTGTTAACGTTTTTAACCTTACTGTTAGACTTAACTTTTAATCCGTCAATAGCAAAACCACATACTCTAAAATTGACCCTTAGGCCTTGTTCACATTGTGTTTCGATCGCGATAGCGTTTGCGTTGGGCGTTTTTGACGCAATTTTTTTGCGATTACCGGCGCTTGGGTGAGTGGTACTTTTTTTTAAAAGCTTTTTTCTAAGCGATTTTCCAGTTTGCTGAGCGGATTGGAAACGAACCGCTCAGATGCGAACTCTCTCATAGGGAATCATTGCACAAGCGTTTTAGGGCGATTTTGAAAATCGCCTGCACTTGAAAAAATGGCAAAAATGCCATTAGTGTGAACAAGCCCTAAAATGACTAACAAGCAGCAGGAGGAGGGTTCATATGTAAGAACCAGTAACACCACAACATACCACCTCCTCCACCAAGGCTAAGGTGCAAGTGCAATGTGTAAAAAAAATATCAAAGTACATTCAAGTCTATTGTTCACTGTGCACTAGGTGTGGTCGGAAATGCCAATTTCCGATTCCGCGGTAAATCCGCATCCCGCCATTGCCAAATACCGATTCCGCTTTCCGCTACCAATTTTGCATCTTGTTCAGGAGATTCTGTTTAACAAACCCTGAAAATGTGGTGTTTCTAGGACTTACGGGGGCTTTGCTATTAACCGCTAAATTCGGCGGATTTTTACTGTAATGTAAATGCAGAAAATAGGCAGATGCAGATTTTCTGCATTTTACATTACAGTAAAAATCTGCCGACTTTAGCGGTTAATAGCAAAGCCCCCATAAGTCCTAGAAGCAGCACATTTTTTGGGTTAATTAAACAGAATCTCCTGAACAAGATGCAAAAAATTTTTTCAAAAAGACCTTATAGTTTTAGAAAATCGATGTTAAAGTCGGGCGGAATTTCCGCGATTTCCGGCGCAAATTCCGCGATTTCCGGCGGAAATCCGCCTAATGCATTTGCATTACCAATTTCCGCATTCTGATGCGGAAATGCAATTTCCGATCGGAATTTCGGAAATTGCATTTCCGCGGAATCCGAATGAGCATCCCTACTGTGCACCCACCTACCTACGTGAGCGCACACAGTGTCACTGTGCCTGTCCGGTACCTTTCTGTGTGTGACAGTTGCACATTGTAATACCCATCACTGCATATACCTACCTACCTGTTGTTCGCAGTGCTCCCACCTACCTACGTGAGTGCACGCAGTGTCACTGTGCCTTTCCGGTACCTTTCTGTGTGTGACAGTTGCACATTGTAATACCCATCACTGCATATACCTACCTGTTGTTCAGTGCACCCACCTACCTACGTGAGCGCACACAGTGTGCTATTTAATACCACCAGTCACTGTACCTGTTCACGGTACGTGTGTGAGACAGCTTCACATTTGTAATACCCAGCAGCACTGCATATACCTACCTACCTGTTCTTCAGTGCACCCACCTACCCACGTGAACGCACGCAGTGTGATATTTAATACCACCAGTCACTGTACATTTGTAATACCCATCACTGCATATACCTTCCTGTTGTTCAGTGCACCCACCTACCTACGTGAGCGCACACAGTGTGATATACCACTCTGTGCATACCTTTTAACTGCACCTGTGTGACTGCACATTGTATTAGTCAAGTCAGTGCATACCTTTCACTTCATCCCCCCAATCTGGACAAAACAAAAGGCAGAGGCAGGCCACCTGGCAGGTCTGTTCGAGGTCACGCTGTCGTGATTTTGTGCGGCCCTGGACCAAAGTACAGTGTTCAGAAGAAGGCACGTGCCATCAACCACCAATATTGTCAGGACGTAGTTGACTATTTAACACAGAACACCTCATCTTTCTCAGCTTCAGCACGGAAGCGTGACAGATCTTCCTCCTCCTGCTCTGATTCTGGCACCCCACTTAACACTCAGTCGGCCGCCACCACCAAAGTGCCATCACCCCAGGGCTCAGCGGTGTGGAATTTTTTTTGTGTGTCTGCCTCAGATGAAAGCAATGCCATCTGTACTCTCTGCCACCGAAAATTGAGCCGTGGAAAGACCAAGACCCGCGTAGGGACAACTACCTTATGAAGACACATGATTACAAAGCACAAACTGCAATGGGATGACCACCTGAGGAAAAGCAGCACACAAAAGCAAAGCCACACACCGCAGTGGAAGATACCAGGCCGCAATTTTTTCTCAAAAAAGGCGATACCTAAACTGCACCGTAATGTTGAAAGGCAAGTGGTGACATTTCTGGCACACAGCGTTGGGTCAAGGGTCCATCTGACCATGGATGCCTGGTCTGCAAAGCACGCTCAGGCCTGCCCGAAGACTAAGTCAGTCCCCACACAGCATCTCTGACCGCAGGCCGGTTGACTGCCTTCTCCGCCACCAGCAACAGGGCCCAGGACTCCAGGTGGATACCTGAATTTTTAAGGCCTCTGCTAGCAGCGGCCGCTATAATAATTTTTCTGGTGCGTGCACATGCCTGCCTAATTTTTCTGGCTGCACTGCAGCTGCAACAACAAAACAAAAGGCATGTACATGTGCCAATTCCCATTCGTGATCATTAGCTTGCCGCGGTGAAGGGGCTTGCGTATCATAATGAAGCAATGACCGACAGCTATATGAGTGTGTTGGGGTGGGGCCCACACCCACGATAATAAGGTCGTTGCTTCATTGTGGACAGACCAAATTTGATCAGCTGGACAGTCACTGTTCTATCATTCAGCTACCTCAGCCCGGCGACCATATGGGCTTGAAAACCGCCACGGCCTGCACTCTTCCCTTGGTGCGCACCAGTCCAGCACGGCCGTCACTACACAAACAGCTGTTTGCGGTGCGTTACACAGTGAGTTTGGTGTGTCAGTGTGAAGCAGTACTCTAATTACACTCCCAGATTGATGTACAGTATACACATGCAAGATGTTTTAAAGCACTTTAGTCCTGCAATTTAGCATTCCATGTGATTTCTGTCCTTAAAACGCTGCTTTGCGTCAAATCCAGATTTTTCCCCGGGACTTTTGGCGTCTATCCCACTCCGCCATGCCCCCCTCCAGGTGTTAGACCCCTTGAAACATCTTTTCCATCACTTTTGTAGCAAGCATAAATTTTTCTAGTTTTCAAAGTTTGCCTCCTCTTTGAAGTCTAAACTTTCGCGCAAGTTCGCGAAACGAAAATCGGAGGTTCAGGCCATCTCTAGCCGTAACAAGTATAGTGGGAAAATGTACAAAATTATGTGACCCTGAACAAGCATGCAACGGATCAGGTGTTTCTGACATTATTGTCAGATATGACAAGATTAGCTGCATGCTTGTTCAGGGTCTACGGCTGATAGTATTAGAGGCAGAGGATCAGCAGGACAGCCAGGCAACTGGCAATGCTTAAAAAGAAATAAATATGGCAGCCTCCATATCCCTCTTGCTTCAGTTGTCCTTTAAGTCTGCCTAAAGGCATATTGTAATAACATTACTACTTTATTAAAATGTTGAACTCTAAAGAAATTTTCTTTGTTGCGACAATTATAACAGAAGATATGTCACTTTGGGCCATATTCACTAAATATAAGTAAAATTGCTGAGCGCAGAGCAATTTTACCATTGCTTAGGCCGACTACGTAGTAGACCTGTGATTAGCCCAACCTGCATTACCAAGGTAATGCCCGCGTTACTACAGTATTATCATTATTTATATAGCACTGACATCTCCTGCAGCACTGTACAGACTATGGGCTTGATTGACAAAGCTGTGCTAACTGTTTAGCAGGGACGTGCTAAAGAGTTAGCACGTGAAGTGGCGATCGCGGACTTTTGCGCGCGCAAATAGCTGCGATTTGAGTGAATCGTGGCACTTTGCGCGTGCAAAAGTCCGCGAACGGCACTTCACGCACTAACTGTTTAGCACAGCTTTGTGAATCAAGCCCTATATATTGTCTTGTCACTCACTGTCCCTCAGAGGGGCTCACAATCTAATCCCTACTATGTCCATATGTCTATATCGTAGTCTAGTGCCAATTTAGGGGGGGAAGCCATTTAACTTATCTGTATGTTTTTGGGGTGTGGAAGAAAGCCGGAGTGCCCAGAAGAAAACCATGCAGACTCGAGGAAAACATACAAACTCCTTGCAGATAGTGCCCTGGCTGAGATTCAAACCAGGGACCCAGCACTGCAAAGCGAGAGTGCTAACCACTACGCCACCAGGCTGCCTAGTAATACACATTACCTAGGTAACATGGATTGCACTAATTGCACAATGCTTCCTACGTAGTTGGAAAACAAGTAACAGTAAAATTTGCTGACGTCTAAAGACAAACTGTTGCGAAAATCTTAAAATTTAAAACACATACAAATAAGAAGTACATTTCTCCCAGAGTAAAATGAGCCATAACTTACTTTTCTCCTATGTTGCTGTCACTTACAGTAGGTAGTAGAAAAATCTGACAGAACTGACAGGTTTTAGAGTAGCCCATCTTCTCATGGGAGGTTCTCAGGGTTTTCTTTATTTTTAAAAGCACTTAGTGAATGGCAGTTGCTCCATCCAACTACCAAAATAGTGTGCAGCGAGCAGGTAGGCTGGCCAGCATCTTTATATTAATCATTTTCAGGGAATGTCTTTATAAAGAATCAAGGCCATGCTGAGAATCCCCCATAAGGAGATGGACTAGCCCAAAACCTGTCGGTAATGTCAGGTTTCTACTACCTACTGTAAGTGACAGCAACATAGGAGAAAAGTGATTTATGGCTCATTTTACTCTGGAAGAAATGTACCTCGTATTTGTATTTGTTTTAAATATTAAGATTTTCGCTACAGTCCCTCTTTAACTACTTAAAGCCCGCCCCACACCAATGGGCGTGGTTGCGGTGGCAGCCCCAGGACCGCCTAACGCCAATTGGCGTCAAGTCCTGGGCCTGCATTTTGCAGGAGATCGTGCCCAGGCTGCACGCGCACCTCATGCTCGGGGGGCGGAGCTCCGCCCCCTCTTCAGTCTCTGAGCGGCTATTGCCGCTCGGGAGATTATTAGACAGCGTTATCGCCGTCTATTTACACAGTGCAGTGCTGCGATCAGCAGCAGCGTTGCACTGGGGACAGCCGTGTGACACGGCTGTCCCCCTGGGGGACAAGAGACCGATCGGCTCTCATAGGCAGAAGCCTATGACAGCCGATTGCCATAATTGGCTGGCGGGGGGTGGGCGGGAGGGACGGGGGGAAAAAAATACACATTTTTATTAACAATAAATATAGATAAATATTTGTAAAAAAAAAAAAAAACAACAACTGGGGGGGGGGGCATCAGACCCCACCAACAGAGAGCTCTGTTGGTGGGGAGAAAAGGGGGGGGGAGGGGTAATCACCCATGTGCTGTGTTGTGCGGTCCTGCAGCTTGGCCTTAAAGCTGCAGTGGACAGTTATGCAAAACACAGCCTAGTCTTTAGGGGGGTTTACCACTGTGGTCCTCAAGTGGTTATGGAGAATACCAGATTGAGAAGAGAAAATTCACACAGAACGGAGAAAACATGCAAACTAAATGCAGATACTGCCCTGTTTGGGGCACTGAAAAGTTAGTTACATCACATGGTGACCATGCTGCCCTGATGAAATACAGCCAACAAGATAACAAGCCCAGCTTTATCTACAAATATCACACTGCCCAAACATTATTTTCCTGCATGAAAAAAAAAAATTGATGTTTTTACAGTGACGTAAGGGTGTCTATTTGCAGTGCAGTTGGTCAGGAAAGGGCTTTCTCTTTAGAGTAGTAGAATACTGAGATCTATTTTTAGCAGTACTTATGAAATACGCTTATTTTGCATACAGAGTTCTATAAATAGATTTTCCTAATTATCATTGAAAGACTGCAGGCAGAATTGTGTAAAAGGGTGGTGCAGTGACTGGTGTTTGCGCTGTAAGTTTGGATTGGTTGTTATCGTATGGGAGATCTGAGTTCCCGTGTATGTTTACAATGATTGAGAGGCAGATACTACACAAACATGCAGGCAGTGATGTGTATGGCATTCCTGGTATGTACTGCTCACTGGGCTTTATGAGTAGAAGGTGAGTCATGTAGTTGTGAATTACGTTTTTTCCTTTACGTAGGTTAACCCTCCTGGCTGTTTGCTAAAAAATCGCCAGGGGGCAGCAAATCTTTTTTAAAAAAAAATGTTTTTGTTTTTTCATGTAGCGAGACAAAGTCTCGCTACATGATAGCCGCTGCTCAGCGGCATCCCCCCAGCCCCTCCGATCGCCTCCGGCGATCGGCGAAAAGGAGATCCCGTTCAAAGAACGGGATCTCCTGGAGGGCTTCCCCTGTCGCCATGGCGACGGGGCGGGATGACGTCATCGACGTCGTGACGTCAAAGGGGTTTCCGATCCACCCCATAGAGCTGCCTGGCACTGATTGGCCAGGCAGCGCACGGGGGGGGGGCGGCTGTGGCGCGACGGATAGCGGCGGATCGGTGGGTAGCGGCGGCAATCGGGCACTGCACGCAGCTAGCAAAGTGCTAGCTGCGTGCAGCAAAAAAAAAATTATGCAAATCGGCCCAGCGGGGCCTGAGCGGTGCCTTCTGGCGGCATAGCCCGAGCTCAGCTCGGGCTTACCGCCAGGAAGGTTAAAGTGGACCTGAACTCTTGCCCATGACACAAGGAAGACAGAGAGAAATGCGCCTTATGTGTTTTTAGAGAGAAGAGCCTGTTGAATTTCCCCTCATCTCTAAGTAATAACAAGTGTAATTTGAGCTCTGAGCTGTGTCAGCACAGAAATTCGTCAGTCTTGGCAAAAAGCTAATATGTAAACATAGGATGTTAAAGCTTCCACTGCTTCCATGAAAGCAGGAAATAGATGCGCTGAACATTTATTGCAGGAGTTCTGTAAACTGTAACAAAGAAATGTTTTTCTTTAAAGTGAAACAGTGATGGTTCACAATTTATACTTACCCGGGGCTTCCTTCCTTGAGCAGTGCTGAGTCCCTCGCCGTTGTCCTCTGCCCTTCACTACACGCAGATTCTGGATGCAGAAAAACTGACTCCAATGAATGCCTATGGGCCTGTTTCCACTAAACGCATTTTTTCTGATGCAGATTTTCCATAGGCATTCATTGGAGTCAGTTTTCTGTATCTAGAATCCGTGTGTAGTGGAAATAGGCCCTAAACCTTTATGACTCCTGGTAATCTTGTCAGTCGTGGCCTTCTGCGCATGCTCATCCACGCATGCACCCTTCGTAGTACTCTTTTCCCCAGTGGTATTCTGCGCATGCTCATCCACGCATGCACCCTTCGTAGTACTCTCGTCCCCAGTGGTGTTGTACTGCGCAGGTGCAGAATGATCCAGGGGACAGGAGCGCAGCGGGGTGCGCAAGCGGCCGAGCCGTGCATGTGCAGAACACCTTGACCGGCACTGCCTGACCAGATTACCGGCAGTCATAGCGCCAGTATGGAGGGGCCAAGGAGGACGGCGAGGGACTCAGCCCTGCTCATGAAGCTGGAGGATGCCCCGAGTAAGTATAAATTAAGCCTAGTTTACCATCTCTGGCACACTTTAAAGGTTATTATGCTCATAGGCAAACACAGGGAAAAATTACAGCTGCCCAGAATCCCCCCTCAGACCAGGACCGATGCAGTGTCTGGGGACAGGCACAAGTTGAGACACCAGAATATCTGCAGGCATCCTGCAGCTCACAGCACCTTTCCCTCCCTGCTACAGTTGACATTGGATGGAGCAGCAGCGTGTGTACAGAGTATGGAGCAATAGTGAGTGCAGAGCATGGAGCAGCAGCAGCTTGTGTACAGAGAATGGAGCAGCAGCGTGTGTACAGAGAATGAAGCAGAAGCGTGTGTACAGAGCACAGAGCAGCAGCCTGTGTACAGAGAATGGAGCAGCAGCGTGTGTACAGAGCATGGAGCAGCAGCATGTGTACAGAGCATGGAGCAGCAGTGTGTGTGCATAGCACAGAGCAGCAGCCTGTGTACAGAGAATGGAGCAGCAGCGTGTGTACAGAGCATGGAGCAGCAGCATGTGTACAGAGAATGGAGCAGCAGCGTGTGTACAGAGCACAGAGCAGCAGCCTGTGTACAGAGAATGGAGCAGCAGCGTGTGTACAGAGCATGGAGCAGCAGCATGTGTACAGAGCATGGAGCAGCAGTGTGTGTGCATAGCACAGAGCAGCAGCCTGTGTACAGAGAATGGAGCAGCAGCGTGTGTACAGAGCATGGAGCAGCAGCATGTGTACAGAGAATGGAGCAGCAGCGTGTGTACAGAGCACAGAGCAGCAGCCTGTGTACAGAGCATGGAGCAGCAGTGTGTGCAGAGCATGGAGCAGCAGCATGTGTACAGAGCATGGAGCAGCAGTGTGTGTGCATAGCACAGAGCAGCAGCCTGTGTACAGAGAATGGAGCAGCAGCATTTGTACAGAGCATGGAGCAGCAGCATATGTACAGTCAGAGCATGGAGCAGCAGCGTGTGTAGAGAGAATTGAGCAGCAGTGTGTACAGAGCTTGGAGCAGTTCTGGGGAACTTAATAGATTCAGGTATGAGCACAGCCCTGGCCCTGCTGTGTGAATGCTTTACTTTCCCCTTCATTACCAATGTCGGCTGTCCTCATTTTCTGTATCCAAACTGCTCCTGATCGATCCTGTTGTCGATCGGGAGCAGATCGGACATTTAGGAAGTAATTGTCAGATCCTGTCAGGGGGATGGGAAATTGCATTGTGTGTACCCAGCATGGCGTGCTACCTTATTATTATACTGTATTGTGCGTGGCTGAGGGAGAGCTTCAGGAAACCCCCCTTGAAAATTCTGGGTTTACCCCTGATGCTGTTGCTTATCTTTTAGAGCAGAAAGGAAGTCTTGAGTTCAGGTCCACTTTAAAAAGAAATCTTCCTGTTTGGCAAATTGGTACCTTCCAATATTGTGACATAAGAAAAACAACAACGTTTATTGTTAGCTTGTAAAGGAAATGTAACCTTGACCTGAGGCAAAGTTACCATAGATAAGCCTAGAGGTAAGTTCATGCTGTATCCACCTATATTTCTATGTTGTCTGTTCCTCCTCATGTCCCAAATACCTCTGTGTTTACCTCAACTAGCTTTGCCTCAGGCCATGTATACTTTGATTCAGTATATTTTCTTTATTCAGTTAGCAGATTGGCACCACTGTGTACCATGCTAAACTCAGCAGCTCATCTCATCCACTTCTTGTTTCACCACGAAAAGCACTAGCGATTTTGGAGCGATTTTATAGAGACTTTGGTGTAAAATAGCCCATAATATTTCATTGCCCAGGTGCTTTTCAAAACTCTGTAAAGTGCGAACGATCAGAAAAGCTCTTCAAGTGTTCTTGGTGTGAAAGAGCTCTGCTATTAAATACAGTATTTTTCGGACCATAAGATTTTTTCCCCTCAAAAAGAGGGGGAACATGTTGGTGCATCTTATGGTCCAAATGTGTTGCCACAGACCGTGCTTTCCCTAAATCCCTGGCAGTTTAGTGGTTCCCGGGATCCCGTCCTTCCCTACCCTCTGGAATTGTAATATCCCCAGGCTAGATTCGGATTGGCTTTCCTCCCTCCCTCCAATGCATACCAATGTCCCTGGGCTAGACTCAGCTCTCCTCTCACCCTCCGCTCCGCACATGGAAATGTCCCCAGGCTAGACTCGGCTTGGCTCTCTTCCAGGGCCGGGCTGAGGCAGAAGCAAGAGAGGCTCCAGCCTCAGGGTGCAGTGTAGGAGGGGGTGCACAGCTCAGCTATCATTCCCCTACTGTGTTTGAAGCAGGTAGAAATAAGAAAAGGGGATACATAGCAGTGACTGCAAGCCAGATAACGAGATTACGGTGTTGAGGTTTGAGGGCCCTGGGGCGCCTGTTAGTCTGATACAGTGGGATGCGAAAGTTTGGGCAACCTTGTTAATCGTCATACTTTTCCTGTATAAATTGTTGGTTGTTACGATAAAAAATGTCAGTTAAATATATCATATAGGAAACGCACACAGTGATATTTGAGAAGTGAAATTTTGGATTTACAGAAAGTGTGCAATAATTGTTGAAGTAAAATTTGGCAGGCGCATAAATTTGGGCACTGTTGTCATTTTATTGATTCCAAAACCTTTAGAACTAATTATTGGAACTCAAATTGGCTTGGTAAACTCAGTGACCCCTGACCTCCATACACAGGTGAATCCAATTATGTGAAAGAGTATTTAAAGAGACTTTTTATTTAAAAAATGTGCTTAACATCTTTGCCCTAACTAAACCGCCGCATTCCCGCCGCTGAAATCTATCTAAATCCCCCCCAAATTCTCCCTCCCTCTCCCCTGCAAAATCTACGACTTTCTTGGTTGTGGATTTTGCTGCTGTTGGAGGCAGAGCTATGAGCAGCAGCTCTGCCTCAATCCCCCGTCTATTAGCAGCGGATCTCCGCCTCTCCTCGCCCCTCTCAGTGAAGGAAGACAGAGGGACGGGGGAGAGGCGGCGATCCGGGCTGACAGACGCACTGAGAGGCAGAGCTGCGGCTCATAGCTCTGCCTCTCACGGAAGCGCTGCCCGGATTGCCCCCCCCGGCGAGTTAGTTAGTGTACAGTGGCAGGAATGCGGGGGTTTAGTTAGGGCAAAGATGTTAAGCACATTTTGTAAATAAAAAGATTGTTTTCAGGAGACTTCAGAGTCTCTTTAAGGGGGTCAATTGTAAGTTTCCCTCCTCTTTTAATTTTCTCTGAACAGTAGCAACATGGGGGTCTCAAAACAACTCTCAAATGACCTAAAGACAAAGATTGTTCACCATCATGGTTTAGGAGAAGGATACAGAAAGCTTTCTCAGAGATTTCAGATGTCTGTTTCCACAGTTAGTAACAGACCAAGAAAAATCTTGGATAAACAGAAGCAACGAATGGTGAGAACAGTCAGAGTCAACCCACAGGCCAGCACCAAAGACCTACAACATCATCTTGGTGCAGATGGAGTCACTGTACATCGTTCAACCATTCGACGCACTTTACACAAGGAGATGCTGTATGCAGGAGTGATGCAGAGGAAGCCTTTTCTCCATCCACAGCACAAACAGAGCCGCTTGAGGTATGCTAAAGCACATTTGGACAAGCCAGCTTCATTTTGGAATAAGGTGCTGTGGACTGATGAAACTAAAATTGAGTTATTTGGGCATAACAAGGGGCATTATACATGGAGGAAAAACAACACAGCATTCCAAGAAAAACACCTGCTACCTACAGTAAAATATGGTGGTGGTTCCATCATGCTGTGGGGCAGTGTTGCCAGTGCAGTGACTGGGAATCTTGTCAAAGTTGAGGGAGGCATGGATTCCACTCAGTATCAGCAGATTCTGGAGACCAATGTCCAGGAATCAGTGATAAAGCTGAAGCTGCACCGGGGCTGGATTTTTCAACAAGACAACAACCCTAAATACTGCTCAAAATCCACTAAGGGAGTCATGGAGAGGAACAAGTCCACGTTCTGGAATGGCTATCTCAGTCCCCAGACCTGAATATAATTGAAAATCTGTGGTGTGAGTTAAAGAGAGCTGTCCATGCTCAGAAGCCATCAAACCTAAATGAACTAGAGATGTTTTGTAAAGAGGACTGGTCCAAAATTACCTTCAAGCAAAATCCAGACTCTCATTGGAACCTACAGGAAGCACTTAGAGGCTGTAATTTCTGCAAAAGGAGGATTTATTAATTATTGACTTAATTTCTTTTTTGTGGTGCCCACATTTATGCACCTACCTAATTTTGTTTAAACACTTTCTCTAAATCCAATAAACTTCATTTCACTTCTCAAATATCACTGTGTGTGTCTCCTATATGATATATTTAACTGACATTTTTTTATCGTAACAACCAACGATTTTTACAGGAAAATCATGACGATTAACAAGGTTGCCCAAACTTTCGGATCCCACTGTAGCAATGTGTGACGGCTGAGGTGGGAGGGATGTAGAGGCGCACTATGGTGTCTCAGCCTTGGGTGCTGGAGGACCTTGTCCAGGCTCTGCACTCCTCCCTCCCTCCACCCTCCCGCTGGTGGAAATGTCCACAGGCTAGACTCGGCTCTCCTCCCTCCCTCCGATTGCACAGCAATGTCCTCAGGCTAGACTCGGCTCTTCTCCCGGAAGCAGGAAATTTGGGCGCATGAGGCAGGTGGACAAAAAGGGCGCCGCCATTCACTCCCATAATAAATATCGTTTAATGGGCGCCCAACAGGAAAAAAGGGCGCCGGAGAAAAATAACGTTTTAAAAGCAGCGCCCGGAGACTTTTATTGTTTTATAACTGCTTCTCATGATTACACATTATTTAATGATTTATAATTTTTAAACATTATTTTTAAACGAAAAACAGTGCAATATTTTTTAAAACATTATTTTTAAACGAGAAATTGTACACTTTTTTTTAAAAAACATTATTTTTAAACGAAAAACTGAACAATATTTTTTAAAACGTTATTAATGTTTATCACAGGGGGTCTTAGGTTTAGGCACCACCAGGGGGGTCTTCGGTTTAGGCACCACCAGGGGGGTCTTAGGTTTAGGCACTAGGGGTTAGGGATAGGTACAGGGAGGGTTCTGTGTGAGAGTAGGGTTAGAAATAGCTTTAGTAACATTCTTATTAATGTTTTATAAAACGTTATTATAAATTTAACTTTTTAAACAGGGAAGATTAACGTTTTTACAATTGCCGATTTCATACACATTATTTCATGATTTATAACTTTATAAAACATTATTTTTAAATGAAATATAGCACAATTTTTTTTTAAACGTTATTCATGCTTATCGTTTAAAACCCTGCGCCCTTTTTTCCCGGCGCCCTTTTTTAATGTACGCCTTCTCCCTCCCTCCAATGCACAGCAGTTTCCCCAGCCTAGAATTGGCTCTCCTCCCTCCGATGCACAGCAATGTCCTCAAGCTAGACTTAGCTCTTCTCCCTCCCTCTGATGCACAGCAATGTCTTCCAGCTAGACTCGGCTCTCCTCCCTCTCCCTCTGATGCACAGCAATGTCCTCAGGCTAAACTCTGCTGAGCTTTTCTCTCTCCCTTTGATGCACAGCAATGTCCTCAGGCTAGACTTGGCTCTCCTCTCTCCCTCCGATGCACAGCAATGTCCTCAGGCTAGACTCGGCTCTCCTCTCTCCCTCCGATGCACAGCAATGTCCTCAGGATAGACTCGGCTCTCCTCCCTCCCTCCCTCTGATGTCCTCAGGTTAGACTCTGCTGGGCTCTTCTCTCTCCCTCCAATGCAAAACAATGTCCTCAGGCTAAACTCGGCTCTCCTCTCTCCCTCCGAAGCACAGCAATGTCTCCCGGCTAGACTCGGCTCCGCTTTCTTATCTCCCTCCAATGCATGGCAATGTCCTCAGGCTAGACCCGGCTCTCCCTTCGATGCACAGCAATGTCTTCAGGCTAGACTCTGCTGGGCTTTTCTCTCTCCCTCTGATGCACAGCAATGTCCTCAGGCTAGACTTGGCTCTCCTCCCTTCCTCCCTCCGATGTCCTCAGGCTAGACTCTGCTGTGCTCTTTTCTCTCCCTCCAATGCAAAACAATGTCCTCAGGGTAAACTCAGCTCTCCTCTCTTCCTCCGAAGCACCGCAATGTCTCCCGGCTAGACTCGGCTCTCTTCTCTCCCTCCGAAGCACAGCAATGTCTCCCGGCTAGACTCGGCTCTCCTCTCTCCCTCCGATGCACAGCAATGTCCTCAGGCTATACTCTGCTGGGCTTTTCTCTCTCCCTCTGATGCACAGCAATGTCCTCAGGCTAGACTTGGCTTTCCTCTCTCCCTCCAATGCACAGCAATGTCCTCAGGCTAGACTTGGCTTTCCTCTCTCCCTCCAATGCACAGCAATGTCCTCAGGCTATACTCTGCTGGGCTTTTCTCTCTCCCTCTGATGCACAGCAATGTCCTCAGGCTAGACTTGGCTTTCCTCTCTCCCTCCAATGCACAGCAATGTCCTCAGGCTAGACTCTGCTGGGCTTTTCTCTCTCCCTCTGATGTACAGCCTCCAATGCACAGCAATGTCCTAAGGCTAGACTCGGCTATCCTTCCTCCCTCTCTCCGATGTCCTCAGGCTAGACTCTGTTGGGCTCTTCTCTCTCCCTCCGATGCAAAACAATGTCCTCAGGCTAAACTCAGCTGTCCTCTCTCCCTTAGATGCACAGCAAGGTCCTCAGGCTAGACTCGGCTCTCCTCTCTCCCTTCGATGCACAGCAATGTCCCCCGGCTAGACTCGGCTTTCCTCCCTCCCTTAGATGCTCAGCAATGTCCTCAGGCTAGACTTGGCTCTCCTCCCTCCCTCCGATGCACAGAAATGTCCTCAGGCTAGACTCTGCTCTCCTCCCTCCCTCCCTCCAATGCACAGCAATGTTCTAAAGCTAGACTCGGCTCTCCTCCCTCCCTCCGATGCACAGCAATGTTCCCCGGCTAGATTCAGCTCTCCTTCCTCCCTTAGATGCACAACAATGTCCTCAGGCTAGACTCGGCTCTCCTCCCTCCCTCCGATGCACAGCACTATCCTCAAGCTAGACTCACCTCTCCTCCCTCCGATGCACAGCAATGTCCTCAGGCTAGACTCTGCTTGGCTCTCCTCTCTCCCTCTGATGCACAGAAATGTCCTCGGGTTAGACTCGTCTCTCCTCCCTCTGATGCACAGCTGTTTCCCGAGGCTAGACTCAGCTCTCCTCCCTCCCTCTGATGCACAGCAATGTCCTCAGGCTAGACTCAGCTCTCCTCCATCTGATTCACACCAATGTCCTCAAGCTAGACTCGGCTCTCCTCCCTCCATCTGATTCACACCAATGTCCTTCTTACCCAATTTGATCTGATACTCTGGGGGGTAGAGCAGGAGTTACTTAAAAAGGCTTTTCTGTATCCCTTTAGATGTGCATACCTATATACTGGTATACAGAAGAGCTCCCTCTAGTGGCTGCATGCATATAAAGGAATGCTAGAGAAGCCTGGGCAGAAAAAAAACCCTGACTCATGCCCACCCCTTGTGGGAAGACTCGTAGCTTCCTGCCTGATCTGCTCCACTGCTGGTGAGACTTACTAAACAGGGCTTAGTGAGTTGAAGCATGTTTTTTCAGTATATTTTTGAGCTTCTATTGTATGCGGGAAATCTTTGTGAATTTGGAAAGAAAAGTGTAAAATGCCGAATGCAGTATTTTACTGACCTAAATTATTTTAACGAACTGCCCTTAGTGAATTGAGGCCAATATGTTCATAGTTTTCAAAATCTGTTGGCTCTCATACTGTATGGAGATAATAATATTGGGCAACAATGGACCAACGACAACTGTATGTATGTACGCACGCACCCTAAGAAAGTCTTAATGTTGAGCTTCTTGGGCAGCCAGCAATAGTGAATAGAATAAGTACTTGTGTTTTCTTTCTTTGCTGCTGGTTTTAACTTCACTTTGTGATTTTTAAGTGAAAATAAGCTTATGAAATAATGAATTGTATGTGTAGTATGGATGATAACTAGAACATTAGAAGTATAGAAAAAGAGTCACATATTTTTATTTTCAGTTTTACAACTTTATTTTTAACATTGCGTCAGACTGTCACTGCTGCTGTTTAGAATCCACGCTCTGCTTTATTTAGCAGCTGAAAAGGATACAGAACTAATGACCCTTTGAATTTTCCCTCAGTAAAACCTCATTAAAAACCTTATCTCACTGTTTTGGTTTCTATTCACTGTTCAGGAAATCAGGTTGAATTTACAAGCTGTAACAAGCTCTTTTGCATGGATAGCGACTCAAGTTTTTAAACACTTCCTGTACTGGAAAACAGAAAGGAACTTCTGATAATTTCTTAGTAGGGGTAGTTCTATATGTGTATATGTTTATTTCATATTGTCACATGTCACTTGGGATACACTTTAAATTGTACCTTGATTAAGACATCACACATACATCACACCTAAATATCTCTTCTTTTCAAAAAACATTTGTTCACCGATCTCTATCAGCAGTGCAATTTTAGGCCATGCTGCACTAGAGAAAAATATGTGTTGTTGGTCTATTATAACTTGCATATAGACTCCACAGCTTTCTGTCGTTGAAAATGTTCCTTGGTTTGTACAGTGAAAACACAATACAAAATTAAATATTTAAACTATGTCTGGTCTAAATGTAGAGACTGCAGAGAAAGGTGAGATATCTGAGCATGTAGTGAGTGTTGTGGCTCTCCACCAGACTCACTACATGGAAAGCATCCTTCCCCCATTCACCATCTCCTATTGCTTCTAGTTTGGTCCACAGGTGTCTAGCAGCAGCAGACAAGGCAGAGATACCATACATGAAGCAAGATTCATGTGTAGTGTACTACTGTATGCTGTGCTAGGTGTTGTGCACACAATTGCTTTATGGTACATAAGCATGATGAAAGTCTCTTGGACATGTTCAGATATTATGTTGCAGAGCTGCGTTCCTAGTGATGGAAGTGCACCTAGATTGAATCTCCTGCAGTGAAGGCCTCTGGGGAACGAGGGGCGGTATTTTGTCACCATCTGAAGAAACAGATGTGCTGGGTGATCTTTGCTCATCAAATCCCGAATCTTTCCTGTGTTTCTCTTCTTCAAATTCAGGTTTATTTAATTTCTGTTGTGGACTCAGTTCATTGCAGTTGTAGAGCGAGTTTGGACTTAATGGATGAGCAGGATGTGGTGTCTGAGAAGAATACTTGGCTGTCCACAGGTCTTGCTTGCACCATTCAACATAAGACTCTCTAGGCTTGCTTGAATCTATTCTGGCTCTGGTTGGAGTGCTGAAATCTGGTTCATCTATATCAAGGTCTTGGAGACCAGACAACGATCTTGACAGGGTTTTCTGTAATCTTGGCTTTTGGATTTTCTCCTCTCTCCGTTGTCTTGGTTGTTCTGGGCTTCGATCATTTTGAACACCATTCACTGCGTTGAATAGATTGGGCGTGGAGCCAAACCTTTCAAGGTTGTGTGTCACCTGTAAATTCTGGTGAGGGTTCTTGTAGGGTTTGAGGAACATGGCCGGAGTGTATCCAAATCTTCCATTATAACTGAAAGAGATAACATTTATTTCCAGGAAAAAATTAAAACACAACATTTAATGCAATGATTTTATATTTTTCAACACAGCCTTTGGGACTACATGACTCTGCATAATCTGTGCATAAGACCCCAGACTGTGGTTGGGATGTCCAGCACTGTGAGCCAATCAGACTGCACTGCAATGTGAACATATCTCCCAACTTTTTGAGATGAGAAAGAGGGACACTTTTAGACACGCCTCTAACCACACACCTGCCACACCCCTAGACATTCATACCATTTAAAATTCATAAGATAAATATGTAATTTTAGAATTCAAACCACACTGGTCCTTTCTATCATCACTAGTGTTCTTTCATATTAATATTTGAAATTAAGAAATATTTATCAATTTAAATTGAGCCAAACAATTTTTTTTCAGGAGTAATATATATATATTTACATAGATCTGTACATCAGTCCTGAAGGAGGGGCAAATGAAGATGAAAGAGGGACAGAGGGATTTGGTTCGCAAAAAGGGACTGTCCCTCTGAAAAAGGGACCGTTGGGAGCCATGTATACTATGTAGTTATTTTACTTTTAAGCGGCCCTGAATTAAGAACTTACTCTCTGCTCTAAAAGATAAGCAACAGCATAATGACCTTTAAAGAAAAAACATTTATTTGTTACAGCTGACACAAATCCTAAAATAAACCTTTTGTGTTTCTACTTCCTGCTTTCAAATGAGTTAATCTGCTGTGGCAGTCAGATGACACAGGAGAGACATCAAATTACAACTGATGACAAGACACAAATGAGGGGAAATTAGACAGGCTAAACTCTCTAAATACACACAGGGTGCATTTCCCTCTGTTTTCCTTCTGCCCTGTGCAAGAGTTCAGGTCCACTTTAACATGGAGAACCAGATCACAGAAGAAGAGAGCACAGTGAGGGCCTTGTCAGTGGGCTGTGCTCCTTCCAGGCTCAACCAGCAGGTAGGGAAAGGCTATTTAGCACAGCATCCTAAATGTCATAGATCTGTGTGTAGACAGTTAAAACGTTGTTTTTTTCCTGTTCCTGATTAACTATTAGGAAATAAATCACTTGTAAAATGCTTGGTTAGCAGCCTAGCCTCTATAACTGTGTTAGCGGCCACAATGCTAAGCTAGTTGATTTTTAGATCTGGGGCCCCCCCTCTTCTGTTTAACCACTTCCCGACCGCGCACTCATAACGCGCGTCGGCAAAGTGGCAGCTGCAGGACCAGCGACGCAGTTCTGCGTCGCCGGCTGCAGGCTAATTAATCAGGAAGCAGTCGCTCGCGTGAGCGGCTGCTTCCTGTCAATTCACGGCGGGGGGCTCCGTTAATAGCCTGCGGGCCGCCGATCGCGGCTCGCAGGCTAAGTGTAAACACAAGCGGAAATAATCCGCTTTGTTTACATTTGTACAACGCTGCTAACAGTAGCAGCGCTGTACCAGATCAGCAATCCCCGGCCAATCAGCGGCTGGGGATCGCTGTCACATGACAGGCAGGAGCCTGTTAGAGGCTGCACAGGACAGATCCGTTCCTGTGCAGCCTCGGATCTCCGGGGAAGAAAGGGAGGAGAGGGAGGGGGGCTTTGAGGTGCCCCCGCCGCAACACCCAGGCAGGCAGGAGCGATCAGACCCCCCCAGCACATCATCCCCCTAGTGGGGAAAAAAGGTAGGGCGATCTGGTCGCTCTGCCTGGTGTTTGATCTGTGCTGGGGGCTGCACAGCCCACCCAGCACAGATCAGCTAAAACAGCGCTGGTCCTTAAGGGGGGGTAAAGGCTGGGTCATCAAGTGGTTAAAATAACTTTTCAGCACTCTGCAATTGAATAAGTACCAGAAAGTAGGTGGAAAAGTAATATCAAAATTACTCTATTTTCTCGCTTGCTGATGGCTTAGAAGTTAGAAGGTGATTGTTTTTATTGATAAGGTGTGAAAATATCACCTGCACGCCTCCAGGACTTCTCAAGAGCTGCTCCAACACTATGGAACTCCCTACCTCCACCCATTAGGGCAGCCCCCTCCTTCAACATCTTCAAGAAAGCCCTCAAAACTCACCTTTTCACTCTGGCCTACCCCTCACAAGTGCTCTAAGCTAGAGTGACCATATTTTTGTGGGTCCAACCTGGGATGGGGGGGGGGGCGGCGCGCTTAGCGCACCGCGGCGAAAAGTGGGAAGGAGTGAGGAGCACGCAGCGGCGAAGACTGGGGGAGGGGTGGGCGTGGCCATGACATTGTATGGGCGGAGCTAACGTAATGATGTAACAGCGAGGCATAAGAAAGCAGTGTTTACGCCATGATGTGGACAAACGAGACTTTGTATCATGGGTGTGCAGAAACTGTGTGATGCTAATAGTATACCGTAACCACAAAGCAGCAAACATAGCCATCTATGACCATTAAATAATAAATGCAGTAACAGTTACCCCGGACACCAGAAAATAAACGCAATAGGCAACATGTCAGTATAAAATAAATGCAATGCGGGCAAACATGTCAGTACAAAATAAACGCAATGCGGGCAACATGTTAGTACAAAATAAACGCAATGCGGGCAAACATTTCACCAGACAATAAACGCAATGCGGGCAAACATGTCAGTACAAAATAAACGCAATGCGGGCAACATGTCAGTACAAAATAAACGCACTGCGGGCAAACATTTCACCAGAAAAGAAACGCACTGCGGGCAAACATTTCACCAGAAAAGAAACGCACTGCGGGCAAACATTTCACCAGAAAAGAAACGCACTGCGGCCAAACATTTCACCAGAAAAGAAACGCAATGCGGGCAAACATTTCGCCAGAAAAGAAACGCACTGCGGGCAAACATTTCGCCAGAAAAGAAACGCAATGCGGGCAAACATTTCGCCAGAAAAGAAACGCACTGCGGGCAAACATTTCACCAGAAAAGAAACGCACTGCGGCCAAACATTTCACCAGAAAAGAAACGCAATGCGGCAAACATTTCGCCAGAAAAGAAACGCACTGCGGGCAAACATTTCGCCAGAAAAGAAACGCACTGCAGGCAAACATTTCGCCAGAAAAGAAACAATGCGGGCAAACAATAACATTTCACTAGAAAAGAAACAATGCGGGCAAACATTTCACCAGAAAAGAAACAATGCGGGCAAACATTTCACCAGAAAAGAAACAATGCGGGCAAACATTTACCGGAAAAGAAACAATGCGGGCAAACATTTCACCTGGAAAAGAAACAATGCGGGCAAACATTTCACCAGAAAAGAAACAATGCGGGCAAACATTTCACCTGGAAAAGAAACAATGCGGGCAAACATTTCACCTGGAAAAGAAACAATGCGGGCAAACATTTCACCTGGAAAAGAAACAATGCGGGCAAACATTTCACCTGGAAAAGAAACAATGCGGGCAAACATTTCACCTGGAAAAGAAAGCATTTACTCACCTGGCAGAAGTGTCCGGCCTCTGGCGCGCTGCTCCGTCCCGGGACCGTCTTGTTCCTCCTGCTCTGGTCTCCCGCGCTGACAGGGCTACGGCAAGATGGCGCCCGAAGCCCTGTACTAGTGACACAAATAGGTCTCCAGTACAGGGCTCCGGCAGCCATCTTGCCGTAGCCCTGCTCGCCTGCTGGTGTCGGAAACAGACACCGGAAGAGGAGGCTGGAGCGGGGCTGCGGGCAATGAACTGGCACGGCGTCTATAGACGCCGCTGCCAGTTCATTGAGGAGAGAGTGGCCAGAGTCCCGAGGCCGGGACGTCCCGCTGCTGAAAGCGGGACGTTTCCCGGGACCTCATTAAGCCTGGGACAGCGGACCCCGAATCCGGGACGTGTCCCGGGCAATCCGGGACGTCTGGTCACTCTATCTAAGCCCACAGCTGAACTCTGGTCCCCTACCTTCCGTGTCCTTACCTCTCCCTCTAGATTGTAAGCCTTTGGGCAGGGTCCTCCTTCTTTTGTGTCCTACCTGATCATGCACCTCCATTACTGTGCACCCATGCTATGCATCTGAGGGAACCTAACTTGCCTAATCTCCATGCTCCCCTCCAGTGACTAAGCATTACCATGTGCTCATACTGTGCTGCATGATCTGGTCTTTCTTGTATTCAGGTGTTGTCATTTTGCTGTATGTCACCCCTAAATATTGTATGTATCCCTATTTATTGTCCAGCGCTGCGTAATATGTTGCCACTTTATAAATACAATAAATAAATAGGAGAAAACTTGGAGAAAAAGAGAATTGGATTGGGCCCTTGGTTTCTCTTGGTATGCATATGTCTCTGATATCGTGCCACTCTTCTGATGGTTCTTATCCCTACTGATCTTGTGTGTAAAGCTGGATACAGACATTAGACTGGTTGTGGCTAGCTTGGAAAGACATCTTATCTCAAGCACTTAACTGAGTTGTAGTTTACTTGGCTGACTGCTGTTGTTTTCCCCATAGCCAGGTTCCTCTTTGCTGCCTTCCCCTTCCCTGCTCCATGCTGGCTTCATGCTAAACCGTCAAGTGTATTAAAGGGAAGCTTTATCACGTGACATGATGAGATGGACACAGAGCTGGATTAAGGCTAAATGGGGCCCTAAGCAAAGTAACTGATTTGGGCCCCCCATCATGTCGTAATAGAATCAGAAGATGCAGCTGCACAGCAACATGCTGCACATACCGGGGCAGCCGAGCTACTGGTTGCTATGGTTCAACAGCCCGCTTTCCTATGTGGGTGCACAATGCAGGGAATAGCAGCGGCAAAATGCAGAGGGAGAGATGAATGGCGGGGACATTTGCACTCAGGGGCTGGGGCACCCCTGTGAAGAGGGCACCAGATATCACAGCAGCAGCACTTTTCCCCCTGCATCTCCAGCCTGGCAATAGCAGAAAGCTCTGGACACCGCCAAACCGGAAGCCGTTCCCCAGACAGAATTACATAACCACCCCCACCACCGAACAACCGATTTCCTCCCAAACTAGACAGCCACCATGCAGCCTCCATCCCAGTGAATACGATAGTCCAGCAGAGAAGGCAGCCGCAGCGGGGGAGAAGGACAGCACCAAATGACTCACATTCACCTATTGCGATCCAAGTAATAGAGGTCCCGTCATCTGGAGCCCATCTGTCTCCTCTAGAGTGCTGCCGCTCTGTTACTACTACTATTACTACTTCCTGTCTGATCTGAGAATCAGGAAGTTCAGAGCGAGCGGCTGTACTGTAGAAGAGACAGATGGGTTTCAGATGACGGGATCTCTATCGCTTGGATCATGGATAGGTGAGTGAGCATTTGCCATCTGTTGCTATCATTCTTGCTGCAGCTGTGGTTCTCTGTGGGAAGGGAGGGAGGAGTGGGCAGCAGCAGAGCGCACAGTAGCAGGAGGGGGATCTAGGAGGAGAGCCTGGCTCTGAAGACAATCAGCAGCGCACGGCATCATTTGACAAGACAAGACAAATAACATTTATATCGCGCTTTTCTCCTGGTGGACTCAAAGCGCCAGAGCTGCAGCCACTAGGACGCGCCCTATAGGCAGTAGCAGTGTTAGAGAGACTTGCCTAAGGTCTCCTACTGAATAGATGCTGGCTTACTGAACAGGCAGAGCCGAGATTCGAACCCTGGTCTCCTGTGTCAGAGGCAGAGCCCTTAAAGGGACTCCGAGCAGTGCCTGTGGGTATGCCTTTAAGCATACCCACAACAAATTAATTACATCCTCACACCTACCAGCATGATGTTTCTAATTATATCCCCCTGGGTTCCTTATATTTCATTGCATTGTGCTGAATCGAGCTGCCGACTTTGGAGAAAAGTCGTCCTGTGGCCGTGATTTCAATCGCGAAAATAGCGAAAACTAAAAGGCATAGGGTGACCGTTTATATATCATTGGAACGAGGAGAAAGAGAGCTTTAAAATGATATGCATCTTTCCATAGTTACTACACTGCTCAGAGTCCCTTTAACCAGCCACCGCTGACAGGATGGCGAGGGCTGGTTTAGGTGCTGATGGGGCCCCTTTGACTCTGAATGGGGCCCCAAGCGACTTTGTTGCCTGGTTGGTAATCCGGCCCTGGATGGACATGTGTATGTAGTGGTGCTCAGCAGAGCTCGAATATTCGAGTAGCTCGAATATTCGAGCTCTTTTTCAGCTATTCGAACTCGGTATTCGAGCTCCGAATAGCTGCAGCTATTCGAATGGGCTATTCGAGTAAACGCGAATAGCCCATTCACTATTCGAGCTATTCGAGCAAACGGCGCTATTCGAGCTCGAATACCGAGCTCGAATAGCGTCATAGCCCAGATTGATGTCCTTAGAGCCAATCAGAGGGCTCCCAGGCCCTCTGACGGCAGCCAATCACAGAGGGGGACCCTGGCCAGCCCCTACCCTATAAATAGCGGCCGCCATGTTCCGTTTCTCCGTCCTTGCCTGAGACTTGCATAGAGAGAGAGTTGCTCCTTTGTGCTTTGGCTTAGCAAGAGCTCTATTGTGGTCATTTACCTAGCGTTTTTGCTCACATACACCTCCTATACACACCTATATTGTTGTTAGTTAGATAGAAATTGTATTTTAGTTAGTAGCTTTTGTGTTACATAGAGAGAGACTCAGACAGCTGCTGCAGGCTTACAGCTTTAGGCCTCAGGGCCTTGCCTGTGTGGGCAGCTGTCCTCCTGTCCTCTGTTAGTTTATTTCTCATTAGTATTTAGACAGTATTAGATAGTATTAGACAGTATTTCTGCTGTCCTCTACTACTTAGTGATTGTATTTTGTATTGTAGTTATATACTGTAACTGTACTAGGACACTCACTGACTGTCACTGTTCATAGGCTAGCTCCTGCGTGTGCTTGCACTCACTCAGTGGCGTAGCTAAGGAGCTGTGGGCCCCAATGCAAGTTTTACAATGGGGCCCCCCAAGCACTCTATACATAACAATTTATACGGCGCATCAAAATCTGCCAATGGCAACTACAGTGTCAGAGGTGCAAGAAGGAGATGGGGGACAGTTTGTTAATGATTACCACTATTCAAAGTATCTACAGAAGTCATTATTATGAGCACAGGACCAATAGAGAGCTAATTCTGTAGTTAAGGGAGGGCCCTTCGGGGCCCCTCTGGCCCAAGGGCCCCGATGCGGTCGCTACCTCTGCACCCCCTATTGCTACGCCCCTGCACTCACTGTCTGTGTACACACACTCTATTTCCTTCTGAATAGTTATATACTGTAACTGTACTAGGACACTCACTGACTGTCACTGTTCATAGGCTAGCTCCTGCGTGTGCTTGCACTCACTGTCTGTGTACACACACTCTATTTCCTTCTGAATAGTTATATACTGTAACTGTACTAGGACACTCACTGACTGTCACTGTTCATAGGCTAGCTCCTGCGTGTGCTTGCACTCACTGTCTGTGTAGTACACACACTCTATTTCCTTCTGAATAGTTATATACTGTAACTGTACTAGGACACTCACTGACTGTCACTGTTCATAGGCTAGCTCCTGCGTGTGCTTGCACTCACTGTCTGTGTAGTACACACACTCTATTTCCTTCTGAATAGTTATATACTGTAACTGTACTAGGACACTCACTGTCACTGTTCATAGGCTACTAGCTCCTGCGTGTGTGTGTGCACTCACTGTCTGTGTACTGTACACACACTCTATTTCCTTCTGATTACTGATTGATTATTGTAAATTCTACTTCCTGACAGTTACTACTTACTTACTGTAGTAGGGACACTCACTCAGTCACTGTTCATAGGCTAGCTCCTGCACGTGTGTGCGCGTGCCTGCACTCACTGTCTGTAGTGTACACACACTCTATTTCCTTGTGATTACTACTGATTATTGTAACTTCTAGTTGTACTTCCTGACTGTTACTACTTACTTACTGTACTAGGGACACTCACTCACTCTCTGTTCATAGGCCAGCTCCTGCGCGTGTTTGCGCGTGCGTGCACTCACTGTCTGTAGTGTACACACACTCTATTTCCTTGTGATTACTACTGATTATTGTAACTGCTAGTTGTACTTCCTGACTGTTACTACTTACTTACTGTACTAGGGAGTCGGGACACTCACTCAGTCACCTCACCCACCAACCCACTCCATTAAAGTACCCCACTTTTCACCGGCCCTTTTCAAAAACTTTTGTGTTTACGCCCAAAACATCGAAGATGTCTGGAAGTGGCAGCCAGCGCGGTTTGGGCAAGGGGAAGGGCAGCAAGGGAATCAGGAGGAGAGGGAGCAGCATTGTGGCAAGCCGCGGGCGCGGGCGCGCCACCATGCACAGTTCTGCAGCAGCAGCAGCAGCAGCGTCAGTGGCTAACATTCCTCCCATAGCCACTGGCCGTGGACGCCTTGGGCGCCGCCCAGCAGGAGCATCTGCAACTCACGCTGCAGAGACACAGCAGCAGCAGCAGCAGCGTGTAGCACCTGCTCCGATTTTCCTCCAGCCGGGTCGGAAACGTCCCATTGAGGAAAAGGATGCAGACACTGTGGTGCAACTGATGACGGAGGATGAGCAGCCCGCCATCAGCTCTGCATCCGAGGCCTCCACCCTCACCACCACCACCACCACCACCCCTGTTCGCAGCAGCCGCCCAGCAGGGCCTGGGGAGGAGGCCAGTTCACCGTCACTCGCCGACCTGTCATTCAGCAGTCTTTTGACCCCAGGCATCATGAGTAAATTGTCTGCTGTTGTTGGCGATCTTGAGGAGGAGATGCTGATGGGCACTTTGGGGGATGAGGAATTGGACAGCAAGACTGTGGCGACAGTCAAGCAGCCCATCCATGCATCAGGAGAGGAGTTTGGGGGGTCATCATCCCAGCAGGACATGTTTCAGGAGGGGGAGGATGATGATGACACGGTGACAGACAGAGACTGGGTGCCACCACCTCCAGGGGATGTCGTCCTCAGCAGCTCTGAGGAGGAGGATGCGCTTGTGGGCCTTGCAAGGAGGCGCATCATTGCAAGCATTGGCAGCAGTAGGCAGGTCCCACAGCCTGCTGGTGTCTCAGGCTCAGCAGCAGCAGCAGCAGCAGCATCTGCCAGTACCACCACCAGCCGCACCCAAGCCCCCCCCCCCCCAACCACCACAGGGAGACAGGCAGCAGCGGTTCCATGCCGTAGGGGGTCGTTTTTGTCACCAATCTGGCGTTTTTTCACCATGCCCACAGTGTACAGCAAGTACGCCACTTGCAACCACTGTCAGCGGAAGTTGAGCAGAGGTGCAGACCCCTTAAAGTTCAGCACCAGCTCGCTCATCAACCACCTTGCTGCGAAACATTTCCACCAGCATGAGGAGTTCCAGAGGCTGAAGGCATCTGGTGCTGGCAGTGGCACCACACCCATCACTGCACAGCCTTCAGCAGCAGCAGCAGCAGCAACAGCAGCCACCCGCCCTCCTGCTCCTCCAGCAGCACCAGCAGGAGTGCGGAAACGCACTGCTCCTCCCCCCTCTGCAACTCCTGCCGCCGACACTGAGGCCTGTTCTGGCAGCCAGTCCTCAGTGGCCTCCTCTGCTGTGTCTGCTGATTCCCGTGCCAGCAAAAGGCCACGCCAGAGCCTTTTGAGCGAGTCCTTCCAGGGGGTGGTTAGGGCTCTGCCTCCCAGCAGCCGTCGCGTGCGGCAGCTGAACGGCTTGCTGGCACGGGCCATGTGCTCCCAACTCCTGCCGTACACGCTTGTGCAGGAGGGGAGCGACATTCGTGCGCTGCTTGCTTGCGCAGCCCCAGACTGGCAGCTCCCCAGCAGACACTTCTTCGCCCGCAAGGCCATTCCTGCACTGCACCGCTTTGTGATGGCCAATGTGGAGCGAGGGCTGGAGCACGCGGTTGGTGAAAGGGTCCACGTCACCATGGACTCCTGGAGCAGCCGCTTCGGGACAGGCCGCTACCTGTCCTTCACTGTCCACTGGGTCAGCTTGGTGGAAGGGGGTGAGGATGGGAGAGCAGCAGCGGGCACAGCAGCAGCAACACAGTGGGTGGTGCCCCCCCGCAGGGTCAGGGGAACTGCAGCAGGTTCCTCCGATCCTCTGCCATCCTCCGGCACACCTGGCCAAACCCCCCGCCTCAGCAGCAGCGTGAAGGCCCGCCACTGCCAAGCGCTGCTGCACTTGGTCAGCCTTGGGAAGACCAAGCTGACGGCAACCCATGTGTTGGCCAAACTCCAGGAGCAGGAGAGGATTTGGCTGACCCCCAGAGGCCTCAGAGTCGGAGAGGTGGTGGCCGACAATGGGGCCAATCTGGTTGCCGCAATAGACAGGGGAAACCTGACCCACATCCCCTGTCTTGCCCACGTGCTGAACCTGGTGGTGCAAAAGTTCTTGCGCACCTACCAGGGGATGGGCGAACTGCTGGAAACGGCAAGGAACGTTGTGCGTCACTTCCGGCGCTCGGCTGCAGCCTGTGCGAGCCTGGAAGACGTGCAAAAGGAGCTGGAGCTGCCACGCCATCGGCTGATCCTTGACGTTCCGACTCGCTGGAACTCCACCCTGGTGATGTTGGAGCGTCTGGTTGAACAGAAGCACGCTGTCAACCAGTACCTTGCCCTGGCCACTGTTTCCGCCGCTCGGAGAAGGGACAAGACCAGCAACATCCCGTCCATCGTCCCCGATGATGACTGGAGGCACATGCAGCAGGTGTGCTTAGTGCTGGCTCCCTTTCTGCAGGCCACTAACATGGTGAGCAGGGACCATGCTATGGTCTGCGAGTGGGTGCCCCTGGTTTGTCTGCTGAACAGGGCCATCGATGCTTTGCTGGAACAGGGAGCGGCAGCCTTGGACCAGCAGGAGCGGCAAGCAGCTGCACAGTCCACCTCTGAGGGGGAGGAGGAGGAGGACTTGGTGGAGGTCCCTGACCTTGCTGCTGATGAGGGGGATCAGCACAGCGCAGCTGAGTTGGTGCGGGGGTGGAGAGAGGATGAGGCGGCAGAGGAGGAGGATGAGGAGGACAGCACTGCCGTTGATGTGCCAGCACACGTGGCCCGCCTCTTCCCAATGGCAGCGCACATGCTGGCGTGCCTGCGCAAGGACCCCAGGATGATCCAGATGAAGCAGAGGGAGGACATCTGGATCAGCATGATGTTGGACCCACGCCTCAAGGGGAAGTTGAGCCAGTTCCTGCCGCCTGCAGGAGGAGACCCAGCGCAACAAATAAGGAGCTTGCAGCAGGCCCTTGTTGAGCGCTTGGAGGAAGCCTTCCCCCAGCCTTCCACCCCCACTGTCCAGCAGCCAGCACAGAGGCAGCAGCAGGTGCCTGCATCCAGCAGCAAGCGCCCCACAGACCTGCTGTCTCTCAGCCACGAGCTCTACAGGACTGTAGAGGCTCCGGCAGCAGTGACTAGAGAGGAGGTGCATGATGCAGCAGCATCCTCCTCCGGTCACAGCCAGCGCCTGACCCGCATGGTGGCTGACTACATGGGGTCCTACAGCGGGCTTGACAGCGATGCCCCTGTTGATCCCATGGAGTATTGGGTCAAGCGCCTGGAGATCTGGAGCGAGCTGGCGCAGTACGCCCTGGAAGTGCTGTCCTGCCCCCCTTCCAGCGTGCTGTCCGAGCGCTGCTTCAGTGCAGCTGGTGGCGTGGTCACCGAGAAACACTCACGTCTGTCTCACAAGTCTGTGGACAGACTGACGTTTCTCAAGATGAACCAGGCGTGGGTGGAAGGCGAGTTCCTGGCCCCTGTTGTCGGCGAGAGGGGGACATGAACTGGCTAAGAACCATCGTTAATGTGCCTTACCACCCTTTACCACCTCCTGGCTCCTGCTCACTAAGCCAGCCTGGTTCAGTTTGACTATTACGTCGCCTGCAGCCACACATTTTACACCTACAGTGGGCTGCTGTGTACTGCCCTTCTGCTGTCTGTCTGTGTTTCCCACTGCCAGGGTACACAGAATTACATTCTGCTGCCACTCTGCCACCAGCTATTACGTCAAACAATAGCTATATATCTGTGTAATTGGTTGTACAAACAAAACCAAAAAACCATTAAAAAAAAAAAAAAAAAAAAAGGTTTAATTTTTCTGAGGTGCCCGGGTTGAAAACTGTGTTGTCCCAGTTGTGTATTGGGCACGATGTGGGCTGCACGACCGCTGTCTGGGACCTCCTGTTGTGTTTATTTACAGCCCTGGTATCACCGCTAGGTACCAGGGTTATTATGTTACATAGTTACATAGTTACTTTGGTTGAAAAAAGACATACGTCCATCGAGTTCAACCAGTACAAAGTACAACTCCAGCCTGCTCCCTCACATATCCCTGTTGATCCAGAGGAAGGCGAAAAAACCCTTACAAGGTAAAAATTCCTTCCCGACTCCAGATGGCAATCAGATAAAATCCCTGGATTAACATCATTGGCATTACCTAGTAATTGTAGCCATGGATGTCATTCAACGCAAGGAAAGCATCTAAGCCCCCTTTAAATGCAGGTATAGAGTTTGCCATAACGACTTCCTGTGGCAATGCATTCCACATCTTAATCACTCTTACTGTAAAGAACCCTTTCCTAAATAAATGGCTAAAACGTTTTTCCTCCATGCGCAGATCATGTCCTCTAGTCCTTTGAGAAGGCCTAGGGACAAAAAGCTCATCCGCCAAGCTATTATATTGCCCTCTGATGTATTTATACATGTTAATTAGATCTCCTCTAAGGCGTCTTTTCTCTAGACTAAATAAACCCAGTTTATCTAACCTTTCTTGGTAAGTGAGACCTTCCATCCCACGTATCAATTTTGTTGCTCGTCTCTGCACCTGCTCTAAAACTGCAATATCTTTTTTGTAATTATGTCACGCTGCCTGCCTCATTGACTGCCTGCTGCCACACACTCATCCTCCTCCTCCTGCTGCTGAATTTACCTCCTGCTGTCTGTGTGTTTCCACTGCCAGGGAGCACATACAATGGCGCTTCCAACATGCGTGCGCCACCAGCTATTTGTTACGCTCAAAAATAGCTGCATTTCTGTAAAAAAAAAAATTGAAAAGAGAAATAAGTGAAGAAGAAGAAGAAGATGAAGAAGAAGAAGATGAAGAAGAAGAAGATGAAGAAGAAGAAGAAGAAGAAGATGAAGAAGATGAAGATGAAGAAGATGAAGATGAAGAAGATGAAGAAGAAGAAGAAGATGAAGAAGAAGAAGAAGAAGAAGATGATGATGAAGATGATGATGAAGAAGATGAAGAAGATGAAGATGAAGAAGAAGAAGAAGACAATATAGAAGAAGAAGAAGATATAGAAGAAGATATAGAAGAAGAAGATATAGAAGAATAAGAAGATAGAAGATGAAGAAGAAGAAGAAGAAGAAGAAGAAGAAGAAGAAGAAGAAGTATATACAGTACTGAACAAAATTCTGGACACAACTTCTCTTTTCACCTTTTTTTTTTTAAAGGAACATCCCCACATAATCACTTGCTGTTGTTACTTGGAAAAAAAGATGTTTCTTGCATCATTCACCCTCAAAACAAGTGTTTGGAAGCTATTTAAGGCCAATTCGAATAGTCAGCTCGAATAATGAGCTCGAATACTGACTCGAATAGTGAGCTCGAAGTCCGAGGTCGAATCGAATAGTAAAAATTATTCGACTCGAATATTCGACTGACCTCGAATAATTTACTTTTCGAATTCGACCAAACTCGAATTTTAAAAAAGGGTATTTGAGCACCACTGTGTGTATGTACAATGCCCAGCACACAAAAAACTAGGCTGTGTTCCTTTTCTTATTTCTCTGCCTGAAAGAGGGAATATTCAACTATGCAGCTGACAGTTTTTCTAAAGTTGGGATCCACTCGGACTATAACGTCCTGATAAGGAATTATAGGAGAGGAGAGATATAAAGGTCAATAGTTCATATATTTTAGCACTCTGAGACACAGGACAAACAATAAATCTGCTTTTTAAAGTTTTTTAAACATAACATAAAACTGTGTGATATCTAAAAGTCATTTTCAGAAGTAGGATGATAGCGTCAGTTGTTTATTGAATCACTTTATTTTCATTTAAATTGGACTTGAACTCTTGCAAAGGGCACAAGTAAAACAGAGAGAAATGCTCCCTGTATGTATTTAGAGAGAAGAGCCTGTCTAATTCCCCCTCATCTGTAAGTAATCACAAGTGTGATTTGATCTCTCAGCTGTGTCAGCCCAGAAATTTGGCAGTCCTTGGCAGACACAGCTAATATGTATACACAGAATGTTAACCCTTTGTCTGCTTTCATGAAAGCATGAAGCAGACACACTGTAGATTTATTGCAGGAGTTCTGTAAGCTGTAACAATGTAATGTTTTTCTTTAAAGGTCATTATGCTGTTGCTTATCCTTTAGAGCAGAGAGGAAGTTTTGAGTTCAGGTGCACTTTAAGTTTCACTTTAATTAGGTATGTTCTTACCAGATCAGCCACCATCCATCGTCAGACTTCTCTATCACCTCCACAACAACCCCAATTTTAAGAGCAATTTCATCCACATTCTGGGCCTCGAATGCCTTATGTGCATAGTAAAATGACCCTGGGAGAAATATAAATGTCACATATTAATATCACAACGTGATTGTTCTGATTATAAAAAGTCTGTTAACATCGCTGAACCAATGATTTCTTTACTTGGAGGTCAGCAGATTGGGGATACCTCAGAAGCTGCAACCAATATAGACCCACAGGACTCAAATCTGGATTTACTATACAGCCAGCAGAGAATAATCATTTGTTAGGTTGAGGTGCCCAAAAATATAGAAAATGGAAGAAATATCCTGTGGAAGCAAGAGCAGCCAGAGCCGCAAATATAACTCTTGAATTTTCAAGCGTTTATTACACAAAAATAGGGTCAGACCGTCAGAGCGTCTCGAGTCTGATCTATTCTAGCCAGTAGGCACTTTTGTTTGTGTTTTTTTTTTTACCTGATGAAGTAAGAAATGCCAGAGAAACGTGTTGTCTGACTCTACCTTTGTGTAATAAACTCTTGAATATTTAATCGAGTTTTATTTGCTGTTTTAGCTGCTCTTCGTTCTGCAGGAGAGGTAAGCCATTTGCACCTCTCTTTTCTAAATGGTCTACCTAACAAATCACACCTCTGTTGGGAGGTTGTATTTCTTAGCATAGTTCTTACCCCTAGGACCTACCTAAACATTGGGAGGGTGATCTCTGAGGATCCCCGCAAGCCCGAACGGGGGCAAGAATTCCTCCGTAAGCCTTATCGGTGATTGCAGGTTATATACAACCAGAAATTTGTGAGTGAATTTCTTTACACATATACATCGTATTCTGTTTTTTGTTCTACATATTGCCCTGTTGACTTCTGTTGTCTTTTCTCTTTTGTGTCTTCCCGGTCCATTGTTCACCTTGGCCTACTTCTCTCTAATAGAGGATAATAACTTAGGCTGCACTACTGCATCAGTACTGTCTGTCTCTCACTTTTTGTTCCAGTCATGTATCTGGAAGTGCAAGGGGTATGTAATAATCATCGAAAAATAGCAATTGTGGGTGAAATGCTACTTAAAGTGGTTCTGTGGCGCTTGCACAGTAAGCTCCCGATGACGCTCGTGGGAGCGAGCATTATTCGTCTATTTAGACGGATATTAAACCGGGACCGGCGGCGGGGAACCAAGGATCGTAGGAGGATGGCGCAGGACATTACAGCTGCAGGGGGGCAATAGATGCAGTTTATGTTATTTTATGTATGCCACAGAACCCCTTTAAGTATAAATAGAAGGGTTTTGGGGGTTCCAGGCAGCAGTCATAACTTGGTCACCTTTATGGAATGATTTCTTCTTTGAATTATTTTCTGCAGATATTGGCTTCACTAAATACGGTGCTGGGAACCAGGCCAGGCACTTCTCTTCATTCTCCACCAACCACCAGCCTATGGAAAGAAAAAATATTTGTCTATATAGATGATATTAAAGGACACTTGAGGTGCTCCAAAGTGTTAAATTTCCACATAAAGTAGATCTTGCCTTACCGGTAGAGTCCTTGATGATGACATCAATTTGCTCATTTTTCTTGACTTTGAATGGTCTGTTCTTGGTGTCTTTGGTCTCATAGGCGTCAATGCATAGGTAGGGTTCTGATAAGATGGGCTGTGATGTAGGCTGATCAGACCTTGGGATGGTCACCTCCTGCTTCTGGTCACTCTCTGATGGTAATATCACCAGACTGCAAACACAAGACACCGGTAATCATATTCCATCCAACATGCACAGAATCTTATAGTGTAATAGTCATAAAGCTGGTACACAGATCAATGGGACATGTCCAGCATGTCCGGCCAGCATCCGATTGAGACAGGCAGACAGACGATTTTGAGATCGATATTGCAGAAAATAGATCCTTTTCTCAACTGGAAGCAGATCGGACATGCTGGAAATGATCGAATGATGGAAATTTTTTTATTTATAATTTAAAAAAATAAATACTAAAATAGAATCACAGAGGATGCCTCCATCCTACCCAATACCTCCTTTAGAGGCAATAGCTTTGCAATTGTTCTGGAAAGTCTATTGCAATACAGGAGAGCGACCATCCATTATCCGGCCGGACCGGTACTGAGTATGGACGGTTAATTCCATACAGTAGGGATGTTCGGAAATGCCAAAATCCGCTTTTCGCCATTGCCAATTACCACTACCGCTTTCCGCTATCGATTTTCTCAAAAATTACAAGGTCTTTTTGAAAAAAATGTTCCTCTTGTTCCCACTGTTCTGATTAACATAACCTGAAAATTTGGTTTTCTAGCTCCTACAGGGGGCTTTGCTATTAAAGAGACTCTGTAACAAAATTTTCAGCCTTATTTCTTCTATCCTATAAGTTCCCATACCTGTTCTAATGTGCTCTGGCATACTGCAGCCTTTTCTATTTGCACTGTCTCTGTAATATATCTAATCTTCTTTTCTTTGTCAAGCCTTGTCGAACCAGAGAGGAATGCATTGCCTCTGCTGTGATAGGGAGAAGTTATGCATGCTCCCTCCCACCCCCTGCAGGCTCTGTGTGTGTGCTTTGTTTATTAGTCACAGACAGCTCTCTGCTCTCAATTTCAGCTTGTCTGAGGGGGGAAGGAGCTTCCCATGCTGAGAAACTGAGAATCCCTGACTGGAGTTCACTATGTAATAAACACTTGTAGTATACTGTAACATGATATATACATATACAGTATATATATATATATATATATATATATATATATATATATATACACACAAACATCACTTCCTGGATAGCGGCCTTTTTTTATGTTTGTAAACACTGCCTAAAACTGGTGATTAAAAGCCAGGATCGTGGCGGGGAGCTGCGGAAATGGCAAAGAGGGATCCAGGAGATCACAGTGACTCAATTGGTATGTTTTTTATTGTACAAATCAGACAGTACAGATTCTCTTTAAACACTAAAGTCAGCGCCCATTGACTGTAATGTAAAATGCGGAAAATCCGCATTACGGATATGCAGTAATTTTATGACAGGAGACTCAGAATGAATAAACCAATCAGAGAATGGGGATTTAGGCAGAAATTTCCGCATTCTCTGATTGGTTTATTCATTCTGAGTCTTCTGATTGGCTTAAAATTACCGCATATCGGGTAGCCGGCGACTTTAGCGGTTAATAGCAAAGCCCCCCATAGGTGCCAGAAACACCAAATTTTCAGGGTATATTGAACAGAAGAGTGGGAACCAGAGATCTTTTTTGCATTTCCGCGGAATCCGAACAAGCATGGTTGCAGGAACTGCAACCCACCTTTGTGAGTATATATCTATATACTTTAATCCTCCTTATACCAAACAATACTGCACCATTGGGCTCCCAGTCACTGCCTAAAAGATTCCCCAAAGTAAAACCCTACATGGTGTGTACCAGGCTGGCATTATACCGAAGCCCATTACGGTACTTGGGAAACTAGACAAGCAATAGCTATGTTCTGAGGCCTAATCTGAACTCAACTCTACTGAGACAGAGTGGTTGCTTTTGTGGGTGCTGCCACAGATATTCATACAGTATATGTGAATAGGCTATGGCAGCAAATCTGATGACCAGGCTCTCATAAATAGCTATTATCCAAAGAGTCCTCATTTCTTAAAGGGAACCAGAGACGAAGCACCCTTGTGTATTTTACCATGTATATCAGTAAGAACATTAGAGAAAACACTTACCATGCTGTCTGTTTCATCCTCACTGCTAAAAGTGTCTGTTATCAGCAGTCACAAGAATCCCAGACTGAGCAATTAAATCTGGCTTTGCTGGGAATGATTATTGCTGAGTCATTATAGCATAGCCACAAGGGGGCAGGCTTGGGCTTGAAATAACACCACAGAAGACAGACTTAGCTATAATCTTTCTGTAGCAAAGCTAGACGGAGCAGCCTGACTTCTCAGTCGGGGATTCTTATCAGAGGTGATAACAGTCAGATTACACAGAGAACAATGAAACAAAGGGCAGATTAGGTGTTTACTGTCATGTTCCCACTGATTTATAAGGTAAAATACAAGAGGGTGCTTCATCTCTGGTTCTCTTTAAGGTGTCCAGTCCACTAATGATCCAATCTTTTTTTATCCAATTTTACCATTTCTATGTAATAAGGGATTGCCTACAGTCTCTATTCAATATCTTCATTCAGTTTATTCTTCTACTACATAGATTTGGTAAGATTGAATGAAAAAGATTGGCTTATTAGTAGCCAGCTTTACATAGACCTTGGCCATTGTATGGAGGTTATTGAGCTGAGAACTCTTCACTCTCTGTGGAAACAATAATAACAGACTCATATGGGTGAGCAATCAAAGATCGGACCTGTTTTCAGGGAAGGATGGGGTCAGGTCCTGGCTGTTGGGGGAGAAGTACTGGATGATGTCCTCACACTGGGAGATCTTGGAGTCAGTTTGGAGAAGCTCCTGAGAGTAAGCTTGCACAAGGCGGAGTCGCTCCATATAACGAGAGGAGAACCTGGTGCGGAACCACAGTGGGACATCTAAGAGAAAAAAAAAGTAATAGATTATATTGATTCCCAATTACAAAGATGCCACCAATCTATTTGAATATAACAATAATTAATTAATACAACCCATAAGAAATGATTCTGCTAGAGTCCTTCCAGCCCAGACACTATCTGCCGAAGGTAACGTTTTCATGTTCTCTCTGTGTTTGTGTGGATTTCCTTACACATCTCATTCAGCGTGCCTGATCTTCCAACACCCTAGAAGCCTCTTATTGCTTGGTTCTCTCCACGCACTCACGCCTGCCGCTCTGAACTATTCTTCTGTGCATCGCATGTCATAGTTCCGTCTCCCTCCATAGCAACCGATGCATCACTAGCCAGCAGGCTACTGACACGTCTGTATAACATCAGGCCTGAAATGTCCAAGGGGCCAATTCTGATCCTCCCTTGGCGCCAGTCCGTGTGCATGCATGCAAGACTTTAGACTGTGGCGGAGAAGGGATTTGATTTTAGGAACCACTGAAGGACACTTGGTAACAGGACTATGGAGGAGCGCTGCACACATTCTTATTGCTATAAAAATACATGATAATAATTTTACACTTGTTTTCACATACAGTTTGGAATCTGATCAGCTTTTGTTATATACCCCGGTTTTATTGCCTGATGAAGCAGGTTATACCTGCGAAACGCGCTAACACTTTTTGGGGCGTATATCAACAAATGTATGTAGTTTTGAAATTTACAGTTTTGTTTCTGCTTTTAGGAAGTGAGTCCACCTCTACCTTCCAAGTAATTTTAAATATTTTAGTTTATTTTGTTCTTTTCTTTTCCAGAAAGCTGGAACCAGATCATTTGCCTGTCTGCACCCACAGATCATGGCCTGGCTACCACTAAAGCTAGAGACATATTTTCCTTTATTGGCAAATTATTACAAATTCCAGTTTACTTTAGAAGTGTAGTAGTACTTTAACACAAATACAGGTACATACTTAATAAATCCAGCCTGGCGGTATGGACGAGCTCAGCTCGTCCATCATCGCCGGAGGCTGCCGCTCAGGCCCTGCTGGGCCGATTTTCTTCAAATAAAGAGCAGCACACGCAGCCGGCACTTTGCCAGCCGCGTGTGCTGCCTGATTGCCGCCGCTCTGCGGCGATCCGCCGCGAGCAGCGGCGAAAGAGGGTCCCCCCAGCCGCCTGAGCCCAGCGTAGCCGGAACAAAAAGTTCCGGCCAGCGCTAAGGGCTGGATCGGAGGCGGCTGACGTCCATGACGTCACTCCGCTCGTCGCTATGGCGACGATCTAAGCAAAACAAGGAAGGCCGCTCATTGCGGCCTTCCTTGTTTATTCTGGGCGCCGGAGGTGATCGGAAGAACGCCTCCGGAGCGCCCTCTAGTGGGCTTTCATGCAGCTAACTTTCAGTTGGCTGCATGAAATAGTTTTTTTTTTATTAAAAAAAAACCCTCCCGCAGCCTCCCTGGCGATCTTATCAGAACGCCAGGGTGGTTAATACAAAAATCTAGGGTTCCGAGGTTAGAGTTCCTTTGGATGTTAATACACATGAGAATCACATAGTATGGTATTCACCCCCCCCCCCCTTTTTTTTTTGCAAAAACTTGCATGTATATTTGCAAGCCTCAATAATTATTTATATAGACCATATGCCTTGTTAGGAGGCAATCTATTCATAATTCATCAGGCTCTCAGCTAATTGCATGTGTATTACTGTACCTACGGTGATCACTGGGGAATGTGGTGGGTGTTCATAGGTTGCTAATATACACCTTTATATTAGGTTCCGGGTTTTGGTAAGTATGTTGCATGCAATGGGCATGCCCACATGATTTATTAGATAAATGAGAAGAGTAATGGTTCTATGAAATAATGGCACTTCACTTAATTACAAATATTATGATGTGTGGCTAATGGAGGGGTTATTTTTATGTTTATAATATATGATCACATAAGTTAATGATTTATGCATTTATTTAAAGGTGGGAGAGATCGGAATAAGCAAATATTATATGAAGGGGGCAGCAGCAAGAATTCATGTAGGATGGTTGTGTGAAGGGTGCTGTTTTTTTCTTTGTTTGTTTTCTAATGTTTAATTTTTTCTATTTGATTGATTCACCTATAGACAGCATGGTTTGTTTGTTTGATTTGGATAGACAACATTATGGACATTTTGGATGTAATCTGGAACCTTGAGGGGTTGAAGTACAGGTTTACTTTTGAAGTGTAGTAAAACGTTAAAATGCTTTTCACCATGCCACCACCAGAGGGTGCAAGCTACCACATAAACAGAGCGGTTACTGCCAAGGTGCACACTTGATAAAGGAGGAAACTGAACAGCACACACACAAAAAAACAGAACAGAGGGTGGAGATGCTGGCAAAAACTAAAAGGAAACAAGTAATAAAAATGGTGCAAATGCAAAAATACCGCAGTCCCAAAACGTATGCCAATGAAATGACATTGGCTTAGTAGAAACATTGTCTGCCTCTAAATCAAACACAAATAACAACTTTCACACAGAAAACGCACTACGGGCACTTTACATTCCACAGAGAAAGTGAGATTGTTTGGCTAGAAACCTTATTAATTACACAGTGGTTTGTTTTTATTAGCCTGCTTATTTCCTTTAAAGGGGATCTGTCAGCCATACTATCTCAGAACCCCCCACATATATAAGTAGATAAATACTTGCTCTACTTACATAACATATGTATTGCACTGTCCATGTTTAGATTTTATGATTTTAGTGATTTTTCTACAGTAAAAAAACTGAAAATTCTTCTTTGCATTTCCTATTTTAATTGTGGCTATTTTGAAGCCAATCCTGATGTCATTTCCTTTCTTACTTTTCTCTTCCTGATTTGCTCGCCCTTCACTATAGAAAGTGCATTGTCTCAGCATGAGAAATATCGGCCAATCAGAGAGGAACAGAGGTGTGGGAGGGGAAAACAGGAGGGAAAGGGGCTTCAGCCAATCAGGCTGTATTAGTTAAAGTGAACCTCCGGAATAAAAATCGACTCAGCAGCACTGAAAAGGCTTGGTGTTTCTTTAACAGTTTCACAGCATCAGAACTTTGTTTCTCTTATACTAGCCTCATTTTTAGCTGCACAGAAGAAAACTGCCCGGGCTTTTTTCCCCTGATGCTGTGCAAAGCATGATGGGATTTCTGATGTTGTTGCTCTCGTTCTGCTGTTTTGGTGCAATTTTTTATTTTTTTTACATTTTGAATTTGACATTTGAAGCCTAGCGCAAGCAGCTGGGAGGGGTAATCAGGACACAGGACAGTTGGAACTGTGTCTCCTGCTCCTTGTCACCTCCTTTCAACCAAAAAGATGGCTGCCCCCATGACAAAGATGGCAGCCCCCATGAATCACAAACATTTGCCTGTTCTGTTAAAACAGGGTGGGTAAGAGATTATATTACCTATCTATTCTAATTAACATAACTAATGTAACTTGATGACAGTATGTTTGTTTAGGCTGAAGTTCACCTTTAAGTCTGAGGGGAAATAGAGAAGCAAAAAAGGACAACCCAGCATGCCCTGCAACTTCCTTTTTGTTTACCAAATTTTGTATGTACCAAATAAGTGTCAGGTAAACTGGGGAATGATCATTTATCAACAAGAAAAGTAATAGTGATTTTAACTTCTTAATTGCCTGGTTAGCATCCTTATTACTTGTTTACCAGATACAAATAAAGAATTGATTTTTTATTTTATGCCCGACAGTTACTACACTTTAAAACAAACCTGAACTGAAAATGAAAAGTCAAGATAAACATTAACACATCATACTTACCCCCCCCCCCCCCCCCCCCCCGCCCCCCCCTCCGCCACGGTAGTTTATTCATCATTCTCTTTCTCCTCTCCAGTGTCCAGTTTGTCCACTGTGATCAGTGGAATTCTCAGTCCAGCATTTTGAAAACGGTTGCCCACTTGAGCCATAGGGAAACATACTATCGCATCTCCAGCACAAATAATATGTGGAACTCATGTGTGTTTGCATTTGCTTTTCAGCTCTTGCTGCATCTGTGCTGAAGAAGCAATCACACAGTTGCTGAGAAGCCTTTCCTGCAGCCATATACAAGTCAGATTCTGCTTGGTTTTAGCATTTGCCCTTTCTCTTGACCAATCCCTAGAGTCCACCTCAAAACCTTTGGAGCCAGAAGCTTCTTTTATGCTGTCCTTACCCTTTGGAGCTCATTGCCACACCCAATCAAGACAGCTCCCGCCCTGGAGGCTTTTAAATCAATATCACATAACTTTTTCCCCAGTAACACATTCCAAACCACAACTATGCACTGACCTGCCTATGCCCTTTTCAGTCCCATGGGAGAAAAGCGCTATACAAATGTTTTTGTTGTTGTTCTTTCCCCATAATTGATAATAAGTAGATATGGGAACTTACAACGTGTGGTGCATATAGCACAGTGGCACAGGACCCCATAGTAACCACTATGGTAGTTTCTGTGCTGTGCAATGGGGAACTGGACACATGTAAAGGCCCTATTCACTATATATCATATTTGTAGTCAGATGTGCAATTAGATAACAGCATTGATTGAATCAAACAAAATTGGTTACAAATAAGTAGAGATGATCAATGAGATGCAAATACTTCTGAAATTATGCAAATTTGTATGCAAATATATGCAGCTTGAAAAAGGACCAATCAGTTAAAGAGAACCCGAGGTGGGTTTGAAGATTATTATCTGCATACAGAGGCTGGATCTGCCTATACAGCCCAGCCTCTGTTGCTATCCCAAACCCCCCTAAGGTCCCCCTGCACTCTGCAATCCCTCATAAATCACAGCCACGCTGCTGACAAACAGCTTGTCAGAGCTGGCTGTGTTTATCTCTATAGTGTCAGTCTGCTGCTCTCCCCGCCTCCTGCAGAACTCCAGTCTCCGCCTGCATCCCTTCCCTCCCTGCTGATTGGAGGGAAGGGACGGGGGCAGGGACTGGAGATATGCAGGAGGCGGGGGAGCAGTTGAGACTGACACTACAGATGTAAACACAGCCTCACAGCACGGCTGTGATTTATGAGGGATTGCAGAGTGCAGGGGGACCTTAGTGGGGTTTGGGATAGCAACAGAGGCTGGGCTGTATAGGCAGATCCAGCCTCTGTATGCAGATAACATTCTTTAAACACACCTCGGGTTCTCTTTAAAGGGAACCTAAACTGAGAGGGATATGGATGTTTCCTTTTAAACAATTCCAGTTGCTTGGCAGACCTGCTGATCTCTTTGGCTGCAGTAGTGGCTCAATCACACACCTGTAACAAGCATGCAGCTAATCCAGTCTGACTTAAGTCAGAGCACCTAATCTGCATGCTTGTTTAGGGGCTGTGGCTAAAAGTATTAGAGACACAGGATCAGCAGGGGAGTCAGGCAGCTGGTATTATTTTAAAAGGAAAAATCCATATCCTACTCAGTTTAGTTCCCTTAAACATGGGTTTAAATTGATTGGTCCATTTTCAAACTGCATATACTTGCATCACAATTTGCATACATTTGCATCAACTCGGAAGAATTTGCATTTCTTTGATCATCCCTACAAATAAGGAGTTGAGTCAATCAATTCTGATGATTGATTAAGGCTGCTTACACACAGGGACGTTACAGGCGCACGTTAGTGCAGCCTGTAACGCTCCCCCAACGCACAGCACTGTAACACAAGTGGGCTGTTCACACTACCCACGTTGCGTTACACGTAACGCTGCACGTTCTCCCGAAAGTGCAGCATGCTAGGGCAGTACAGCGGCTTAAGCCGCGTTAGACTGTTTGCACATGCTCAGTCAGGTTGGGGAGGAGCGGAGAGCGGCCAGGCACATGGCTAATTAATATTCACTGCACGTTGCGACGTGCAGTGCTTACTTCCTGGTGGTGCCACTCTGTGCGGCGATTGGCCGGTGGAACCACGTGATGCCGCATGCGTCCAAGAGTACGCATCACGGCATCACGGACGCCAGAGTGAGCTGCACAACGCGGCTCACTCCGACGTTCACATCGAAGAGCACCAGGCCTTGCGTTAGGTGCACGTTATGTGATCTTAACGTAGCACCTAACGCAACGTCTTGGTGTGCAAGTAGCCTGAAAGTTTATTGGACAAAGGCACAGTTTCTACAGCTGTGCATGGAATAGAGATGGCCCAAACCTCAGACTTTAGGTTTGCAAACCGCGCTCGCAAACCTCCGCAAACGTTTGGTTCGCGAACTTTCACAGACCGCAATAGACTTCAATGGGGAGGCGAACTTTGAAAACTAGAAACATTTATGCTGGCCACAAAAGTATTGGAAAAGATGTTTCAAGGGGTCTAACATCTGAGTTATTGCATGGGTGAGTGGGATAGACGCCAAAAGTCCTGGGGAAAAATCTAGATTTGACGCAAAGCATCGTTTTAAGGGCAGAAATCACATTGCATGCTAAATTGGAGGCCTAAAGTGCTTTAAAACATCTTGCATGTGTATACATCAATCAGATAGTACAATTAGAGTACTGCTTCACACTGACACACCAAACTCACTGTGTAACGCACCGCAAACAGCTGTTTGTGTTGTGACGGCCGTGCGGGACTAGTAAGCACCATGGCGAGAGTGCAGGTGATAGCGGTTTCCAAGCCCATATGGTCGCCAGGCTGAGGTAGCTCAATGACAGAACAACAGTGGATGTCCAGCTGATCGTATTTGGTCTGTCCACATTGAAGCAATGACCTTATTATCTTTGGTGTGCCACCCCCCCCCCCCCCCCCCCGTCACACTCATATAGCCGGCGGTCATTGCTTCATTGTGATACGCAGGCTCCTTCACCGCGGCAAGGTAATGATCACAAAGAGGAATTGACACATATACATGCCTTTTGTTTTGTTGTTTCAGCCGCAGTGCAGCCAGCAAAATTAGGCAGGCATGTAGACGCACCAGAAAAATTAGTATAGCAGTCGCTGCTAATAGCGGCCTTAAAAGTTCAGGAATCCGCCTGGAGGCCTGGACCCTGTTGGTGGTGGCGGAGAAGGCAGTCTAGCGGCCTGCGGGCTGAGATGCTGTGTGGGGAGCGACTTAGTCATGGGGCAGGCAGTCACACAGCATGCAGGCAGAGATGCTGTGTGTGGGGACTGACTTAGTCTTCGGGTGGGCAGTAGCCCTCCGGGATCCATGCCTCATTCATTTTGATAAAGGTGAGGTACTGAACACTTTTGTGACTTAGGCGACTTCTCTTCTCAGTGACAATGCCTCCAGCTGCACTGAACGTCCTTTCTGACAGGCAGTCGAACATCAGGAGGGTCGAATTCCAGCGAGTCTGGCTATCACAAATCAAGCGTCTCACCGGCAAATTGTTTCGCCATGGCTGTGTAAGACCGCCTGAAATGCCCACACACCTTCCTGGACTGCTTTAGGACGTCCTGTAAGTCTAGGTACCTAGACACACATCTCTGAATTACAAGATTGAGCGCATGTGCCATGCAGGGTACATGTGTCAACTTTCCCAAATTCAAAGCCGAAATGAGATTGCTGCCTTTGTCACACACCACGTTGCCGATGTCCAGTTGGTGTGGGGTCAGCCACTGATCCACCTGTTTGTTCAGAGCAGCCAGGAGAGCTGCTCCAGTGTGACTCTCCGCTTTGGGGCAAGACATGTCTAAGATGGCGTGACACCGTCGTACCTGGCATGCAGCATAGGCCCTGGGGAGCTGGGGCTGTGTAGCTGGAGAGGAGATCGCAGCAGCACCGGTAGAGTTGAACTGCCACTCAGCCCAGGAGGAGGACGACAGCGAAGAGGATGTAGCAGGAGGAGAGGAGGTGGCAGCAGGCCTGCCTGCAAGCCGTGGAGGTGTCACAAGTAGGTCCGCTGCACAGCCACGTACTCCCTGCTTGTCAGCGGTCACCAGGTTGACCCAATGGGCTGTGTAAGTAATCTACCTGCCCTGACTGTGCTTGGCAGACCAGGCATCCATTGTCAGATGGACCCTTGACCTAATGCTGTGTGCCAGAGATGACATCACTTGCCTCTCAACTTCATGGTACAGTTTGAGTATCGCCTTTTTAGAGAAATAATTGCGGCCTGGTATCTTCCACTGCGGTGTCCCAATGGCCACAAATTTACGGAAGGCCTCAGAGTCCACCAGCTGGTATGGTAACAGCTTTGCGAGCTAACGGTTCCGCTAAGCCAGCTGTTAGACGCGGGCACTGGCAGAAATTGGCTTCTTCCGCTCAAAGATTTCCCTCATGGACACCTGACTGCTGCTGTGGGCAGAGGAGCAGGAACCGCTCAAAGTGAGAGGCGGAGTGGAGCAGGGTGTCTGTGATTGTGAAGGTGCAAGGGAGAAAGCGGCTGAAGATGCTGCACCTGAAGGAGGAAGAGGAGAAAGAGGGTGGCTTTTCTTTTGTGTGCTGCTTTTTCTCTGGTGCTCTTCCCATTGCAGTTTGTGCCTTCTGAGCCCCCCTGGGGTGATGGCACTATGGTGGCATCAGCAGCTGAAATTGAAGGGCATGTTGGCTGGCTGTCCATAGGTGGCAATACATGGCGCCGGACACTGCCACCAGCTGTTTCTGACGACGAGCTTCCCCTGCTTCTTTCAGGGACTCGTCTCATACTCCTCTCTGACTCCCCCTCTGAATTGTCCCCTTGGTCATCTTATCTCTTAGGATCCCACGTGACATCCGTATCCTCGTCATCATCATAATCATCCTGCCCAGCTTCGCTTGCCTCAGACACCTAGTGTCGCCTAACTCAGACAAATGAGGTGGTGTAACTTGCTTAGCGCCTTCATCTTGTTGTAACAGTAGTTGCTGTGAATCAATTAATTCCCCACCAAATAACTCCTGCGAAGTGTCAAATGGAACGGATGTGGTGCTAGTAGTAGTGCTAGTGTCTGCGGAAGATGATGTGTTCTGTGTTAAATAGTCAACCACGTCCTGACAATCTTGGGAGTCGATGGGACGTGCCTTCTTCTGAGCACTGTACTTTGGTCCAGGGCCGCACAAAATCACATGAGCACGACCTCGAACAGACCTGCCGGGTGGCCTTCCTCTGGGTCTGCCTCTACCTGTTTTGTCCATATCGGGGGGGATGAAGTGAAAGGTGTGCACTGACTTGACTAATACAATGTGCAGTCACACAGGTGCAGTTAACAGGTATGCACGGAGTGGTATATCACACTGCGTGTGCTCAAGTAGGTAGGTGGGTGCACTGAACAACAGGTAGGTGTATGCAGTGATGGGTATTACAAATGTGCACCTGTCACACACACGTACCGTGAACAGGTACAGTGACTGGTGGTACTAAATATCACCCTGCGTGCGCTCACGTGGGTGGGTGCACTGAACAGGTAGGTAAGTATATGCAGTGCTGCTGGGTATTACAAATGTGCAGCTGTCTCACACACATACCGTGAACAGGTACAGTGTCTGGTGATATTAAATAGCACACTGCGTGCGCTCACGTGGGTAGGTGGGTGCACTGAACAACAGGTAGGTGTATGCAGTGATGGGTATTACAAATGTGCACCTGTCACACACACGTACCGTGAACAGGTACAGTGACTGGTGGTAATAAATATCACACTGTCCTCTCACGTGGGTAGGTGGATGCACTGAACAACAGGTAGGTAGGTATATGCAGTGCTGCTAGGTATTACAAATGTGCAGCTGTCTCACACACGTACCGTGAACAGGTACAGTGACTGGTGGTATTAAATAGCACACTGCGTGCTCTCACGTAGGTAGGTGGGTGCACTGAACAACAGGTAGGTATATGCAGTGATGGGTATTACAAATGTGCACCTGTCACACACATACCGTGTACAGGTACAGTGACTGTTGTTATTAAATAGCACACTGCGTGCGCTCACTTAGGTACAGTACAGACCAAAAGATTGGACACACCTTCTCATTCAAAGAGTTTTCTTTATTTTCATGACTATGAACATTGTAGATTGACACTGAAGGCATCCAAACTATGAATTAACATATGTGGAAGTATAGTACATAACCAAAAAGTGTGAAACAACTAAAAATATGTTATATTCTAGGTTCTTCAAAGTAGCCACCTTTTGCTTTGATGACTGCTTTGCACACTCTTGGCATTCTCTTGATGAGCTTCAAGAGTTAGTCACCTGAAATGGTTTTCACTTCACAGGTGTGCACTGTCAGGTTTAATAAGTGGGATTTATTGCCTTATAAATGGGGTTGGGACAATCAGTTGCGTTGTGGAGAAGTCAGGTGGATACACAGCCGATAGTCCTACTGAATAGACTGTTAGAAATTGTATTATAGCAAAAAAAGCAGCTAAGTACAGAAAAACGAGTGGCCATCATTACTTTAAGAAATGAAGGTCAGTCAGTCTGAAAAATTGGGAAAACTTTGAAAGTGTCCCCAAGTGCAGTCTCAAAAACCATCAAACGCTACAAAGAAACTGGCTCACATGCTCGCCCCAGGAAAGGAAGACCAAGAGTCATTTCTGCTGCGGAGGATAAGTTCATCCGAGTCACCAGCCTCAGAAATCGCAGGTTAACAGCAGTTCAGATTAGAGACCAGGTCAATGCCACACAGAGTTCTAGCAGCAGACACATCTCTAGAAAAACTGTTAAGAGGAGACTGTGTGAATCAGGCCTTCATGGTAGAATATCTGCTAGGAAACCACTGCTAAGGACAGGCAACAAACAAAAGAAACTTGCTTGAGCTAAAGAACACAAGGAATGGACATTAGACCAGTGGAAATCTGTGATTTGGTCTGATGAGTCCAAATGTGAGATTTTTGGTTCCAACCACCGTGTCTTTGTGCAACGCAAAAAAGGTGAATGGATGGCCTCTACATGCCTGGTTCCCACCGTGAAGCATGAAGGAGGAGATGTGATGGTATGGGGGTGCTTTGCTGGTGACACTGTTGGGGATTTATTCAAAATTGAAGGCATACTGAACCAGCATGGCTACCACAGCATCTTGCAGCGGCATGCTATTCCATCCGGTTTGCGTTTAGTTGGACCATCATTTATTTTTCAACAGAACAATGACCCCAAACACACCTCTAGGCTGTGTAAGGGCTATTTGAACAGGAAGGAGAGTGATGGGGTGCTGCGCCAGATGACCTGGCCTCCACAGTCACCAGACCTGAACCCAATCGAGATGGTTTGGGGTGAGCTGGACCACAGAGTGAAGGCAAAAGGGCCAACAAGTGCTAAGCATCTCTGGGAATTCCTTCAAGACTGTTGGAAGACCATTTCAGGTGACTACCTCTTGAAGCTCATCAAGAGAATGCCAAGAGTGTGCAAAGCACTAATCAAAGCAAAAGGTGGATACTTTGAAGAACCTAGAATATGACATATTTTCAGTTGTTTCACACTTTTTGGTTATGTATTATACTTCCACATGTGTTAATTCCTAGTTTGGATGCCTTCAGTGTGAATCTACAATGTTCATAGTCATGAAAAAAAAGAAAACTCTTTCATTGAGAAGGTGTGTCCAAACTTTTGGCCTGTACTGTAGGTGGGTGCACTGAACAACAGGTAGGTATATGCAGGGATGGGTATTACAAATGTGCACCTGTCACACACACGCACACGTACCGTGAACAGGTGCAATGAGTGGTGATATTAACAATGTGGGCGCTCACGTATGTAGGTAGGTAGGTAGACTAAACAGTGAACAGGTGCAGTGATTGGGATTACAAATGTGCAGCTGCCTGTCACACACACAGGTAGTCTGAATGTGCTGGGCCTGGCAGTGGCACAGTAGGAATTAAGAGGCCAATGGCCAGCTGCGACTGACTGACAGGACTGTATATAAATATAATGCAAGTGGGCCACACACACACACAAAAAAAAAAATAGATCACAAGAACAAGATTAGCTCTCAAAAGCTGTTGTGGGGTGCTTTTTTAGCAATAAGAATCAGCAAGGAGCAAGCTAACAAGCCTACAAGAGTCTAACTAAGCTTTCCCTATAGATTCTCTGCAGCAGCTCTCCCTACTCTAATTACTGCAGGCACACAAGTGAGTAAAATGCCTGACGCTGCCTGCCTTTTATAAGGGGGAGAGTGACTCCAGGAGGGAGTGTAGCCTGTTTGGCTACAATGTGCCTGCTGACTGTGATGTAGAGGGTCAAAGTACTATGGGGGTGAATCGAACTTCCAGAAAAGTTTGCGGTTCTCCGCGATCACGAACCCTGGAAGTTCGCCGGGAACCGCTTGCCATCTCTAGCATGGAAAGGAGGGCTGTGTAAGTACTGCCCGTTAAATAGTTTGCTAATGATCACCACTATACAGTGGTGTAATCTTTACCACTTTAACATAAATGCCCTATGCCTAGGTGACTACCATCCGATTCTATTACTATAATTGAATGAAAATCTGTGCCACCAAGCAGAGCAGGGACAAGGTCCTCCAGCACCCAAGGCTGAGACACCAAAGTGCGCCCCTCCCACCCTAGCCGTCACACACTGATTGCTATTAGACTAAGAGGGCCACAGGGCCCACAACCTCCCCAACACCTTATTTTCTAGTTATCTGGCTTGCAGTCACTGCTATGTATCCCCTTTTCTTATTTCTTTCTGCTTCATACACAATTAGGAATGACAGCTGAATGAATTGTGCGCCCCCTTCTACACTGTGCCCTGAGGCTGGAGCCTCTCCAGCCTATGCCTCGGCCCGGCCCTGCCACCAAGAGCATACCTGATTGACGATGTGACCAATTTGGGACCAAAAATTAGTCGCTTGTATCGATTGGACGTGTTGCAAGATGGAGGGCTGTCATGCTTGATCGGGTGCACAGCGGTAACAATATTGGAATGAGCAATGAACGTGATTGTATCCCCAGCACTGTTACCCCTAGTGTAAAATGTGCCACCCAATGCGCTGAGTAATTATACTTTACCTGCCGGTGCTCTGTACTTCGTCCACATACATGCTCCCCATGTGGATGCTGACGTATACGTGGGCGTGTGTGGATGGAGCATGGAGCCAGCGGTGGACACCGACAGGTAAAGTATACTGCACTGGGTGCTGAGGGGCACATTTTACCTTAAGGAGAACAGCACCGGGGGCGGCAAGAGATGTTATGCTGAATATTGACCGAGAAACGGCCTGCGGCGTATGGGTAGGCAACAAATCTCTCCATGATCAGATTTGATCAGAGTGAGATCTGTTTCGGCACCTTAAAACCTCCCTGGCGTTCTATTAAAGATCGCCAGGGGGCAGCGCAGCGCTATTTAATAAAAAAAAAATTCAATCATGTAGCTAGCCTAGCGCTAGCTACATGATGCCCCCCTCCCTTCCGCATCCCTCTCACCCCTCCGATCGCCACCAGCGCTGTTAGCCATAAGGAAATCCCGTTCTGAACGGGATTTCCTTTAGGGCTTCCCCCGTCGCCATGGCGACGATCGTGATGACGTCATCGACGTCATCAATGTCGTGACGTCATCCGGAGTCCCGATCCACCCCTCAGCGCTGCCTGGCACTGATTGGCCAGGCTGCGCAGGGGTCTTGGGAGGGGGGGGGAGGCCCTTACGCGGCAGGTAGCGACGCATCAGCGGCGATCGTCTACAACACGCAGCAAGCAAAGTGCTTGCTGCGTGTTTTAAAACAAATTATGAAAATCGGCCCAGCGAGGCCTGAGCGGCGTCCTCCGGCGTTAATGGACGTAATAACTCGTCCATACCGCTAAGGAGGTTAACACTCACCTGTGTCTTGTGCCTAACTCCAACCTTCTACTCCAGTACCTAACACTACCCTTAGGCCTTAGGGCAGGTTTCCACTAGCGCCAGCCGTCCGTCTCTGAGACAGACACCAGCACTTGTGCGCGCTGATTACGCATCTGAATTGCTGGCTATGGGGATCCAGACAGGTTGTCTGGAATTCTAAAGCAGTGCTTCAGAATTTTTTCACGTGCACAAATTCGAAGGCTGAGATTCCAGAACCTTGAGCGTGAAATCAGGGGCACAAACCTAATGGAAACGGGCCCTTATTTCTTTTCAATTGCTTAATTTCGGCCTTAACCTGAAAAGTGCCCAACATTACCCCACCTCTGTTTCCTATGCGTACCTATTATTCAGCCGCCGGGAGATTTGGGCGCAGGGTAAAGCCGATAAACAGCTTACCCTGCTCCTGCACAAGTCCTGGTGGCATGAATTACTATTCCTTCTCCAGGTCGCCATGGATAGTAGGGAATGATATAATTTGGCTTCCAGCTATTGCTGCGGCTGAATTACAGTCTTTTTGTAGTCATTTGTGCTCTGTCTTTATTCAGAGCACAAATTACTCACTGGGCGCTGCCGGAGTCATAATTTCTATTATGACCTATGGTGATGCCGGCTGCGCCCAAGTCTCCTGCGCTGTTTTTACAGCGCTCCTTTCCTATGCCTACCTCTAGCCTCCCCATCTCCAGTGCCCAGCACCATTCTTCCTCCTGTCCTATGCCAAACCCTAAAGGTCTATACACCCGCTATACAAAAATTGCTGCAAATAAACAAGCAATGCCGTGTAAATTACTTTACCCCCAATAAAGATAAATGACAACAGTCGTCTGAGTTGATCCACTAGAGAGATTGGGCAAAATGCACAATATTAGTCGCTTGTGGGGGGGGGGGGGGCCCTCCCTACCGACGTGCTACCAAGCTCTCCCCTCATGCTGCGACCCCTCCAGTGCCCCAAAAACGGCCCTGACCGGGCCCCAGGGGGAGCGGGCCCCCGCGAGAACATGGGCTGCATCCCCTATTGTTACGCCTGTGCTGGTGGAGAAACACAAACCCGACTACACGCAGGTGAGCAGCCGGGCTGGTACAAAAAGTTCTAGATGGTTGCAAAGGTGGTGTTAGGCCACCTGGCCAAATAGAATACCCCTCCCGAAATCTGTAGTTTGTCTAATGTTTCCCACAACCTTTGTATAGCTTATGTACATAACTTAACTCCACTTGGTCTGTTAACTGATTTGGCAATCTTTCAAGCATTCTAAAATGAACTGTGGTAACCAATGCAGCATAGTATTCTAATGTGGCAATATTCCGCTCACAGTTCATTTTAGGATCATAAACCAGAACAAATACTGGTATTTGGCTAACTTTTAGTTTACTCTTTGATTGCATAATATCCCCTTGCATTCACGCATAACTTAGGTACACAAGTAATTTCCTGTAACCCGGTGGACTTACATTTAATTAAATCTCTCCTTTGTTTTTTAACCAACCAGCTGTTTTAGCCAATTGATCAGCAGATACTTGTCTTATTTTCTCGGTTGATCTGCCTAAACATCGTCTAATGTATGAGCAGCTTAACACTAGTATCCTCCCCTCTGTTTTTGCCAAACTCCAACCTTCTAGCTCCAGCGCCTAACACTACCCTTAGGGCGTATTTCCACTAGCACCAGCCGGCTGACTCCAAAATAGACGCCAGCACTTGTGCATGCTGATAACACATCCGAATCCCTGGCTATGGTGATCAGGTTGTCTGGAATTTTAAAGCAATGCTTCAGAATTTTTTCATGTGCGTGAATTCAGAAGCAGCCTACTGATTTCAATAGACTGAGATTGGAAACGGCCCTTACTCCTTTTGATCTGCATCTGCCTAATTTTGACCTTAACTTAAAGGACTACTGTAGGGGGGTCCCCCGCAGACATCCTGTGCCGCGCACCCAATCGCTGATGCTCCGCCTCCAGTTCACTTCTGGAATTTCAGACTTTAAAGTCGGAAAACCACTGTGCCTGCATGGCTGTGTCCTCGCTCCTGCTGACATCACCAGGAGCGTAGTGCACAGGCACAGACCATACTGGGTGACGTCAGCGGAAGGGAGGGCGCACTGCGCAGGCGCAGTGGTTTTCCACCAGAGGGTAAAATAAACTAATGAAACAAACAATTGTACCTATCTTCCTTATCCTAAAAATGACTTTTTAAGATACTCCACAGTTTTATTTTATGTTTAAATCTACTTTTTAAGTTGTAACGGTTTTATTGTTTTTGCTCAATGACACATTCATTGAAGTATGCCAGAGCTAAAATCTATAAACAATTGATCCTTTTTATCTCTTTCCTGCTCTCAGAAGCCATTTTCTGCCAGGAAAGTGCTTTATAGTTGGAATTTCTTATCAGTGAGGGTCACACTGTAGTCACTTCCTGTCTGAGTCAGGACTGAGTCAGCCCCTTGCATACCTGATATTTAACTCTTTCATGCAGAGAAAGAAAAAAAGGAACACAGCCTAGTTATTTGTGTGCTAGGCACTGTACATACACATGTCTATCTCATCATGTCACATGTCACCTTGGGTATCCTTTAAAGCTGAAAATTCCAGAAGTGAACCAGAAGCGGGGCCCGGAGCAACGGTGAGTGGATACGCGGGCACAGGACGTCTGCGGGGGATCATTAGAAGCCTCAAGTAAGTTCAACTCATTTTTCCCCGACCCCCCTACAGTAGTCCTTTAAAGAAATGCCTAACATTACCCTGCTCCCTTTCCTGTGCCTAACTCTAGCCTCCTGGGACTGCATTGGAGGAGGCAGATGCGGAGCAGAGCACAACCGGCAGCTGCAGGGAGAGAGGGAGGCGGGCGAGATGCCACTCCAGCCACACTGCTGTCTGATGGCAAGGTTTCACCTGGAGTCAAGGCTGGCCCGGCGATATCCCCAACACTAAAGGTCAGTACACGCTATACAAAAATTTCCGCATATAAACAAGCAACACTACAGAAATGACTTTACCCCCAACAAAGACAAATGATCTTTCCAATGATGATGATGTCTGCATGCCGATATTGCAAACGACCAAGTCATACTGTGGATGCAGCCAGAATCAAATTTTGCACTAGATGCGTGCATGCTGTAGAATTATGTCATTTAAAGGACAATGTACACACCTGGCCAACTGCACCATATCTGCACAACGGTTGTCTGTGTTGATCCACCAGGTAGATTGGGCAAAATGCCAATATTTGTCACTCGTCATTGTTTGGCTATGGCTACATTTTTTGCAATGATTGACACCTGATAAAGAGAAATCTGTGGTTTGATGTTTCCAGCAACCTTTGTATAGCTTATGTGCATAGCTCAACTCCCCTCGGTCTGTTAACTGGTTTGGCAATCTTTTAAGCATTCTAAAATGAACTGTGTTAACCAATGCAGCATAGTATTCTAATGTGGCCTTATTCCGCTCACAGTGCATTTTAGGACCAAAACAAGTACAACAACAATAAAACATTTGTAAAGTGTTTTCTCCCGTAGGACCCAAAGCGCATAAGCTTGGCTCAGATGAGTACATAGCGATGTGTACAGGGAAAAAAGTTATGTGATCATTCATTCCAGACTAAGCAGGACGCTTTTCAGTTTTGATTTAAACTTGTCCAATGTTGGAGCTGTCTTGATTAAGTTTAGCAAAGCATTCCACAGGGTAGGAGCAGCATGTCAGAAAGCTCTGGCTCCAGTGGTTTCTAGTTGAATTCTGGGCGTGATGAAGTTATTGGATCCTTTTGATCTGAGGTTATGGGAGGTGTGACGCAGATGCAACAAGTCCTTCAGGTATCCAAGGCCTAGGTCATGTAGGGATTTGAATGTTACCATGCCAATTTTGAAAAGGATTCTCCATTTTATGGGTAGCCAGTGAGGTGAGCCAAGGATTGGTGTTATGTGGCAATGGCTGGGTTGGCTTGTTAACAGTCTTCCGGCAGTGCTGGTCTTTGTTTGGCTGGTATATTTGGCTGACTTTTTGTTTACTCATTGATTGCATAACATCACCTGCATTCATGCATAGCTTAGATACACAAGTCATTTTCTGGTTGTAAAGATTATACAGTGACCCTGCAAAATTACATCCAGTTAAATCTCCCCTTTATGTTTAAAGTGTAACTGTCGGGCATAAAATCAAAAATCAATTCTTTATTTTTATCTGGTAAACAAGTAACAAGGATGCTAGTCAGGCAATCCAAAAGTTAAAATCTCTGTTACTTTTCTTGTTTATAAATGATCATTCCCCAGTTTACCTGACTCTTATTTGGTACGTTGCCACACAAAGGAAGTTGCAGGGCATGCTGCTGGGTTGTCCTTTTTTGCTTCTGTACATTAGTTAAATCTGAGGGGAAATAAAGAAGCAAAACAAGACAACCCAGCATACCCTGCAACTTCCTTTGTGTGGCAACGTACCAAATAAGAGTCAGGTAAACTGGGGAATGATCATTTATAAACAAGAAAAGTAATAAAGATTTTAACTTTTGGATTGCCTGATTAGCATCCTTATTACTGGTTTACCAGATAAAAATAAAGAATTGATTTTTGATATTATGCCCGACAGTTACACTTTAACCAACTAGCTGTAAGCCAATTGATCAGCAGATACAGGGTTTACTAGACTCAATGTTTCTCTCATTCTGGCCCAGTGGAAATGTACAGGTTACCAAATGGTTTATGGCATCTGGCTTAAAACTGGTGGTCAAGATTTTATTCCTGGCTATTTCCTTATGATTACCCCTCCAACCCCCCCCCCCCCCCCCAAATACATTGAGATATTGGAGTAAATAAGGCGAACCCTAAAGAAAAAAACACAGAGAGGCCAAAAGCCCAGATGGTGTAGAGTGCTGCGAGGATGTTGAGATGAAATTAATAGGAACTGTGGTACTCACAAAGGTGGGATGCAAGATAAGCAACCATTAACTGCACTTGTGGAGGATAAAGGCCTCCAAACGGGTACAGATCACCACCTGTATAGGTTGCTCTCTGCAGAAAAAAGACTTGGAGCCCAGGGGCCAGAGGAGGACATCCCTCTGGAGGGTGGGTGGATATGTGGAAAGACACACGGTGGACAGGCATCTATTGGGCGAACAATACTAGATGATTATCTTCACCAAGCACAGTTAATGGCCTGATGAAGTTAGTTGGATCTTACGAAATGCGTTGCCTTTTGTTAAATAAACTATTTTTCTTACTATACTGTAAGTGGTGTCCTGAATGAGGTAAGTGACCTCATTTTTATTTATAATTTTTTAATTATTTTATACTCTTGGGCGCCTCTCCGCCATCTGTCTACTGCTATACCTTAATGAAATACAACTTATTCCTTATTCAATCCCTCAAAGCTCCATGTTTGATTGATGTTATGGAGAGGCATCCCCCCAGTGACTTCTGTAAGGGGACCACTGCATCCTTGTAGGGCCCAGTCTCCTGTCTCTTCTGGATGAGGATGATGCTGTGTATGCAGGATTCACCCTCTCTTTTGCAGGATTGGCACTAGTGTGGTGGAGGAGTGGGAAGACATGGCTGTTACAAACTCCTTGTCTATACTTGCGTTGTTGCTATTGTTTTACAGAATCCCTACATTTAAATTATTTACCAGGGGTGTAACTAGAAATCACTGGACCCTCCTTGCGAAACTTTGGATGCATCCATTGCGGGGGGATTGTTAAGCCCCAGTTATTTGCCACCAAAGCAGCAAAAGACTGGAACAGAGCAAGGGTGCCTGTTAGGATGGCTAGTATAATCTGGCTTATTAGTGCGCAGTAATGTAGAATGCAGGAGAAACAGATTAATGGTAATATGGCTCTCTGGGCTAATATAAACCAAGATTAACTAAAAAGTTTAACCACTTCCTCTCCCCCGGGATGAGTAACTACATTCCTGCAAAATCCCATATCTCCTTGCAGGGACGTAGCTACTATGTTCCTCCCCACCGCACGCTCCTGCTCACCCCCCCCCCCCCCCCCAAGCCCCCCACACTCATTACCACCCCAGATTGTTAGCTGGGAGATCAATGAATGGGAACACAATTCCCATTCATTAATCTCTGTCCCCGTATGAATGACTGCAGCCATCTATGAGACAGCGCCGTCATTCACAAAAGCCGATACTTACACATCCACACATAACTTCCTGATTGCATAGTAATACTACACAAAGGGAAGTTATGCGCGAGGACATCTTGTGGCCAAATAGTAAAACTACGTCTAAAAACTTTTTTTTTTACTAACAGACTTTTTTTTTACATTTAAAATTAACTCCTTACCTTCCACACTCCCCAATAGCCCCCCCCCCCCCCCCAAAAAAAATGTTTGTAAAAAAATTCAATAAAAAAAAATACAAATAGTTACCTTAGGGCAGCCATTCTCAACCGGGGTTCCGCGGAGCCCTGGGGTTCCGCGAGAACCCTCCAGGGGTTCCTCGTCAATTTGACACTTCTGCGGGACATTATAGTCCCACTTCTCCATAGGTTTGCAGCAGCAGAGCAGAATGATTCCTTCATGCTGCTACAAGTGATGCGGCGGATGGATCTATAAAGCAGCCGCATCACCCGAAGCCAGCTCTATAGTTCCGGCACGCGCGGGAGTTGTAACAGGATCCCAGCTTCAAGGAAGGAGGAAAGGACGTCAGATGGTAAGTATGGGTTTTTTTTTCCCTGCACTCCCTGACACCAATGACAGCAGCCAGAGAAAGGGGGAAGAAAGCAGCACACAAACAGGCAAAGCAGCCACAGAAACGGGGGACAAAGCAGCCACATAAAGGGGGGACAGCAGCACACAAACAGACAAAGTAGCTACAGAAAGGGGGGACAAAGCATCCACAGAAACTGGGGGCAAAGCAGCCAGAGGAAGGGTGCAGAAAGCAGCACACAAACGGGCAAAGCAGCCATAGAAAGGGGAGACAGCAGCGAACAAACGCATAAAGCAGCCACAGAAAGGGGGGACAGCAGCACACAAACAGACAAAGCAGCCACAGAAAGGGGGGACAAAGCAGCCACAGAAAGGGGGGACAAAGCAGCACACAAACAGACAAAGCAGCCACAGAGAGGGGGGGCAAAGCAGCCACAGAAAGGGGGAACAAAGCAGCCACAGAAAAGTGGGACATAGCAGCCAAACAAACTGGGGGAACATAGCAGCCACACTATGGGGAGCCATAATTTCTAACAAGTGGGACAAAAGGGGCCATACCTGTTAAGGGGGACATAGTGGGAAACGCTAAATAAAGAGGGCACAGGTGCCATACTATAGAGGGGAAATGGGTTAAATTTTAATATAGAGTACATTATATATATATATATATATATATATATATATATATATATATATATATATATATATACATATATATATATATATATATAATTTTCCGAAGGGTTCCTCGGGTCATAAAAGGTTGAGAAAGGCTGCCTTAGGGACTAAACTTTTAATATGTATGTGAAGAGGGTATATTACTGTTACTTTATAAATTATGGGCTTTTAATTAGTGATGGACGTAAAACTGAAAAAATACACCTTTGTTTCCAAATAAAATATTGGCGCCATACATTGTACTAGGGAAACATTTTAAGCATTACAATAACCGGAACAAATGGGCAAATAAAATGTGTAGGTTTTAATTATGGTAGCATGTATTATTTTAAAACTATAATGGCCGAAAACTGAGAAATAATTAATTTTTTCAATTTTTTCTTTTTCCTGTTAAAACACATTTATAATAAAATAATTCTTAGCAAAAAGTACCCCACAAGAAAAGCCTAATTGGTGGCGAAAAAAACAAGATATACCGGTAGATTGTTTTGTTGTGATAAGTAGTAATAAAGTTATAGGCAAATGAATGGAAGGAACGAGGACAGGTAAAATTTGATCTGTTTTTTTTTTTTTAAGGGGAAAAACCCTTGCAGGTGAAGTGGTTAATTTACAGCTTCTTTTACAGACACGGGATGTAATAGAACCATTGTTACTAGAACACACCTTCACCCTGGAGTTATAGCTGGTAAAGCATACAAAATATACTGTTGTTGCTAAATATACATTCCAACAGTACCAAACTATACTACCTGCTACCCCATGTTTATACCCATATCTTATGCATTATGATTTTTTTTTCCACAGTCGTCAGGAGGTTATAGTCAAACCAGTTGCATATTATGGAAATAGAAAGCTTTGTTTTCTTGTTTTGATAAGCATCCTTAGGTATGTATACTTTTCTATACATTGGACCTAGTAGAGGAGCATGCTGGGAAATACCTATATCATGGAGTTGGCCTGTGCTGTTTGTCTTGGAAGAGACAGAGATATAGTGTGAGATATGTAGTAAGTGCTCTCTGACTGACAGAGCTGACACATTCATGAGGTGCAGCCAGGCATAGCGTTTGCATGCTTTATGTAGCATGTCCTCATTATGTCCATTACCTCTCAGTATAGGAAGAATCCTCTCCGACTTATTGACAAGGCCGGACTCCAGTGGAAATTTCCTTGCAAGCTGTTTCTGTTTGAATAGATAAGAACACCGGTTAAAGCGCACCTGAACTCAGAACTTCCTCTTTGCACTAAAAGATTCGCAACAGCATAATAGCCTTTAAAGAAAAACATTTCTTTGTTTCAGCTGATATAAATCCTGAAATAAATCTGTACTTCCTGCTTTCATGGAGGCAGACATATTGTTAACATCCTGTGCTTTCAAATGAGCTTATTTGCCTTATCTGCCGTAGTAGTCAGGTGACACAAGGGAGAGATCAAATTACAACTTGTGACTAGTCACAGGTGAGGGGGAATTAGACAGGCTAAACTCTATAAACACATACCGGGTGCATTTCTCTATGTTTTCCTTCTGTCCTGTGCAAGAGTTCAGGTCCACTGCAATCGCTCCTCACATATCAATTTACTAGAGCTGAGCAGGCATGAACATCAACAACACAAGTCTGGAGAAGGGTTTGGCCTTTTTTTTAATTTTGCACAGGAAAATTAATCATTTATAGAGCACCGATCGGTATGGTGAAGTTTAAACATGATAAGGAGACTAAAGAGAAACTTTAACCAAGGATTGAGCTTCATTCCAAGTAGCTGATACCCCCTTTCCCACGAGAAATATTTACCTTTTCTCGAATAGATCATCAGGAGGGTCTGTATGGCTAATATTGTGGTGAAACCCCTCCCACAGTGTGATGTCATGACCATGGTCCTGACAGTTTGTGGTCTACGAACCTCGTTGCATTGTGGGAAGTAGTGCCTTTTTTCCAACCGCCAAATAATAAGCAATATCTCCCTCTGTGCATAGAACTCTCAGTAATGAACATTCTGCACAGATCACCTGGCAGGACTAAAGATGTCACCACCAGTGATAAATTTCTGAATGTAAATTAGGGAGAGGAAAGATTTTGCATAAATGAATATTGTAAAAAAAATAGGCAATTTTATTCATTAAGGTATTTTCGCTACAGTTCCTCTTTAGAGTAAGGCTCAGTTCTTACTTGTGTAGAAAACATACGCATTCAGTACGTTTTCTGCCACTTCGCTAAATGTAGGAAGCAGATCCTATTATTAAAAATAAAGTCTGCTTCCTCTCAGAACGTAGAGTCCAAAACTGAGGCATTTTTCTGGAATTGAACTTAAAACGCTGGGTGTACGAACACAATTAAAGAGACTCTGTAACAAAATTTTGAGCCTTATTTCTTCTATTCTATAAGTTCCTATACCTGTTCTGATGTGGTTTGTCTTGCTGCAACCTTTTCTAATTGCACTGTCTCTGTAATCAATCTTATCTCCTTTCCTCTGTCGTGTCTGTCGGGCAGAGGCTGGAATGTGTGGAATGTGCAGCACTGCTTGTCATTGGCAGAAGCTTTACACACCCCCTCCAAGCTCTGCATGAGTCAAACAGTAAGCTGTTCTCAGCCTATCATACTCTGGTTAGAAGCCAGGTCATTTGTTTGTAAACACTGCCTAAAACTGTTAATTACAAGCCAGGATTGCAGCAGGGAGTGGCAGAAACAGCACAGAGGGGCACAGGAGAAAATAAGGAATAGTATGGTAGGCTTTTTAGTGTAAGAATATTAGAGTACAGATTCTCTTTAAAGCCTATGAGAACAGACAGTCCTGGATTTACCTCACAAGAGCCTATAGGCACAGATTTCCTGGCACCTTAGATTTCGCCCTCCATGAACCTACACACCTCGCTGACCCGCACCACAAGTGTGCTGGCTGTACTAGCTGTCACTTCTCCCTTACTTTTCTTACTCATCATAGGTAGCTACATGTGCCCCTTAGTATTAGGTAGCAAGACGTACCCTCCATATTAAGTAGCTAGAGGACCCCCTAAGTATTAGGTATCTAGAGGAACCTCAGTATTAAGCAGGTAGAGGTGTTTCTGACTGAAGGCAGATCGCTTCGGTGAAATGCCAAGAGTAAGGGTGAATAACCTCATTTACATTCTCATCAGGACTCTGCATAGAAAAGGAGGGAGAGAGGTGCTCTGGGAGGGAAGTGAGCTGCCCTCTCATCATCAAGCGCCTGTAAGCACATGTCTACAGTGCCTTATAGTAAATCCAGGCCCTGAGAACAGACAATGTTGGTTCTCACTAAGCTGTTCACCGTGTCTGCTCCGCCCGCTTCAATAAACCGTGTTCAATCACAGCTCAAGTGTCCCCCTGTTCCGCTGCTGCTGACTCCTGCGCTCGGTACCGAAGAAATTGGTGCCGGGCAGAAGCATTGGGATCCCTATAGGCCTGTAAAATTCCAATGAAAATCCAACAACCACAGAACTTGGGGGCGCAAGCATATCAGCAATCGCTATCAAAACCTACTGGCAGAGCAGATGCAGAACGGACAGTGTGGATGTGTGATGGAGCGCTGCACATCCGCTGAGCAGATGTGCTTACTGTGCCATTTTGCAGCTGTTCCAAGTGGGAACCGAGCCTAAAGCAATAAAAAGGAGGTTTAAAGGGACCAGACCATTAAAATGAAAATCGGCACTTACCTGGGGCTTTCTCCAGCTCTCCGTAGACCGTGAGGTCCCTCGGCATCCTTTGGGTCTCCTCCGTGGTCCGGCTGGTGGCCCCATTAGACTGTCGACTTCAGGTAAAGTCTCGAAAGACTGAACCACGCAAGCACTGGGCGCTTACAGTGACGGGCGCGCAATCGAGCTGGGCTCACGGACGGGCCGCGCATGAACAGTTGTGCACAACTTCATCCAAAGTCGCTGGGCTAACAAGGCCACCAGTGAGACCACTAGAGTGGGGCCGAACCTCCGATTTTCGGTTCGCGAACCGGGTTCGCGAACTTCCGCGGAAGGTTCGGTTCGCGTAAAAGTTCGCGAACCGCAATAGACTTCAATGGGGATGCGAACTTTGAAAAAAAAAAATTATGCTGGCCACAAAAGTGATGGAAAAGATGTTTCAAGGGGTCTAACACCTGGACCCCCAGGTGGAGGAGTGGGATACATGCCAAAAGTCCCCGGGAAAAATCTGGATTTGACGCAAAGCAGCGTTTTAAGGGCAGAAATCACATTGAATGCTAAATGACAGGCCTAAAGTGCTTTCAAACATCTTGCATGTGTATACATCAATCAGGTAGTGTAATTAAGGTACTGCTTCACACTGACACACCAAACTCACCGTGTAACGCACCGCAAATAGCTGTTTGTGTAGTGACGGCCGTGCTGGACTGGTGCGCACCATGGTGAGAGTACAGGTTTTGGTGGCTTTACAGCCCATATGGTCGCCTGGCTGATGTAGGTGAATGACAGAACAGTGACTGTCCAGCTGATCAAATTTGGTCTGACCACAATGAGGCAACGACCTTATTATCGTGGGTGTGCCCCCCGAGACACTCATCTAGGCGCCGGTCATTGCTTCATTGTGATACGCAAGCCCCTTCACCCCTGTACAAAGGGGAATGGGCGCATGTACATGCCTTTTCTTTTGTTGTTGCAGCTGCCCGCAGTGCAGCCAGAAAAATTAGGCAGTCATGTACACGCACCAGAAAAATTATTACAGCGGCCGCTGCTAGCAGCGGCCTAAAAAATTCAGCAATCCGCCTGGAGTCCCGGACCCTGTTGGTGGTGGCGGAGAAGGTAGTCAAGCGGCCTGCAGGCAGACATGCTGTGTGGAGGGACTGGGAGCGGCTTAGTCTTTTTGGGGCAGGCCAGGCAGCCAGTCACACGGCGTGCAGGCAGAGATGCTGTGTGTGCGGGGACTGACTTAGTCTTGGGGCGGGCAGCAGCCCTCCGGGATGCATGCCTCATTCATTTTGATAAAGGTGAGGTACTTAACAGTTTTGTGACTTAGGCGACTTCTCTTCTCAGTGACAATGCCTCCAGCTGCGCTGAAGGTCCTTTCTGACAGGACGCTTGCGGCAGGGCAGGAGAGAAGTTGGATGGCAAATTGGGACAGCTCTGGCCACAGGTCAAGCCTGCGCACCCAGTAGTTCAAAGGTTCCTCATCGCTGTTCACAGCAGTGTCTACATCCACACTTAAGGCCAGGTAGTCGGCTACCTGCCGTTCCAGGCGTTGGTGGAGGGTGGATCCGGAAGGGCAACGGCGAGGCGTTGGACTAAAGAACGTCCGCATGTCTGACATCACCATGGGATCGCTGGAGCGTCCTGTCTTTGACTGCGTGGACACGGGAGGAGGATTAGTGGCAGTGGTACCTTGCTGGCGTTGTGCTGTCACATCACCCTTAAAGGCATTGTAAAGCATAGTTGACAGCTTGTTCTGCATGTTCTGCATCCTTTCCACCTTCAGGTGAGTTGGTAACAGGTCCGCCACTTTGTGCCTGTACCGAGGGTCTAGTAGTGTGGCCACCTAGTACAGCTCATTCCCCTTGAGGTTTTTTATACGGGGGTCCCTCAACAGGCAGGACAGCATAAAAGACGACATCTGCACAAAGTCGGATCCAGATGTACCATGCATCTCCTCTTGCTCTTCCTCAGTGACGTCACGTAAGTCAACCTCCTCCCCCCAGCCGCGAACAATACCACGGGAAGGTTGAGCAGCACAAGCCCCCTGTGACGCCTGCTGCGGTTGTTCTCCTGCCGCCGTCCCCTCCTACTCCTCCCCCAAAGAAACACCTTGCTCATCATCCTCTGAGTCTGACTCGTCTTCTGCACACGACTTCACTTCTTCCTCCTCCTCCCCCCTCTGTGCTGCCGCAGGTGTTGAGGAAACAGCTGGGTCTGATGAAAATTGGTCCCATGCCTGTTCCTGCCGTAACTGTTCCTGGTCACGCTCATTCGCAGCTTCATCCGCCACTCTACGCACAGCACGCTCCAAGAAGTAAGCGTAGGTAATCAAGTCGCTGATGGTGCCTTCACTGCGGCTTACCAGGTTGGTTACCTCCTCAAACGGCCGCATGAGCCTGCATGCATTTCTCATCAGTGTCCAGTTGTCGGGCCAGAACATCCCCATCTTCCCAGACTGTTTCATTCTACTGTAGTTGTAGAGGTACTGGGTGACGGCTTTCTTCTATTCTAGCAGGCGGGAGAACATGAGCAGGATCGAATTCCAGCGAGTCGGGCTATCGCAAATCAGGCGTCTCACCGGCAAGTTGTTTTTCCGCTGAATTTCCGCAAAGCGTGCCATGGCTGTGTAAGACCGCCTCAAATGCCCACAGAACTTCCTGGCCTGCTTCAGGACATCCGCTAAGCCAGGATACTTTGACACAAATCTTTGAACAACTAGATTCATGACATGTGCCATGCAGGGTATGTGTGTCAGCTTCCCCATATGCAAAGCGGCAAGCAGATTGCTGCCGTTGTCGCACACCACGTTGCCTATCTCCAGGTGGTGCGGGGTCAGCCACTCATCCACCTGTTTCTTAAGTGCAGCCAGGAGAGCTGCTCCAGTGTGACTCTCCGCTTTGAGGCAAGACATGTCTAAGATGGCATGACACCATCGTACCTGGCATGCAGCATAGGCCCTGCAGAGCTGGGGCTGTGTAGCTGGAGAGGAGAACTGCCACTCAGCCAAGGAGGAGGAGGACAGCGAAGAGCATGTAGCAGGAGGAGAGGAGGTGGCAGGAGGCCTGCCTGCAAGCTGTGGAGGTGTCACAATTTGGTCCGCTGCGCCCTGCTTGCCATCGTTCACCAGGTTGACCCAATGGGCTGTGTACGTAATGTAGCGGCCCTGCCCGTGCTTGGCAGACCAGGCATCCGTGGTCAGGTGTACCCTTGACCCAACGCTCTTCGCAAGAGATGACACCACTTGCCTCTCAACTTCACGGTGCAGTTGGGGTATGGCCTTTCTAGAAAAATAAGTGCGGCCTGGCATCTTCCACTGCGGTGTCCCGATGGCCACAAATTTACGGAAGGCCTCAGAGTCCACCAGCCGGTATGGTAACAGCTGGCGAGCTAACAGTTCCGCCACGCCAGCTGTCAGACGCCGGGCAAGGGGGTGACTGGCCGAAATTGGCTTCTTCGCTCAAACATTTCCTTCACGGACACCTGACTGCTGCTGTGGGCAGAGGAGCAGGAAGCGCTCAAGGGCAGAGGTGGAGTGGAGGAGGGTGCCTGTGAAGGTGCAAGGGAGAAAGCGGCAGAAGCAGATGATGCACCTGAAGGAGGAAGAGGAGAAGGAGGGTGACTTTTCTTTTGTGTGCTGCTGCTGCTTTTGCTCAGGTGGCCATCCCATTGCTGTTTGTGCCTTTTCTCCAGGTGCCTTCGTAAGGCACTTGTCCCTACGTGAGTGTTGGCCTTTCCACGGCTCAATTTTTGTTGGCAGAGCGAACAGATGGCTTTGCTCCGATCTGAGGCACACACATTAAAACATTTCCACACCGCTGAGCCACCCTGGGATGTGGGCACTATGGGGGCCTCAGCAGCTGATGCTGAAGGGCAAGTTGGTTGGCTGTACATAGGTGGCGATACATGGTGCCGGACACTGCCACCAGCTGTTTCTGACGAAGAGCTGCCCCAGCTTCTTTCAGCAACTTCTCTCCTCCTACTACTCTCTGACTCCCCCTCTGAACTGTCCCCCTCTTCATCTCCTCTATTGGGAACATACAGAGGATCCGTATCATCGTCATCATCGTAATCATCCTGCCCAGCTTCGCTTGCCTCAGAAAAATCCAAACATGCACCATCAGTAGGTCCTTCATCCTCCTTACACGTTACATCCATAGTGTTGCTGCGTAACTCAGACATATGAGCTGGTGAAAATTCATCTGCCTGTAACAACAATGGCTGTGCATCAGTGATTTCACCACTAAATAATTCTTGCGAAGTGTCAAATGCAGCGGAAGTGGTGCTAGTAGTAGCGCTGGTGGCTGAGCAAGATGAGGTGTTCTGTGTCGCTAAATACTCAACCACGTCCTGACAATCTTGGGAGGTGATGGGACGTGCCTTCTTCCGAGCACTGTACTGTGGGCCAGGTCCACACGAAATTACATTTACACGACCTCGCACAGACCTGCCGGGTGGCCTTCCTCTGGCTCTGGCACTACCTCTTCCTCTACCTGTTTTGTCCATATCGGGTATGCACGGAGTGGTATATCACACTGCGTGCACTCACGTAGGTAGGTGGGTTCACTTAACTGCACAGGTATGCGCACTGATGCGGTGGGTTCACTGAACAGAACAGGTATGCAGTGGCGGGTATACTGAACAGAACAGGTATGCAGTGGCGGGTTCACTGAACCGGTATGCAGTGGCGGGTTCATTGAACAGGTATGCAGTGGCAGGTTCACTGAACAGGTATACAGTGGCGGGTTCACTGAACACAACAGGTATGCAGTGGCGGGTTCACAGAACAGGTATGCAGTGGCGGGTTCACTGAACAGTACAGGTATGCAGTGGCAGGTTCACTGAACAGAACAGGTATGCAGTGGCGGGTTAACTGAACAGGTATACAGTGGCGGGTTCACTGAACAGAACAGGTATGCAATGGCGGGTTCACTGAACAGAACAGGTATGCAGTGGCGGGTTCACTGAACAGAACAGGTATGCAGTGGCGGGTTCACTGAACAGAACAGGTATGCAGTGGTGGGTTCACTGAACACAACAGGTATGCAGTGGCAGGTTAACTGAACAGGTATACAGTGGCGGGTTCACTGAACAGAACAGGTATACAGTGGCAGGTTCACTGAACAGAACAGGTATGCAGTGGCGGGTTCACTGAACAGAACAGGTATGTAGTGGTGGGTTCACAGAACAGGTATGCAGTGGCAGGTTCACAGAACAGGTATACAGTGGCGGGTTCACTGAACAGAACAGGTATACAGTGGCAGGTTCACTGAACAGAATAGGTATGCAGTGGCGGGTTCACTGAACAGAACAGGTATGTAGTGGTGGGTTCACAGAACAGGTATGCAGTGGCAGGTTCACAGAACAGGTATACAGTGGCGGGTTCACTGAACAGAACAGGTATACAGTGGCAGGTTCACTGAACAGAACAGGTATGCAGTGGCAGGTTCACTGAACAGGTATGCAGTGGTGGGTTCACTGAACAGGTATGCAGTGGTGGGTTCACTGAACAGGTATGCAGTGGCAGGTTCACTGAACAGGTATACAGTGGCGGGTTCACTGAACAGAACAGGTATGCAGTGGCAGGTTCACTGAACAGGTATACAGTGGCGGGTTCACTGAACAGAACAGGTATACAGTGGCAGGTTCACTGAACAGAACAGGTATGCAGTGGCGGGTTCACTGAACAGAACAGGTATGTAGTGGTGGGTTCACAGAACAGGTATGCAGTGGCAGGTTCACTGAACAGAACAGGTATACAGTGTCAGGTTCACTGAACAGAACAGGTATACAGTGGCGGGTTCACTGAACACAACAGGTATGCAGTGGCGGGTTCACTGAACAGGAATACAGTGGCGGGTTCACTGAACAGAACAGGTATGCAGTGGTGGGTTCACTGAACAGAACAGGTATACAGTGGCAGGTTCACTGAACAGAACAGGTATGCAGTGGCAGGTTCACTGAACAGGTATGCAGTGGTGGGTTCACTGAACAGGTATGCAGTGGTGGGTTCACTGAACAGGTATGCAGTGGCAGGTTCACTGAACAGGTTTGCAGTGGTGGGTTCACTGAACAGGTATGCAGTGGTGGGTTCACTGAACAGGTATACAGTGGTGGGTTCACAGTACAGGTATGCAGTGGTGGGTTCACAGAACAGGTATGCAGTGGCAGGTTCACTGAACAGGTATGCAGGTATCCAGTGGGCTCACTGAACAGAACAGGTATGGTGGGCTCACTGAACAGAACAGGTATGCAGCCAGGAACAAGCTAAGCCTAACTAATCTTTCCCTATGAAAGACAGTCTGCAGCAGCTCGCCCTACTCTCACTAACGCAGGCACACGAGTGAGCTTAATGGCCGCCGCTGCCTGCCTTTTATTAGGGGGGGGAGTGGCTCCAGGGGCTAGTGTAGCCTAATTGGCTACACTGGGCCTGCTGACTGTGATGTAGAGGGTCAAAGTTGACCCTCATGGTGCATTATGGGGCGAACCGAACTTCCGCAAAACTTCGCCTGCGGGACGCGAACGCGAACCACTGAAGTTCGCATGGAACCGTTCGCAGGCGAACCGTTCGGCCCAACTCTAGAGACCACAGAGGGAACCCAAAGGATGCCAAGGGAACTTGCAGGCCGTTATGACTCTTATCAGGCGACGAAACACTCCAAGTAGCTAGTGATGCTTATTAGGCACCGCAATTCCTCTCATGTTCAACTTCAACCATGGTTGCGGGGACTAAAGGTTAACTAGCAGGTAATGCAGCCACATTGTATATCAATGTGCAGTTGCATTAACTGATGGTATTGCATAAAGGATCGGGATGCATGCCGAGGCACCCCTGAAAGGTGCCCGAGGCGCACCAGGGTGCTGCAGCACCCAGTTTGAGAGCCCCTGGACTATGAAGATGACTGGGGCCCGGGAACAGTGGGGGGTGAGGACCTTGAGGAGCCCAAGCAGCACCAGGACACTTCTTAAAGGTAATCTAGCCTACCATGGGCATCAGTCATTTTTTTCCCCCAGTTCAGGGGCACTTTGACACCACTTCAGGACCAGAGCAATTTTCACATATCAGCACTGCACCCATTCATTCACTAAAAACGTTATTACTACTAATCACACATAAATGATTTATATATTGTTTTTCTTTTCAGGACAAATTATTGGGTGATATTTTTATTTAGTAATTACCTTATTTTCTATGCATTTCAAAAGGGAAAATAAGGTGTATGTATTAGTACGCCACGGGTGAGTTGGGCGCCGGAAGAGCCGAATGATGGCTCTCCCTGCTGCTGCTGGGACGCTATTAATGCTACTGACGAGTTACTGTTTGTCCCCTATCTTACTGCCTGATGAAACGGGCTGTGCCTGCGAAACACGTTGCATCTTTTGGGGTACCAATAATAAATTTATTTATTTAATTCAGTTTATCGTGTCTGCTTTCAGGAGGTAAGTCCACCACTGCCTCCCAGAAACTTTTAAAACTTTTAATATATTTTATCCTGCTAGTGTTTCTGTTATTCAATAAAAAATACTGTGACAACCCCTGGTGGAAGGGGGACCCACCCCTACTTTTCCTATGTACAGAGAGCGACATCTTTTCCAATACATAGTACACTATATTGGGCTCTCTGTGTTTCTTTTCTATTTTACTTGCTATTCTACTACTAACTCTATAGTTGTGCACTGTGCCTGAATTGAACGGTAATATGGGGGGAAGAAAACATAAGCATTATTCTTCTAGAAGGTAAAAAATGAGGTATTAGATATCCCTGATACTAAGTATCATTCAATAATACTTATGATTGTATTGTGGTGGTTAGTCCCCACAGATCCAATTATCGAGATCTCTCTCACAGAAGAGAGATTCAAGATCACCCCCGAGAAGAAGACAGTCAAGTCGACACTATGATTTACAAGATCAAGGTGCATCATCTGCACCCCAAGATTACAGAAAGTCAAGATCCAGGTCACCAACTAGACCTCGTGATACCCGGTTACAGATGTCAGAGTTGAATCCTTCACAAATTCCGTGTCAACAAAGAGATAACGAAGACCTGATGGCATTTATCAGGCAAGCTATTAGTGAACAAATAGGGACGAAAGATCAGAATGTGGTCCCACAACCATCTACTTCCATGGCGGAGGAATAAACAGCTGCAGCTACTCTTTCGCATATGCAACAACTGGAACATGAAGATTTAGAGGAGGTTATTTAATCAAACTTTGATTTCGCTTTAGTAGAACCATTAATATTAGCTGTTAAAGAGAATCTGTAACGTCAAAATTTCCCCTGGGGGGTACTCACCTTGGGTGGGGGAAGCCTCAGGATCCTAATGAGGCTTCCCACGCCGTCCTCCGTCCCTCAGGGGTCTCGCTGCTGCCCTCCGTACAGCGGTGACGTCAATATTTACCTTCCCGGCTCCTGCGCAGGCGCTCTGATGGTTGTCGGCTCCGAAGTAGGCGGAAATACCTGATCGCCGTCGGGTCTGCTCTACTGCGCAGGCGCAAGTCTCCGGCACCTGCGCAGTAGAGCGGACCTGACTGAGATCGGGTATGTCCGTCTACTTCGGAGCCGAAAGCAGCCACAGCGCCCCCGCTGGAGCCTGCACACGTAAATATTGAATTGACAGTCGGGTCTGTTGCCGGCTGTTCGGAGGGCTGCAGCGAGACCCCCGTGGGACAGAGGACGGCGTGGGAAGCCTCATTAGGATCCCGAGGCTTCCCTCACCCGAGATGAGTACCCCCAGGGATATTTTTGATGTTACAGTGTCTCTTTAAGCAAGCAATAGCATGGGATAAGCCGTCAGAAAAACCCACAAAAGTCAGAAAGTATTATCTGCATTTAAAGAAGAAAGGTTCTGTTTTTCCACTGATGGAAGAAATTAAAGAACCTATTACTGACGAATGGTATAAGCCAGATAAAAAGACTTCCCTACAGAATTGTTGGTCCAAATTGTATCCCATACCAGAAGAAGAAGCACAGTTCTTGTTTTCTTTCCCTATTGTAGTCGATGCGTGACGTCTGTTTCAAACTTGGTGAAGCACCTTACTCTACCTATAGAAGACTCAGTAACCTTCAGAGACGGTCTAGATAAAAGAATGGACAATGATTTGAAGAAATTATATTTCTTAGCAGCAGGCGCATGCAAACCAGCTATAACATTGACTTCAATTTTCTAAGGCGGTTAAAGTTTGGACAAAAAACATTGAAGAGCTAGTGCTTAATGATGGTTCTAAGGAGGATATCCTATCCGCTGTTCAAGACATTGCAATTGCTTCAGATTTTATGTTGAGGCTGCGATTGACGCCATAAGAGCATCCTGCAAGGTCTATGCTTTACTCTGTGACTGCTAGACGGGCCTTATGGCTTAAGGAATGGACGGCTGATAACTCATCAAAGCAAGTATGGTGCAAGATTACATTTGACGGGAAAAATGTATTTGGCCCAAAGTTAGAAGAGGCAATAAAAAGAGTTTCCGGTGAAAAGTCATCTCTTATACCACAAGACAAGAAAGTAAGACGACAGAAGTTTTTTCTTAAAGATACCAGGGTCAATGAAGGTTTAAAGATATGCGTACATACAGACCAGGACGGGAGTTTTGCAGAAATTAGAAAGTGGGTCAGGCAACTACGTTAAAGACAAACAAACAAACTACATCGTCTTCGCAGCAACCCACAAAGTCATTTTCACAGTGTCTCTTCCCAATCCGGCACAGTAGGGGCTCGTCTAGTGGCCTACAGACAGATTTGGGAAGAACAAATAGGAGACCCATGGGTTCTAAAGACAATAACTGAAGGCCATACATGGACATTCAAAGCGACTCCTCTAAGCAAGTTAGTTCTTACAAATTTACCAACAAACAAAGACAAAAGAGACATTTTATTGAATTTCAAAACGATGTTACTTCACGGAGTTGTGTGCTAAGTACCAAAACTCGAAAAATTCAAGGGAGTGTATTCTCCTATTTTTCTGGTGCCAAAAAAGTCCGGGGGATGGAGGCCGGTCATAGATTTAGGATATCTGAACAAGTCAATAAAGTTGGAAAAGTTCAAAATGGAGTCATTACAAACAATAATAGCAATAGTACAGCCTCAAAACTTTATGCTGTCCGTGGATCTCCACAACGCATACTTCCACATTCCCATTCATGACAGATACCAATTGGAGATACTCACCTACAATTCAAAGCCCTTTCTTTCGGGCTCTCCACCTCCCCACAAACTTTTTCAGAAGTATTGCAGGCCGTGGTAGCCTTACTGAGAGAAAAGGGAATATGTCTCTACAATTATTTGGACGATCTGCTGTTGTTAGCACAGTCCGAGGAGACAATACTGGAGCATCGCAAAGTGGTGTTGAACACTTTAGAGCAGTTCGGGTGGCTGGTGAATCTCGAAAAGAGCCAGTTTTCATCATCGAGACGTCTGACATATCTGGGGGCTCAGTTCGACGCGATTCAAGATACAGTGTCTCTTCTTCCAGAGAGGATGCTATCACTTGTGGACAGAGTAGGTTTCCTACGGGAACAGAGACTATTATCAGCAAGGCAATGCCTGCATTTAATTGGTCTACTGACATCCACTATACCTCTGGTGAAATGGGCTCGGTGGCAACCAACACAGTTTTCTGTCTCAGTGGAAGAAGGCGAGTTATCATCAGACAATTGTGATGATGGAATTCATGAGAAACTCCCTGGATTGGTGGCTGAACAAGGACAACTTAAGGAACTTCTTTTCGTTACGCCCCCAATGTTGGATTCTATTAATAACAGATGCTTCGCTCTCAGGTTGGGGTGCAATTTGCAAAGATCACGCAGTACAGGGAACTTGGTCACAGGAAGTTGCAAATGTGTCAAACATTCTAGAGTTACAGTGTAACGATTGTGGAATTCTTTTCGTGGTCAGCGCACAGGATGCGCGCTGACACTGCGGAAATCCTCGACTAGCGTATAATCTGAGAGAACCCAGCAAAAGGTGCAATGCACCTGTAGAGGGGAATTCCTGCCGGCAAATGGAGCCGTGGAGTGCAGAGGAACAGATCCTCTGCACAGTCCCAGATGTCAGATAGGAATTGTACGAGGGGAAGCAATGCAGGGCAAGATAGCCCTTAAAGAGAGAGAGCACAGCGACAGAGCGTATGTGTGTGCACCAATCTAGTTGCCAACCCGCGAAGGTGAACACACAACAGCAGAAACAAAGTAGGAACGCAATCGCGAGAGAGACGATTGCCCGTAGTGACACAAGACTGAGCAAGACAGAGCACGAGAGTAGCAAAGGCACACCAAACAACAATGAGAAGATAAGGAAAATGACAAACGCTAGCTAAACACGAACACCGCACTCGTTCGCAACAGTGAACGTGTTTACGGCGCGGTCTCAGAGACAAGCACGCCACCCTAACTAACCAACGCCACACAAACACGAAACAGAGAACGCGAACGCTTGCTTAACGGTTACCCCACCGAGCCTACAGCAAGCGTTCGTATCAGTCGAGACAGAGAGAAGCAGCAGCCAGCAGCAACCGCAGCTCTGGCCTACACTCCCAGACAGAGTTCAAAAGGAACCACCGCTGCTACCGCTAGAGCGAGTGCGATCCACACAGACAAACGAACAGAAACAGGAATAGGTCAGATACAATCCACCACTCTTCCGCCAGAGCGAGTGCGATCTAGGTTCAGGGACAGGACAGGAAGGATCCACTGCTCTTTCCGCCTGAGCGAGTGTGAACCAAGTAGGGAAACAGAGTTAGCAGGATCGATTCAAGGAGTAGAAGGTTGCCGGCACTACAATGTCTGTAACCGTACCACTGGGAGTAAGGAAGGAGAGATGTTCTAAAGGCCACCTTGTTATTGTAATAAATACTGCGTGTTCATGACAATGAATGGAATACACACATTGGATCAGCATCAATAGGAAAAAACAGTTGAGTCAGGCACTGCAGTGATTGCTGTTTTAATGGTGTTTCAGGTTGAAGTAAAGCACCATAATTGTATCAAAAATTGTGACATTTAAAAGGTAGGTACAAAGCATCATCATCAATGAAAAAAGTCGTCAAGTGCAAAATTCGTCAGGTGCAAACATCTTGTGCAATCAAACAGTTGCAAGAGGAGGATGTCCTACCATGTCAGAAGGTGGCGGTGGTGGGTGCAGGGCAAAAAACGGTAGCCTAACGGCCGTTTCGCACCGCCGAGGTGGATCAGCCTCGGAAGAAGCACCGCCGTGCGAAACGGCCGTTAGGCTACCGTTTTTTGCCCTGCACCCACCACCGCCACCTTCTGACATGGTAGGACATCCTCCTCTTGCAACTGTTTGATTGCACAAGATGTTTGCACCTGACGAATTTTGCACTTGACAAATTTTTTCATTGATGATGATGCTTTGTACCTACCTTTTAAATGTCACAATTTTTGATACAATTATGGTGATTTACTTCAACCTGAAACACCATTAAAACAGCAATCACTGCAGTGCCTGACTCAACTGTTTTTTCCTATTGATGCTGAGCGTTAGCAGGATCCACTGCTCTTACCGCCAGAGCAAGTGTGATCCAAGTACAGAAACAGAGCTTAGTAGGATCCACTGCTCTTTCCGCCAGAGCAAGTGTGAGCCAGGTTCTGGAACAAACGATTCACCATCGCCAACCGCTGGCGACAGTGCAATCGCAAGGACAAACAGAAGACAGAACAGGCAATACAAATAATACAACCTGCCTGTACTAGAGGGATGCCTAATGCAGTCCCCAGGAACACTCTAAGATAATCTTTAGCAAACAATAGCAAGGCTGACACTACAGGAGTGTTTCAACAGTAACAAACCATGATGACCAGAAAAAGATTGTGGGATCACATGGTATTTATGCTGCAAGCCTTCAAGGGAGGCGACTAGGCAATTTGCATAATCAGTATATGCAAATTCCTCAGCAGAGCAGGTGTGAAGCTTGCAAAGCAAAGACAGGTCTCTTATCCAGAGACCTGCATCCCACAGACTTAAGGAATGGTCAAACAGCTGTCTGCTTGCGCAGCCAGCTGAGCGGATCATTACATACAGGCAGTTTTTCAAGCCTTCAAAGCCTTTCAACCATTAATCTTTCAACAACTGGTATGTGTAGAATAAGAGATCAGAACAGTGATTGCATACCTACAGAAACAAGGCGGAACACGAAGTATAGCTTTTCTCAAGATACTATCTCCAATAATGGCTTGGGTACAAGACAACCTAAAAGATCTGAGAGCTTATCATATTCCAGGAAGTCATAACACACTAGCGGACAGATTATCAGGGAAGACTGTAGACAGTCTCGAATGGTCATTGAAACAGGAGATATATGTGAATCTGATGATGCAGTGGGGTCAGCAGTTGGTGGACTTTTTCGTGGAAGAGCCATACACTACTTTTTTCAGTGATAGAGTGGTTCTGAGGCCCCGACCAGAGTTTCTACCTAAAGTGGTATCGAACTTCCATGTAAACAGAGAAATTTCCCTTCCTGTATTACGAACAGAGTCGGACACTAATTCAGTATTACCAGACACTATGTCAACTCTTCATCCTCTGGACATTGCTGATGTTCTAAAGACATACATAGAAAAAAAACTAAAGAATATAGGAAAACGGGACATTTATAGCTTATACCTGCAGGCTACAGAAAAGGTCAACAGGCATCTTCACTAACAATTGCCACATGGATTTGGGGGCTTTTAGGACCATTGTAGCCCCTCACACACTTCAATGAGTTCTGGTTCACCATGAGCTTGCTGGTTAGTCTAAACTAATTCAGATAGCATACAAAGATGCTGGTTTAACTCCTCCAGAAGAATTCTCTCTGCACACTCGACAAGAGGAATTGCTGCTTCCTGGGCAGCACATTGTAGAGTTTCAGCAGAGACCATATGTAAAGCGGCCAGTTGGGCCACAGTGCACACATTCATCTCCCATTACCGGGTAGATCCTTCAGCCCTGACGTCTGCAGACTTTGGCAGAGCAGTACTATCTGCAAAATAATTTAATTTTCTTTTTGATTTGTGTGTTTATAAAATTTCTTGATCTTTTGAAACATATCCCTCCCTGGGCATATGTATTTGTTGCGTGGTACACCCCATTAGTATGATGCCATGGAGGCAGCAGGGAAAACTGAAAATTGTATTCTTACCTACGGTCATTTTCCTTTCCTGGTGCATCTCCATGGCATCATACGTACCCTCCCTTGTGGAGAGATAATATTTAAAAGAATGGCCGCAGGCCGCGGCTTCAAAAGATATATACATACATGGTCCTATCAGGATTGAGGGGCGGAACTACACCCATTAGTATGATGCAATGGAGATGCACCACGAAAGGAAAATTACCATAGGTAAGTATACAATTTTCCGTTTTAATGTTGGATTGAATTTGTCCCTACCAATTTTTTATGTGACGTGTGTCCAAGCTTTAAAACACACCAAAATGTGCCAGATTTAGTAACAAACTGGTGGTGCACTCTTCACAACAACACTGATTGTCCAGCTGTCATTAAGTGGTTTTAGTAACCCAATATAGTGGTATTAGGAGGCTCTTCTGATTTGCCAGTAGCACTAGCCAATGAGATTTGAGGGGAAAAAAATTAGCACTGATTAAAGGAGGAGAAATTGTTTGAAATGTAGCTGTCTATATTCTATGAAGGAATATTGCCTTGCTTTAGTCTCTGAACTAAAGCTGATGTAACATAAAAAAAAGCCAAAAACCCTTTAAACAAAACACAAAAACCAGCTATTTAGGGACAACCCACACTCAAAGGTTTCGCATTTCAGAAATCTGAAACTCATAAGAACATTTTCCTGGTTTGAGTGACTATGAATGAACGTTCTTGGGCTTTGGTGGTCACAAAGAATAATTTAAAAGAGCAATGAGTTTCTGACCAGCATTACCACCAGCAGAAAACCCAGAATTTCTGAAGCAATGTCAGCTTTTATACTTTATTTCTTTCATCGGTTGCATACTTTGAAAGGTTACAGTCAGAGTACAAAACAAACAGTTCAAGTCTGTCAAGTGAGCTTAGAGTATATTATTTCTTTCACTTTCTTTTCTTTCCATCTCTGGAGTTTTTCTCTGGTATTTCTACAGTATCTACACAGGTGACTCTTACAAGGTAACTTCACTTTTGGTAGGAAATGTAATATGGTATGACATACATTGCTCAACAAACAGCTATTCATTAATTTCAATTTATAAAAAATGACTTTTACATTTTAGTCTGCAGGCATTATAACTTCCTTACAAGTAGAGGAAAACCACAGCAACGGTATGTGGTTTAGACAAAGGAGATATAAACCCTAGTCTTGTCTCCTTTGTTACTTCCAGACTTGAGCTGGTGCCTTATTTATTTACAGTCATCTACAGTAGTCAGGGCTGGCCTTAGGTTTCACAGCGCCCTGAGCGAAACTAGATTTTTGTGCCCCCCCCCCCTTTCATCCTCTTCGCACATGCGCTCTCACACACGCACGCACACGCACACACACACAGACCCATATGCAATTCACCTTTTCTCCTGAGATATCTCCCAACCTTTTTGACGTCGTGACACATCATGCCAAATGCTTAGATCCCCGTGACACATCACATACCGTGTTTACCCGAAAATAAGACACTGTCTTGTATTAATTTTTCTTTCAAAATATGTGCTAGGGCTTATTTTCAGGGAAGTCTTATATTTTGTATATAAATTTATATAGGCAGATTCCCTCCCTCACCCGCCCACCAGCTCGCTAGCCCAGGGCCAGCAGCTAGGCACAGATGTGGTAAAGCGGGCGGGCGGGGTGGGGGTGTTAGATCGGGGTGAAGTGAGCAGGACCCCAGCGCCGACCATGTCCCCCCCCTGGTCCACAGCCACTAAGGCTTATTTAAGGAGGATGTCTTATATTTCGAGGATCCCCAAAATATAAGCTAGGTCTTACTTTCAGGACATGATTTATATACGGGGAAACACGGTATGTATAATAGAAAAAATACTATTAATAACCATGAATGGATGGAAAGAGTGTGTTATCCTGAATATACTTAAAAATTAAGGCTAGAACCTTTCAGGAATATTAATAAAAACTATCAGTGGGACAGTTAGCCGCCACCCCCTATTTAGAATGATAGCACAGCACTGACAATTTGCACCATGCGTTATAGCTGCAGTGCGTCCCCCCAAAAAAACACCCTCAGACTCAGTATAGGTAGGTAGCCAGGCATAGGTGCCCCCAGTATAGGATCTCATGTGTTAGTGCCCTCAATATAGGTTGTCAAGCATAAGTGCCCCCAGTATAGGAAGTCAGATGAAGTTCACCATCCCCCCATAGGTAGCCAGGCATAGGTGCCTCCAGTATAGGGGTGGGTGCCTTCAGTATAGGTGACCAGCTATAGGCGCCCTCTTGGAAGCCGGCGCCCTGAGCGACTGCTCTGGTCGCTCAGGTCAAAGGCCGGCTATGACAATAGTATATGGTTTGGTGTACAGGACATCTCAGAATTCTCAGCACTCTGTTGATTCAGGACTTACCAAGAGGTATGCACAAGTCAAGAAGTAAAGTTCTAGGTATCCTAATATCTCAAGGATAATGGGGCAATATCCTTGATATACTGGGATGCCTGAAACTTTACTTCCTAACTTGTGTATACCTCTGAGTAAATTCTGAATCAACAGAGTGCTGAGAATTCTGAGATGTCCTGTACACCAACCCATATACTATTGTAGAAGACTGTTAATAAGCAGTGCAACAGTTCACGTCTGGAAAGTAACAAAGGAGACCAATACAGAAGGAAAAAAGCTAAAAAATGTATGCCAATTGCAGGGACGCCATATTGCAAAGCTTGACATGGGCATGCCCACAGTCCAAACAGCACCAGGGCTTACATAGAGGTAGGCTGAGATCCATTGTGACTCCAGAGTCAGAGAAGGGGATGCCACAACATTATGGTCGGTAAAGCACTGGGATATATAATGGGCTCCACATTTGCCAAAGACCAAAGTTTATCTGAAACCTTCCCTGTTTATCTGAAACCTTCCCTAATTATCTGAAACCTTGCCAAAGTCGTTACAGTCAGCCGACCTGATGAGATTATTATACATTTTGGCAAAATTGGACGGAGTTATAATATAAATTGGTATTACTTACTGAGAGATCCTTAAAGCTGTCATATGTTCTATATATGATGATGTCATTGCGATCAGACCATAGGATGGACAACATGTAGAGCTGCAAGCAACCGATCGCACAAAAGGTTGGGAACCATAAAAAAAAACAAGAGAAAACAATTGATATTATTACAATTAAATAGGTAAGGCTTAAAGGAAACCTGAAGCAAAAATAAACCGATGAGATTAACAATTGTAACTTTCCTCCTATGACCTTTTTTTTTAGAACCCCACAGTTTTATTTTTAAAAGCTAAAAAATAGGGTTAATGTTGTATTGTCTCATATGAATGATAGTTTTTCACAGAGTCTCAGAGCTAAAATATACAGTATGAATAACTGACTTTTAAAAAAATCTATTCCAGGCTGATCTTTTCCAGGCACGAGTTTTATGGCGGTAGTTCCTTATTCGTAAGGCTACCTGCATTTTGTCGTATGATCTGTGCCTACCGCACGGATTATGCAGTCAATGGGTGATGCAGTGTGTGTTATTGACGGGATTGTGGTGCGACGTAGCATTCATGTGCAGACTAACAGGATCCCAGTGATGTACTTCCTGCCCAGCAGGGAGTACGTCACTGAGCGGGGGTGGCACTATACATATGACTCTGTCACCGCAATGTGGTGCAGGAACATATGAAGGCTGGTTTCTGTGATGCAATGCGATGCTTGTACCGCATTGCACTACTACCAACATGTGTAATATTGGCCTTAAAGTGTACCGGCAGCAGAAAAAAGTGCCCCATTTAGATACTTATCTCAGGAGAGGGAAGCCTATGGATAATCAAGATGCTTTCCCCATTCCCCCTGGCCCCAACAATCCAGTGCTGGGATCCCCCAAATCTCTTTGACAAGGGCTTGTCGAGAGGTGCATGTGGCTGCGCTCCTGTCTGTGAATGGGCCCAGCCCCAGTGTGCAGGCTCAGGAAACCTCATGCAGGCACAGTAGCACAGAGACACTTGGTTTGGCTTTTTTCCGCCAAGCGTCTTCATACTACTGCATAGACGTGAGGTGTCCTGTACCTGCTCTGTGCGGTCACGCTCATTCACTGATGGGGGTGCAGACAGGAACTTCCAAAGAGTCCCAAAGCTGGATAAGTGGTCTCGAGGAGGATGGCGGAAGCCTCTAGGGGTTCCAGCAGCTTCCCTCTACTGAGATAAGTATGTGACTTTCCCTCCTTTGAAGGCTGGATTCAAACCTAGATGTGTTGTGTTGAGTTGCATCATGTAGCATGCTTTTTTCAATGGGGTGCAACGCAAAGCAACGCATCTCAATGCAATGCAAAGCAACACATCTCAATGCAACGCAAAGCAACGCATCTCAATGCAATGCAAAGCATCTAAGTGTGAATCCAGCCTTAAAGGACAACTGAAGAGAGAGGTATATGGAGGCTGCCATGTTTATTTCCTTTTAAAGAGACCCAGATACGAGATGATACTAAATTTATACATACCTGGGACTTCCTCCAGCCCCATAAGCCTGGATCGTTCCCACGCCGCCGTCCTCCGCTGCCTCTGTCCGCCGGTACCGGGTCCCGTAATTTCGGTCAGTCGAGCCAGTCGACGCGAGCACAGTGCGCTCCCTCCGCACTGCGCAGGCGCGTGCGTACAAAGCCGGAGGGAGCCCCTGTGCATGGGTACAACTGGTCGCGTCCGGCTGAAGTGATGGGACCCGGTACCGGCGATAGAGGCAGCGGAGGATGGCGGCATGGGAGCGATCCAGGCTTATGGGGCTGGAGGAAGCCCCAGGTATGTATAAACTCTTTTTTCATTTTTCAACTAGCCTTCGTCTCTGGTTCCCTTTAAGCAATGCCAGTTGCCTGGCAGCCCTGCTGACCCTGTGCCTCTAATACTTTCAGCCATAGACCCTGAACAAGCATGCAGCTGATCAGGCATTTCTGACATTATTGTCAGATCTGACAGATTAGCTACATGCTTGTTTCTGGTGTTATTCAAACAATTCTGCAGGCAAACAGACCAGCAGGGCTGCCAGGCAACTGGTATTGTTTAAAAAGAAATAAAGATGGCAGCCTCCATAGTCTTCTCACTTCAGTTGCCCTTTAATTACAGGTTTGCTTTAAAGCCTAGCTAACCCTAAAAATATTTTGCTCCGTTTCTCCCCAGGGTTGGTGCCTTCGGTGTATTCTTGCTATATGTATCACCCGAATGGGAAGATTGGTTCTCTTTTTGTCACACCCATGAGTGGAACAAGTAATTTGGGAAACAGAGCCAAAGATCACAATAAAAAACAAACCCATTCTTGCTATGGTGGAGAAGAGTACTGTAGTCTGTGTGCCTGATGAAGAGGTCTCAGTATAAGCTCTCTATTGGTTCTGTGCTCATAATAATCACTTCTATAGATACTTTGAATAGTGGTAATCATTAACAAGCTGTTCCCCATCCCCTCCTTGCACCTCTGACACTGTAGTTGCCATTGGCAGGTTTTGGTGCGCCATATCAATATGTATAGAGTGCTTGGGGGGCCCCATAGTAAAACTTGCATTGGGGCCTGCAGCTCCTTAGCTACGCCACTGTCTTGGGATGTACCTATGGGGAGAAACGTTTTCATTTACCTCTCCAGTTAGTGTCTCTCTGGTTCCCTCTGCTCCACCACTTGGATCGAACCTCTCCTCTCCACCCATTTTTTTTTTTTACAATTAAATATCTATTGTTGCATCATATATCTCTGGGTACTGTTATAATTTAAGTAGGCCTCAGTTATTTGGACTGAGTTAGTCAAAAAGGCTTGATGAGCAGACCTGTCCTTTAAGGGGATTTTCTCTGTAGAGAGAAAATCTGCAGTTCTGTCAGCAGAACTAGAACATACCAAGAAGCTGTTCTGAACAAGGCCGCGGGTCTCTCTGACCTGGGCATGTACCACCACCAGAACAGAAAACATTGTCCATGTTTACAAAACATCCACATTCCTGTAAGTAAAGGAAAGGTGACATTAAATATTAATCGAGTAGGCGTGTATGATGACACCACGAGTAGGGTCCACCAATAATCTGATCTAGGGGTGGCGAATATGATGTCACGTTTAACTCTTTCCTAGTCGGTATTAATAGCTGGACGAGCTGAAAAGGGGCTCTCTCTCTCTGATTCCTGCTATGCTTCAAATACTGACTGGAACCCAATTATTTCTCTAAGTATGTTCTTCCTTTCTGTAATCTGATATAATGTATGCTGTACATAGGTAGTCTAGATGTAACATAGAGTAGATACAAGAAGACCTGGGTACTTTCAGAAGGAAGCTACTCACGCTGCTGTAACGCAACATGGAAGTCTGCTTTGCAAGGAGATGATAAACTGTATCTATCTGTATTTCTGTTACTTGAATAAATACCGTAAACATTGAAGGAGCCTGAGAAAGTCTATCTCCTGCTTGCTGTGTGTGGAGAGTCAAGTGATCTCACAGTCTGTGAGACGCAACTGTAAGAAGTTAATGGTGTCGAAGCAAGGTGATATAGAAAGGTTCTAACAGTGGTGCCGTGAACCCAGCGCTGCCTAGCAGAAAAGGCAGGCAAGGACCGGGCCAGATGTCAGTCTGTTATCTAGTTTTCCAGGACTTCCACACTAACAAGCGGAGGAGACGCTGAGACGCTCGCTAGAAACTTATCGAGAAGAGATAAGTGGTGCTGCCAGGCTGCGAGGAAGCCGGGCGCACGGAATGACGTTCGAGTAATTACAGTGGCGAAGGTTCGTGGACTGAATAATATAGGTGTGATTGTACACATGCCTAACGCCAGAATCCAGATCGTGGGCTGTCCCGGGCGGCGGCTTGGGGTGCAAGTGCCGTAGTGGTGGTCGATCTGCTGAACGAAGGAATCAGTAGCCCGAGGGGGTCCAGAACTTCGCGAGCAAAACTTGACCGATGCTGTAACGAATGGTCATTTGGGGAGAACGTCTCAAGACACTGGCAAGTATAGTGTTTCATTTGTTTAATTCTAATGCAAGTGTTTGGTATTACATGTTGACAGTTTGTTCCAGCAGTGTTTTCTGTACCTTTTCAAGTGTGTGTTCGTACTGGTTTTCCTGTGTAGGTTTTTTTTTTCTCTCTCTCGGATTGTGCTAGTGGCTGCTGCGTGCGGTTTCAGGGTTTTTTTTCTCTCCTTTCTCTTTCTCCCGTGTGTCTGGGAGGTTTGCCAGATATGGGAGTCCCCCGCAGGAGAGATAAGGGGGGGCTAAGGCTTTCGAGTAGTAGAGGGGGGGGAGAGGAGAAGGAGAGAGAGGTAAGAGAGAGGAGACTGGCAGTGAGGAAAGTGAGAGAGAGACAGCTGTGCAGTTTTAGAAGGGTTTAAAGCACTGTGTTAGCTGTCGGAAGTATGTTTTTTTTCTCTTCTTGGGGAGCTATACAGATGCACGCAGCCCACGGACCTGGGTCGCTTTGAAGGTATGCAACAGTTAGAGTGACAGCTGAGATAGTGGGTGGTGCTACTGTATGGGGCTCGGACGTAGTTTTTGTCTTTTTTTTGTCAGCAGGGGTGTTCGGGAGATGTTCTGCTGGGTAGAGTCTGTGGTTCAGAGATAGGAGACTCCACGGTGGAATTTCTGGTATTTCTCTTTTGGGATGTTTTTCCATCCGAGAGTGTGTAGAGCGGTATGCTTAGCTTGGGGAAGAGCTTTTTCTGCTGAAATGTTTAGTGTGCATATACATTGTATGTATGTTCTGACTGTGTTTTCTCCTAATGTGTATAGGATTAAGCGGTTGCTACGGGAGATTGATAGCAGCCATTTTGGCTGGCATGCCATGACTCAACATGGCGTCGGGTTTCTGAGAAAGCCACTCCCATCTGCAGGATGTATCAGCAGGGGAGGGGGCGGGAAGCGCCCACTGATAGGCACGCCCCGATGGCAGGGGGGAGGATGTGCTGGGGGGGATCCCAGGTCCCACGTCACAGCTGGGCACAAGGCGCCGTGCACGGAAGCAGCTGGTGGGAGGGGGGTCCAGAGTGGGGACAGTAGAGAGATTCTACTGGGTTTCTTGGCTTCCAGATGATTTCCTCAGAAGAAGTCTGGACACAGGGAGTGTCCGCATACGTGAGCCAAGCAAGTTGCAGGCTCACAGATAGGAAGTGTTTCCCAGCTAGGAAAACACGTATAAGTCAGATAGTCCCCAGGGAGTGATTTGCGAGTGCTGCGCAGATCAGGGAAGTATCTGTACTGGGTTGCTTATGGGATTATTCCTGTAAGGGAGGCACCTTGATGGGCGGGGCAGCATGAGTTCCCAATAGATAAGGGGGGACAGCGCATCAGGGGGGGTGCCGGAGGTGGAAAAAAGGGAGTTGACCAATACGGGTTTCCGTCGCCGCTGATGCAGAGCGGTAACGTTTTTTCCGGTTTTTGTCGTGGACAGGGCCAGAGCTTGACTGAGAGGTCTATGCTGGGCTGTTTTTTTGTGCGGTTTTTTTTTTCCGTCCACTGATTGGTCAAATATGTTTTTTCCAGCTCCTATCAATTATAGCACAAAGAACAAGGACTGACAGCAGTTCATGGGGCAATTATACAGATGATAGAATTGCCGTTTACAGAGTGACAGTGTGTCAGTACGGTGTTTTCCATGTGACTACCTACCAAGTGGGCATTCAGGGATCTGCATACAGGCATGTGACGCTGGTATGCTTAGCCCTGCACCCTGTGTAGGTTAAGTGCAAAGTGCTCCTTCCTACAGGGAGGCAGCAATTTTTTTTTGGTAGTTTAGGTAGTGGCACGGCAAACATTGATCAGAGGGTACAACACACAGAACTTCTAGCAGAGCTGGTATCGCGATGAAGTTCTAGATAAGTAAATGCGATAATGAGTAAGAGCATTGCAGGCTCACCTGCAAAGCAGCATCAGGTGTGGCATCCGTAATCTGTGCATGCGACGGCCGCGCATGGACAGATAAGGGGGGATGTGGAGTGAGCAGCAATGGGGGGAGAGCTTCCAAAGGTGAAGCGAGCTTCCATAGGTGAAGTCCGCGGGAGCATATTTTAAACAGGTAAGTACTGAAGATAGTACTGAGGTAGGGGGGTGAAGTTTAACTCCAATCTACCAATAAGAGTAAACAGAGTTAATGAGAACCATAAAGCAACGAGATCAATTACGGTATATATTGATCAATTTAAAGTGTAAAGAGTACAAGCCGCAGGGCGAATCCCAATTCATTAATAAGAATTGATTTGTTTGTATTTCGATTTCAGGTGTTTGGCAATATGGAATTGAGACAGCTGCAGTGCTGGCAGCAAAGATGGAGATGTCAGTCGGATAAGCGAAAGGTTCCAGATGCCAATCTAAGCTTGGAGGAACACGAGATTCCTGAAATCGAAAAGAGACTAAAACACGAGATTCCTGAAATCGGAAAGAGACTAAAACACGAGATTCCTGAAATTGGAAAGAGACTAAACCACGAGATTCCTGAAATCGGAAAGAGACTAACAAAACTGTCGGAGCAAAGCATAATGCAAAGTGCTAATGTTTTTCTTTCCCAGGGTGGTGCTTTTATAATGAAGTGTACCATGCTGATGGTGATCCTAGGTTGCCATTCCGTCCTAGGAGAACGAAGAGAGGACATTCTCATGTATAATAAGGGGTTAATGAGAATGCAAGGCCCAAGCATGTTAATGTTGGGTGACAAAGGTACTGATCCTTTCACACCTCCCTCCGCTTGGCACAGATGGACCATGCAGGGACGGAGGAAAGGAGCACTTGTGCCAGGAGAAAGCAAATTTCATGGCACAATGTGGGTGAAAGGTCTGAAGGGTCAAGTGTGCGGGCAGTGGGAATTTAATGGCAGTGTAAATCTGCTATTGAATGCCACACTCCCAGAATCAATGCACCGATCCAAAGGTTTGTTAAAAGGTACATTGCAGTATAATGGGTACATGCAAAAGGTGGAGTGTGTGATTCAGGGGTACCTTGTCTTGGTTATGCAGAGTGAGATGGGTCCAGATTGGAGAGGAACGAGCAGGAGGCGTCAATTCTCTTACCAGAGAGACGCAGGGGACAACATCACACTCTGGAGCTACCAACAGAGAGTGCCTCTGAAACAACTATACACACGTAAAGGCTGGAAAGCCAAGGGTGGGTGGTTCTCGAAACAAGAAGTAACAATCGAGATCAAGCCACATTTCCAGGTGACAAAGAGGGTGGGGAGAGCGGTCCCGGGGGAGGGAAAGCCAACACAGGGAACCCCATCCACACTACACGGGTCACAACAGGGGACGATATTACACAGTCCATATGCAGCAGCTTATCCTCATGATAGTTGGGTAAGTGAAGAGGTACTCTTAATCGAAAGATTGCAGAGAGTACAGTCTTCCCGACTTCAGGTACATATTGTGCCTCAGGACGTAAGGGGGGAAGAGGTCCAATCAGGACAGCTGGGGACATATTTTGTCAGCGAGAGATTGGACAAGGGGAGGTATATTACTTTTCCTGGAGAAGGATCTTTTGCATGGCAGCTTCGAGATGTTTGAGTGAACAAAGGGAAACGGTGCAAGATTCCTTTAGGCACCGCCACTTCCTTAGTTCCCACCTCAACCCGTGTCTCACACCAGGACCTGAGAGGTCAACCTTTTTTGGTGCTAGACGGGGAGGTGAAGCAAGTAGAGTTGTCCTCATGCGGGCAATTCTTGCAGAAGTACCTGCGTTGGCCGGGGCAAGTCAAATTTAGGGAAGATGCCTGCAGGCTCAATAACGCAGAATGCGAGGCTACCATTCAAAGGATCCACCCTGAAGCCCAACCGATAGTTCCGGTGGCTGAAGGAAGGGTTTGGTTTTTTAACATAAGGTCTAATGATACATTCAAGGTATATTCTCATAATTGTTCCGATAAGGGGGAGATTCCAAGGGGAACATATTGTGGGAGCGGAGATCCCATAAGGATCCTGTCATCTAGGTTGGATGACGTTGTTTCTCAAATTGTTAAGAGAACTCTAAAGGTCAAAGTTTCACGGGTAGTTCCCGTCCTGAAAGAGAACCCGACATGGGACAAAGGGGAACGGGGTTTGATCCCAGACGACCACATTTGGTTACAAAGGTTAAACAAACAGTACACTAAGGTAGAGGTAAGATTTCACCATGATCCAGGTGATCTTAACGAGGTAGAACACAAAAATGAGCAGGTGAGTGCCAGTCTGACCTGGTGGACACAGGTTCCGGTGATGTTCCAGGGACACTCGGACTGGGCCTCTGCAGTTCCAAAGTTCTTTCTACACCCACTGGTCGTCTGGATGGGGATGACAACGTTAGGCATCATTATCCAGGTGAGGTTGCGTGTTAAAAGTACGTAAAACAAATTAACCTGGTCCAGAGATTGGTGCCTCATAAACAATCTCCGGAACCAATATGTTTAAATTAAGGGATATGCAGGGTTACGGGTATAGGTTTAGTAGTACCTAGGAGCTGATTGTATAAAGGCGCTCTTTTAGAAGGCACCTGGCACTGCTCCGTTTTGTAACAACCAAACGAGTTTCACTTTTCTGTGGTCATGCAAGTTTGTGAGTGATACGCAAGTGACGCAAATGCTGAGCATGTGGTGTTGAGGGACTTAGAAGTAGGGCTTCCCCAGAGAGCCTGGGTACAGGAAGACCAAGAGGTCTTGCTCTCTCTCTTCCCGGGGTAACCGCCTAGAGCAGAGAAGTTGTGTGAGCACGAACATCGAAAAGTGAAACATACAAGAAGAGAAACAGGTACTGGGAGGTTCAGACGCTGGGATCTGCGGGTCAAGCCGTTTTAGGGGGGATTGTTATAATTTAAGTAGGCCTCAGTTATTTGGACTGAGTTAGTCAAAAAGGCTTGATGAGCAGACCTGTCCTTTAAGGGGATTTTCTCTGTAGAGAGAAAATCTGCAGTTCTGTCAGCAGAACTAGAACATACCAAGAAGCTGTTCTGAACAAGGCCGCGGGTCTCTCTGACCTGGGCATGTACCACCACCAGAACAGAAAACATTGTCCATGTTTACAAAACATCCACATTCCTGTAAGTAAAGGAAAGGTGACATTAAATATTAATCGAGTAGGCGTGTATGATGACACCACGAGTAGGGTCCACCAATAATCTGATCTAGGGGTGGCGAATATGATGTCACGTTTAACTCTTTCCTAGTCGGTATTAATAGCTGGACGAGCTGAAAAGGGGCTCTCTCTCTCTGATTCCTGCTATGCTTCAAATACTGACTGGAACCCAATTATTTCTCTAAGTATGTTCTTCCTTTCTGTAATCTGATATAATGTATGCTGTACATAGGTAGTCTAGATGTAACATAGAGTAGATACAAGAAGACCTGGGTACTTTCAGAAGGAAGGTACTCACGCTGCTGTAACGCAACATGGAAGTCTGCTTTGCAAGGAGATGATAAACTGTATCTATCTGTATTTCTGTTACTTGAATAAATACCGTAAACATTGAAGGAGCCTGAGAAAGTCTATCTCCTGCTTGCTGTGTGTGGAGAGTCAAGTGATCTCACAGTCTGTGAGACGCAACTGTAAGAAGTTAATGGTGTCGAAGCAAGGTGATATAGAAAGGTTCTAACAGGTACCTTAAACAATGATGGCATGTTATAATATCTATTATTGAACATCCTATAATTTTATATTTTAACTGTGTTCACCTTATACAACTATATTGCAATATATTGTTTGAATAAATTGCCTGTTTATTTTTCTTTGCTTGCTTTCACAAAGACTGGAAATCCTGATACAGTGTCCCGATACAGATTGAGCAGTTTTGATACAGCAGTTGTAGGCAGGGAACACACTCGTTCTGGCGATTTTGCGTCCGATTTCGACGTTATCGGCACTCTGCAGTCACGTGCATGATTTTCCGTGTTCATCCACAATTTTCCGATTGGTGGTGGTGGAATATGCTGCAATTGCGAACGCACGCGTCGTGTAGAAAACAACATAACATCTGTAGAGCGCTTCTCTCCCTGAGGACCCAACGACAGAAGGCTCTTTGGTATTAAAAAGCAGGAAAAAAGCATGAATAGGAACATAAACGCATGCAAAAATTTCCGATTCATGATCTGACTGAATTAGCCGGAGAGCTCCGAGAAGCTCTTTTGCATATATAACAAGTGAAGTTTTCTAACTCCTCCTGTACTGGAAAACAATACGAGACTCATATCTGTGCTACTAACGTTCTATTTCTTAGCTGTACTACACATACAATTAATTATATCATACGTTTATTTTCACTTCAGATTCCCTTCAATAAAGCACAGTCAGGCCTGGAACTAATCGCAAGCGCTAGCATTTTGTATGAGCAGTTTGTCAGCGGTTTCATGAGCGTTTTAGGATTTTACAAAGTGTATCAATTTGCCAGCGATTGTGTAGCGATTAGCATTTTAAAATCTGATTGGTCCTTTCAATTAATTTTAATTTTGTTACAATGTGTGGTAAGGTTAAAACGCTAGCAAAATCGCTCCATGCAGGTTTTAATGAGCGATTGAGCCAGCGTTTATATACTTTACATTGAAGCGCTAACGCTCCCAAAATGCTGCATGTCCTGCGTTTGCGATTTGAGGAATCGCAAACGCTCCAGTGGAAGTTGCCCCATCCATTAACATTAGCTGAGCGTTTTGGCAAAACGCTTGCGTTTTGAATCGCTCCAGAAATGCTCACAAAACCTCTTGTGGGTCCCAGCCCTCACAATGCGACTCATTGACAGATAGCTGATGTGCCTCACCTGCTGTCTCCCATGCTGGACCAGTCCAACAGCTTTAGCTTCTACGGGGTATCTGTTCATCTCTTCTCCACTATCACTTGCCCTGCAATTACCTGCTCACCTGTGCAGAGCTGCATATCATACACAGGGGGTAGGGCCTGACCATCATATAGCAGCCACTGAGCACACAACTCTATCACCCGGCCCTCCCCTCCTCCCACTCTCACAATGAGACACTATTATGTGCCTTGTCACAAGGAGGTTGGTTTTTTTTTCTTTAAGATTAGTTCAATAAATGTCACATGTGTTTGCTAAATGCTACCGTAAATGTTTCTGCCAAGTTACACATCATAAAGGTTTCATATAAAGTCTCTGGTGTAGTTGAAATATTGTGTTTACCGTAGGATTTCCCATTTCTGATAAAAATCTGAAACATCCACATTGTGGCATAACTCTTGTGGTCAGATTCAGATCATACTCAAGGCAATTTTAGGCTTCTGCCTAGGGCCTGGAGAGTGTCTAGGGGCTCGGTGGATGTTAGCCCCCACTAAATCTTACTAAAAAAGCCAAGTGGCCATGAGCCCTGGGCATACAGTGGTATCTTGCCTAGGGCCTCTTTTCATCGTAATCCTTTTTTTTTTGTTTGTGGCAAGTTTTTTGGACATAGGAAAGAGGGACAACTATAAGTACAAAACGATTAAGTCCGTCTTCACACTGCGGATTGGCAGTAGTGTTGGGCCGAACAGTTCGCCTGGCGAACCTCTCTGGGCCTCTTACTACTTCCGGGTCGCAATGACCCGGAGTAGTACGCCTGCGCTGCCCGGCGGAGCGCGTCCTAGATCGCGCTCCTGTTGCCGGGCACTCTCTGCACATGAGCGTGACGTCACTCATGACGTCACGCTCATGCGCAGAGAGTGCCCGGCAACGGGAGCGCGATCTAGGACGCGCTCCGCCGGGCAGCGCAAGCGTACTACTCCGGGTCATTGCGACCCGGAAGTAGTAAGAGGCCCATGGATTTAGAGATGTTCGCCGGCGAACGGTTCGGGAACCGTTCGCCACATCTCTAATTGGCAGTACGCACCGCCAAAGGCAGGCCTTCAGGGATTAACGCATTAGAATGCGGTAATCCCCGCCTGGCAGCCGGCCAAGCAGGAAATGACGATCACTACCTGTGGCCAAAGCGAACACGTGGTAACGTATGTTTATTATTATTATTTTTAGTATGTATATATGTATCTTCAGCAGTGCTGTACAGAGTATATTGTCTTGTCACTAACTGTCCCTCAGAGGGGCTCACAATCTAATCTCTACCGTAGTGCTATGTCTATGTATGTATCGTTTAGTGTATGTATCGTAGTCTAGAGCCAATTTTAGGGGGAAGCCAATTAACTTATCTGTATGTTTTTGGGATGTGGGAGGAAACTGCAGTGCCTGGAGAAAACCCACGCAGACACGGGGAGACCATACAAACTCCTTGCAGATGTTGACCTGGCTGGGATTCAAACCGGGGACCCGGCGTTGCAAGGCGAGAGCGCTAACCACTACGCCACCATGCTGCCTAGGTTTGCCCCCACGTCGGGGATGCAACAAAAACGTCTCTTTCGTTGCACCACGTTGCACCGCGCCAGTATAAAAGGCCCCATAGACTAACATTGGCCTGCGGTGGGTGCGGTAAAAATGCCACACAGCACCGCACCGGTGTGAAAGAGCCCTTAGGCAATGACCTTGCTTGCTCTCTCCAACCCTATAACATCTCTACTTAAAGAGAACCTGTACTGAGTAAAAATATATAAAATAAACACATGAGGTAACTTCAAATGAACATTACATAGTTACCTTGCCATCAGTTCCTCTCAGAAGCTCACCATTTTCTTCTGACAATGATCCCTTCCAGTTCTGACAACATTTTGTCAGAACTGAAATATATCAGTTGCTGTCAGTTGTATATTAGTTGCTGTCAGTTACAGCTGAGAGGAGAACTGATGTGTCCATGTTTCCCTATGGCTCAAGTGGGTGATATTACAGTGTAACAGTGTGCTGACCAGAAAGCTGTTATGGTGTAATGGCCATTTTCAAAATGGAGGACAGAGAATTCCATTGATCACGGTGGACAAACAGGACGCAGGAGAGGAAAAAGAGATTGAGGAGTAGACTACGCAGCAGGTAAGTATGACTTGTGTATGTTTATTTTGACTTTTAATCTTCACTTCAGGTTTTCTTTAAGACAAAACTCAGAATACTAGAAAACATACTACACCTAAAAACAAACAATGGAATAATTTCAAGGTGGCATGTAAATATTCATATAGACCTAACTGTTAACTTAAGGACTGCAGTCTTAAAACCCCTTAACCTTCCTGGCGGTAAGCCCGAGCTGAGCTCAGGCTATGCTATGCAGGAGGATTTCTCAGGCCCTGCTGGGCCGATTTGCATAATTTTTTGGGGGGGTACACGCAGCTAGCACTTTGCGAGCTGCGTGTACTGCCCGATCCCCGCCACTCCACGCCGAATCGCCGCTACCTGCCGCGCCGCCCCCCCCCCGAGACCCCATGCGCTGCCTGGCCAATCAGATCAGTTCAGCTGATCGGGACTCCCTTTGACGTCAAGACGTCAATGACGTCGGTGATGTCATCCCGCCCGTCGCCATGGCGACAGGGGAAGCCCTAATGGAAATCCCGTTCAGAACGGGATTTCCGGATGGGCTTGATCGCCGGAGGTGATCGAAGAGGGTGGGGGGATGCCGCTGCACAGCGGCTGTCATGTAGCTAGCGCTAGGCTAGCTACATGATTTAAAAAAAAAAAATTGAATAGTGCTGCGCTGCCCCCTGGCGGTTTAAATTGACTGCCAGGAGGGTCAAGGAGAAACTCCGACCAAGAATTGAACTTTATCCCTATTACATGAGAAATCTATTCCTTTTCACAAACAGACCATCAGGGGGCGCTGTATGACTGATATTGTGGTGAAACCCCTCCCACAAGAAACTCTTGAGTACATACTCCTGGCAGTTTCCTGTCTGTGAACCTTGCTGCATTGTGGGAAATAGCTGTTTACAGCTGTTTCCAACTGCCAAAAAAACATGCAGCAGCTACATCACATGCCAACAGTAAAAATGTCACCATGTAATAAATGTCAGAATGTAAATCAGGGATTTAAAAGATTTTACAATGGACTAAATCATTTATACATAATTATTGTAAAAATGAAGCACTTTTTTTATTACATTATTTTCACTGGAGTTCCTCTTTAAGGACCAGATGCTTTTTTCCCATTCAGACCACTGCAGCTTTCACGGTTTATTGCTCGGTCATACAATCTACCACCTAAATGTATTTTACCTCCTTTTCTTGTGTACAGCTTTCTTTTGGTGCTATTTGATTGCGGCTGTGATTTTTAGTTTTTATTACATTCATCAAAAAAGACATGAATTTTGTCAAAAAAAATATTTTTTTAACTTTCTGTGCTGACATTTTTCAAATAAAGCAAAATTTCTATATACATTTTTGTCTAAATTTATTGTGCTACATGTCTTTGATAAAAAAAAAATCCAATAATTGTATATTTATTGGTTTGGGTAAAAGTTATAGCGTTTACAAACTATGGTGCAAAAAGTGAATTTTCCCATTTTGAAGCATCTCTGACTTTTCTGACCCCCCTGTCATGTTTCATGAGGTGCTAGAATTCCAGGATAGTATAAATACCCCCCAAATGACCCCATTTTGGAAAGAATACATCCCAAAGTATTCACTAAGAGGCATGGTGAGTTTATAGAAGATTTTATTTTTTTGTCACAAATTAGTGGAAAATGACACTTTGTGACAAAAAATAAAAAAAAGTTTCCATTTCTGCTAACTTGTGACCAAAAAAAAAAATGAAATCTGCCATGGACTCACCATGCCCCTCTCTGAATACTTTGGGGTGTCTACTTTCCAAAATGGGGTTATTTGTGGGGTGTGTTTACTGACCTGGCATTTTGGGGGTGCTAAATTGGGGCAGGCATGGCGGTGCAGCACAGGGGGAGGCATGGCGGTGCAGCACAGGGGCAGGCATGGTGGTGCAGCACAGGGGCAGGCATGGCGGTGCAGCACAGGGGCAGGCATGGTGGTGAAGCACAGGGGCAGGCATGGCGGTGAAGCACAGGGGCAGGCATGGCGGTGAAGCACAGGGGCAGGCATGGAGGTGCAGCACAGGGGCAGGCATGGCGGTACAGCACAGGGACAGGCATGACAGTGCAGCACAGGGGCAGGCATGGTGGTGCAGTATGTGGGCAGGCATGGCGGTGCAGCACAGGGGCAGGCATGGTGGTGCAGCACAGGGGCAGGCATGGCGGTGCAGCACAGGGGCAGGCATGGGGGTGCAGCTCAGGAGGAGGCATGGCGGTGCAGCACAGGGGCAGGCTTGGTGGTGCAGCACAGGGGCAGGCATGGCGGTGCAGCACAGGGGCAGGCATGGCGGTGCAGCACAGGGGCAGGCATGGCGGTGCAGCACAGGGGCAGGCATGGCGGTGCAGCACAGGGGCAGGCATGGCGGTGCAGCACAGGGGCAGGCATGGGGGTGCAGCTCAGGAGGAGGCATGGTGGTGCAGCACAGGGGCAAGCATGGTGGTGCAGTATAGGGGCAGGCATGGCGGTGCAGCACAGGGGCAGGCATGGCGGTGCAGCACAGGGGCAGGCATGGCGGTGCAGCACAGGGGCAGGCATGGCGGTACAGCACAGGGGCAGGCATGGGGGTGCAGCTCAGGGGCAGGCATGGTGGTGCAGCATAGGGGCAGGCATAGCGGTGCAGCACAGGGGCAGGCATGAGGTTGCAGCACAGGGGCAGGCATGGCGGTACAGCACAGGGGCAGGCATGGCGGTGCAGCTCAGGAGGAGGCATGGCGGTGCAGCACAGGGGCAGGCATGGGGTTGCAGCACAGGGGCAGGCATGGCGGTACAGCACAGGGGCAGGCATGGCGGTGCAGCTCAGGAGGAGGCATGGCGGTGCAGCACAGGGGCAGGCATGGGGTTGCAGCACAGGGGCCGGCATGGCGGTACAGCACAGGGGCAGGCATGGTGGTGCAGCACAGGTGCAGGCATGGCGGTGCAGCACAGGGGCAGGCATGGCAGTGCAGCTCAGGGGCAGGCATGGGGGTGCAGCACAGGGACAGGCATGGGGGTGCAGCACAGGGACAGGCATGGATGCACAGCACAGGGGCAGGCATGGCGGTGCAGCTTAGGGGCAGGCATGGGGGTGCAGCACAGGGGCAGGCATGAGGGTGCAGGACAGTGGCAGGCATGGCAGTGCAGCACAGGGGCAGGCATGGGAATACAGTACAGGGGCAGGTATGGCGGTACAGCACAGGGGCAGGCATAGCGGTGAAGCTCAGGGGCAGGCATCGCAGTGCAGCACAGGGGCAGGCATAGCGGTGCAGCACAGGGGTAGGCATGGGGTTGCAGCACAGGGGCAGGCATGGGGTTTCAGCACAGGGGCAGGCTAGGTGGTACAGCACAGGGCAGGTATGGCAGTACTGCACAGGGGCAGGCATAGCGGTGCAGCTCAGGGGCAGGCATGGGTGCGCAGCACATGGGCAGGCATGGGTGCGCAGCACATGGGCAGGCATGGCGGTGCAGCTCAGGGGCAGGCATGGGGGTGCAGCACAGGGGCAGGCATGAGGGTGCAGCACATGGGCAGGCATGAGGGTGCAGCACATGGGCAAGCATGGTAGTACAGCACAGGGCAGGTATGGCGGTACAGCACAGGGGCAGGCATAGCGGTGCAGCTCAGGGGCAGGCATGGCGGTGCAGCTCAGGGGCAGGCATGGCAGTGCAGCACAGGGGCAGGCATGGGGGTGCACCACAGTGGCAGGCATGGTGCTGTGCTGTCCATGGCATGAGCCATGCCTTCACCCCTCTAGTTACACCACTGTGTACCGCACTTGCTTCCCAAACTGTTGCCCAGGGGTTCAAGGCCTGATCCCTTCGGGAAACAACCAAGCTGTATGTGTATGCTCCTTAAAGGGAATCTGAAATAAAAATAGACTTATGATATAATGAATTGTATGTGTAGTACAGCTAAGAAATAAGCCAAAGAACAGAGTTTTTGTATCATTTGCAGTACATGAATTGTTAAGAAACTTCACTTGTTATCTATGCAAAAGAGCTTGTCTGAGCTCTCTCACAACCTGGGTGGAGACAGACCTATTTTCTGAAACACTTATACATCAAAGAAACAGTGTGAGACAGCTTGAGATTAGATTTTACTGCAAGGGAGTTCAAAGGGTCATTCACTCTGCTCCGTTTCATAGTTTAAAATACAGAGTGTCATTTGTAAACTGCAAATTTGATAGATGATGCAATGATATTAAAAAAAAAAACTATAGAGCTGAAAATATAAAATGAGACCATTTTCTTTCCTACTAATGTTCTATCAATTATCTGCACTACACGTACAATTCATTATATGATAAGCAGGGCCGGATTTGTACTTTTTACCACCCAAGGCCAATGTCACCAGCCGCCCCCTTTCAGTATAGGTAGCGAGATGACCCCTATCCCCTTCCCTTCAGTATAGGTAGCCAGATGACCCCCCCCCCCCCTCCAGAATAGGTAGCCAGATGACCCCACCCCTCTTTCCCTCTAGTATAAGTAGCCTGATGACCCCTTCTCCTCCCCCTCCAGTATAGATAGCCAGATTACTCCCTGAATCAGTACAGCTTGCCTCCACACTGCAGCAGCCATCAGTGTTACTCACTTCTCTGCTTATCTCCAGTGTATAAGCTTCCTCTTCCCCTCCGTCTCCAATGCTGCCAAAGTCCGTAGCCATCCGCCACAATGCCAACGTGCACAGAGAGCATGGTGGCTGCTGCACAGATAGCTGGCAGCAGAGTACTCGCGGTCAGAAGCCCGACTGATCTCCCTGCATTGCAGCATTTGCAAGCTTGTAAATGCTGCATCAGATTAGTCTGCTGCTTTGGTGCCCTTGCTCCTGTGGTGCCCTAGGCCATGGCCTAGGTGGCCTAGGCCTAAATACGGCCCTGATGATAAGTGTATGTTTTCCGCTTCAGTGTCACTTTAAGAAATCGTAAGCAGAATAAAGTGACTGTCTGAAGTGACCCTGACTACTGTGTAGGATGCTTGTGCAAACAGCAGCTATTTGAAGAATGCTTTTCCATGTCAATGATTAAAAAAACAAACAGAATGGTAAGAGCTGATTTCCGAAGAAACACATGCAATTTAAAATAGTCTGCTGGAAGTCTACCAGCTAATTTAAAGGCACAGCAATGTGTGCCCAAATCTACAGTACAAAATTTTGCAATGGCTGAGCCGATTACACTATCTCCTCTACGCTATAAGGATACATTCAGTTTCCCATAATAATATAATTACATGGTAATAGGGGCAGCACAGATAGCCCCATACTCAGTATAGGTAGCCAGATGTTCCCCCCCAGTATAAGGTAGCCCCCCTCCTCAGTATAGGTAGCCAGATGTTTCCCCCATTATTAGGTAGCCTCATTCTCAGTATAGGTAGCCAGATGTCCCCCCCCCCCCCCAGTATTAGGTAGCCTCCCTCCTCAGTATAGGTAGCCAGATGTTCTCCCCAGTATTAGGTAGCCACCTCCTCAGTATAGGTAGCCAGATGTTTTCCCCAGTATTAGGTAGCCTCATTCTCAGTATAGGTAGCCAGATGTTTCCCCCAGTATTAGGTAGCCTCCCTCCTCAGTATAGGTAGCCAGATGTTCTCCCCAGTATTAGGTAGCCTCCCTCCTCAGTATAGGTAGCCAGATGTTCTCCCCAGTATTAGGTAGCCCCCTCCTCAGTATAGGTAGCCAGATGTTCCCCCAGTATTAGGTAGCCCCTCTCCCGTCCTCAGTATAGGTAGTCAGATGTTCCCCCCAGTATTAGGTACCCCATCCCCAGTATATTTAGCCAGATGTTCCCCCCAGTATTAGGTAGCCCTCTCCTCAGTATAGGTAGCCAGATGTTTCACCCAGTATTAGGTAGCCCCCTCCTCAGTATATTTAGCCAGATGTTCCCCTAGTATTAGGTAGCCCCCTCCTCAGTATAGGTAGTCAGATGTTCTCCCCAGTATTAGGTAGCCCCTCCCCCATCCTCAGTATAGGTAGTCAGATGTGCCCCCAGTATTAGGTAGCCTCCCTCCTCAGTATAGGTAGCCAGATGTTCCCCTCAGTATTAGGTAGCCCCCCTCCTCAGTATAGGTAGCCAGATGTTCCCGACAGTATTAGGTAGCCCCCTCCTCAGTATAGGTAGCCAGATGTTCCCCCCAGTATTAGGTAGCCCCATCCCCAGTATATTTAGCCAGATGTTCCCCCCAGTATTAGGTAGCCCCCCTCCTCAGTATATTTAGCCAGATGTTGCCCCCAGTATTAGGTAGCCCCCTCCTCAGTATAGGTAGCCAGATGTGCCTCCAGTATTAGGTAGCCCCCTCCTCAGTATAGGTAGCCAGATGTTCCCCCCAGTATTAGGTAGCCCCCCTCCTCAGTATAGGTAGTCAGATGTTCCCCGCAGTATTAGATAGCCTTCCTACTCAGTATAGGTAGCCGGATGTTCCCCCCAGTATTAGGTAGCCTCCCTACTCAGTATAGTACTTAGCACCAATAATGAGTTAATAAAGCAGTTGAGGCTTCCCTCTACTGAGGTAAATGTTAAACTTTTCTTTTTTCCTCCCATTAGGTTTGCTTTAACCACTTTCATACCCTTGCTATGCATATCTACACTCCTGTATACATCACTTGTGGATCAGGGTTGAAGATATGTGTATTGCTTACTTACCACTGGCGTTCGCGATCGACGCGTCTCTCCCATTCAGATTTGCCGCAATCCTGCTCTTCCAGGATCAGGTATGGGAAACAGCTGTTCCCAAACCCGATCACCGTGCCTGTGATGAATCAGAGCCCGCAGCAGCTAGATGCAGTTTCTCATTCAAAAAGCCTGATGTAAACACTTGCTTCCGTGTTCTATTTATAGTAGTGTAGCAACATCTTGTGGCCAAAAAACATAAAAAATACACCCAAGTACACCATTATACACTCCTACATAGAAAACACAAACTCTCTCTCTCTCTGTATATATATATAATTACCCTTTCCACCCCTTAAAGAAAACCTGAACTGAAAATTAAAATCAAAATAAGCATACACAAGTCATACTTCCCTTCCATGTAGTCTACTTCTCAGTGTCTTTCTCCTGTCCCGCGTCCTGTTTGTCCACTGTGATCAAGGGAATTCTCCGTCCTCCATTTTGAAAATGGCTATTACCCATAACAGCTTTCTGGTCAGCACACTGTTAAACTGTAACATCGCCCACTTGAGCCATAGGGAAACATGGACATTACCAGGTACATCAGTTTTCCTCTCAGCTATAACTGGCAGCAACTGATATTTTACTGACAGCAACTGATATATTTCAGATCTGCCAAAATATTGTCAGAACTGGAAGGGATTATTGTCAGAAGAAAATGGTGAGCTTCTGAGAGGAACTGATGGCAAGGTAACTATGTAATGTTCATTTGAAGTTACCTCATGTGTTTATTTTAAATATTTTTACTCAGTACAGGTTCTCTTTAAACACTAGTTTAAAAAAAATAACGTCATTTAAAAAAAACCTACATAAATAGTGGTTGCCATGTTCATAGTCAGAGATGCAGTAACGCCCTGGCAGTGAACCCAGTCGCCATTGTTAAGCCTCATTTAGTCACCGCATCGCTCTACAATGTCCGCTCTATAAACAATAAGACAGCCATTATTGCGGACGTTATTCAGACATTCGATTTTTCATGCATCACTGAAACTTGGATTGATGCCAATGCGGGCCCCACATTGGAAGCAACCATCCCATACAATTACTCAGTCCTAAGTGAGGGAAGATGAGACCGCAGAGGAGGGGGTATAGCAATTGGTGGCAAAACAACTCTGCAGCTCAGAGCCCTGAATGTTGGCTCAACAAAGTCCTTTGAATGTATAGGTGCCCAGATCTCAGCTGGTAAAGGCTTCAGAATTTTAGTGGTTTATCGTCCCCCCGGAGATGCTGACCCATTCCTACAGGAATTCTCAGAACTTCTGGCAATGCTAACTCTGTCTTATCCGAGTTGGATTATCCTTGGTGACTTTAACCTCGGGGCTGACGCCACTCAATCAAAAGATGCAAACGAACTAATAAATCTCATGGGTGGACTAGGCTTCACACAAGTTGTAAAATCAGCTACCCACAGAGGAGGGCATACCCTAGACTTACTGTTCCACCTTGGAATGGACATTAGTAACATAACAGTAACCCCAGTGGTATGGTCAGACCATCACATCATACAGTTTACTATTGAACATCACCCTATCAAGCAACACCCTAAGGAAACAATCAAAATCCGTCCCCTGAATAAATGAACACCGGAGAGGATAACTGCCAACCTGGATTTTACAAATCTGCTCCATAGTCAAATGGACCCCAACACTCTAGTAACCCAGTACAACAACACGATATATGAAACACTTGAAAGTACTGCCCCATGGCGCACCAAATCAGCAACCAAAAAGCAGAAAGCTAATTGGTTTGACAAAACCATCATGGATCTAAAAAAGAAAGGGCGCAGACTAGAAAGACAGTGGCATAAATCAGGGTCTGAGGAGCACAAATCTAGTCTAGTTCAACACCTCAGGCAATACCAACAAGCAATAACCAAGAAAAAAATCAGACTTTATCTCGCACAAAATATCTACAGCCAACAACAGAGCTGCTCAACTCTTCCACACAGTGGAATCACTCTGCAATCCTTCCTGCCTAAAAGCCCCAACCACATTCTCCAGGGAAAGGTGTGAAGAATTCTCTGCCTTCTTCACAAACAAGGTGTCTGCCATCCGTGCCAGCATTACACCAACAACATCAGTTGACCACTGGACTTTGCATATGCCTACTACCGTACCACCATGGCAAGTCTTTGACACTCTGAGTGAAGAAGATTTTGGAATTCTCATTCAAAGTCTCTGCCCCACTACCTGCGACCTGGATCCTGGCCCAACTGGATCCTTAATGCAGTGCCCAGAGCTGATCAGACCAGCACTTCACAAAATAACTCAGTGCTCCTTGCAAAGTGAACTTTTCCCGGAAGAACTAAAGAAAGCACTGTTTGCCATTGTCCGTTATTCCCCGAATATCGGGGCGTTTGGGTTCGGCTCGAACTCAGCTGAGCACTTCATGGTGCTCGGCTGTACTGTTTGGGGGCCTACTCAGGGCTGTTTTTGGGGGGCTGGAGGGGATGCAGCATGAGGGGAAAGCCATGGCCACAGTCGGCGGGGAGGGGGGACGGTCCCCCCCCCTCCGTCACCTCAGGGCTCTCCCCTCTGCGCTCCCCTCCTTGACAACAGCTGGAGGGGAGCGCAGAGGGGAGAGCCCCAAGGTGAGGGGGGGGGGAAACCGTCCTCCCTCCCCGCCGACTGTGGCCATGGCTTTCCCCTCATGCTGGAGGGTTCTGTGTGAAACCTTGGGGTGATCCTGGATGGAGAGAGAGAGAGAGAGAGATTGATTTTTGTGTCATTCCGGAAAATTCCGCGGAAATAATAAAATTTCCGCGGAATTCCGTTTAAAAGGTTTAGCAATTCCGTTCCGACCACCGGAATCGGAAATGACCTAATTCCGGCCGGAATCACGGAATTTACAATTCCGCGGAATTCAGCGAGCATCCCTAGTTGCCAGTAAAATGAAGAATCATTTTTAAGATCTGCCTGCTGACATTCAAGGCCCTAAACCAAATGGGACCCAAATACATAGTGGATCTATTGGAACTTTATGCACCCTCCGCTTTGCCAACAAGATGAAGCTGGTTATTCCTAGGATACACTTAACATTTGGTGCTCAAGCCTTTTCCTATGCAGCCCCTACTCTATGGAACTTACTTCCACAATCAGTACGAGAGGCTCCTTCTCTGGACAGCTTTAAAAAAAGGCAAAAAAACTCACCTCTTTTCCCGAGCCTTTGAGACTGCATAATGCAGGGTCACAGCACTTTGAGTCACCAGGGAGAAAAGTGCTATAAAAATATTATGGTTATTGTTATCTTAGGGACTTTTTGAATATGTAAGTCATGATGGTATATTACTGTTGCTTTTGTAAATAAGGCCTTTAATTATTGTTATAGTATAAAAAAAACACTAAACAGATAAAAATACACCTTTATTTCCAAATAAAATATTATCTCCATACATTGTACAATGGGCAAATAAAATGTGTCTATTTTATCTGCAATAGCAAATTTTATGTTTAAACTACAATGGCTAAAAGCTGAGAAATAGTGATTTGTGTGTGTGTGAAAATTGCTCTGGTTTGAAGGGGAAAAACCTGTGGTACTGAAGAGGTTAAAATACCCATGAACTGAGTATTTATGAACATACTTTTAATCCCGTCTCATGAGTGCAGATCACAGCACAATCCACACCCTCCAACACCTCCTGTGGCCCCCGCACTGCTCAGCCGAAATAATCAAATTAGCAGAATGTCAATAATGGGCGGGGAGGTGGCAGTTCCCCTCCCTTAGTACGTCCCTAGGTACGCCCCCTTTACTCCCTGCTGATGGTTCCCAGTATTAATGTAACGGCACATGGCGCACAGGAGAGCTGCGAATTGTGTGAGCTTGGGGATATTGAGCTTGGAATGATAATGTACTAATATAGCTATTACTTACACTGTCTTTCACGCCTCAATTTCACAATGAGTTACCATAGCAACACACAGTATTCTGGAAACGTGGGTTGCATGGGTACCAGAGGGTGCATCTGGTTTTGGTAAATTTGCCATGGGCAGGGAGCCGTTTTACCACCTGTATGTGAATCCGGTCCTGTGTAACATGAAAATAGGTGTCTTCATGAACCAGAATTTTTGAAAGTACTTTTAGAGTTAGGCTGTGACATGTTGCGTTAAGTAGCGTCAGACAATATAATTACAATGGTAACACAATGTAATTATATTGTAATGGCACATTCACAGCAAAACGTTAGAAGTGTGGTGCAGTGGAATCTGTCAACATTAAAGGGTTAGTTTTGATCTAAAAAAAAAAGCAGTTTAACTTACCTGGTGCTTAATTTGGGTAAAGAGGAACCCCAGTGTGGATAAAATTGGATTAAAAACAAGATAAAAAAAATGCAGTGGCTTACCTCAATGATGAGATCTTTGTGTAGACAAAGAAACATTTATTTAGCACAGGCAACGCGTTTCACGGGTCTAAGCCCACTTCCTGCCAATAACAGTGCCAATTGCGAATAGCCGATCAGCAAAGTGAACCTCTATTGCTTCTTTCAGCCCTCTGCAGTCATCCTGTGCCTGCGGCATCCTTCTGTGACCCTCTCGCCATCAGCAGTGACCCCCTTTAAAGCTGGTCATTGGTGGCCAGTCACAGGGTTGAGCTCCATTTCACCGTACATGCAATGAGGAGGCGGGTGGGTGGCCTGCTTTGTGTAATGCATATTTTTTTACCTCAGTTGGGATCTGTTTTTTACAGGCAATGCACCACAACATATCACTGGGAGCCTAATAGTTAATCACACTGCATGGATTAAAAATGACATGGAGGTAATATAACCACTGAATAAGGCAATAGTTAATGATCAGGCTTGCAAATTGCTCCATTAAACTAAAAAAAAGCAGAAGAAGGTGCTGTTGTGCCAACTCATTCAGCTGGAACAGATTGCCAACTCATTTCCATGGCTGATCTGACATTGCAAGTTTGTGCTCATCAGTATGTGCAGTAATCGGGGGTTGGTAATGGATGGCTGCTTGACGAAATGATATCATTATGTCTCAGAGACTAATGCTACATACACACTTGAGATAAAAGTCTTTGGAAAAGGCAAGACCAATTTTACCCCCTTCCATGTAGTATGAGAGCCATACCTACACAGTCTATTCTATGGAGCTGAACTCCTCATCAGATAAAAATCTTTGCAAGATGATACACACAAAGATGCTGTACACATTCAAAAGATCATTATCTGCAAAAGATCTGTTCCTGCAAAATGCATTCATAGTCTATGATATCTGCAGATCATCATACACACCTTGTTTAAGGGCTCATTTCCACTATCGCGAATTTGCATGCGTTTTTCACATGCAAATTCGCATAGCAATACAAGTGAATGGGACTGTTTCCACTTGTCAGGATTCCTTTGCGTTTTTCTGTGCAGAAAAAATTCGCATGGCAGAGCCATCAGAATTTGCATGCCGCATACCGCTATGCGAATCGCATACAATGTATTTAATAGGAAATTCGCATGAGGTTTGGGTATGCGATGCCATGGTTAAATTCGCATGCATCATCATCCATGCGAATTCGCATGAAAATTCGCATGGACCCGCATGCGAATTGCGCATCCGCATGCAAATTTTTTCGGCGGCGATTCGCACCGCACCAGTGGAAATGCAGCCTAACAGGCATTCATCTGCAGATCAGATCCACCAGGATGGATCTTCAGATCTGACTGCAGATGATTGTAAGATCTGCAGATGAATGTTTGTTAAACAAGGTGTGTATGATGATCTGCAGATATCATAGACTATGAATGCATTTTGCAGGAACGGATCTTTTGCAGGAACCCAGGGGCCTAGCTCCCACTTTTTTCTTATCCCCATTCTTCATCCTACCCTGTCAAAGAAGACAGGTGGCCAGCAGGGGGAGGCAAATATGCTATGTTGCCTAGGGACTCATTTCATGTCAATCTTTCTCTGTCTGGGATTCTACCCATCCTACTCTTGCATATAGCTTAAGGGTGGGGAGTGGCTGTTACTGCCACTAACCTCCCTTGTACATTCTGTACAGTGATGGTAGTATAGTTTGAAGGGCAACAGGATGGGTGGGCTTGCATCTCAACTTCTACTTTGCTGTTCCTTTAAGCGTACATATGGTGATGTGAATTCATGGGGCCCCCTGGAAGGTTAGTAGATCCCCCCCCCCCCCCCGAGATCACAGGGCTGCTCCCCTCTAGTTATGCCCCTGGTCCAATGGGCTAAGGCAGTGTTCCCCAACCCTGTCCCCAAGGCCCACCAACAGTGTATGTTTTGTGAAAATCCACACAGGTAGTTAATCCGATCTGCTCCTACCCCACCTGTGGTGATATATTGGGGTGTTGATGATGTTAAGGATAATACAGGAACATATTCTTTCATTTTTCTGCCTATGTCATGTGTACGTCTGATCGAAGCCAGCTGGCTTCAGAGTAATTGGTCACCTGGCCAGAGGAAAATGAATGGTAATGTGATGGTCTGTATGTCAATAGGAAGTTTCGCAGGTGTGGTCCCCTCACAGAGGCGCTCACTTCTGCATTTAGACCCATTGAGTTATACTCCTGTTTGCTTGATGAAGCGGGACCACACCTGCGAAACGCATTGCACTAAGTGGAGTTAAATAAAAAAAATTTGTATTGATATATTGTGACTCAATTGAGTTTTAGATTTTTGAGGGAGGTAAGTCCACCTGAACATTCCCCTCTTTTAGAAGTTTTTTAAACGTTTTTATTCTACTCTGGCGCCTCTGTACACCAAGCTTTGCTGAAATCTTGATTCCACCCTCGGTGGAGGGGTGCTACCCCGTTTCCTATCTACAGAGAGCGACATCTTAATAACCTGAGTGGGGTCAGGTTCTAATACTCCCCACCTGCACTTGAAGTGGTTGCCTATGGGTAACCCATGTTTGTGAGTATATCTAAGATTTTTTTGCTTTAAACCACAACCAACTTCACAATACTACACCATACTGGGCTCTCGATTTCTATTTGTTTTTACAAGGATTTTATTGGTTCATGTTCAAGCTGCATACATTTGTATAATGCTGCATCAACTTAAAAATATTTTCATCACATTGACCATCCATAAATGGGACTTTGTCAGTAGCCATGAAGTAGGTAGGAAGAATGAGACTTACATATCATTATGCCTGCCTCCCAATATGATTAAGCCTAGTACCACTATCAACATATAAATGGATACACAGATTCCCCACTTACAAACAGTCAAGACACAGAACATTTATATTTTGCTTTTCTTCTGGCGGACTCAAAGCGTTGCAGGGCTGCAGCCACTTAGGGCTTGCTCCAGGGGTGGCGAGGAGAATTAGGAAGAGCCTTGCCCAAAGCCTCCTTACTTTTTTACATACTGGCTTGACCCAGGATTCAAACCCTGGTCAAAGGCTGAAATCTTACATCAATGGCAACAGGCTTACCAGTACGTTACCCAGCTGTTACAGCTGAGGTACAAACTGCTTGTACATGTACAATAAGTTGTTTGCAATGTACTAAATGTACTGTGCTGTTTTGTTATTATTTATTTTGTTAGTGAATAGGTTGTTTAAAAGAGACATCCGAGGAAATGTACAAAAAAAAAAAAAAAAAGCTCAGCTTACCTGGGGCTTCTTCCAGCCCCTGGCAGCCGTCCTGTGTCCTTGCCGCAACTCCGCTTCCAGCTGGTGACCCGGGGGTCCCTTCCAGTGTTGATGCCGACCTCGCCAGGTCGGCATCCACTGCGCCTATGCGAGAGCTGTTTGCAGTAGTGCTGACGTCATCTGGCGTGTACTGCGCAGGAGTAGTAGTTCTGTGCCTGCGCAGAACACTCCAGATTACGTCAGCGTGACACCGAGCGGCTTTCGTGCAGGCGCAGTGGATGCCGACTTGGTGAGATTGGTATCTGCAGCGGAGGAGACTGAGAGCCAGCGGAGCTGCGGCGAGGGCACAGGACTGCTGCAAGGGGTTGGAGGAAGCCCCAGGTAAGTTGATCTTTTTTTTTTTTTTATTTCCCCGGACATTCCCTTTAAAGCACATTGACCACAACCAAGAAACAAATTTAGCTGTACTGTTAAAAATTTGCTAACAGCTAAAGTCCTGTTCTACATTTAGACCACTAGGTGTCATTAGTATTCAATAAAAAGGAACAATGAGATGCTCCCAATGCGAGGGACAGACGTTCACTTGACAGCTGCAATATAGTAAATCGATTATTTTGTACATGAATTTATTTGTATTTAGTTTTCATTTTTTATTTGCATTTATTTTTCTATATAGAATTGAATTCACCCTAGGGGACTGAAGTGAGTAGTCTGGAGTTCTTCTTCTGGAGTTTTCCTTTAAGAGTGTGACTGGGAAGAGGCAAATCACTTTTTCCTGAGACACGTTGTGCAGAGGAGTAGCTATGGGTGGGCAGGGGGGACATATGTCCCAAGGCGCAGCACTGTGAGGGAGCTCAGCGCAGCTGCCGCACCCCCACATGTGTTAGAGGCGGCTTGCTGGCCACCTGCAGTGCTAGTGCTTCTCTACTAGAGATGTCGCGAACCTCCGATTTTCGGTTCGCGAACCCCGTTCGTGAACCTTCGCGGAAGGTTCGGTTCGCCGAAAAGTTCGCGAACCGCAATAGACTTCAATGGGGATGCGAACTTTGAAAAATAGAAAAAATTATGCTGGCCACAAAAGTGATGGAAAAGATGTTTCAAGGGGTCTAACACCTGGAGGGGGGCATGGCAGAGTGGGATACATGCCAAAAGTCCTGGGGAAAAATCTGGATTTGATGCAAAGCAGCGTTTTAAGGGCAGAAATCACATTGAATGCTAAATTGCAGGCCTAAAGTGCTTTCAAATATCTTGCATGTGTATACATCAATCAGGGAGTGTAATTAGAGTTCTTCACACTGACACACCAAACTCACTGTGTAACGCACCGCAAACAGCTGTTTGCGAAGTGACGGCCGTGCTGGACTGGTGCGCACCATGGCCAGAGTGCAGGCCGTGTCGTTTTTCAAGACCATATGGTCGCCGGGCTGTGGTAGCTCAATGATAGTAACAGTGACTGTCCAGCTGATCAAATTTGGTCTGACCACAATGAAGCAACGACCTTATTATCTTTTGTGTGCCGCCCCCACCCGAGACACTCAAATAGCCGGCGGTCATTGCTTCATTGTGATACGCAAGCCCCTTCACCGCAACAAGGTAATGATCACGAAGGGGGATGGGCACATGTACATGCCTTTTGTTTATGTGTTGCAGCCGCCCACAGTGCAGCCAGAAAAATTAGGCAGGCATGTACACGCACCAGAAAAATTAGTGTAGCGGCCGCTGCTAGCAGCGGCCTTAAAAATTCAGGAATCCGCCTAGAGTCCTGGACCCTGTTGGTGGTGGCGGAGAAGGCAAGCAGACTGCAGGCGGAGATGCTGTGTGTGGGGACTGACTTAGTCTTCGTTCGTGCAGTAGCCCTCTGTGATCCATTCCTCATTAATTTTGATAAAGGTAGTTAGATTCAGTGAGCTGGGTTCACTGAACAGTAAACGTACTTAGATGCAGTGAGGTGGGTTCACTCAACACAACAGGTAGTTGGATGCAGTGATCTGGGTTCACTGAACAGTAAAGGTACTTAGATGCAGTGAGGTGGATTCACTCAACACAACAGGTAGTTAGATGCAGTGAGCTGGGTTCACTGAACAGTAAAGGTACTTAGATGCAGTGAGTTGGGTTCACTCAACACAACAGGTAGTTAGATGCAGTGAGCTGAGTTCACTCAACAGTAAAGGTAGTTATATGCAGTGAGGTGGGTTCACTCAACACAACAGCTAGGTATATGCAGTGAGGTGGGTTCACAGAACACAACAGGTAGTTAAATGCAGTGAGCTGGGTTCCCTCAACACAAAACTAGGTATATGCAGTGATGAGGTGGGTTAAGTAAACACAACAGGTACTGGGTATATGCAGTACTGGGTAGTACAATGTGCAGCTCCCTGTCACACACACAGGTAGTCACTGAATGTGCTGGGCTGCTGGCAGTGGCACACACACTATGAATTAGCAAGGCTGTGCATGCAACTAAAGTGTCAGTTTGACACAGAAAAAAAAGTACAAGATGAGCTCTGAAAAGAGCTGTTGAGGGTTGCTATAAAAGCAATAATAATCAGCCAGGAGCAAGCTAAGCAGCCAAGAATCTAACTAATCTGTCCCTAGAAGAACAAGTCTGCAGCAGCTGTCCCTAGTCTGTCTCTAGCAGGCACACGAGTGAGGCTAATGGCCGCTGCAGCCTGCCTTATATAAGGGGGGGGGGGGGGGGGCTCCAGGGCTTAGTGTAGCCTGAATGGCTACAATGTGCCTGCTGACTGTGATGCAGAGGGTCAAAGTTGCCCCTTATAGTGCATTATGGGGCGAATCGAACTTCCACAAAAGTTCGCTTGGTCCAGGCGAACGCGAACCCCCAAAGTTCGCCTGGTACCGTTCGCCGGCGAACCGTTCGCTACATCTCTATTCTCTACCTCCCTCTGCAGAGGAGTGAGTAAATGTTAATAACACCAGAAGATTCACCGTCTCTGACGTTCTGGCGATTACCTCATTTCTCTTCTTAAGGAGGGGACGCTGGGGACACTGCAGAGGACAGATGATGACATTGCTGGAACGTTGGAATCTTCTGCTGTTGCATCTGGAATCTATAGGGGGCACCCTAGCTATCTGAATGGAGAAGGGGGCACATTTTGGCTATCTAAACAGTATTTGTACATTTGGCTCCACCAGTGCTAGTAAAAAAGGGTGCACAGGCATAGTGGACAAAAAGGGCGCTGCCATAGACTGCAATGCAAAATATCGGCTATCCGGCGCCCGACAGGAAAAAAAGGCGCCCGAGAAATAGCGGTTACAGGGATCGTGTTAACAAAATTTTTCGTTTACAGAATAATGTTTATAACAAATATCGTTTACAAGTTTGTTTTGAGTTTGTGTTATACATATTTTTTCATTTTTAAATTTCGCTTATATCAGTTTTTACTTATTATTTAGTTTAAAAATTTCGCTTACAAAAGTATAACAACTAAATTTTCGTTTACACTTCTTTGATCATTTAAAAATTTGTTTTCATATGTATAATGCGTAAAAACCGTTTTCAACCTTATTGTATTAGAAATACATCGCTTTTGGTATTACCTTTGTTTTTACACTTATAATGCGTTGATTATAGTTACTAAAATATCGCTTTTAATATTACTGTTATTTTAAGATTTCTAATGCTCGTAAGGCTATCTATTATATTGTATATATTTATATATACTTTTCTCTATTTATAATATTAATGTATACGTGATTTTAAGGCTATTTTAAGGCTATTTATTCTATTACAAATATATAAATTATTTTCTTTCATGTTATTTGTAGAGAAGTATTTTAAGGATTAAATATATTATTGTTTATATGTGTTTAGGGTGTTTGTGCGGTGGGGATGGTTAGGTTTAAGCATTACAAGGGGGGGTCTAGGGGTTAGGGATAGGTACAGGGAGGGTTAGGTATAGTTACAGTATAATATATGCAATCAGGGGGTGATTAGGGTTAGGCACCACCAGTGGGGTGGTTAGGGTTAGGCACCACCAGGCTGGGTGGTTAGGGTTAGGCACCACCAGGGTGGTGGTTAGGGTTAGGCACCACCAGGGGGGTCTTAGGGTTAGGCACCACCAGGGGGGGTCTTAGGGTTAGGCACCACCAGGGGGGTCTTAGAGTTAGGCACCACCAGGGGGGTCTTAGGGTTAGGCACCACCAGGGGGGTCTTAGGGTTAGGCACCACCAGGGGGGTCTTAGGGTTAGGAACCACCAGGGGGGTCTAGGGGTTAGGGATAGGTACAGGGAGGGCTCTGTGTGAGAGTAAGGTTAGGTATAGTTACAGCACAATAGGGATAGGGAGAGATCTGTGTGAGCCTACAGTTTGGTATAATTACAGTAAAATATCTGTAAAACCTACCATTGCATTGCTATGCTTAATACAAGTGTAAATATCGTTTTTGTTATAGACGATATTTGACGTTTCTTTTCAGAATTCGTTTGTTGTTATAGACGGTATTTTGCCATTTCATTTCCGTTTATTTAACCTATTTAGCACAAAATTTTCATTTACAACCCCTTAAAAGAAAAATATGGTTTTGCATTAAAACTTAAAATTTCGGCTATACCCCGCGCCCTTTTTTCCAGGCGCCCTTTTTTGATACACGCGGCTCCTCCTAGCCAACATTCGCATGCATGGTCACTCCAATTTTTTGGGTAAGCGGGTGTAAAAACTGTCTTTGCCCTCGGGTACTGAAAACCTTAGCTACTCCTCTGACGTTGTGGACCTGCTGATTGGTGGTATACATATATAGTAGAAGAAGGACAAGGGTGGGGTCGCCTTCAGAAAACCATACGTATGTTAAGAATATCTTATTAAAGCCATTCATATTTATTCCGTTGACACTGCTAGATACTTTGCCGGAGGTTACATCTGACAGGATATTATGCTGTTTGTCATCTCCATGGCTGGACCGGTTAGACATGCCTTTCACTGCAGATATGCAGGCCTGCTTTCTGTCATAAGTAAAACTTCACAAACTCAAAAGAGGAATTCTACATCAACCCTCACCTCAAAAGCATATTTATAATGTGAACATGTTAGTAATACGGTAACTTACATAACCAGTCTCTAAATCAAATACAGGAATGTAAACACTATTTTTAGCAAGATGCAATATAAAATATATAAATTAGAACAGATACAAATTTACAGTGGATTCCAGAGGAGGGGTGAAGTATGTGAGAAATCTTGTTACCATCAAAAATGCACCAACTTAAAATAATTTGCCCCTCACTAACCATCCCTAGCTTATTATCAATGACCGGCAAGTATCAATAATGTAGATATTACCAAAGACAGGAAAATTCCAATGGCATGCACTTAAAGGGAACTTAAAGTAAGAGGTATATGGAGGCTGCCATATTAATTTCCTATTAAATAATACAAGTTGCCTGGCAGTCCTGCTGATCTTTTTGGCTGCAATAGTGTCTGAATCACACACCTGAAATAAGCATGTAGCTAAGCCAGAGCAGGATTAAGGCTGAATGGGGCCCTAAGCGGACTTACAGATTGGGCCCCGCCACCCGGTATCACCCCCCCCCCCCCCCCCGACATGCAGCCAACCGAGGAGCCAGCATCTTACCTACTATCAGCCGCTCCCTGGCTGGAGCCCCTCCATGCTGCAACTCCTCTCAGCACTCTGCTGACGACGCAGCAGCATGTGATCCAGTCCAGAAGAACAAACAAGCAAGCAGCGGCCGTTGCTATGGTGATGTGGCCACATGCGAGCCCCGCTCTCTCCAGCCCAGCCTGTGCAGTCAGACGCAGACTGATGATGCCAGCAGCGTGACGCACGCTGCTGACATCAGTCTACGTCTGACTGCATAGTTTGGGCTGGAGTGAGCAGAGCTGGCATGCGACCACATCACCATAGCAACAGCCGCTGCTTGCTCGCTCATTCGTCTAGGCTGGATCACATGCTGCTGCATCGTCAGCAGAGTGCTGAGAGGAGTTGAGACTCAGAAGGGCTCCAGCCAGGGAGCGGGTGATAGAATGTAAGATGCTGGCGCCTCGGTTGGCTGATGGGGCCCTTAGACAGGGCTTGATTTGCCTGGTTGGTAATATTTTTTTCAAAAACACTTGATCTGCATGCTAGTTCAGGGTCTATGATTAACCATCTTAGCGGTATGGACGAGCTCAGCTCGTCCATCACCGCCGATGGCTGCCGCTCAGGCCCTGCTGGGCCGATTTTGTTCAAATAAAGAGCAGCACACGCAGCCGGCACTTTGCCAGCCGCGTGTGCTGCCCGATCGCCGCCGCTCTGCGGCGATTCGCCGCGAGCAGCGGCGAAAGAGGGTCCCCCCAGCCGCCTGAGCCCAGCGTAGCCGGAACAAAAAGTTCCGGCCAGCGCTAAGGGCTGGATCGGAGGCGGCTGACGTCAGGACGTCGGCTGACGTCCATGACGTCACTCCGCTCGTCGCTATGGCGACGATCTAAACAAAACAAGGAAGGCCGCTCATTGCGGCCTTCCTTGTTTATTCTGGGCGCCGGAGGCGATCGGAAGAACGCCTCCGGAGCGCCCTCTAGTGGGCTTTCATGCAGCCAACTTTCAGTTGGCTGCATGAAATAGTTTTTTTTAAATTTAAAAAAAACCCTCCCGCAGCCGCCCTGGCGATCTTAATAGAACGCCAGGGTGGTTAAAGGAATACTTAAGTCTAGAAAAAAAAATGACATTTACTCACCTGGGGCATCCCTCAGCCCCCCGAAGCTGGATGGTGCCCTCGCAGCCCCGCTCCGATCGTCCTGTCCCCGCCGGCGGCTACTTCCGGTTCGGCGACAGCCGCCGACAGGCTGGGAACGCGGCTGATTTTCCGCGGTCCCAGCCGCTGCTATCACTCTCTATGCTGCTATAGCGTATATATATACGCTATAGCAGCATAGAGAGTGATAGCAGCGGCTGGGACCGCGGAAAATCAGCCGCGTTCCCAGCCTGTCGGCGGCTGTCGCCGAACCGGAAGTAGCCGCCGGCGGGGACAGGACGATCGGAGCGGGGCTGCGAGGGCACCATCCAGCTTCGGGGGGCTGAGGGATGCCCCAGGTGAGTAAATGTCATTTTTTTTCTAGACTTAAGTATTCCTTTAAATGTATTGGAGACAGAGGACCAGCAGGACAGCCAGGCAATCTGCATTGATTAAAAGGCAATAAATACTGTATGTCAGCCTCCATATCCCTCTCACTTTGGGTGTCCTTTAAGCAAACACAACACCAACAATGGGTAAATAGCAATGCCAGTCTGTAGATAATATAAAAGACAGTAAGATAATATCAATCAAGAGAAACTCATACTAATGACAGCCAGGCAGATATCACAAATAATGGGCAATTCATATTAATGACAGTCAAATTTGATAGTAATTATAAAACTGCCCCATTACCGCTTTACTGCCCCATTTATTGACCTCTTCATTATAATGCCCTTGTTTTTGCGCCGTTCATTATAACACCCCACCATTCATTACAAAAATATCCAGACATTAGTGCCCAGAATATTTTGAGCCCACAATACGTCCCATTCAGTAGTATACATTTCAAATGCTCTTTAGTAAAAAATAATAACATTCACATTGGCAGTCTAAAATGTTAAAGGACATCCGAGGTGACATGTGACATGATGAGACATGTGTATGTACAGTGCCAAGCACACAATGAAACTATGCTGTGTTCCTTTTTTTTCTCTGCCTGAAAGAGTTAAACAGCAGGAATGCAAGTGACAGTTTCTGTGCAGTCAGGAACTGGTCGGGACCTCACTTGTCCCATTGCTGAGGCACAAGGAGCCCTTCCACGTTTATATTTTCCATAAAATATGGTGGTGTAATTTAAGGAGGTCATACTAATGAAAAAAATAGAAAGACTAAAAAATAGAAAGACTAAAAGAAACAGCTCTCACTGTGTGTACTAGAGGTGCATCTCCCCCCCCCCCTCACACACACACACACACACACACACACACACACACACACACACACACACACACACACACACACACACACACACACACACACACACACACACACACACACACACACACACACACACACACATATACAACTATGAATCAGTTGCTTAAAGGAACACTATCAATTAATTATATATTCAATTACATATTAATACTCTATATTAGGGTACACATTACCACTAGTGCGAGGGGCCCTTTATTTATTCACCCAGTTCTCTCTCCCTCTCTCCTTGCTTAAAAAACATCTTTCATTCCTCACACAGCTCACAAATATACTTCACTGTGTTTCAGCATGCAGGAGACATGAGGAGGCTGATCTGAGGAGGTAACATGTAGCTAGATGTGCTGTATTATTACTGTAATATAACTAGCAGTCAGGGGTGATGTATATACAATACTCCTGACTGACTGACTGACTGGCTTGCTTGTGATTATACACTCAAGGCTGAATCTAGTTCATAGGCTGCTATGTGGCGTGTGCTGAGAGGGAGAGACATTGTTTACAAAGCTTTATCAGGATCTTTATCAGTCAGAGAAGCAAAGATAATAAACACACATTGCTGGAATCTTTAACCCCTTGCCACCATCTGAATAATTCTAGGTACACACGATACAATGTTCTGTTAGATTCACCTGCTAGATCAATTTTTTTCAACATGTCCGATCTTAATTTTGATCAATTTTCTGATCACATTCACTACTATGGAAATCGATCAGAAAATCGATCGAAATTAAGATCGGACATGTTGAAAAAATCAATCTGGCGGGTAAATCTAACAGAAAATTGTATTGTGTGTACCTAGCATAAGATTCTTTCAGCAAAGTGATTATTTAACTATACACTGAGGAGTTGACAGCAAACCCCCCTGTGTAGGAACATGGTCTAACCATGCAGAGCCCGACACTTTCATATCTAAAACTGACGGATGATTTTACAGCAGAGAGGCTGAGCTGTGTGAGGAAATAAATTGCTCCTTGTACTTGTGGTAATGTGTGCCCTAACATACAGCATAAAAAAAGTTGTTTTAATAGATTGTATGAGATTAAAAACATCTCAGGTTCTACACTTACCTGGGTACAGCCCAGTAGCTTGGCCGAGTCATGCTTCCTCGTGCATTTGTGGCCCAGCCGCACACTCCCCTGCCGCTCTCCCGTTGCTGGGAGCGTTCTGTATCTGCGCAGTAGTACTGTAAGCGCAGAATGCTCCCAGCAGCTGCATCGCGACGAGGGAGCAGAGGACAAGAGCCACTCGGGAAGACAACGAGGGACCGAACGGCCTCAATGGGGCTTCAGGCAGAAAACGTCCCCACCACTCTACTTACCCGGGGCTTCCTCCAGCCCCTTGCAGTTGACATGACCCACCCTGCAGCTCCACGCTCAGCCGTCGGCCCGTGGTCCACGTCGGTGCAAAGGGCAATCTTGAGGTCGTCTCTACTGCACCTGCATGAGCGCCACTGTCAATCAAGCCCAAGTTGCCCGCGGCATACTGTGCAGTACACTGCAAACAACGTGGACTTGACTGACAGCGGTGGTCGCATAGGCGCACTAGAGGAGGTTTCCCTCTAGCCCAGCGGGGCCCTGGGCCAGTGGCTGAGCATGGAGCTGCAGTATAAGACATGTCAGCTGCAAGGGGCTGGAGGAAGCACCGGGAAAAGTAGAGTGGAGGGGAACGGTTTTTGCCTGATGACTCCTTTAAGGAAGCCCCAGGTAAGTATGGTACCTGAGATGTCTTTCATCTCAGATACACTTTAAGTATTATTATTATTTATTGTATTTATAAAGCTCCAACGTATTATGGAGCACTGCACAATAGATAAATGGGTTAACATACAAGGTAGCACGTACAAGGAACTCACAACAAAACAAAATCATGCAAATTCATTTTAATTTGACTATCACTTTAGGTTGTCCTGGACTAGAATGCTCAGCTGGATTTAGTTACACAATTTGTAGATGAGTCAGATTTGCCTCCAGCAAAGTCTACCCTACCTCCAGCTGCTTGTTGCTTTGGTAAGCGGTGGTAACGTTACACTAAGCAGGAGTCTGATGGAGTACATCAGAAGGGCACGGGTGTTTGCTTGGCATTTCAGTTTGCAGTTTGATATTTGAAAGCACTCAACATTTGTTCTTATCTCTTGGTGCTGTACACACCTGTGTACATAAGGGGTCACGTTGCTTACCAGAATCACAGTGAGTCATTAAATCAAGGCTCTGGCTGCCAATTACTGGATGCTATAGTTTCCCAGGTACAGGCCAGATCTGAATAACATTTCTTGTATCTCTTAAAGTGGTCTGATACTCTGACATAACATTCAATAAAAATGTGTTTTGCTACTTTTTATTACTCATACAGATATCATATTTGCTTTTGTGCACAAATAATATTGTCGGTCTACAAATTACAAGTCTACAACGTGTAGTTTATCTTGCCCTGAAAGCTGCCATAGCATTTTATTACACCTGCTTTTTATTATATATTAAAATCTTCTAATGAGCTGTTTTGAACTGTGTGTATGGCTGAAGCAGAGAGAGCTCCCCAGAGAATGCTTTTTACTTGTTACACACAAATGTATCAACATTGGAATGTAAACAAAGATTATTATCTCCAGTCTGGATGCGGATTTGAAGCTGAATAGCCTTTGCATAGCAGGACAAAGTGATGTGTTTAACCATTTCAGTGATGTTCTGCTACAACTTTTTTGGGATAGTAGCTTTAAAGCCGTAAGGAATCTTTTAGAGCAAAGTAGAAATGCTGACTTTCAGACCCCATTAAAGCGTACCTGAAGTCAGAACTTCCCCTCTGCTCTAAAAGATAAGCAACAGCATAATATCCTTTAAAGAAAAACATTTCTTTGTTACTGCTTACAGAACTCCTGCAATAAATCTGCAGTATCTACTTCTTGCTTTGATGGAAGCAGACAAAGGGTTAGCATCCTATGTTTACATATTAGCTGTATATGCCGAGGACTGACGAATTTCTGTGCTAACACAGCTGAAAAGGTCAGCACTGCTGGCAATATATTTATTCATTCATATGTTCCATAGGTTCCAATAGCCTGATGGCCGTTTCACACTTTTGTGCTTCTACGAAGGCAGCCTCCGTAGAAGCCCGTAAGTGTGAAATGGACATCAGGCTATTGGCACCCAGCACCCACCTCATTAGATTGTCACCGAACCTGCACTGGTATGTCACCTTTTCTCTTCTCACTATTAAAGCTAATTTAAACCAAAATCTAGTAGGTTGTGGTGGGTAGCCAGGAATTTTAATGCTGTAATGTTACCCATAGATTCCCTGAGAGATCGATGACACCTAAAATCATATCTGGTATAATAGTGTTTCAGGGATATAATGTAAAAAAATCTCTCTCAGTCTGGCCTCCCCAATGCATGTTGCAACTGTGTCCCAGATACTACCCTACTCAGAATCTCCACCCTGCAAAATACATGTTCTCTAACCTACTTCAGCCACCTCTTGTGTCCATGATTGTTCACGTGTCTCTTCTCTGCTGTCAAACTCCCTGACACATTTTGTTTACCTTTCTTAAACCACAACCTAAGGCCCGGTTCACATTAGCGTTCGCTATCCGGATTTTCCGGATCTGATCCGGACCGCATACTGTACAAACGGAACGTACGTTCCGCATAGCAATGTAAAGTCTATGCGGACGTTCACACGCGTCCGTTCCGTACAGTACGGAGCCGGATCGGATCCGGACTCTTTTCCAACATGCGCTATTTTTTGGGTCCGGATCTCCGGCCCACGCACCCGGACCGGAGCCGGACCTGAGCCTGACAGCCCCATCAGGAGCACAGAAACCAATGGGGAACGGAAGGCACAGAACACACTGCCTACAAAAACCTGACGTTCTACCCCACTTCCTATGCGTATGCAAGCGGCCATTTCGGATGGGGACACATGGGCCAAGCATGTCTGGAGTGGAGCAGCAGTGACAGACGTGCTGGAGCTGTTTGGCAGAATGTCGGAAGTGGAGGTGAGGCCTACAGCGGAGGAACCTGATTCTACACGTGCACCAGGTGCACCTTCTGCTGACCCCAACATTTTTTTTTCAAATTTCGCTATTTTTTGCCCACGGATCCGGATGGCAGCCTGATGCATGCCTGATACAAACGGACTGGATCCGGATTGGAATCGTACGGTTCTGATCAGGATCAGGTCAGGATCCGATCAGGATCCGGTCCGTTTATTTGGCAAAACGCAAATGTGAACGGGGCGTAAGACGTCACGTGTCCATCCAAGTACAATTTAACTACCGGTAGTTATTATCCTGCCATTTTATAATCCTCTACCATCCTGTAAGGCTGATCCTACCATGAAACCACCTGAAGTGGTGGCCATATTGCTGCTGCTGTGACTTGTGGTGCTACATTGTGCAGCAGGCACCCCTTTGCAAACTCTAGTGATCCTATTGGCCAAAGGCCCCCTTCCCCTCGCAGTACCACCTCCTTCCATTGAACCGCAATGAGAGGGGCTGGGAGGTAGCTCAGCCACACCTCCAACCATATTCTGATTGGGAGGGTGGTGAGACTTCCCCTCCAGAATGCAGGATGGCGTGCTCAGGGGCACTGCAAGAAGATGTAGCAGTGGTCACATGACTGCCACACTTGATATCGCAACCACAGTACTTAGGGGATTTTATAGGAGTTTAGTTTCATCTTACAGGCTTAGTGGAAGGGGGAGGGATTGAGTAGTATGATAATCTATTTTTCCTGGAGCTGAGCTTTAAATCCCAGCTACACTTTCTTGTTTTCCAATCCCCTGATAGTACGTCGGACCCCCTTCCCGCAAACACCCACTGTGGACTCACAGAGAGTTATTAACAATAACATTTGTAAAGTGCTTTTCTTCCATAAGACTCGAAACATCCCAAAGTTTTAATTATGATGTCATGCTGGTTTACCCATTCAGATCAACCATTAGTTTGTGGAAGTGGGTCAACATCATATGGCCTCCCATAGTCACTTCTAAGGAGGGGTTGCTCATGCAATTCAACCCCTTCCTTTGCTGCTGACTGAAGGGAGTGTGTGTGTGTGTTTGGGGGGGGGGGGGGGCTGACACACATAAATCTGCACATTTCTAAACAGGTCCAGTACTGTACTTTCAGTTTTGCATCAGTTTTCTGTTTTACCTGACTGGACCGGAAATGAACACCTTTTATGTCTGAACCATAGCCATAGAAACACCTATAAAACTGATGCCAACTGTCAAAAACTGACAGGACAGGACTGGACTCCTTTTTATATGTGAGCCAAGCCTACGGCTAGGGAGCCACTGCCGGCACTTCACTGCAGGAAATCTCAAAAATGCCCACCACTCTCAAATCACAGAAGGGTCAAGTGCCAAGTGCAAGTGCAAAGGTCCAAGTGCAAGGCCCAAGTGCAAAGGGCCAAGTGCAAGTGCCATGGGCCAAGTGCAAAGGGCCAAGTGTCAATTGCAAAGGGCCAAGTGCAAGTTCAAAGGACCAAGTGCCAAGTGTCAAATGAAAAGGGTCAAATGCAAAGGGCCAAGTGCCAAGTGCAAAGGGCCAAGTGCAATTGCGTGCAAGTGCCAAGTGCAAAGGGCCAAGTGTCAAATGCAAAGTGCAAGTGCAAAGGGCCAAGTGCAAGTGCTAAGTGCAAAGTGTCAAATGCAAAGTGCACTTTGCACTTTGCATTTGGCACTTTGCATGGCACTCTGCACTTGGCACTTTGCACTTGGCACTTTGCATGGCACTTTGCACTTTGCATGGCACTTTTGCTCTTGGCCCTTTGCACTTTGCATTTGGCACTTTGCATTTTGCACTTTGCATGGCACTTTACACTTTGCATGGCACTTTGCTCTTGGCCCTTTGCACTTGCACTTGGCCCTTTGAACTTGGCACTTGACCCTTTGCACTTGCACTTGGCCCTTTGTACTTGGCCCTTTGCACTTGGCTCTTTGCACTTGGCACTTGCACTTGGCCCTTTGCACTTGCACTTGGCACTTGCACTTGGCCCTTTGCACTTGGCCCTTTGCACTGGCCCTTTGCACTTGGCCCTTTGCACTTGACCCTTGCACTTGGCCCTTTGCACTTGCACTTGGCACTTGGCCCTTTGCACTTGGCACTTGACCATTTGCACTTGGCACTTGGCCCTTTGCATTTGGCCCTTTGCACTTGGCACTTGGCCCTTTGCACTTGCACTTGGCACTTGGCCCTTTGCACTTGGCCCTTTGCACTTACACTTTGCACTTGGCCCTTTGCACTTGGCCCTTGGCACTTGGCCCTTGGCACTGGCCCTTGGCACTTGGCCCTTGGCACTTGGCCCTTGGCACTGGCCCTTGGCACTTGGCCCTTTGCACTTGGCACTTGCACTTGGCCCTTTGCACTTGGCACTTGACCCTTTGCACTTGGCCCTTTGCACTTGGCTTTTGCACTTGGCCCTTTGCACTTGGCACTTTGAATTTGACACTTTGCACTTGCACTTGGCCCTTTTCACTTGGCCCTTTGCATTTGACAGTTTGCACTTGGCACTTGGCCCATGGCACTTGCACTTGGCCCTTTCTTTTGATATTAGTAAATTTACACTACCACTAGGTTTGCTACAGTAACTGTCATTTGCTGCATTTAAATGTACTTTTTTCCTTTGAAACTTTAAAATCGATTTTCTCGAAAACTATAAGGTCTCTTTGAAAAAAAAATGTTCCTCTTGTACCCACATATCTCCTTAACATACCCTGCAAATTTGGTGATTCTAGCTTGTAAGGGGGCTTAGATATTAAATGCGAAAAAAATGGACGTTAGGCGAAAATTAAGGCAAATTTTCGCCTTTCGAAACGAAAATAGATTTTCATGAAAATTCTATGAAATCGAAAACGGGATTTTCACGTCGAAAATGACTTGCGAAAATTCATGAGCAACACTGCCATAGACCTGGCTACCTATTCTGGGGACGCCTATAACCCTGGATACCTGGACAGGCAACACGTATAGGCCTGGTTACTTCCACCGGGGATACCTTTTGACCTGGTTACCTATACTGGGGGCACCTATTTTGGGGGAACTGCTGCTTCCAGATTATGTGTATTTTGGGGGAACCACTGCTGCCAGATTACATGTATTTTGGGTGATCCGCTGCATATTTTGGGGAACTGCTGCCAAATTATGTGTATTTGGGGGAACGGCTGCTTCTAGATTACGTCTATTTTGGGGGAACGACTTCCATATTATCTGTATTTTGTAGGAACTGCTGCCATATTGCATGGATTTTTGGTGAAATGCTGTCAGATTACATGTATTCTGGGGGGAAACACTATGGCAGAGTTCAAACTTCCCGGCAGACCTTTTACACAACTGCTAAGGTCATGTATATTTTGCCCCACCCATGACCACGTCCACATTCTGTTGCGTGACCACACCATTTTTTTCGGCGCAGGGTTTTTTGTCAGTGTAAGATATCTGTTGGCAGTAAATTATTATATCTTAGTCTGTAAAAAATAACATGGAATGTGGCTGAACACTGGTACGGGGCCCATCAATCTCCTATTGCCCGGGGGCCCCATGAGTTATAGCTGCTCGTTTATGCAAATAACTTCCTTGTTGCGGTGGAATTGACTAGCGGCTCTTGTCACACATTCTAATGAAACATATTCATTATATAACCCAAACTCTTTGCCTCATCTTGTACAGTAGAGGATTATTGCATATACTTATATAGAAATAATAAAAACATTAAAACTATTATGAAATGAAGATTACAATAGAACATGAATTTACTCTATCCTGACGTAACATCCCACATCACATTTAAAGCAGCCATCCACATTTTTTTATTGCCAATAACAGTCCATTCCCCACCATTTCTCCAGTGCATCCCATACGTCCTCCATTAGGGCTGGTTCACACGGGCGTCTGCTGAGCTTTCGCTTGGCGTCGCGTTCAAACGCCATCATTTAAAAGCTAACTGGTATCTGCTATGGTTTCCTGGCGTTTACCGCCTCTGAAAGCAGCATGTTGCTTTCGAGACTAGACGCAACGCCAGGATCAACCGACAGGCTTTCATGAAAGCCTGCAAAAGCAAGCTCTAAACACTCCCATTCACTTGAATGGGACAGTGGTAGATCACACAAAACGTCGCGTCAGAAACGCTGCGTTTAATGCCGCAAAAGCATCCGTCTGAACCAGCCCTTACACAGAGCCCATCCACATCCACTAACTTCCCTTCTGCTCATATTACTGCACAACTCACTGTGCGGATGATGCAAAAATATGCCACAGTGATTAGTGACTGTGTATGTGTGACCCTCTCCCTCACAACCCCCCTCAAAGAGGCTTAACGGCCCTTAGTTAAATTTGATCAAAATTTATAATTTATGATTTATACCCCATTACTCAGTGCATAACTGTGGCGCGTGTTGTATCATACCCCACTACAATCATCTATCATAGAACATGTGTCATATGTCAGTGCACCAATCAATCTTAACCCTCCCATTAAAGAAAACCTGAATTGAAAATTAAAAGTCAAAATAAGCATACACAAGTCATACTTACCTTCCATGTAGTCTACTCCTCAGTGTCTTTCTCCTGTCCCACGTCCTGTTTGTTCACTGAGATCAAGGGAATTTTCTGTCCTCCATTTTGAAAATGGCCATTACCCCATAACAGCTTTCTGGTCAGCACACAGTTAAAGGGGAACTGAAGAGAGAGGTATATGGAGGCTATCATGTTTATTTCCTTTTAGACAATACCAGTTGCCTGGCAGCCCTGCTGATCCTCTGCCTCTAATACTATTAGCCATAGCCCCTGAACAAGCATGCAGCAGATCAGGTGTTTCAGTGGTTCAGAATTATAAGTCTGATCTGACAAAACTAGCTGCATGCTTGTTTCTGGTTTTAATCCGATACTACTGCAGAGAAATAGACCAGCAGGGCTGCCAGGCAACTGGTATTGATTAAAAGGAAATAAACATGACAGCCTCCATATACCTCTCTCTTCAGTTCCCCTTTAAACTGTAACATCGCCCACTTGAGCCATAGGGAAACATGGATTACCTGGTACATCAGTTTATCTCTCAGCTATAACTGACAGCAACTGATATTTTACTGACAGCAACGGAAATATTTCAAATCTGACAAAATGTTGTCAGAACTGGAAGGGATTATAATCAGAAGAAAATGGTGCGCTTCTGAGAGGAACTGATGGCAAGGTAACTATGAAAATGTTCATTTGAAGTTACCTCATGTGTTTATTTTAAATATTTTTACTCAGTACAGGTTCTCTTTAAGTGTGCCTACCCACCTTGTACTGTGTGAACCCCTAATCAATCTTAACCCTCCCATTGAGCGTGCCTCCCGCCTTGTACTGTGTGAGGGCGTGGCCTCAGGCACTGCAGCAGCAGAGACGCGAGATCGAGCGGCCAGTGAGGACGTCCTATGTTTTATATGCGCATTTCTACTATTCACATGTGAGTGCAATTTTATGATCCTTTTAATGATAATAAACGGAGTTATGCTATGGAGGCTCTGTTTTTGAGTTTTTAAGGAGGACGGTTTTATTTATGAAGAAAAGCAGTGTGTGTAACATCACTTCAAGCGAGTTTAGCTGATCTGTACTGGGTCAGCCCAGCTATCTGGTGAGCGCTTACTTGTACTATTCTGCATGGTTATTAAGTTATTACACGCTGATCCCCTGACACTCTGTGGCAGTTATAACACGGTGGAGAGCACGGCGGGCGGAGGAAGTATTTTGCACACTGTATGCAAACTAGATTACACTATGTACTCTCCCATTTCCTTCTGAGCCATATACAGGGAGAAGTTTTTATTTCTGGGTCAAATCTGACCGTTTGAGCGAGCCTTGCTGATATATAATGCTAGGTCCAGGGCTTGCCCACACTTCCCTTTAGGTGACGCATGGTGGTTTGGGGGCCCCAGCGAGTGAGAGAGACCTGGGGCCCCCGGGCTGTCATGTGGACCAGTGTTTGTGATATATAATGCTATCAGCCACTGGACATTGGTGAGAGTATAATTGCTGTCAATACTTGTGAACATACCATCATTTAATGTGGATCTGTATACTGAAACTGACAAGCTACAAGGAAGTGACTCTCTCATAGGATTTGGACTTTTGAAGATACCGCTATATCATTGTATATAATAGTGTGAGCGCTGTACACACAACCATACATACTAATACAGGGAGGTGATACCCCCCATTTGTGTATAGCGACCTACTAGGAGAGTGTGAACTAGGTTGTCTTGTTTGTCTAGGAGGAGTATTCATACCACCCTTTATAGACCCACTGGGATAGTGAGAACTAGGTACTCCCTATAGCAATTCACTGGGGTAGTGTGAAGCAGGTATTTGCATATAGCGAAAAGTATTGTTTAAAAGGAAATTGATGGAACTATTTCCAGACTTTCACACATTAGAGCATGAGAGAAAACTCTACATTCTATTAGGAGAAGAGAAATCCACAGTGACAATCGCTGCACACTATGTCACAGCATGCCACAGACTGAGAGGAGCATAAAGGAACTGTAATCCCAAAAATGTCCATGAACTGCTAACCTACTGTACCCCTACCCCACCCCATGTCCCCCATTACCCCCGCTTTGGCAATGCCTGTATTGAAGCTTGGTCATGCTAATAAAGTTATCTTTGATTTGATTGATTGATTTGATTTGAATATGGCAGCCTCCATATTCTCCTCACTTCAGTTGTTTAACATGACTTCTGGATTCTGTTTCAGCACCATGGACAGCAACACCAGGAATATTACATGACAAGCAATGTGGAATCTAATTCAGTACCATGGACAGCGTCTGTCTTTCAGCTATATGACATGACAAGTCTATTGCAATAAAGTCTTCTAGGAAGTTATCACTTCATTTTCTTGCCTTATTTATGTGAAATATTTGTATATCCAAAAGTCAAATATTTACTGAAGTAAAAACATTTCCAGAAAAGTGATATCAGATTTTATTTGGAGCAGCTTATCTTGAGTACTGCGGCTGCTGAGCCTTTGAAAAGTTATTACATAGATTTATTTATTATTTATTTATTGTATTTATAAAGCGCCAACATATTACGCAGCGCTGGACATTCGTTTAGGTTACAGACAATATTTAGGGGTGACATACAGCAAAATGACAATACAGGAATACAAGAAAGACCAGATCACGCAGCACAGTATGAGTACCAGGTAATGCTTAGTCAGTCACTGGAGGGGAGCATGGAGATTAGGCAAGTTAGGTTCACTCAGATGCATAGCATGGGTTCACAGTAATGGAGTTGCATGATCAGGTAGGACACAAAAGGAGGAGGACCTTGCCCAAAGGCTTACAATCTAGATGGAGAGGTAAGGACACGAAAGGTAGGGGACCAGAGTTCAGCTGTGGGTTTAGAGCACTTGTGAGGGGTAGTAGGCCAGAGTGAAAAGGTGAGTTTTGAGGGCCTTCTTGAAGATGTTGAAGGAGGGGGCTGCCCTAATGGGTGGTGGTAGGGAGTTCCATAGTGTTGGAGCAGCTCTTGAGAAGTCCTGGGGGCGTGCATGGGACTAGGTGATGTGTGGGGCGGTCAGGCGAAGTTCATAGGAAGAGCGGAGTGAGCGGCTAGGTGTGTACCTCTGAGTAAGATCGGAAATGTAGGTTGCAAAAGTTTTGTGGATGGATTTTTAGGTCAGACACAGTATCTTGAATCTGATTCTGGACTGGATAGGAAGCCAGTGCAGGGATTCACGGAGGGGAGCCGCCCTGGTGGAGCGATGGGAGGAGTGGATAATTCTGGCTGCCGCATTCATGATGGACTACAGTGGGGCTGTTCGGGTCATAGGGAGACCAGACAGCAGGGCATTGCAGTAGTTAAGGCAGGAAATTATGAGGGCATGGATGAGGAGTTTGGTGGTGGCAGAGATAGATAAGGTGAGAAATGAGATAAGAAGTGATAAGTGCAGTGAGACGCTTTAGTGCATCAGGGCCAAAATAATGCCAGGAACTGGGCACAGTACCAGTCACAGCAGGCGCAGTTACTTTGCAGTTCTCTTGAGGCAAATTGCCATAAAGGATTTATACTTACCTGGGGCTTCCTCCAGCACCCTGTATTCTGTCAGCTCCCTCTGAGTCTGTTTGGTCCACTTCCTTCCCTTCTCAAGCTGCCGACAAGCTCCTTGTCTGCAATTTCAGAGCAGGATCAACCACCAGGCAACCTAGGCAGGTGTCTGGGGCCTAGTGGGTGTCAAGGGGCCCACCAGCCACCTTCTCTGTCTCTCCACTTCAGCTTATCAAAAAGACCACAAGGGGCGCCAAATCTACCACCTTGCCTAGGGACCCATTACATCTTAATCCATCTCGGGAAGGGGGGGGGGGGAATGAAATGGCCGGTTGGATCCAGAAAAGCGCAGGAAGGACAGAGGCATGTGATGAAATCACTAACTAGGGATGATCAAAGATATGCAAATTCTTCTGAGTTGATGCGAATGTATATGCAAATATATGCAGCTTGAAAATGGACCAGTTTCAACCTGGGTTTAAATTGATTGGTCCATTTTCAAACTGCATACATTTGCATAATAATTTCGGAAGCATTTGCATCTCATTTATCATCCCTATCACTAACATGCTTCTGTTTTCAGAAAGACAAGACACTAAACATTTATATCACACTTTTTACCTGGCAGACTAGAGCTTCCTCTAGGACAGGGGTCTCAAGCTCGCGGCCCGCGGGCCATTTGCGGCCCTCTATACAATATTTTGTGGCCCTCGCCGGCAAAAGCTTCCTTATAGTTCGCTTCAGTGCTCCCAAGTAATCCGCCGCATCCCCGCCGCTAAACGAGAGCTGCAGAGCGCCCAAATCCCCCGGGGGGCAATCCGCCGGCATTTCCTGGAAGGGGCAGAGCTTTCAGCTTCAGCTCTTCCCCTCCTGACATCAAACGCCGCACGGATCGCTGCCTCTCCCCGCCCCTCTCTGTGAAGGAAGAGTGAGAGGGGCGGGCAGAGGCGGCGATGCACCGCGATTGTGAAATTCCTTATGCGGCCCAGCCTCATCCTGACTTTGCCTCCTGCGGCCCCCAGGTAAATTGAGTTTGAGACCCCGGCTCTAGGACATGCTCAACAGCAGTGTTAGGTAGTCTTGCTACCAGGTAGTCACTGAATAGGTGCTGGCTTACTGAACATTAAGAGCTGAGATTTGAACTCTGGACTCCTGTGTCAGAGGCAGAGCCCTTAACCAGTACACTTTCCAGCCACACATTAGTCACATTGTGCCTCTGGTATATTTTAACAAACTGCGCATGCGCAGAATGCTCCCAGCCATGTGCACAGCCAGGATTGCACATGTGCAGTGTCCCATGACTCAGCCAAATTGTAGACTTTACAGGGCTGACAGCGACAATACCGTGGGGACCAAGAGGACAGAGAAGGTGCTAATGAACTACAGGGAGCTGGAAGAAGCCCCAGGTGTGTACAAAGTCCTTGCTGGAATTTATCTCACTTTAAACAGCACAGCACCACTTCTAGAGCTGAAGATTAGGTACAGTTTTACTGTATTCAATAGAAATTAGAAATGAGTTATGTATAAAAAGTTTTGTAAAATGTTTGCAGTTTTTGCATGGTACAAAAGTAAGATACTGACTGTGTCAACGCCTAAGCAATTTCCAGCTGCCTACTTACATATCATCATCTGTTTTTATGAGCAGAGTATTATCTCCCCTTTATTTGCTCACTAATTACTTCACTAGGAGTATATCTGGTAATTTTTCCTGTAGCAATGATTTCAGTTAGCTTCAGTGAGGTGTAAGTATGCATTCAAAAGACATCAAAAGACCACAGGCCAGTCTTATAGTTTTTCAAATTCTTTTTTAGTGTGTTTATTGTTTTAGAGGGCAAAATTATTTTATATATAATCCCACTTTAAGAAGAATACCCCATCCTCATCAACTCCTATTATAAATGCTGTAGAGTAAAGAGGCCAATGGATGTGAAAAAATACTGCGCACAAAAGGTAAATTTGAAATTTTTATTTAGTCAGGTCCACGTGAATAGAATTTCTATCAACAACAATGTATCAGTCATCAATTCATTACGTTCAGTATAAAATAAATGTTAAAATAATGTAATCAAGTAAATAAAATATGCAAATGGATTGCCAATTGTACCCAATAAACAAAAACCCCAACTCTAGAAGAATTCTAAAACAGCTGTTTCTCTGAGGTCAGGTTACTCCAACTTCAGTCTGACTCCTCCTCTTCTCACTTAGCATAGTCAACCAGACCCTCAGGTTTACAATGCCGCAGAGTGGGTGCTTCCATACATACAGGGAGTGTTTGGCTTTCTTATTAAAAGAGAAAAATAGCATGCATTGCAAACTATCATGCGCACATGCACAAAGGTTTAATTGTGATATAAAATTATACACAAAAAACCCTCCAAAACATAAAAATGATATAAAACTACAGATAGCCACCTTGTAAACTATTAAACAAGTAAATTGACCAAAAACTGTTACTGTTAAAAAAGGACCGCGCAAACTACTTTTAGCATCATAAAAGGCTCCATAAAATCAGATCAGTATTTACAAAATACAGCAAAGTGCCCATTATGCAGAACTCAGGCATCTGGAAGTCTCAACTAACCAGCATGCCTGAGGGGGGTAACGGAGGGAGACCTTTGGCAGTTTGCAGGGCAGAAATAACTTACTGATCCTCCGGGCGGCATCTTCCACGCATCCTGTAACTCCCAGCGGCTTTTCAGGGTCCATGCACATCTCCAGATGTGTCACCTGACCTGATGCGGGTCAGGTGACATGCCAGGAGCCTACACAGAGGACGTCAAAAAGCTGCTGGGAGCTACAGGAAGTGTTGAAGACCAGTAAGGATCGGTAAGTTGCTTCTGCTGCATGGAGGGGAAGTTAACATTATTTTCGTCTAGTTGCTCAAGCAATCGGCAAGCACGTGTATCCAGCATCAGGCAATCCCCGACTTTGCTGTAACTATAAAGCTTTCAACAACAAAAAATAATTGTATTGGACTCTCACGCCTTTATTAATTTTTCAGCACAGAAATTACCGTAGTTTGACGTTTCAATTCCTCTCAACAGCTCTTTGTTGTCCTTAGAGGGAAATATAGGTAGCCATCTTTATTTCCACTGAAAGCGTACAATGTGCCTGACTGTGTATACAACCTCTGAATCAATGACTCAAGATGAGTACATCAATCAGGTGATCTGCCTTCTCTGTCAACATACTTACTGTAGGTGCTTGAGCCTAACACAACTAAAGTAGAGCGCAGTGCCCATGTGTCTCCCAGTCCAGGCTTTTTGGAAACTTTCAAGTAAGATATACATGATGGTCGGTGCAAATAAATATAAGCATGTGCTAAAAGGGGTGGTTCAGTATGAAACTCCTATTGGCTGCATTAGTGTGTTGTGACCATGAAATGCATGAAATATTGAAAGGAGGACTCTGCAGCATAGAAGACAGTCCCAACCCAACTACTGATACAGCCCTAACCAATTATCTTTTTAATAGCTCTTCAAGACTTCCCTGTGGCCTATCTGCAGATTTGGTTAGCAATTTTACAAAAAAACTCTCAGTAACCACATCACGCAATAAGTGTTGGCAATGAATCATGAAATGTTACTAAACCACTAAATCAAAAAATAAAATAAGGCATTATATTCAGTAACTCAGTACAAATGAAATCAATGGGAATTTAGCCCGAGCAAGCAGTCAGATTTAAAAAATATCATACAGTCACCTCTCTGAAGGTGATGTCTGATTGGGTCCATTGAATGACTGTACTAGGAACCAATCAGAACCCAGCCCTGCAGGGCAGTCAGAACAACGAAGATTATTTCTAAATGGTCACTAAAGGTTTTGCACTTTGGTCTTCATTTGATAGGCCATGTCCATCCAAAACATGCTGGTGTCTTCTTCATATATTGACACCAGAAACTTGGGGGGATCCAGCAGGAGTCCTCCACTTTGACTTTGTGAAAGGGGCAGAGATACAAACTTTTGCTGGGAACTTTCTTACATATGTGAAGTTAGTAGGTGGTTTTACCCACTGTCATCCACTCAAAACTCACACATGAGATCAGGGTGGACATGGCCTTACAGGAAACCTACTGGCACAGAACAGCCTGCCTTTTAGTCAAGAATAAGAAATAAAGTGTTACATGTAACATATTAGGTAGAGAAAATTCTACTACAGGTGTAGCTTTACCGCTAGGAGAACCTGTGCCCAGATGGCACACTTTTCTGGCAAACTTTGGCAATAAAATCAGAATTATTGACAGCTGAGGAAGGAGATGAGGCTTATGCCAGTTTTCTATGACTTCCCACTAATCAGTTCTCTGATTTTGACTCCCTGAGGATGACTAGAGTTGTGCAGTGAATAGTACTGAAGTGATGCTGTGTTCATCCATTCATGTGTAGAGAAATATATAACATGACTGGCTGTCTGACATGAGCATAACTTGACTTAATTGTTTCGCTACAAGAATAACTCCTCCACAAATCCACTTCATTGTGATTGGAAAGAATGGTGAGACAGTGCCTTCTTTCTTCAGAGGAGGTTCCAGCAGGGCATAGAATAGTTAAACATATGGGGCCTCTCAAATAAAATCCATTCCAGTGGCCCCCTTTGAGGGAAATGTTGTTCTAGTCAGCCATAGCCAAGTTTTCTTTCAGTTACTATATTAGGAAAGCATGGATTATAATGAACTTTATATGAACTCCCCATGGTCTCCTTTCAAATGCATGTCTTTAAAGGGAACCTGAAGCGAGAACTGTATGGAGGCTGCCAAATTTACTTCCTTTTATGGAAATTCCAATGCCTGGCAGCCCTGCTGATCTAAAATGAATTAAATTAGTACATGGCAAATAAATGTTTGGTCAGCTGCTCCCACTTAGCAGCCTTGCTTTTGTTGTGTATGCAGAGCTTCTGTTTGGGTTCAAGGTGCGTTTGCAGTTTCTGGGGGGGGGGGGGGCTCAGCGCATCTCTGATTGTAGGCCATTCAGAGGCGGCCTGGTGATGCGCTGATCCACCTTTTGCGCAATTTTTAATTTTCGATTTTACTTGGTAGCGCACCCAGGCTATGCATATGCATAGGTTAGGATTTAGTTAGTGTTAGGTCCCCTCCCATAGGGGGATGACTTCTCCGCAGTGGGAGGGACGAGTACTTAACAAGTTGCATGCAAGCTGTTACAGGAAACCAACATCCTCCAGTGGTAGACAGGTTATGTGTATGCTAGGTGTGTATTTTATGCCACAAGTGGGGCTTGCATTCTCTTGCAGGTATAAGTCCAATTTGCAAAGTGAACACAGCTCCACTCCACCACTTCCACTGCAGTGCTCGACCCAGGTTGGCAAGACCAAAGGATGCAGTACAGAAGGGATGGTCCGCACTTATCAGATTGAAGTAACCTTTATTAAGGACATATCCAGATTAAAACTCGGCAGGCATCATAGCTGACATGTTTCGGACTCAAACGTCCTTAATCAGCTATGATTAAGGACGTTTGAGTCCGAAACATGTCAGCTATGATGCCTGCCGAGTTTTAATCTGGATATGTCCTTAATAAAGGTTACTTCAATCTGATAAGTGCGGACCAACCCTTCTCTCTTGCAGGTAGGCACTTGCCTGTTTTTAAGTAGCGCTGTTCATTTCTTTGCCAAGCCCTGCTGATCTACTTGGCTGCAGTATTGTCTGAATCACCCCAGAAAAAAGCATGCAGCTAATCTTTTCAGATCTGGCAATAATGTCAGAAACACCTGATCTGCTGCATGCTTGTTCGGGTCAATGGCTAAAAGGATTAGAGGCAGAGGATCAACAGGACTGCCAGGCAACTGGTATTGCTTAAAAAGAATTAAATATGGCAACCTCCATATACCTCTCACTTCAGGTGTTGCTGAGAAAATGCTGCATGTAGCGCGATTGTGATAGCGCCGCAATCGCTGCAGTGTGAGTATTCCCATAGCATTGCTTGTACTTCAGCGCTTTGCTGATCGCCGGTGATCAGCAAAGTGCAAAACGTGGGCTGAAAAGCCTGAGTGAGAATGGGGCCTTTTCCTTACACACCTGGGGCCATATGCAATTTGCTTTTTCTCTTAAGTTTTCTCCTAGGTGATATTTTAACACCTTATCAATAAAATGCCATTTAAGCCACCCGCAAGCAAGAAAATACTCTAAATAATTTTGATAGTACTTTTTCACCAACTTTAAGGTACCTTTTCAATTGTAAAATGCTTAAAAGTTATTTTAAAGAGAATATGAAAATGATCTCCTAGGAGATAACTCAGGAGAAAAAGTGAATTGTGTATGGGCCAATTAGGCTCGGTTCCCACTAGAGGCCGGCAGCAGCATGAGGCTCTCCATAGGCTGCATTAGGCCAAATCTCCCTAGCAACTGGCAGAATTTTCATTGGTCCACCATGAACCAATGAGAATTCTCCCTGTTGCTGAGGCTTCTTTTACAGCCCAATGGGGATTTCCATGCTACTTTCCTGTGTACAGGAAGTGAGGGGCGTGGCCCGGGACAGATTATCGTGGACTACACGGAAGTGTGGTACGCTTACCAGATCGGTTGCAAAGTGACAAGTGTGAATGGCTCCTATTTATACAATAGAAGCCGTTCACTGTCCATTTAGTTATCAGCTGAAGAACGGACAAAAAATGTCCATTCTCCGCTCTAGTGGGAACAAAGCCTGACTCTATTGTTATTTAACCACTTGCCGACCGCGCACTCATAACGCGCGTCGGCAAAGTGGCAGCTGCAGGACCAGCGACGCAGTTCTGCGTCGCCGGCTGCAGGCTAATTAATCAGGAAGCAGCCGCTCGCGGCTCGCAGGCTAAATGTAAACACAAGCGGAAATAATCCGCTTTGTTTACATTTGTACAACGCTGCTAACAGTAGCAGCGTTGTACCAGATCAGCGATCCCCGGCCAATCAGAGGAGGGGGGCTTTGAGGTGCCCCCCCCCCGCAACACCCGGGCAGGCAGGAGCGATCAGACCCCCCCAGCACATCATCCCCCTAGTGGGGAAAAAAGGGGGGCGATCTGGTCGCTCTGCCTGGTGTTTGATCTGTGCTGGGGGCTGCAAAGCCCACCCAGCACAGATCAGCTAAAACAGCGCTGGTCCTTAAGGGGGGGGGGGGGGTAAAGTGTGGGTCCTCAAGTGGTTAAGCTGCAATGCAAATAATCTACTTCGCTAGCCATCCCTTGACTGATGCAGCTATTAGGAGTCAACCAGCCGGTTAGTGTGAATGTGTAGGAAATTAATTAAAAATGTAATTCCTACTAAATGTTCAGTCATATGACACCTCTTGGAGTTCTTCTTTAAAGGATACCAGAGCCCAAATCAATATGAGAAATGGGCGGAGCAGGCATGTATGGAGAGCTATCCTGATGCTTACCGCTCCTCCTGTTCTCTTTTCTGCCTCCCTCCCCCCACTGCCGGTAATTGCCCTCTGCCCCCCCTCCCCCTTCCAGTCGGCTGAGTTGGACATCGGTGCCTCTCAGCTGGCCGCGTTCTAAAGTACTCAACCACGGCCGGGAACCCTCTGCGCCATTCGCATGACGTCACATTGACACCATATACCATACATGCTTGCTCCCCCCGTTTCTCATATTCATTTGGGCTCTGGTATATTTTAAGTATTCAGCTTAAAACTGGAGACCCTTTGAAAAGGATGAAGACTACAAATGGGTCCCGGGGAGATCTGAAATTTCCATACTCGCTAGTGACCTCTGCAGACTCCTCTTGGTGATGGTAGAGCATTTCAGTAGAATTTCATCAGCTTTAGGTCTTGCTGGAATTTTAGGTTGAGCAGATGGTGATGATGATTCTGACAGTGATGGGCTGGAGGCATTGAGGGAGGAGTTCTCACTGCATGAGGAGTTCCTTCTGCTGTTGTCTCTAGCAATAGCATCAGAGTCAGACTCCCTCTCGGACCTGGCTTCTGAGTCCAAAGATGTGGTCCTGCCCCGGTTACCCAAGCTGCTGCCATTGATAGGTAGACCTCCAAGAGATGATCTTTGCTGCAGAAGAGAATATGCATCTCCAAACGACTCCCTGTTGAGCAGATTGGGGGTAGACACAAATTGCTGCTTGCCGAGGATGTTCTGGAACTTCTCGCAGGGGTTCGAGTAAGATTTTAGGTATAGGGATGGGACATACCCTGTTCTTCTGTTGTAACTACAGACAAAATAACGGACAACCAGGATTACAGACAGCTTATGCTTAAAGGGAAATTACAGTCTGGCCTAACATACAATAAAAACAGTGTTCCAACTTCTAATTGAAAAATGTTTTTAACTGACTCTTAAAGTACACCTGAACTGAGAGGGATATGAAAGCTGCCATATTTATTTCCTTTTAAACAATACTGGATGTCTGGCAGTCCTGCTGATCTCTTTGGCTGCAGTAGTGTTACACAAACCTGAAACATGCATGCAGCGAATCCAGTCAGAGTTCAGTCATAATGATCTGCTGCATGCTTGTTCAGGGTCTACAGATAAGAGTATTAGAGGCAGAGGATTAGCAGAATGCCAGGCAATATGCATTGTTCAAAGGAAATAAACATGCCAGCCTTCATTTCCCTCTCACTTCAGGTGTGCTTTAAATGTACTTCCTATCCTTTAAATGTATATATTTCTTATTTTCATACGTTAATATGAAGGAAGACTAATAATGATGGAAAGGGCCTGTGTGGTTCAACTACATCGTTTGCTTACAAAATCTTTGTGGTGTGCATAACTAGAGCGGTTGTAGGGGCGTGATTAGGTGTGTGGAAGGGGCGTGTCATAAAGGTGTTCCTCTTCCTTATCTGAGAAGGTTTGGAGGTATCCTGCAGGATATTTCCACCAACATGCTCAGGAGACTTTCCAGCAAGGTATGTGTCTGTGGAGAAGAGTGGTGGGATGGGGTGGCTGTGCATCTCTATATAGCACATGTGACTCTATATTGGTATGTCCACTTATATTCATGAGAGAGAGAGAGAGAGCGCCTTTGGCACCTTATGAGATTTTGCCACAGGACCCTTTGTAGTTATTCTTCTGAAGCCCTACAATACCGCCTTATTTTATAAAATAATGACTTTATCCTTGTTTGTCTTGCAGTTTATGAACGGTAGTAATTCTCACCTGGCCAGCCACCATCCATTATCTGACTTCTTCAGGACTTTCACCACAACGCCAATGCTGACAGAGAGTTCATCAGAGTTCTGAGCTTCATAGGCCTTCACCACCACACACAGTGTACCTGAGGAACAGACACAATACGTTTGCTGAGGAGTTAAGGATGATATAGGTGATATAGGGTGTAACTTGGGTAAATCTCACTAAGCATAACACGCACAGTCTGTCCATGTTAAGTTTACCATTCCTATGGTAATATACCCCAAATTGTACTAAATCGGCATGCTAGCCACGATTCTTAGCATCTCGTTGGTCTAGCAGTCTCACACAGGTTCTGACAGTGGGAACCTTTTTGCAGCTGCAGTCACACAGGCACTAATTTACTAATCTTTCTTATTATGATCCGATCAGAGCTGGAGTTCTGGAAAGTCCACAAGGGCCCAGGCCTTGGGCTGCTTCTGTGTAAGGGTGTGGCTGGACATGGACGAGGAGACTTCAAATGGAAAAGGGAGGCTCCAAAACGGGAGCAACACATGGAAGAGCTGCTGCCCAAGGGGGATGTGCATGAAAGAGAGGTTGCTATACATGGATTTTACATATGAAAAAGTGTGCTGCTCGTGGAATGAGCGGATGGCTGCTGCACATGGAAGCAGAGCCACAAGTTGCTGGCTTAGGGGCAGAACAGTATAAATGTACACAGAAGGATCCGCAGACCAGGTGCTGGTAGAAAAATGCTGTTTTTCTTTATTCAAAAAATTCCATGTTGCATAGCAATAAAACCACAGGGTTCAACTGACGCGTGTCGGGCTTACAATCTGCCCTTAGTCATAGTTAAAAGTGAACCTGCAAGGGGAAGGCTTTATGTAGGTGGGAGAAGATCAAGCTCCACCCCATACCTCAACCAGCCTTCACCTTAAAGGAGACATGTACAAATGTGCATAATACATAGATGCATAAGAAAATTATACAATATATCAAAGATTAATAAACGAATTAAAAAGTTAATCTAAATGTAAAAAATCATCTCTAGAAAAACAATGTACCTCCAATTGCCCAAGAAGAAGGGCCACACAGAAAGGGAGAGAAGGAGAGAAAACCTGGATCCCCAGAGAGGGTGAGAAAAGAGGAAAGGGGCAAGTTCCTAGGGGGTAGAGCGTTCTGAACTTTTCCAGAACAGTATAAACATGGCTCTGGATCTGGTATTAGATTTCTGGGTCACTTATGCGAGGTACAAACTATGGCAGATTTACTGTCAGATCGATTATTTCCAACATGTCCGATCTGATTTCCGATCAATTTTCTGACTGTTTTCCGTGCACTTTAACAAAAAATTGATCAGAAAATGCTCGGAAATCGATCGGAAATCAGACCAGACATGTTGGAAATAATCGATCTGACAGTAAATCTTCCAGAAAATCTCATAGTGTGTACCTCGCATTATACAAAATCCCTTCCTTATGTTGTAAATAATAGAGAAGTTTAGGTTTCTAGCACCTGCTCAGGTATTAGAGTGAACTGTAGTGAGACAGGATTATGAGTCATCAAGGGGCACAAGTAGGTCTTGAATCATCTTCCATGATGCGGATGATAAGGCAGAAGAGCAGCACCTTAGGCAAGCATGCTATTCCCTCCTAGTCTGCAATCAGCATGCTTGCCTTAGGTGCTGCTCTTCTGCCTTATCGTCTGCATCTAACTCACACTATCACAGTGATGTCATCTTACTGTAAATGCTGCTAGCATGTATAATGGTAGTAATTGCAGTCGTAATATGTATTGTAATATTGTTAGTTTGTGTAATCGTAGCCATATATGTAACACGGACAACTGCTGTTGTGTACTTTGCCTAAGCCACATGTGTACCACAAGCAATTCCGAGTACGGCACCCCCGCACTTGGCAAATAAATCCTTCTTGAATTACCTTCTTCTTGGCATTCTGTGGCACTGTCACTGATGTCACTGTCCCCATCTTCCTGCAGATAAGGTGCTGGAAACCAGGCTATCATCCGGTCTTCATTCTCCACCAGCCACCAGCCTGCCATAAAGATCAGAACTATGTAAGATAAATACACAAATATACAGTATTATCCATGGGAGGGGGTGAGAGACATATCCTTTTCCTCCACTCCACTCCAATAATATCATTCACCTGAGGGCTGCAATTTTTTACATTATAGCAGAGATTATTTCATTAAATTCAAGTTCAGGATGCTGGATTACTTATGACTTAGAGAGAGAGAGATGCCCGAGTAGATGGTTGGACTAACTATGTGACTTATGTAATAGGGCGCTTACTTGTACAGGTGGGGAGCAGAGAGAAGTAATGCAGCCTTCACTTTTCTCACTTTTTTGGAAAAGAGTTCAGGTCCACTTTAAAGTGCAGCTAAGGCCAGGACTGAATAGGTCAAATTCTAATAACAATCAAGTTGATATGTAAATATATAAACAGTGTATGGCGTAAAGCAGGTGGACAGAACGTCTCTTCCTGGGTCAGATTCAGAGCCGGATCAACCACAAGGCAAACCTAGGCAGTTGCCTAGGGCCTGGAGAGAGTCTAGGGGCCTGGCGGATGCTAGCTCTCATACCCCCCCCGTATCTTAGTAAAAAAGCCAGGTGACCAGCAGCGGTGGGCAAAAACTGCTATTTTGCTTAGGGCCCCATTTCATCTTAATCCTTTTTGGGTCAGATTTACTTGTCAGTGCTTTACAACTTGTTTCCTGCCTTCACTGGATTCAGCTGGAGGGTGTGTCAAGTTTGTGTGACCATATGACTAACAGTGAAGGAACAGGAGAAAAAGAAAAGAGAGTGCTCTGCTTGCTATAACTGAATTGCGGTTGTTTATCCCCTGCTTATTGCCTGAAGAAGTGGGCTGTGCCCGCGAAACGCGTTGCATCTTTGGGGTATTTTCAATAAATGTGTATATCTATACATTTACAGTCCTTGGTGTCTGCTTTAACGGAGGCGAGTCAACCACTTCCTCCCAGCAATTTTTAAAAAATTTTATTTACTTTTATCCTTCTGGCGCCTCTATTCACCTACCAATATAGTGAAGGAACAGGAGATGCCAGATTTAACTGCAGTAGAAACCATGTTTCTTGTAGTCCATAAGAAGTAGGCAGTGATTGTAAGAGCTCAATCTGCTAACAGGAAATTGCTAAGTCATGTACTTCTTATGGATAGGTGCACAGCTTCAGGAAAGCACAGCTACACAAATCATTTTTCAATTTCAAATGTTCAGTTCCAAAGGCTTATATTTAAAAATGACACTAATAAGCATGATTGCTTACAGAGTTTGCATTGATTTGATTTTTGTTGGCCCAATTTTAGTTAAAAAAAAGCCCAACTTTAGGTAAAAAATACATATCTATATACTAAATCTGTACCCTCTTCCTGCTTCATCAACACTATAGGTAAAAGTGTAACATTTCCCGAAGCCCCCTAAATACCTGAATGTTGTTGGAAGCAAAAGCCGTCACATGACCACTACTAAACTCGTCAGTGATAAAAACGTTGATCCCCCCTCCCGAGTTCTGGCATGGCTGTGCTGCTATTCACCACCTCTACCAATCAGAACATCGGAATGGGGTATGCAGTTAGCCACTCAATCCTAATCCTGTAGGGAGTTGGGGGCGTGGCCAGTTGAGGGCAGTGTTTGCACAGGGTGGCTGCCCAAGTCATGTCCTGAGGCTTTTTTGTAATATAAAACTATTGTCACTAGAGAAGAGGGATGGGAAGGAGATAATGTCTGAATAGAGTACTGGTTAGGGAACTGCCTTTGACATGGGAGACCAGGGTTCGATCCTGGCTAGGGTCAGTACCTATTCAGTAAGGAGTTCATGGCAAGACTCCCTAACACTGCAGGGTGGCCTCCTGAGCGTATCCCAGTGGCAGCAGCTCTTGAGCGCTTTGAGTCCAACAGGAGAAAAGCGCTATACAAATGTTTGTATTATTATTATTATAATACAGGTAATAAAAGGTATAGCTAGACTTAAGCCTTTTCATTCCATAAGCCTAGTGGCAACAATATAGCATGGCGCATTGTGCGCCTTACACCTTGGTGACACCGCTGCTTCTTAGATCAGGGCCAATCTCAGAGTCACCTACCTGTTCTTTCCTTCAGCAGCACATCCAACATATCATGTCTCTTTACTCTGAACGGCTTGTTCCTCAGGTCCACAGTCTCATAATCGGCCACACACCGGTAACTGATAGAGATCACAGGCCCAGAGATATCAGGGGTAAGAGGTGAGGCAATGCTTTTCTCTTCTATCTTTTCGGAAGGCATGATGACAAGACTGGGGATAAAGACGTCATGATGAGGAGACAAGCAGATGCTGTGTAGAAGCACATACAATACAGAGCCAAATGCTACACAGAAACAGCAATCCATTTACAGATCTCTACTACAAGGATGCAGACGTCAGATTACAAATCTCCAGTAGAAGGATGCAGTTGTCCAGTTACAAATCGCTAGTGGAAGGATAAAATCATCCAGTTACAAATCTCTAGTTGAAGCCTGCAGTCACATCCAATTACAAATTGCTAGAAAAAGAATGCAGTCATCCAATCACGAATTTCCAGTAGAAGGATGCAGTCGTCCATTTTCAGCTCTCTACTGCAAAGACCATAGCCAAAATGATTGGCATTCTTGACTACATAAACTCAAAGCCACTCAAGGCATCATAGGACTCTAAAGCTGTGTGACAGAAGGGATTATAGGAGGGCGATTAACTAAGGCATCTCTAAAGCTCTCCAAATATCCCCAGTGATAACATCAGGATGTATTTTCAAACGTTTGTCTGCAAATAGATAGCAAGGGACACATTATTTTTAATACACCCTGGATGTCTTGAATTTATAAAAACCCTCTTGCTAATCACATAACCACTAGTTTGCATGCATCTCAGTAACTTTCAGTATGATTTGATATGACTCAGGTGAGGGTAACAAATCCAAGTCACTTACAGCATACCTAAGCTGTGCTTAAAACTCTTGACTTTTACTTCCCTGGGGCCTGGAACTCCAGGGACACAAACTGCGCATGTGCGGCCCTGTCCACGTGCCCTTCTTGATTGCACTCCCTGTGTCGGGAGTGTCCTGCGCATGTGCAGTCCTCAAGAGAATGAATCGCGCTTGCGACAGGAGCACAATCAAGGATGCGTGGATGGGATCGCACATGTGCGGTTGCTATGATTGGAGTTGCAGTTACACATCTTACAGACCTACAAGTGGGAGAATGCAGGTTGCCTAGGATGCCAAGGGACCTCACAGACTACACAGGGCTGGGAGAAGTTTCAGGTAAGAAAAAGTCAACAGTTGTTAAGCACAGCTCAGTTGTGCTCTAAAAGCAGTCTATTTTACATTAATCCAGCCCTGGTTTGCTGAATCACTTATGAAATCCCCACAGGGAATGCTGGGAGATCTCTCTAATTGCCTTACTTACATAGATGTCTCTCGTCTAATGTAACAAACATTTAGGATGTCAGGCTCAGCCCATTACCTGTTATCTGGAAATGATGGATTGATGTCATGGTTCTTTAACGTGAAGAACTGCACAACGATATCGCACTGCGAGACTTTGGCGTCCAGCTTCAACAACATTTGTGAATAAGACTCCAGTTTCTGCAGTCTTTCCAGCAGCCACTTTGTGTCTCGCCTTTTGCCTAATGGGAGGGAGGCGTCTGTAAAAGAAACACCGATTCATTTTAAAATCTTCCCCTTAGCACACACGGTTCATTGCCACAGAAGGCATTAAAGAAAAGCTGGGCTGCAGGCCCCGGATTCACATCTGCTACAGCACAGGCATATTTATGACTAGAAGTGAGTGAAACAATATCCAGAATTAAAAGGAATTACGCATTAATTATAACCAATGCCAGATTTATACTTTTTTCTGCCAACGTTCTTGCTCTCCTTCCGTGTGTAGCAGGCATGCTCCCTCTTCCAGGCAGTGACCTATTTTCCATGTCTAGCTGCCCCCTTGGGCAGAATCCGCACACGGCCTGGGCCTACCTGGCCTATCCAGAAAACCAGCTCTGCCTGTGACACAGGTGTTTGTGAACCATCAGAAAGCACTAGTCAGATCAAACCCCCAGCAATTGTATAAAGCAGTTACCCACTCACAGAAATAAATACAGAATACCCAGATAGTTCAGGGTAACCCAGAACCACTAGGATCTTATAATGGGCTCAAAAGAACCAAAAAGCCTTATTACTAAAAGAAGGCTATACTTAATATACTTTTGCCTTCTTAAAACACAATATAATTTACATCCATTTAGCTTTATTCAGTAGGAGACTTTAGGCAAGTCTCCCTAACACTGCTACTGCCTATAGAGTGCGTCCTAGTGGCTGCAGCTCTGGCGCTTTGAGTCCGCCAGGAGAAAAGCGTGATATAAATGTTATTTGTCTTGCCTTGTCTTTATTTGAGCAAAGAAAGATCTCCCACAATGCATCACTGCTGAGTTTGCAAATCCTCCCTTTAGCCCCCTAAAAACCAGTCCAGACACCGATGCAGAACCGCTGCAGTTACCCATCAGGGGAGATTTGTCTTGCTCGTGTAAAGCCAAATGATTACAGAAATAAGTAAAAGATGCAAACATGTCTTTAACTATGGTGAGGTGGACCATTAGTGAAGATGATTAGAAGACGTCAAGAGAAGTTCACAGGTTGCGCACTGTTGGGCTTAATGTTTATAGATGAAAGATTCTTACTCTTGGCCACTTAGTAGGCCTTTGTAAAGCACGATGTGTGTGACACCCATCGCAGGTAAGGACGGGGACAGAAGATATCAGTGCTGAAGGACACTGGGTAATCGGATATGATGAATCATCTTACAGATGGAGGAGTGCTCCGACCTGCTCACATACTGTATGTACCTTATGCCACCTGGTACCTGTCTGGAAGTGTTGCTCACCTTTGAGTTTGGGCAAAGTTCTCTCTGACTTGTTCACAGCTCCGGCTTCTAGTGGGAATTTCTTCTTAAGGTCTCTCTGTGTTTGGGAAGCAAAAAGAAGTATGCCTGTTCAAGCAGCACTCAAGCCAAGCAGACAAATACAAAATTAAAAACAGTACCACCTCCCTCCAAAAATAAAAAAACAACAAGGATCCCCACAAAATAAACAGCAAGGTACTGTCAGAATTAATACTATTCCTCCATAGATTGAGTAATTACACCACACTGAGGCTGCATTGGTATCTATAGGAGGGGAGTAGTTTGACTACAGTGTGATGAGTCTGTGCATTCTCTTCTGGGAGAGGATGTAGCACACACGCCAATAACTCTCTCCTATCAACAATTAAAAAGAGGTGTGGCCACTGCCCCCTCCCATGCTTGAAGAGGAACTTCAGCCTAAACAAACACACTGTCATTAGGTTACATTAGTTATGTTAATTAAAATAGATAGGTAATATAATCTCTTACCCACCCTGTTTTAAAAGAACAGGCAAATGTTTGATTTCATGATGGCAGCCATCTTTTTGGTTGAAAGGAGGTGACAGGGAGCATGAGACACAGTTCCAACTGTCCTGTGTCCTGAGCACCTCTCCCAGTTGCTGGGCAATGTGAATAACAACATAGGAAATCCCATCATGCTCTGCACAGCATCAGGGAAAAAAGTCTGGGCTTTTTTTCTTTGATTGGTGGAGCTTAGCTAAAAATACAGCTAAAAGTGATGCTTTGGTAAGAAAAACTAAGTTCTGGTTAGGGTAAACTGTTAAAGAAACACCAAGCCTTTTAAGTTCTGCTGAGTAGATTTTTAGTCCGGAGGTTCTCTTTAACAACAGCAGGGGCGTGGCTACAGCAGTACAATGCACCACAGGCATTCCTGTTCTGCAATGGCATTCCTGTACTCCTGTACTGCGCAGCGGGTTGTGGTACAGAGCAGCATTGGGACAGCACAGTTTGGCAACTGAGGCCAGAAAGATCTAGTTCCTCTGATTGTAGGGTGGGACAAGTGATCCTCAGAGTTAAAGCTCCCCTCCCCTCCTCATAAATACATATTGAGAAGGTTTTGGATTTCGGATGAGATGTACATTTTTAAAAGAGGTAGGTGATTAGAAGGACTTTGATTAATAGAAATCATGAAATTGATCTTTAACATTCAGAGTCATGCCTTACCTGGAATCTCTTGAACTCCCTGAATGTTCTGTATATGAGGAGCTTGTTTTGATCAGACCAGAGCACTGAAAACATATATGCCTGTAAAGACAACAGAGACAAGCGTGGCATTAGGTATGGAAACATGTAAAATTGTGAGCTCCTAAGAGGACAGTCAGTGACATGACTATGTACTCTGTAAAGTGTTGCAGAAGATGTCAGTGATATATAAATACATACCAATTATACGGTAGTACTATGACTATGGTAGGATTAGATTGTGAGCTCCTCAGAAGACAGTCAGTGACATAGCTATGGACTGTGTAGAGTGCTGCAGAAGATGTCCGCGCTATATAAATACATATTAACAATATAGTAGGACATTAGTCTATAAGTGGCTATTAACAATACGATTCTGAGGACAATCTATTCTGATGCAGTCATGGAAACCATCGTTTGGGCTCAGTAACAGAAGGAAAGCTGCTATCCAGTGCAATCAGATTAATGGAATTGATCCGAAAAAACGTATCAATTCCATAAATTTGATTAAATTGTTTAGCAGCTTTCCTTCCATTAGTAGGCCCAAATGATCATTTCCCATTAATGTTACAATCTAATCGTAGATTCGATCATCCAAAGAATCGTCTTGTTAATGGCCACCTTATCACAATAATATGGATTTCATTGTGAGCTCCTCTGAGGTCAATCAGCGACATGACTATGTACTCTGTAAAGTGCTGCAGAAGATGTCAGTGCTATATAAATATATAATAATATGGTAGGACATTTGACTATGGTAGGATTAGACTGTGAGCTCCTCTGAGGACGGTCAGTGACATGACTATGTACTCTGTAAAGTGCTGCAGAAGAGGTCAGTGCTATATAAATATATAATAATGCTGTGCTTAGCGCTCTTGCTTTGCAACGCTGGGTCCCCTGGTTCAAATCCCAGCCAGGTCAACTTCTGCAAGGAGTTTGTATATTCTCCCCATGTCTGCGTGGGTTTCCTCCAGGCACTCCAGTTTCCCTCCACATTCCAAAAACATACAGATAAGTTAACCCCCCTGCTGTTACAAAAATTTTTTTTTAATCATGCAGCTAGCCTAGCGCTGTGCAGCAGCATCCCCCCCCCTTTTCTGATCACCTCCGGCGATCAGGGCGAACAGGAAATCCCGTTCAGAACGGGATTTCCTGTTTGGCTTCCCCCGTCGCCATGGCGTCATCGTCATCCACGTCATCCACGTTGGGGGCGTCCCAATCCACCCCATAGCGCAGCCTGGCGGTGATGGCCAGGGTGCGCAAGGGGTCTGGGGGGGCGGAGCGGCGGTGATCGGGTTGTACACGCAGCTAGCAAAGTGCTAGCTGCGTGTAACAAAAAAAAATTACGCAAATCGGCCCACCAGGGCCTGAGAAATCCTCCGCGCCGGCTTACCTCAAACTCAGTTCGGGATTACCGACAAGGAGGTTAATTGGCTTCCCCCCAATTTGCACTACATGACTATGTACTCTGTAAAGTGCTACAGAAGATATTAGCGCTAAATATGCAAAAGAAATAATATAATAATATAGTATAGTGGGACATTCAACTATAATATGGATTAGACATTAAGCACCTCTGAGGACAGAGGGTGACATGACTATGTACACTGTAAAGTGCTGCGGTAGATATTAGTGCTATGTAAATAGCAAACAAAAATGTATTTGGCAATATTGAACAGTGGGCCAATGCATGACCGGTCCTCCAGTTTTCTCTTACACCTGTCCTGACAAATCAATCACATTATATAGTGTGGAAATTCCATTTAAAACTGACATTTCCTTCACAGCAATAACAGAATACATGTTACACCATTTCCTAACAGCCTTCTTGTATTAGAAACCTGTTCTTCCTGTAAAAAGACTTTTTGATGTTAAGCCATGAATAGCCGATGGCCCTGAGGCTGCCGGAAAGGAAATAATGTAGCTACAGCTGTTAGTGTTACCTTGTAAAGAACTCTGTGAAAATAAAAGCAGTAAGCTGAGAAGGAAACGGTTACATAAGAAATGTACTGGGGATCATTTGTATAAAAATTCCTCTTGCAGCAGGTTGGCTTGGCTAATTAATCATAAAGTGTAGCGGGAGAAGATCCTAAACAACTTCTGGTTGGTGCGCCACCAAATATCTCACTACAGTAAATCCAGACATACATAATACTATATCTTTATAGGATTAAACATTAAGGGCTTGATTCACTAAGACAAATAGCATGCCTTATCCGAGTTAACATGCCTTATCAGAGATAGCACTGCTTATCAAAGTTAACACGCCTTACCAGAGTAGCATAGCGAGCACTAGGCTTATGCCTGCTAATTGGCAATGACGAGAGCTCCACTCGTCCTGCCCTGAGCACCTGCGGGTTCATAGCGCTCGCTATGCTACTCTGATAAGGTGTGTTAACTTTGATAAGGAGTGTTATCTCTGATAAGGCGTGCTAACTCGGATAAGACACGCCTATATTTGATATACACATCAAATATCATGAAAATGAAAACCAAACGTCCCATCGAATAAATGTTGATTTTTTTATCAAAAGTTATTAAAATTGATGGGGAAAGGCACTTCCCGGATCAGGCAGCAGGGAGTGTGCGGAAAGCAGTAACAAAGCTAAGCAGCGATGGAGGTAAAGATATTAGATCGGATCTATACTAACATCTGATCTAATAGCAAAAAGAACATGGTGACAGGCAGATAAACTATCAGTATCAGATAGATAACAATCTTTATCACATCTAATAATGTATGCTTACCATAAGTGTATAAAAGAAAAAATAAAGCACACCTGCAGGGAGAGGGATATGGGGGCCTGCCGTATTTAATTCCTTTTAAACAATGCTGATTCCATGGCTGTCCCGCTGATCATCTTCCTCTAATACTTTTAGCCATTGACCCTGAACAAGCATGCAGAGGTCTTCGACTCAAGTCTGACTAAATATGCCGCATGCTTGTTTCGGGTGTGCGATTCAGATGCTACTGATGCCAAAGAGATCAGCAGGACTGCCATGCAACTGGTATTGTTTAAAAGGAAATAAATATGGCAGCTACCATATCCCTCTCACTTCAGCTGTCCTTTAACTGCAGGTAAAAGCAGTGATTAAATTGTGAGTGAATACCCTTGGCCAGTATTGGATGGCCACCCCCTCCTCCCCAACAGCAGGGCAGGACCCTTCTTGGCCTTCCCCCATGCATGGTACAATCCTACTACCCTTGGCCAGTATTGGATGGCCACCCCCTCCTCTTCAACAGCAGGGAAGGACCCTTCTTGGCCTTCCCCCATGCATGGTACAATCCTACTACCCTTGGCCAGTATTGGATGGCCACACCCTCCTCCCCAACAGCAGGGCAGAACCCTTCTTGGCCTTCCCCCATGCATGGTACAATTCTAGGCTTCCTACTCTTGGCCAGTATTGGATGGCCACACCCTCCTCCCCAACAGCATGGCAGGACCCTTCTTGGCCTTCCCCCATGCATGTTTCAATCCTAGGCTTCCTACCCTTGGCCAGTATTGGATGGCCACACCCTCCTCCCCAACAGCATGGCAGGACCCTTCTTGGCCTTCCCCCATGCATGGTACAGTCCTAGGCTTCCTACCCTTGGCCAGTATTGGATGGCCACACCCTCCTCCCCAACGGCAGGCAGGACCCTTCTTGGACTTCTCCCATGAATGGTACAATTCTAGGCTTCCTACTCTTGGCCAGTATTGGATGGCCACACCCTCCTCCCCAACAGCAGGGCAGGACCCTTCTTGGCCTTCCCCCATGCTTGGTACAATTCTAGGCTTCCTACCCTTGGCCAGTATTGGATGGCCACACCCTCCTCTCCAACAGCAGGGCAGGACCCTTCTTGGCCTTCCCCCATGCATGGTACAATTCTAGGCTTCCTACCCTTGGCCAGTATTGGATGGCCACACCCTCCTCCCCAACAGCAGGGCAGGACCCTTCTTGGCCTTCCCCCATGCATGGTACAATTCTAGGCTTCCTACCCTTGGCCAGTATTGGATGGCCACGCCCTCCTCCCCAACAGCAGGGCAGGACCCTTCTTGGCCTTCCCCCATGTTTGGTACAATTCTAGGCTTCCTACTCTTGGCCAGTATTGGATGGCCACACCCTCCTCCCCAACAGCAGGGCAGGACACTTCTTGGCCTTCCCCCATGCATGGTACAATCCTACTACCCTTGACCAGTATTGGATGGCCACACCCTCCTCCACAACGGCAGGGCAGGACCCTTCTTGGCCTTCCCCCATGCATGGTACAATCCTAGGCTTCCTACCCTTGGCCAGTATTGGATGGCCACCCATCTCCTCCCCAACAGCAGGGCTGCATTCACTATGTTTCTGTTGCATTACTATTGACGTCAGTGCAGTCTCAATAGTCAGACGTGTAATGTTTCCTGATATGACCTGTAATTGCTTATTCAGAACACTTAATTCTTTCTAATCTCCTGACAAATACAGTACAGAAGACAACGTGAGTAAACAAACACAAAGCTAATCTCACTCCACAGAAGGTTGCTTTCCTGTTACTGTAATGTTTTATGGCAATTATTGCTGCAGAAGGCATTACGTACGTTCAGGGAAACAATGACTTTTTCCTATGATAGACTTCAACATTGATTAACTACTTTTTTTTCCTTCAAGACATCAAATGGGCTTTTAAAAAATGTGTATTGTGATCATTCAGGTTGGCTCTTGCATTATATTTAGCTGGAGAACAGTAATAATGAATAAGCAATTGTAGAGGAAATAAAGAAGTATACAGTATATGCCTGTTACAAAGACATTCACGATTTGTGAAATGATCGGACGTATTGATAAATGGGGAAATCAGTTTTGCATGAATCTGGAAGTCTGCTTGTGCAGGGCTGGTTGGTAATTGGTCAGCTGGCATGGTGCTGGTGTGGGCGGGATATGAGTTGTACGCAGTGATTGGCTGCAGGGGGCTAGCACATGTTGTTATCCCCCCCACTGACACATGGAGACTTTACATGGAGCCACAGGTTTAACAGGTGTACATTGGTTTGATATTCCCTTCCAATTAAATTTTGAGAAGTCAGTAGGAAACATCTGAGGGTTGCCTGGAGATCCCCCGGCCGTATGTTGGGCATATATGGCTTGTTTTGCAGCTCGATTCACCCGTTTGATCGTTTTGCCGCTCGATTCTGCACTCGATTCTGCAGTCGATTCTCTTAACTTTCTTATCTTTTTCCATTCACTGCTATCACAAATTGGTAGGACACAGATTGGACGTGTCGGAAATGATCTATTGAGCCATCTAAATGGTTCTAAAACGAACCGTGTATTCCCAGCATTAGAGCTCTGTATTAGACATGAGTGAAAAAGGTTGCCACAAGTGAAATTAATTTCCAAATTTGTGTCTAGGTTATTCCTAATGGTAAAAAGGTGCTACTTTATGCTTCATCCATGACTCAGAGCAGATTGCCGTGTGATCAGAGTGCAACGGCAGTACAATCTATGCACTTCTGATGTTCCTGCAGGTTGCGTGTGCACAGCAATGCCCAAAGTGTGAACAAGGAACAGTACCTAAAACAAACCTCTCATCCATATCACAAGGGCTCGTTGGCTAACACGGCCGGCACAGCCAATCATGCTGCCTCCATACACCTCCAACCTATAACCTATTAAACACCATACCACACTTTTTTTTTGGGGGGGGGGGGGGACATTTTTCCTGTATGGCAGGTTAGTTTTCAACTGCGGATGTGCAAAAATCCCAACTAAGCCAAGAAAAGGTGAGTGATTAAAAAAAAGAAAAAGAAAGAAGAGAAACCACTCCCTGATGAACAATTCACATGCAGCTGTGTTTGGATCAGCTATGGGCTATAACTGATTGGCAACTAGTTGCTTTGATAAGATAGTACAATTTCTGATTACTGGACATTTGCATGTTAAGACAATCTTCTGCCCATCCCTAGTTTTAACATCTACTTCCTGCAGCGGATTTCAAAACGTATGTTACTTTGCATATTATCATTATTATTATGCTTTATTATAAAGCACTGATATCTTCCACTATGCAGGGCAGAGACGTATCTGGGTATTATAGCGTCTATGGCATACACTGACAGAAAATGCACCCCAACTCCCGGTCCGACCCCCTTGCCCCATAATAACAGCTTCTTTTCTTGCATATATTTGTTATCGTCTGTGTTTTATGCGTGGGATATTGTCATTAGATATCAGAATTAATGGGTGGTGAGATATCCCCAAGTATGGGGGTATAGCATAAGAGATGATGGGGCAGGCATGGCGCCCATGGCATGAGCTATGCGTGTACCCCTCTAGATACGCCACTGATGCAGGGTACATAGTTATGTCACTAACGGTTCTCAGAGGAGTCCACAATCAAATCCCTGTCCCTGCCATAATAATAGTCAAATGCTCCCTCCATATTACTGTATTATGTATTAATATACTGTAGGGCTGACATCATCTGCAGCACTTTTCAGAGTACATAGTCATGTCCCTCACTGTCCTCAGAGGAGCTCATAATGTACTGTAATCCCTGCCAGGGTCATAGATAGTCTAGTGTAGCTACCATATTATTATTATTTTGTGTTTATATATCACTGACATCTTCTGCAGCACATTACAGAGTACAAAGTCATGTCACTGACTGTCCTCAGAGGGGCTCACAATTTTATCCCACTTTACAGAGTACATAGTCATGTCAATTAGGCTATGTTCATACTGGGCCATTGCTTTGCATTGGACAATATTATCCTACTTATAATGTAATGCCATTATATTGGAATTGTACATTCACTTTAGAGTATGAGCAGTGCAGTGCAATGGAATCCATGGACAACGTGAAGCATGCTTTGTGGTACCGGACTTCATGCATGTGTACAGTTGCAGAGAAGCATGTGTATCATATCAATAAAATGCCTTTAGCAAACAAGGAAATACTCAAAATAGGTTTGTTAGTACTTTTTTTAACCATCCTTTAAGTCATTTTTAAATTATTTCGTAAATAAGACAAAACATTATACTGGGAAAAAAACTCAGGAGAAAAGTTAATTGAACAGATTACAGAAAAAAATGGTAGATATACAATGAGCTGGATACTTAACGACCAGCTAACGCCCATAGGCGGCGCCTGGTCGTTTGTGGTTTTGCATGGAAACGGCCGCTCGTTCGAGCGGCCTTTCAATGCCAGTTCACAGAGGGTGTCTCCGTGAACAGTGTGCGAGCCGCCGATCGCGGCTCGCACGCATAATGTAAACACGCGGGGAAGAAATCCCCACTGTTTACATCAATACGGCGCTGCTGCGCAGCAGCGCCGTGACGGAGATCGGTGATCCCCGGCCTCTAATTGGCCGGGGATCGCCGTCATCTGATAGGCTAAAGCCTCTCCTATCCGGCGCAGGATGGATACCCGTCCTGCGCAGCCCATAGCCTGCGGAGGAAGCAGGTTTGGGTAGAAATCGCTGCGGAGAGGGGCTTTGAAGAGCCCCCCTGCAAAGCGCAGAGAGCCGGCGGTGATCAGACCCCCCCAGCAGGACATCCCCCTAGTGGGGAAAAAAGTGGGGAAGTCTGATCGCCCAGGCTCAATCCTGATCGGTGCTGCGGGCTGGAGAGCCCACGCAGCACCGATATCAGCAAATTAGCATGGTCCTTAAGTCGTTAATTTGTGCCATTGAGAGGATGAGTGTGTGCAAAGCCGGCCAGAGAGGAGAGACACATCGGGCTGTGTATTGCAGGCACTGCCTCTACACTACCTCCAAGACAGCACCTCCTCCCTGCTGCCGCGCAGCATCTGATCCCCAGGATGCCGGGTATGTGCTGCACTGGGGCCGCATCACTTACCCGCTCTCAGCAGATTAGCGATGGGATCACCACCAGGCACTGCCATACACTGTAATTTGAAATTGCAGCTAAGTATATTTTGCACTGGGGTTCAGCTTTTATAGCTAAACTCCAGTTCGGGGGGGTGTTGATATTATGCGATATTATGCATAGATGGGGGTGTCCATGTGAGACATACATGGGGGTGTCATGTTAGGCATAGGAAGGGTGGGGGTTAGTGTTACGCATAGATGATAGAGTTAGTGTTAGGGCTAGATAAATAGAGGGGAGGTACTGTAAGTGTTAGGCAAAGGTTGGAGGGGAGTAGTTACATTATATGATATTACATTACTGATATTCAAACTATCGACAACATTGGGCACCTAAATTAACAGGCATTATTATTACAAAAATGTCTAGTCTCAATCTGTTTAGATTTTAGATTTCCATACAGTCCCCAAAATAAAACATAATAGATTTGACAGTCTGGTCATATAATGTGTATAAGAAGCAACCAGAGAGTAAAAAAGATTTTATACTTACCTAGGGCTTCCTCCAGCCCCATAAGCACCTTGCCGTCCTCCCGCGGTCTGACGTTCAGCCACAATCAGCTCCGGTAACTGGATCAGTGGCGTCAGTCAGGGTCTTCGGCGCATGCACAGGAGGTCTGTGCATGTAGAGAAGACCCCAACTGACGTGACTGGTTCAGTTACCAGGCTGATTGCGGCTGAACGGCAGACCTAGGGAGGACAGTGAGGGACTCACACCTGCTTATGGGGCTGGAGGAAGCCCCGGGTAAGTATCAAATCTTTCTTACTCTACGTCTCTGGTACACTTTGAGAAAGATGTGTGAGTCTCTTGTGACTTGTTCCACTGAAAAAGACGCTTTGTAATTTGAATTTTCATTAGTTTGTAAAGCATGTAAAGCGTGCCTTTAGGCTATCTGACAACACAAATGTGAATCGTGTGACATTATATAAGAGTTTCTCTTGCATCAGTCTGGAAAGGCTTTAAAGAAAATCTGCCATTTCCTGCTCTGCAAATAAACCAGCATCTGAACTAAAAAGACTATCCATACTACATATTACAGATGTGATTCTTATGTTACTATTATCGCCCAGTGTCCAGGTATTAGGAGAAAAGCTCTGTCTGTTCATCATGTTATTTCTGAAAATGACTAAACAATTAGCTTCTGATTTCGGGGATCTGGGCCCATATGCAATTCACTTTTTCACCTGAGTTTTCTCCTTGCTGATATTTTTAAACTTATCAGTAAAATGCCATTAAGCCCCCAGAAGGCAAGAAAATGTTCAAAATAATTTTGATGGTACTTTTTCTGCAACTTTTTGGTACTTTTTTAGTTGAAAAGTACTGCAAAGTTATTTAAAATCAAAGATGAACAATTATCTATAATATTATGAGAAAACTCAGGTGAAAAAGAGAATTGCATATGGCCCCTTGTCTCCTTCCCCTCAGGCCCCTTTTACACTGAGGGCAGTTTCACACTGCTAACCTGCGACAGCGGTGTGATCGGCTGATCGCATCACACAGCAACACCATAAAAAGCCTATTATTGCTGCAGTGCACATTTTTTTTAAGCCAAGCAGAAAGTGAGTGAGGCTCTCCAGCGCTCACTTCCTGTGGCCGGCGTTCAAATTGCGATGGAAGTGCATTGTCAAAATACGCATCCGCCAATATGGCGGCGATCAGTTTAAATTATGTGCGGCACTGTAGACTTACAAGACTTCCGATCACCGCATGTTGTCGGCAAAGACGTCACTTCCGCTTCACAGGTATGAAATGCCCTATAGACTTATATATTATATATATGCCCTATATATTGGTGTAGCGTTACCCTGCAGTAAAAACAGGGTAACACAACGCACCAGTGTGAAAGAGGCCTCAGAACATTTTTTTGCATTGAGTTACGCTTTCTGCATGCAGGGTAACTCAACAGCAAAAAAAGTGTATACTGCATGCAGAATCGCGATTTCGGCAAATTGCACTTTACAATTTACTTTAAACAGATAAATATTCAGTATTAACATTCACCTGTAGAAAGCTAAACCCTAGATTTTCAAATCACCTTTTTCATGCTAATCCCTCCACCGCCCTATCACTTGCAGCAAGCTAACCTTTCTACTGCCTAATCACCTGCAGCAAGCTAACCCCTCCACCACCCAATCACTTGCAGCAAGCTAACCCTTCTACTGCCCAATCACCTGCAGCAAGCTAACCCCCCATCCCCCCCCCCCCTGCCCATTCACTTGCAGCAAGCTAACCCCTCTACTGCCCAATCACCTGCAGCAAATTAACCCCTCCACTGCCCAATCACCTGCAGCAAGCTAACCCCTCCACCGCCAATCACCTGCAGCAAGCTAACCCCTCCACCACCCAATCACCTGCAGCAAGCTAACCCCTCCACCGCCAATCACCTGCAGCAAGCTAACCCCTCTACCGCCAATCACTTGCAGCAAGCTAACTCCTCCACGACCCAATCACCAGCAGCAAGCTAACCCCTCCACTGCCCAATCACCTGCAGCCAGCTAACCCCTCCACCGCCAATCACCTGCAGCAAGCTAACCCCTCCACTGCCCAATCACTTGCAGCAAGCTAACTCCTCCACCGCCCAAGCACTTGCAGCAAGCTAACTCCTCCACCGCCCAATCACTTGCAGCAAGCTAACTCCTCCACCGTCCAATCACTTGCAGCAAGCTAACTCGTCCACCGTCCAATCACTTGCAGCAAGCTAACTCCTCCACGACCCAATCACCAGCAGCAAGCTAACCCCTCCACCGCCCAATCAATGGCAGCAAGCTAATCCCTCCACCGCGCAATCACTGGCAGCAAGCGAGCACCTTCACCGCCCAATCATCTGGCATGAAGCTAGCCCCCTCCCCCGCCAATTACCTGCAGAAAGCTGACCCCTCCATTCCTAAAGGACCTGCAGCCCCCAGTGGGGTCTACAGTGCAGATGCTGCTGGGCACCAAGACATTAGAGCACTTTACTGAATGTACAATGATGTACAATGACAAGATGGATCAAAAGGAACCAACTGTCCTGATGGATCAAAAGGAACACATTGCTTGGATTCTGAAATCTTATGGCAACAAGCAAAACTCACAAACACTCTTAAAGTGTACCAGAGATCTAAACATATCAAAAATCAATACTTACCCGGGGTTCCTCCAGCCCCATAAACACGTCTGAGTCCCTTGGTATCCTCCCGCAGTCTGCCGTTCAGCCACGATCAGCAACGGTAATTGGCTCAGTCGAGTCCAGTCTGGGTCTTCTGCACATGCAAGGGGCTCAGACGTGTTTA